>NC_058092.1:23657500-24282500 GCF_020171115.1 Neogale vison | reverse complement strand
AGCTGGGCCACCAGTTCCCGCTGTCGCTGGAGTTTGGGGAGGGGCTGCTGTTGGCCCTGTTTGAGCACGCCTATGCCTCCCCTTTTGGCACCTTCCTCTGCAGCAGCGAAAAGGAGAGGTGAGCGAAGGGGCTGTCACGGTGGGTCAGGGGCCAGGCACAAGCCAGGCTGTGTCAGCACTGAGGTCCCTAGAAGACATCTTTCCTTTTTGGCTGAGTTTCTCTTTGGGGAAAACTCCTGCATGTTCTCTCCTCCCCTGCCTCCAAATCTCACCCTTCCCCCTAACTGCTGCAAACCCAGATTCGAATGGGCCCAAGGCCCATTCTTCAGACTTACCCACTCTCTTCAGAGCCAAGAGCCAGTGCACCCCTAGCTTAAAAACAAGGACTGAGGGGCGCCTGGGTGGCTCCGTGGGTTAAAGCCTCTGCCTTCAGCTCGGGTCATGATCCCAGAGTCCTGGGATCGAGCCCCGCGTCGGGCTCTCTGCTCAGCAGAGAAACTGCTTCCCTTCTTCTCTCTCTGCCTGCCTTTCTGCCTACTTGTGATCTCTGTCTTTCAAATAAATAAATAAAAATCTTAAAAAATAAATAAATAAATACTTAAAAAAAAAAAAAAGCACCAAGGACTGAAGGGGAAAGTTACTGCCAAAGAAATCACTTCTGGTGCTCTCTACCACTTTGTAGGGTTGATTCTAGTGAAGCAAGAGTAGAGGTTGGAAATGGAATCTAATTGTTTGGACTTAACTTCTGGCTCCCATCGCTCACCTGCTGGGTGATCATGGAAAACATGTTTCCTGTCAGTAGCACAGAGTCTTCTAGCAGCCAGCATGGGAGTTGGGGGGCGGGGGATGTGTGTATTAGCCAGGTTAAAGCATGGCAAGTGTTCAGCACAGTTTCCAGCATGGTGGGCACCCCAGCGGTAGTGGTTCTTACAATCTGGTTCACCTGTTGCATATGTTCCCAAGCCCCCCAAAGCCGTCTTTCTCTCATCAATGTGATGTGAAGGAAGGGAGGGCCCAGTCCTCTCCTCACTTTTGTTGCCACCCCCACACCTACCTCGCCCCCCACCCTACAAGGTTGTTTTCACTGACTCCACAACTGGGTCACCCAGCTGAGAAACGGTTATCTTTATGTACCTCCCTCTCCCGTCCTCCCTATATAGCCTTTCTCCTAAAACTTTCTTATCTTGGCCTTTCCAAATGTCAAAGGGCCCTCCTATTAACCCCACTCCAGACCCTTCTTTCCATGTAGGCTGTGGGAACAGCCACCACACTGTTCTCTGTCACCAGTTTAAAAAATTCACTAACAAACAGGAGAGCCCAGGCAACTCAGTTGGTTAAGCATCTGACTCTTGATTTCGGTTCAGGTCATGATCTTGGGGTCGTGAGATTGAGCCCCGTGTTGGGCTCCTTGATGGGCTCCGTGCTGGACGTGAAGTCTGCTTTATTTTTTCTCCCTCTCCCTCTGTCCTCCACCCCCTGCTCACGCTTTTTCTCTCTCAAAAAGAAAAAAAACAGAAACCCAACAATACTCACTTGGGCCCATTCCCACTTTCTTGCTCTTGGCCCTGGATTTTCACGCTTTTGGACACCTGGTGACTTTCTGCAGACAGAACCAGCCATGGGGCCCATTCTTAGTTACCTTCCCTGATGCTTCCAGGCAGAGCTAAATGGATCTCCTGAACAACCAGGACTTTGTCTTGTTCTACTTTATTCCAGTGCCCAGTCCAGGATCTGACTGGCAAGAACATTTGCAGGAAAAAGGAAAGGTTGTCACTGCCCCCAGGGTGGCAGTCACCCTAACCAGGGTCCCCAGTCCAGAATCCCAGAAGGCATAGCTTGAGTCTGGAAACTCACTCCCTACAGATGCCTGTGTGAAGTGAGGACTCAAACCCACTCCTTGTGGTCTGGGCTCAACCAGCCGAAAGTGCGACGGAAACTCCGGAACCCACTCTACGTCCCCAGTCCCTTGGCCATCTGGCCCTCTGTGGAGCCCCAGAGCCTGCAACTTTGGCAAGGTGACCCCCTTCTCCCACCTCCTCCCCTGGGCAGCTAGCTCCTCTGCTAGCTTCCTTATCTGTCCTCCTCCTCCTCCTCAGGCCTGTTTCTGCGCTGGATCCGCCCGCCTGAACCTTCCCAGGTGGCTTGGGAGAAGGTGTGGCAAAGACTGGCATCTAAGGAGAAGACAGAGGACTGTGAGCCAACCTCTAAGCCCCAACTTTAATTGGTGACTCCCGGGATAGTGGCTGAGATATTCAAAACCTCTCCAGGTCCCCCAGCACCTCTGTACCTTGGATGAAGGCACCTGCTACCCAGCCTAGTCCAAAACATACCGAGACTCCAGGTTTCGAGTGTCTGTAGTGTAGGGAGGTCTAACTAATAAAGATGTCTGTGAATGGTACCAGCTTGCTGGGGTGTCACTGGGAAGGGAAAAGGATGACACAGTCCCCACAAAATTTCTGACCAGAAACCACTTATTTCCAAACTAATTTATTTCTCAGAGTCCAAAACTTTCTGTGAGCCCTGGCCCAGAAACTTCTCCAGGTCCGGATGGCGATCCAAGCTTCTTAAGCCTCAAACTCAAATTCAAAGTACTGTGGGTCAAAGTAGTGGATGCGGACGTAACCATCTTCGCCTCCGCTGCTGTAGCTGGAGAGAGAAAGAGCCAGGGACCGGTCAGATGTCCCCTGTGAGGGGAGGCAGGCACGGCAGGGGTGGGAAGCAAGACACAGGAAAGGGCCAGAGACCAGACCCAGGGTGAGCTCAGTTCCCTGCACAGGACCCTACCTCTTGCCATCAGGATGGAAGGCAACACTATTGATGGGTCCGAAGTGACCCTTGACTCTTCCAAATTCTTCTTCAAAGGCCAAGTGGAAGAACCTGGAGGAGGGGGGAGGGAAGGGAAAGGTCACTCTCCATCTTCCAAGGCATGTTGGACGTACCACTCCCCAAAGGCAAAGCAGAAAGTGGGGAACCGGGATGAGGGAGAATGTGAACAGAACAAGAGGAAGGTAAGACTGGACCCTGCCCGCAGGCCTGGCTAACACTTCCTTACTATGTGCCAGACAGCGAGTAGGAACTCATGCACTAAATGTGCACGATTTTAAAAGAGAAGCCTACTACCGCTGTCCCCAATACAGAGTGGAGGAAACCAGGAAACCAGAAATACGAGGATGGATCCAGGGCCTCAGAGGGAGCCCCAGTTCCTGCTCATAGCGGCTGTATTACACACTTGTCACAGGAAGGCCACAAATCTGGCTGTAACTCCTAGTGGGCGATGAAATAAGGAAGTCTCCTCAGGTATGTGGTTTGTGTCCATCACAAAAGATACTCCGTGGGGTTTCAA
Organism: Neogale vison; assembly: GCF_020171115.1. Taxonomy (NCBI): domain Eukaryota; kingdom Metazoa; phylum Chordata; class Mammalia; order Carnivora; family Mustelidae; genus Neogale; species Neogale vison. Next base: position 24,279,157 of record NC_058092.1, on the reverse strand, counting down.
TCTGGAAAAGCCCCTCCTTTTAAATATTTTATTTATTTGACAGAGAGAGAGGGAAAGCACAAGCAAGGGGAGCAGCAGGCAGAGGGAGAGGGAGAAGCGGGCTCCCTGCTCAGAGCCCGATGCGGGACTCGATCCCAAGACTCTGGGATCATGACCTAAGCTGAAGGCAGACACTTCACCCACTGAGCCACCCAGGTGCCCCATCCTCTCTCTTTACCTGGCTTCAAACTTGCCAATCCTGGTGGAGGTGGTTGTTACGTCCATGGCTTCCTGACCACCGCCCAGCACCACCTGAGGAGAAGAAGAAACTCTACCCGGGCCCAAAGGGCAGGCAAGTCCATTTTCCATTTTTTACCCCCAGCCCATGAGATTTTAAAACCTCCTACATCAGACCAAGAGGATGCGAAGGGCAGGGCCCACACAGACCCTTCAGCTACCTCCTGCCCTGCCCTCTGTGGCTTCCCTATCTTCCAGCCTTCTCATTGCTTTGGCAATCTCCCCTCTACCTGACACTATTTCCCAAAGAATTCATATCTCAATTGCTAGATGAACATCTAGATCCTGGAAGCCTGGGTCCCCTTACATGGTCATAGTTGGGAGAGAGGGCAGCTGAGTTGACTGGACGTTCCGTCCGGAAAGTCTTCTGGTGTTCAAGAGTTGTGGAGTCAAAGAGCTAGAGAGAGAAAATGGGGGAAGAGGTCTGTAACAGGAGTCTTTCTGAGGCAAAGCCGGGCAAGAGGAAAGCTTTGTAGAGGGTGGGAGCAGCCCCCCCAGACTCCTCGCCCAGGCTCACCTTGGCCGTGTTGTCCTTGGAGGCGGTGACAAACATGGTCATGTCCCTGGATAACTGGATGTCATTGATCTGCCGGGAGTGCTCCTTGACATTCACCAAGACTTCTCCAGACTGGGGAAGGCAGAAGAATGAGGCTCCAGGCGGCCCAAGCTCTGCCAGCCCCACTGCTCCGCTGGGGTTTCTATACAGCAACCTGTCCCGGCTCGGGGTGGCAGGGCAGGGGTGTCTGGGTCGGGTTGGCCTAAGTATCCCCTGGACAACATTGACCCCCACTCCCAAGCCCCCATCCCAACCTGGCCCATGTGTACACACTTCATCAACACAGTTAGTCAGGCTAGGAAAACACGGGCTGATGGGAACAAATCTACAGGCCCAGGAACTAATCAGCATGTTACACTGGTAGAGCCGTTTTCCCTTCCTCCTTCTTTCAACACAAAGTCCCCAGATTGTGAACGGTCACACTCCGCCGAGCACTGTGCCATGCGTTCAACACCTGACTTCGTATATCCTCACAATGACCCTATGAAGTGGGTCTTTTATTTATTTATTTTTTAAAGATTTTGTTTATTTATTTGACAGACAGATTACATGTAGGCAGAGAGGCAGGCAGAGAGAGAGTGGAGGAAGCAGGCTCCCTGCTGAGCAGAGAGCCCAATGCGGGGCTCGATCCCAGGACCCTGAGATCATGACCTGAGCCGAAGGCAGAGGCTTAACCCACTGAGCCACCCAGGCGCCCTTAAGTGGGTCTTTTAAAGGCCATTTTCAAGGCAGAAAGTAAGGTTCAGAGGGGGTGATGTGACTTGTCAGAGGTCCTGCAACCTGCAAGACGCAGAAAGCCTGTGCTCACCCCTTGCCCGGCCAGGATCGGGGTCACAGTCCACCAGGACTGCTGCCTGTCCAGCTTTTTCTAGATCGTCTCAAAGGGCTACTTCATCTCCTGACTTCCCTTCCGACTCAGCCACCCGCTAGCCTGTGCAGCACAAAGAGCAGAGTCTGCGAGTCTGCCCTCAGAAGCACCTCTTGCTACATCAATTTCTCTCTCTGGAAAACAATAGGACTAAAAGCCCACCACCCAGGGTCACCTTAGGGATACTGGGACTGTGTCTCATTTGACTTTGTTGTGACCGGAACCTGGCCTATATCCTGCAGACACGGCTTAGATGATTAAAAGGCCTTGTGGGCACTGCGCCTTACACACAGGAGACCCTCAGAGAAGTTTTTTTTCCCCTTTCATCAGTTATTTTTTGTTGTTTTCAAGTAAGCTCTATGCCCATCACAGGGCTTGAACTCACGACCCCAGGATCAAAAGTCGCATGTTCTACTGACTGAGTCAGCCAGGCGCCCCTTTCCTGAATTATTTTTACCAACTTGTGAGAAGTATGTATTTTTGTCTCCTCCATCAGTGTGGACACATGGTAGGGACTATCTGGCTTCTATATTTCGGCGAGTAAGCACTAGCTTTGCAGTCAGGCCTATCTGAAGGCACAGAACAGCTCCACTATGTGCTAGCACCCAGCATTATGTAAGCCTTTCACCTTGGTTCCCATTCCCTTCCTGCGGGTGGGTCTGGGGCGGGTCTGGGGCCTAGTGGACTATATTTTGTGTTTGCTGAGTGACTAACTAACCCTTATGGTAGTACGCGCCAACACTGGCCAGGAACCCAGGCACCCAGATGCAAATCCGAGACAGCCCGCACTTGACCCTTTCCTTACCCCCACCTTATCAGTCACCCCTAAATGTCTCTTGACTCTGTCCGGGACTCCACATCCCCAGAGCCACTGCCTCATTCAGGTCCATTCTCCGAACTAAGCCCGCAAAAGCTTTCTAAAGAGAAAAATCTGATTGCCAATCGCCATTTAAAGATTCCCTCCTGGGAGCGCCTGGGTGGCTCAGTAGGTTAAGCCTACTGTGCCACCTTCTGCCTTCAGCCCAGGTCATGATCTCAGGGTCCTGGGATCAAGTCCCGCATCGGGCTCCCTGCTCTGTGGGGAGTCTCTTTCTCCTTCTGCCTCTCCACTCATTCTCTCAATCCCTCTCTCCCTCTCTCAAATAAATAAAATCTTTTATAAAAAAATAAAGATTCCCTATTGCCTAAGGAAAATCATGGTTCCTTACCTTCCAGCACTCAAAAAAAAAAAAATTAGTCACTATTCACTTCCCCCAATACTGTGTCCCAACAACCCCAGACTCTCTTCTCTTCCTGCTGAAGCTCCATTTATTCTCCAGCGCTGATGTCTGGGCCACGTTCTCTGTGACCGAGGGCACTCTCTGTACTTGGCTGAGACCTCTACGGTGGCAGAACTCACAGCCCGGCTCCCGTGCCAGCTGTCTGCCAGTCTGTCTCCCGGGGGCAGGGCCCACGTCTGATTCAGGTCTTTGTCCTCAGAGCCCAGCGCCAGGCCTGGCACCCAGTGGTGGCAGGGAAAAGGCTTCCTTGTGATCACTCTGAACATATCCCGAGTACTCTGTGACAAGGTCTTTGAACGCCTGATGTCATTGAATCCTTGCAACGTTTTACAGAGAAATGGGCTCAGGGGAGTAACTTGCCGGAGTTCAAGTAACTAAAAAGTGGTGACCTCGCTCTGTACTTGAACCCAGCCCTCGCTCTGCACTACTGTGCTATCCTGCCTTGTGAAGGGACTCATTCTGCTGGGCTTGGCCCGCAGCCTCCTCCTCACCTTGGCACTATACTGGTTGAGCTCCCCGCCTTCGTGGCCTGCGATGATGCACTCCCCCAGGGGTCCCCAAACAGCACTGGTGATCTTGGAGTCGTTGCAAGGGATCTTCATGTAGGGCTCATTGTTGTCTGTGGCGGGGGGGTGAGAAGATGTCAGGCCCTGGGCTCAGGAGCCGCGCCCCTCACCCCAGCCACAGTCTCAACCCCCCCAGCGCAGGCTCACCGATCTGGCTCGGATCCCGCAAATCAAAGAAGCTCACGAAGCACTGGTAGCCCATCTGCTTGTCCGTGGAGAACATGATGATGTTGCCGCCAAAGTCAAAGCCGCACGTGCGGACAGCCGAATTGGTCTTGAGGAGGGCCAGCTGCTTCCCTGGGGACAGGCAGAGTCTGGGCTACCCCTTGCCCGACAGCATCGAGGGGAGGACACTCTCTATCTTCCTATCCGCTGTGTCTCCAGCTCTAGGGACCCTAACCCACCACCACCTCCTCCTCACTATGCTTCAGCTCAAGATTTTTAACTTCTGCCCCACCATCTTTCCTCAGATATCCAGTTGCTCGGGCATTGCTCCTAGTGCCTGTAATACCTCTGTCTTCTCCTCAGAATGCCTTTCTCCAACACAAGGATCTGCTCTCCTTTCTCTGCATGTCCCCAGAACCCAGCAGCAACCCAGCACAGAACTGGGTGCCCAGTAAATATTTGCTAGATGGGGCAGCTTAATAGGCTCCCGTGTCTTTGGTCTGTTCTTCCAATATTCCCCACTGCTACCTAAGCTAACCAAAATGAAACACACTCTTCCCTGCTCAGGGACCTCCACAGCATGCCAAGTCCTACGGAACAAAGCCAAGCCCTTAAGACTGAAATTTGAGGCCTATTCGGACCCTAGCCTGCCTCATCTTCTCTTCTGACTGTCTATTTCATCCCCCAAGAAGCAAGAGCTCCCATCAGATCAGATGACTTGGACAGGACACTTTGCCATGCGTTCATTCCAGAATTTGCCAAAGTGGTGCCTCTTTCTCATCCGTTAAGCCTCAGCTCGTATGACATTTACCTTGGGAAACTTTGCCGGGTTGTTCCTGTCCTGTTCCAGGCAGTCAGCTGCCTCCCTCTAGCCTTCCACAGTGCTCCGTGCTTTCTCTCATGGGCCTTCTAGCTTATTGTACTGCGTCTTTTCTGGTCTCTTCCTCTCCTTGTCTCTTTCTCATTCCTTATAACAGGAGGCATCTCTGGATTTATCTTTGTTTCCCCAAAACCTGTTCACCTAAACAGGTATACTGTGGGTCCTCACTGTCTGGTGAAAAAGCAAATGTTCCGGACTTACCTGTTTCACAGTCCCAGAGACGACAGCTGTTATCAGCTGAGCCTGTGAGAACATGTTTGGTGTCCCCTGAAGAGGGTGTTAAGAAACATGACCGAGTTCACCTAAGCCCTTGTCCTCCTGGAAAACCAACGGACTCAACTCCCCGTTCAGCCCCAGACAGCCTTTCTTCCTCCTCACCTCAGAGCATTCTAACCTCCTCATGTAGAACTGGCATTTGTCCTGAATGCTCCCCCAAGCAGTGAACGAACCAGGGATTAGGAGGCAGGCCTCATTCCCAAAACCCACAATAGCATCCGAAACTCCCAACTCCAAGTTGGCAGCCCCTCCGTTGCTGGCAGACCCGGGGAGCCCAGACTCAGAGCAAAGACAAGGATACAGTCAGCATCTACACACCACACAGCTCCAGTATGTCCCATGTAAGTGCCCAGCCTCTCACCGTTCACAGAGTACCACACATTGACAATCTGGAGGAGTCAAAGACAGTGTGACAGGTGGTAAACATCCCAGGCAGAGCAACAGTCTCCTCCTTGGAGGTTCCCCAGGAACCCTCAGCAGCCTCTAGCCCGGCTAGATTTTGCCCTCTCCTACTCATCTCTTGGGAAACAGCAGCTTGCTGATAAAAAGAACAACTTCTGGATTTTCCTCTTCCCTGCAGTTAAGTGGCAGGGGAGTCAGGAGGCTTGCAAAAACATCTCCATGCCATTGTCCCGGTCCTTCCCGAAACCCTCAACTACACTGCTTCTCTCCTCTGAGCTTATTTTCCTGTCTGTAAAATGGACACAACAATAATGCCTTCTTCAAAGGGTATCTGTGAGGCTTCAATAAAATGATGTCGAAGGAATTTAAAATGTAAGTGACTAACAATTCTCCATTAATATGCACGAGGTACTTACTATGCTCAGCTCCTTACTTGAATAATCTCATTTAACCCTGAAGACAACCCCACGAGGGAGGTACTATTAGTACCCATAATTTATAAAAAAGGAAACCACATTTAGGAAGGTTAAATGACATGCTCAAAGTCACACTGCTACTCGGATGCAGGGGTCAGGATTCAAGTCGCGTCTGCTGGCTTCAAAACCCCCACTTTTAGCTACTAAAGTTAATGTCTTCCATAGGGAAGTGTCTCTAAAGTCTGTACTGTGAGGGACTGTTCGCACTCTGTGAAAAGCAGGATGGGGCCCAGAACAACCTACTGAAATGAGACCAGGGACACCACCAGTAAAGCAGTCCTCTGTTGCCCCTCACAGCCCACGGATCAGCCTTCCCCTTCTAGAGATGGTCTGTTCCCCGACCCTGGAAGAATAGTCACTCTCGTCCCCGTTCCCCCTCCTTAATGGTCTCCTGCTTTTTTCCTCCAGGCCACTCCTATCAACAACAGCGTCTTTGCCGATAGAATGCTCTCGCCCACCTACTCCCGGCAAAACGGGCTTGTGCACCTGTCGCCCTGGCAGAATGAATTCGCCCCCTCCCGGCGCCCCCCCACCCCCGCCAAGGTCCCGCCCGCCCGCCCTCTGACAACGCTCACAGGGTCTTTGGCCACCGTGAAGAGGAGGTCTCCCTCGCGGTTGTACTTAATCTGCGTAATGGATCGCTCATGGCCCTGCAGCAGGATCGGCTTCTGTGGGGATAGGACAGGTGTGTCAGGGCCAAGGATCGGCCCCCACCCCAGTCCCAGACCCCCAAGTTAACAACCCAACTTAGGGGAACTCACCATCCCGGCGCCGAAGAGAGGAAAGAAGCAACGTGAGTAGGACCGGAAGAGGCTTTGGCGCCACTTCCGGATTGTGGGTCTCCGCCCCTTCGCTTCCGGAAGTGGACGGGGACCGGCGTTGCCATGGCGGCGTCTCTAGGTGGGTAGGCGGCCCCGCCCCTCTAGGGGCTTCCCAAATCTTGCCGGGAGTACATTTCCCGCTCACTCTCCACCACCTGACCTTGACCCCTGCCCGAACCCCAAACTCCGGCCTCTCAGGGTCTGTCCTACCCGCCAGTCCCACCCGGGGCGTCGGAGAGCTGGGGAGGGATGTGGGGGCGGCTGGCTGGGGAGGGGAGGGGAGGCTCGAGCAGGACCAGGCCCGGCGAGCGGCCGTTTTTTTGGAGGTGAGGGTTACTCGCATCTCCATCCAGGACAGGTGCTGGCTCTGGTGCTGGTGGCCGCCTTGTGGGGTGGCACACAGCCGCTGCTGAAGCGGGCCTCCTCTCGCCTGCAGCAGGTTCGTGAGCGGACCTGGGCTCGGCAGTTGCTGCAGGAGATGAAGACCCTCTTCTTGAATACTGAGGTGTGTCGTGTATGATCCCTTTCTCGAACATAGCTGCTAAAAATTTGGTCTCTGGAGTCAAACAAGTCTGGGTCAGAATCTTCTCCCCACCAGCTTACTCGCTGGAAGCTCTTGGAAGAGTCAGTTTTCCTCCTTGAGCCTCAGTTTCATAATTTGCAAAATGGGAATGTTGATGGTAACCACCTCATAGGGCAGTTGTGAAGATTCAGTGAGGTGAGGCACCTAGAGCACTTAACATTGGGTCCAGTACATAATTAGTGTTCTATCTATGGCTGGTATTACTAATATTTTATTATGGTGATCCCTCCAACAGACCTTCCTAGGGAGGACTTGCGGCTTAAATTGACCCTGGAGTGGGAGGTTAAGGAAGGATATGGAGAACTAACTACCATTGACCCCAGTGCTGCCAGTCTAAGCTAGTGGGAAAGACAAGACAGAGACACAACCACCTCTCAGGGCTAAGGGCTGTGAGAGATGTACAGATTAAGTGCTTCCTGAGTTCACAGGAGAGAGGCTGGACCTAGGAGCCTATGGGAATGCTTCTTGGAGGGAGTAACATTGGCATTCAGAGACTTGCAGGATTGGGGGGGGGATGGGAACTAGCAGGGCAGAGGGAGAAGCATTCAAGGCCGAGACATGGAGTTCAGTCAGTAACTTGCTGCCCGCTCTGGAAGGGTCCTTTTTAGAAGGTTAACCACTCTCTGGACGTTATAGCTGTAAGGATGCTTCCTTGGAGCTTCCTCCAAGGAAGTGTGTACCTAAAAGCTCAAAGAAGTCAGTGCTTCTCACTCAAGCATCATACTGATGCAGATTTCTTCTGTTTCCAGTACTTGATGCCCTTTTTCCTCAACCAGTGTGGCTCCCTTCTCTACTACCTCACCTTGGCGTCAGCAGGTGGGTCTCTGACTTAGAACTGCTGTGCTCAAAAAAAAAAAAAAACAAAAACTGCTGTGCTCAGTGTTGAAGGCAACCCGGAAGAGTCACTTGGGGAGGGGGGCTGAAACACCCTGTTCCCATGAGTGAAGGAAACCCCACCATCTGTGATTCCCTCTTTGCACCCTCTTCTCTGAGCAGCTGGGGGCACAGTGGGCTGTTTATAAGTATGCTGCCAGGCACTGGGGTTGGTTTGAAGCCTGGCGGTACTGTGCAGCAGCGGAGGAAGAGGGATAGTTCATTTGCTGTGCCGGCAGCTGGCCTTGACACTTGCTTCCACGGTGTGCCACCTGCCTGACCTTGAGCGAGTCTCTTGTTTGAGTGTTGGTTTTACAGGATGGTTTTTGTAGCACTGAGAGATTACATTCAGTGTATGGGAAGCGTCTAGCCGAGTAGCTGGTCTACCCTATAGGAGCTCAGCAAGCGTATGTTTCCTTCCTCCGTGATTGTTGACTGTCCTCTGCTGCGTCAGATACTGTGCGAGTTTTACACACTTTGTAGCTGTACCACGGAGATACTACAGGTTTGGTTCCACACTACTGCAGAACAACAAATGTTGCAGAGCAGATCAAATGAATTTTTTTTGGCTTCCCAATGCATATAGTTTATGTTTAGTAGTGCCCAGCTGGCTCATTTGGTAGACATTGCGACTGTTGATCTCAGGAGCATAAGTTTGAGCACAGGGTTTACTTAGAAATAAAATATAAACAAAGGGGCACCAGGGTGGCTCAGTAGGTTAAGCAGCTGTCTTTGGCTCAGGTCATGATCCCAAGGTCCCAGATGAAGCCCCACATGGGGCTCGCTGCTGAGAGGGGAGCCTCCTTCTCCCTTTCCACCTGCCTGCTGCTCCTCCTGCTTGTGCTCTCTCTCTCTCTTTCTGTCAAATAAATGAATAAAACCTTAAAATAAAAATTAAAAAAGCAAGTGGGCGTGTGTGTTGTGTAGTTGGTTAAGCATCTAAACCCTTGGTTTTGGCTCAGGTCGTGATCTCAGGGTTGTGAGATTGAGCCCCGCATTAGGCTCGTGCTCAGCGCAATCTGCCTGGGACTCTCTCCCTCTCCTTCTGCCCCTTCCCCACTACGTTCTAAAATAAATAAACCAATTGATCTTTAAAAAAGAGAGAGAGAGAGAAGTGCAATAAAAGGAGGCAGGCCATGGGGCACCTGGGTGGCTCAGTGGGTTAAAGCCTCTGCCTTCGGCTCAGGTCATGATCCCAGAGTCCTGGGATAGAGCCCCACATCGGGCTCTCTGCTCAGTGGGGAGCCTGCTTCCCTTCCTCTCTCTCTCTCTGCCTGCCTCTCTGCCTACTTGTGATCTCTGTTAGATGAATAAATAAAATCTTAAAAAAAAAATGAGGAAGGCCTGTATTTGATTCTCATCATGGCACTACAGAGCAGACCTGATGATCTCCATGTAGGAGATGAAGTTAAAGAATTTGGGGAGGAGTGCCTGGGTGGCTCAGTGGGTTAAAGCCTCTGCCTTCGGGGGCGCCTGGGTGGCTCAGTGGGTTAAGCCGCTGCCTTCGGCTCAGGTCATGATCTTAGGGTCCTGGGATCGAGTCCCGCATCGGGCTCTCTGCTCGGCAGGGAGCCTGCTTCCTCCTCTCTCTCTGCCTGCCTCTCTGCCTGCTTGTGATTTCTCTCTGTCAAATAAATAAATAGAATCTTTAAAAAAAAAAAAAAAAAAAAAAAAGCCTCTGCCTTCGGCTCAGGTCATGGTCCCAGGGGCCTGGGATCGAGCCCCGCATTGGGCTCTCTGCTCAGCAGGGAGCCTGCTTCTCTCTCTCTCTCTCTGCCTGCCTCTCTATCTACTTGTGATTTCTGTCTGTCAAATAAACAAATAAAATCTTTAAAAAAAAAAAAAAAGAATTTGGGGCAACTTACTTCCCTTCTCCAAGGTCCCAAGCATGTCAGTGTAAAAGGATTTGAAGCCATATATTACTTAAAGTTTATGCTCTTGAGGTTTACTATGAGAAGTCTCCCTTCTGTGGTTTCATCTCTCCTGGAATCTCAGCCAAGCACCCCGGGAACTTGAAGGGAGTCTGGGTCCCTGAGAGCTCTGGGGCACCCCTTGGAGGCCATGGGAGGGTGAAGAGACAGGCCAACCTCCAGAGCTGACCCCTTAGCTTCAACTAGAGGCACTCCACTTTTCTCTTTTGCATTTGGGGTTTCTCATAAGGCATCATTTAAAAGAAAGTTTTGGGGGCACCTGGCTGGCTCGGTCAGTAGAGCACACCACTCTTGATCTCAGGGTCATGAGTTCAGGCCTCATGTTGAGTGTGGAGATTACTTAAATAAAACTTAAAATAAAGCTTGGAAAAAGAAAAGAAAAGAAAGTTTGTGAAAGCTTGGTGCTCCCTGCTGCCCAAGAATGCTGAATGCTCTGGCCAGCTGACTACACTTAGCCCTTTACCAAGTTTTGAGCAAATGGCAAGATTCGGGTCCTGTTATGTCATCGTCTGCCCCACCTCCATCCTTTAGCATCTGCCTGTGACGGTAATCAGCTACAGTGGCCACTTTATCAAGGATGTATATACTCAGCCAGGGACTAGACATACGACCATTTCACTGTACAGCAGCCCTGTGGTACGGAGATGCTCTCACCTTGCTAGCACTGGTGTAGGTGAAGACCTAACCAAGGTCACATGGGGACCCCTGCTCTTCCACTGCCCCCTGCTATTTCCTTTCCCCATCTACTGTCTCGGACCAGTCTTTAGCAGTCATGGCATGCCATGGAAGGGTTGTAAGCCCAAGGGAGCAGCTCTGAGTAGGTAGGAGTTGTGGTCAGTTTCTTGGATGGGAAATCCCAGCTGTGGTGGAGACTCTTCAGGGGATGAGAAGCAGGACAGTTCTTCCTCTTAGTCTTGTCATAGTCAAGTAACTCAGTGTCTGATTGGTACTTCTCTTTTTTTGGTATGTGTGTGTGATAAGAACACTTAATACGAGGTCTATCTTCTTAGAAGGTGTTCTGTTTTTTTCTTTTTTTTAAAGCAAGCTTTACACCCAATGTGGAACCTGAACTCATAACCCTGAGATCAAAAGTCACTGCTCTACCGACTGAGCCAGCCAGGCGCCCCTATCTTCTTAAAAAGTTTTTTTTTTTTAAGACTTTATTTATTTATTTGACAGACAGAGATCACAAGTAGGCAGGGAGGTAGGCAGAGAAAGAGAGAGGGGAGGAAGCAGGCTCCCCGCTAAGCAGAGAGCCCGATGTGGGGCTTGATCCCAGAACCCTGGGATCATGACCGGAGCGAAGGCAGAGGCTTTACCCACTGAGCCACCCAGGTGCCCCTATCTTCATAAAAAGTTAAAAAGGTGGGCGCATCTGGGTGGCTCAGTCTGGGTTAAGCCTCTGCCTTCAGCTTGGGTCATGATCATGGGGTCCTGGGATGGAGCCCCAAGTCAGGCTCCCTGCTCAGCAGCAAGTCTGCTTCTCCCTCTCCTTCTGCCATTCCACCACCTGCTAGTGGTCTCTGGCTCTATCTCTCTGTTTTTTAAAGTTTTTTATTCATTTGTCAGAGAGAGAGAGTGTGTGTGCACAAACAAGGGGAGCAGCAGATAGGGAAGCAGGCTCCCCGATGAGTAAGGAGCTGGACATGGGACTCGATCCCAGGATTCTGGGATCATGACCCAAGCTGAAGGAAGATGCTTAACTGACTGAGCCTCGCAGGTGTCCTTGCCCCCCCCCCCCAAAAAAAGTTTTAAGTGTACAAAATTTAAGCTTAACCCTGTTAACTAGATTAGTCTTTCAGGTTTAAGCATAACCCTGTTAACTAGATTAGTCTTTCAGGTTTGTTTACTGGGAATCAGTCCCTCAGAACTTCAAAGGTAAGGGACCGATCCTGGGCTGTCCCCTACCTAAGGCCCAACCCTGTGGGGCCAATCCTGAAAATGTACCTGACTTCCCTCAGGCTCCATGTTTCGAGCCCGAGCTGAAACAGAATCAGATGTGCTCCATGGGCTGTTTTGTTTGTCCATCTCCACTTAGTTCAATCAGGACATAGGCTTTGAAGTCAAGCAGCCCTCGGTTTAAGTCCTCGATTTGCCTCAATATATGTGTCTTCTTTGAGCTTTTGTTTCCTTTAGTGATAATGCTCTTTTCGCGGTGCTGTTGTGAACACTGAAGATGTGTACACAGGTGGCACTTAATAAATGGTGGCTGTGCTGTTGCACTGGTCTACTGCATCCTCTTGGCTTTGGGGCCTATCTGTCCCAATATTCTTGCGATCTCAGGAGCTCTTTGAGTGCAAAGACCTCATCCTTAGCCACAAACCAGGGTGGTCACCGACCAACTTATAGTTTGGGTCTTCGTGCAGGAGTGGAGGGAGCATAGAATTAAGAGTCAGGAAACATGATTGGAATCCTGAGCTTTGCTGCGGTTTCATCAGGAAAATGAGATAAGCTTTTTTTCTCTTTTAACAGGCTGTCTCGATAAAATGTGTTTTGTGCCTAAAAGATCATTTTTGCGGGCACCTGGATGGCTCAGTCATTAAGCATCTGCCTTCGGCTCAGGTCATGGTCCCAGGGTCCTGGGATCAAGCCCCTCATTGAGCTCCCTACTTACCGGGAAGCCTGCTTCTCCCTCTCCACTCCCCCTGCTTGCACTCCCTCTCTTGGTGTATCTCTCTCTGTCAAATAAATAAAATCTTTAAAAAAAAAAAAAGAAAAGAAAAGAAAGAAAGATAGTTTTGGGGCATCTCAGAGATTTTTTTTTATTCTGATCATTCAGATCTGACCCTAGCCGTGCCCATCAGTAACTCTCTGGCCATTGTCTTCACACTGATTGTCGGGAAGTTCCTTGGAGAGGATATTGGTGGAAAAGGTAAGTCAGGCCACTGCAGGTGTGGGTGGGCGCTCCTTGGGCCTCCCCACCCCAATTAGTCCTTCCCCAGAGCCAGCTCCTATGGGCGGGAGAGAGGAGGATCTTTCCCCATCCATCCCCTTTCCTCGGCAGCTCTCCTGCTTCCTTATGGCCATCCGAGTTTCCTTCACCTGGGCATTCCGGGGATAGACTCCCTCTGCACTGGTCCCTCAGCCCTGCACCAGCTCCTCCGAGCATGGCTGGGCTCAGCCCCTTGATTTCTGCCTGTCCCCGCAGGAGCATTCACAGGCATGGTGCTCACCGTGGTGGGGATTGCACTCTGCGTCACGAGCTCCGTGAGCAAGACCCAGGAGCAGCTGTCTGCCCTTTGAGGGGACCCACACCACCCTCCAGCCCTGTTGTGTCCAGGAAGCCCCTGATCTGGGAGGTACAGCCAGGGAAGCAGACGGACCCAGCACCTCCCGCTCTGAGCCTCAACGCCCTTACCTCTTACGGGGCTGGTAGCTACCTCGAGGTGGCTCTAGCAGGAGAACCGCAGTGAAAGAGCTGTTCGGCTGCTTGGATTTGCCACCAGAGACCTCATACCTCCCCAGCAACCCCTTTGCCGCAGCAGCTCTCCCGGTGCTGTCGTGTCAGGCCCCCAGCCCAGTCACTGTCACTACAGCCTGATCCAGACTGTTCCAGCAGCAGGGTCCACGGACAGCGTGGAGACGGCCACCGGCTGAGATGCAAACAGGAGGCATCAGGGCTGTCAGCGGCCTTGGCTGGCCAAGGCGGGGACCCAAGGGGAAGAAGGGACAACAGAACGGCAGGTGTGGAGGACACGAGCAGCCTGTGGCCTGGCTTGGCCCACCTAGGAGGTGGGTGGGAGCCCTCAACCGCCTGCCCCCCTCAGACAGACAGCCTGAGGCCCCTGCCCCGCGTCACTTCTGCCATGTGTCATGGTGACTGGTGAGGGGTAGCCTCAAATAAATCTGCACGGAATGGATGGAGGACAGCGAGTACTCTTCTAGCGCAACACACCTGCTCCCATGGTTGTAGCCTCTCCCCCAAGCTCAGCGCGCTCCTCCTGTCTCCTCCTGTCTCTGGCTGGAGAACCCCATGGGAACGTGGCCTCCACGGCTAGGGCTGCCCAGCTCAGAAGGAAGAGAAGACTGGGCTGTAGGTTTAGGAGCAGAAGAGTGGGGCGGGGCCGAGGGGGCTGCCAGGGATCCTGTGAGCCCAGGGGCGGTGCTGGGTCCCCTGGAACAGGCTGCAGAGTGGCCGCCCCAGTTCCTGGCCGGAGCTGCTGACTCCCAGGATGGCAGAGACGGGGTTGAGGCTGAGACTGCTGTCCCAGCCCCAGGCTGCTTTTCCAGGCCCAGGGCCTCATCCACCATCTGTGCTGTCCTCTGGAGGAGGCAAAAAACCAAACAGACCAGAGCATTAGCACCCCTCCACCCTCGGCTGAAGTTTCTGACCCGTGGAAAGGAAGAGACTTTACAACTTCAGATCTGCCCTCTTGCTTAACCAGGTAGGAGGTTGGGCTTGGAGAGTTAGATCGGCTCACAGTCCCAAGGGGAAGCTCTCCTGGGACCCCGGGCTGCCATTCCAGCTCTTAGCTCCTGAACCAACATACTGCTTCCGGCCCCTCCCCACCTGATCCAAGGGTTCCTCCGTGCAGGTGTCTTCATCATCTGCCACTTCCTGGGCCCCTGCAGTCTCCTTCCTCGGGTGGGGAGCCTCATACACTCCCTTGACTCCTGATGAAGGAGGCAGTGTCAGTGGATGCCCAGCCCGAGGAGCCCTTGCTCTTCTCTCCCAGCCCCTTCCCCTCCCCTGAGCCTTGCTCCACGGTCCAGACTACCTTGGAGGCTAGCAAGGTAGCTCTGAGGCAAGCCTTTGGCTCCCATCCCTTCCAAATCCCACCCTCAAGTCTCCCTGTGCCTTGTTTCATAGTGCCAGCTCCTTCCACGGCAGTCAGGGACAATGTGTGCCCATGTGGCAGCAGGAAGGATCTATGTTGAAGTCAAGGCCAGCTCTGCCCCTGGGCATTCTGCCCCCATAGACCTCTCCCACAACAGCAGGGGCCATTCTGTGTCACTGTCAGAGGGTGGGTGAGAAGGGCCCAGAGTCCCCTTACCTGATGGAAACGAGAGCGTGGGGAGCCTGCTGCTTGGCTGAAGGGCCTGCTGGGGTCTGGCATAGAAGGCAGATGACTCAGTGGGGCTTGGCTCCTTTGGAGAGGGCTGGGGCACCTGCGCCCTGTGGCCCTGGGCCTGTAGAGGGCATACTGGGCTTGGACTGTGGGTGATGATTGTTCTTGTCTTCTCTCCTGCCAGGCCAAGCTTGAATGCCCCGGGTGCTTGTGGGAGCTTGGGAGAGATGCCATCTGTCTTCACAGCCTGTGTCCTCCCTCCCGGCTCCCTCTTCCCCTCAGGCTGCCTTATCCAGGAACAGAGCCGCTGGTGCCTGGCACCCAAGAAGCCCAGTGAAGCCAGGCCGTGTCCCCCAACCCCCGCCCAGTGCTCAGTGGCTCATTTCTCGGGAGGGCTCAGGCCTGGGATCAGCTGGGGAGCTGGGCCCCGCTATGCCAGAGGCCAGTTTGCTCTCCCAGTGGCCTGCCTGGCCAGCAGAGTCCACAGGTCTTTGTCGAGCCGAGTTGAGCTGTCTCTTACACCAGCTTCTGGTTTGGCCCTTGCCACTCAAGACCTGTGTCACCCTGAGCAGCTGACTTCACGCCTGTGAACCTGACTCCTCCGGGAAACAGGAATGTAACCTCTGTTCCACAAGGCATGTGGTGAGAGCCTGAGCTGGAGGAGAGGCCAGCCAGTCACCCCTCTCCTGTCCTGCCTTGCATGGCCTCCCCCATCACCTACCTGCTGCTTGTGGGGCTTAGACTTTGGGTCTGGGGGTTGCCTGCAATGAAGAAAAAGGGCTTGTGGTAAGCAGAGCAGGCATGGGATCTGGGTGGCTTCCTCTGCTTTACCCTGCTGCCCACCGCCACCACCCCCCCTGCCACCTCACACGTCCATACCAGCAGCCCCTGGGCAAAGAGGGGCTGGGCACCAGCAGCTCCAGATAGGGGAGGGCCTTGAATTCCTCCTCTCCAACTGCCACATAATAATGGCCATGCATCAGAGTGTCTCTTGCTGACAGTGGGAGCCCCTCCAGGGTGTAGAGTCTGGGGGAGACGTAGTGGGTAAAGGCTGGTGGACAAGATGCCTCTGCATACTCGGCAGACTACAACAGGCTGGGCGCGGCTACTCCAAGGTACCCGTTGGCTGCTGACCCTCCGGGCACCTGGGCCAGTCACCTCGGCTCTACCCCGCTCCAGAGGCTCAGCAGAGGGACCCCTCCCTGTGGCACAGAAGGAAGTCCCATTTGGGGAAGCACAAGGACAGCCAAAATCAGCAGGGAGCCTCCCTCCATGGCCCTGTGGGCCTCCCCGGGGGCCTCCCGGGGGGGGGGGGCCCGCACTCACTTGCACACAGCCCTGGCCCGAAGTTTGGCCTTCTCAGTCAGGAGCTTCAACACAGCTTCCCAGTCCTCGCCAGCAGCCTGGGGCAACTTCAGGCTAAATGGGGGACTTACCAGGTCCCCATTCCTGAACACACTGAGACAAAGAGCAGTCTGGTAAGGAGAAGAGACCCCAGAACGCCCCACACGAGAGGAAGAAGGGCAGCACAGGGCCGGAGATGGTCTAAGAACAGGGGCATTGGTCCGTTTTCACCCATCAAGCATGCTGGTACTTTTTCTATCCCCACCAGTGACCAGGGGCTCCTGGAACAAACCCACCCACACTTTCTTGGTCTTACTGAAACAAAATCTGTTTCTGCTTCCCAACACTGGCACTCACCGAATATAGCAGGGGCAATGTGCAAGTGGTCGCGGTCCAAGGGTCCCATCCCCTGGGCGGTGAGTCATAGGAGGACCCTGAAACCCAAGTCAGGCCCTCAGATCAGGAGAGAGTTGAGGCCTTTGGCTACAGGTGGGTCAGTCCAAGCAGTAGGATGAGTGAAGGAGGGGGCAAGGAGGAACGGGATGAATCACACCTTTCACCAAAGGAAACTTCTAACTCTCCAAAGTCACATTCTGCCCATCCCTTTGCCCCCATGTTTTATAGCTTCCTCTTTCCTTTGGGGACCACAACCTGGAGATAAAGTAACAGGCTGGGTGAGGAGCAAGGGGTAGTCTTGAAACCCTGTACCCCAGGGAGGGTAGCAGCTGGCTCCTGAGTGGATGTGGAGAGAGCCCCCCCTCATGGACCTGACAGATCCTGTTGTTTCCAGAACCCTTGGCTTCCCAGATGAAATGGGGGGCAATCCCAAGAGAGGTAAGAAGATGGCTGGAGGCCAGCCTCCCCCAAGACTCACTGGTAGTCTGCTGCTCTTCCCACCTGGATCCTTCTGTCCGGGGGGTAAATAGCTATAAGAACAGAAGGGTTACAGGTCATCTGGGGGAGCCTGGGACCGTACCCCGTTGGTAGCTGCCAGAGTGAGGGTCTAGGGTGCAGCTTACCAGGTATTCCTTCCCACCTGGATAGTCTCAAGACAACTGTCCAGAAACAGATGCTGGCCCTTGAACCTGCCTGAGGGCCTGGCATCCAGCAGACTATCTGGACTGGGGGCTCAGACACAAGCCGTTAAGGTTAAGGGTCAAGAAAAACTAATTCAATCAGCATCATATTGTAGCTCAGAAATTCTCTCATTCATGAGGTTTTATCTCATATTCTGTGAGATGGAGAAAGTTACGAGCCTACAGTAACACGGAAGTAAGTGACAACCCGGATTCTAAGTCTCTCTGGCTTCCCACCCCTTGCTCCTTACACTATCACAAGAAACACCAGGGGACAGCTGAGTAGCACCTGGAAGCCAGATCTGAGTTGGAAGCTCAGATACTCAAAATTCTTCTCCCATCTTGGAAGGCATGACTGCACCCCGCAGAGGGGGATGACCCTGGCCCGGGAGAGCACAGGATGCTTGATCACGGCAGGGAGGAAGTGAGGGATGGAGTTAGCGTTTGGTGATGGTGGTGGTAGAGGAACCAATCAAGAAGAGCCTTTGGAAAAAGGGGCTCCACCTGCAGAACATTCTTGCAGGCTGGTCCTGACTGTGGTGGGCATAAACATCGATGTCCTGCTTTGCCCAGAGCTGTGGCTCTGCTATTTGTGACCTGTGGACTCTGAGGCAGGTTACTCAGCCTGTCTTGATTTCCCATTCTAAAGAGCAGGGATAAGACCGCGCCCTGCATGAGGCTGCTGCCTTCCAGAAGGGAACATGCATGGTGCCTGCACATGCAGCAACCACTGAGCATGAAAACGACCGAATACGACCTGCCCTGGGCCACTCACCTCAGCTTGCGGAATCTTTCGAAGCCAGCAGCCACATACTGCCCTCCGTTCTGCAGGTCGGCCAGGTCTGTGATAGGGTGGCCACCCCGAGGTGTATAGAGGGCCCGCACAGCCACCGGGGCCTGCACAGTCGAGGTCACCTCGCGGAGGAAGGTCTCCAGGGTGGGGAAGCGGCGTTGGCTCACCACCAGCTGGCGACCTGGGGAGAAGGGGTCCCCGTTCCGGTATATCACCACCCTCTTGGCTGCTGGATTGCTACCACCCGCCATCGTGTGTCCTCAGCAGGAGACGCGGAGCCGTTGCCAGGCAACTGAGGCAGGCTGGGAGCAGTGCCAGTCAGAAGTGGCGTCCTGCCCAAACCTTCACCAAGAAAGGAAGGGAGAGACTGCAGGAGCACGTGTTGGCCTTCCGGGTCTCATACAGCTGGCCCTCGGCCCTTGGTGGGGCCTCCCTGAGAGCTGGGTGGGTCTGATCACTACACTGGAAGACCGCGGGCCTCAGTGAGAAAGTGGTGGCGAACGCACCGAAACACAGATGTTCTAATCCTGGATAGAGGGAAGAGCCTCAGAAGCTCCCTGCCACTCCGCAGCCCAAGGGCTGAGCTCAAAGGATGATCAGCTTTGGGGACTGTTCTCAAGGATGGCCTATCTGCCCCCTGGACTGTGGCTCCCAGCCTGCCCCGGGGAAGATGCCAAATGCCAGCAGGAAAGGAACAGGAGGGCCCCGTTCTACACTGAACAGAGGCAGAAGATGAATGCAACCAGGTGCAGAATCCATGAAAAAACCTTTATTCTCCATCAGGCTCCCTATTTAATTTACCCCAAATTCCCTGTCCCCAAAACTGGATTAAGCCACAGGCAAGGTATGAAAGAATGTCCGTCTTCCTCTCCTCCCTATACTGGAGCAGCTCTTTGCTTCAGCTTCTCTTGGCCCCATTAGCCGCCAACAGCCAAGGGCAAAAGGAAGTCCTGGTACCAGGGAGCAAGGATGAGGCCCTGCCTCCCTCAACGCCCTTCCATAGCATACCCGCTTTGGAACCTGGTCTTTCCCTGGCTGCCCAGGGCCTAGCCTGGTGGTCCTGTTTTCCACGGCCTGCCACTCCAGTGGTCCTCTCCCATGTGGGATGACCCTGTCAGAGATGGTTTCTCAGGCGGCCTTCATCGCCGTGGTACAGTTCTCTGGTTTTTCCCTTCCTTGTGGCTAGGTTCATTGGAGGTTCTGTCCCTAGAGAATTCTCTCTAGGGAGCTGGCCCTTAGGTGGTTTAGTCTTCCAGAGACCCTGGCCACCATGTTCTGCCGAGGTCTCCTCCCAGATGCCACGGTCCTCTGAGAAGTCCAACTTCCGTGGCCTAGCTCTTTGGCAATCAGGCTCTCTGTGTTCTGACCTCCTGGGAGACTTGTCCTCAATATCTGGGTCTTCACAGACTGTGGGCACCGGGGACCTGGCCTTTTCAGAACAGTAGCCCCTAGGTTTGAGGCCTTTGGGGGTGTGGTCATCCAGAACAGTCATCAACTGTGGGCAGGTCTGTCCAAACATCTGCTCCCCATGGTCTGGCTCCTTGGTGAGCCTGTTCTCTAAGGCCTGGTTATCTGATGGTGTGAGCAGCTGTGGCCCGGCCTTCCTGCAACATGGGTCCCTGTACTTGACCCCATCAGCAGTTTTATCTGTAGTGGCCAGTCTTTCTGGGCACTTGTGTGGTGGGGATCTGAGCCTCCAACAGTCATCCACATGGTCTGGCTCACTAGTGGTCCTGTCTCGGTAGGGCTGGCTTTTCAGTGGCGGGCTTGTTTGTGACCTGGCCCTCTCACAGGTCTGTGCCCTGTGTTCTGAGCACACGCTGGGCTTGTCTCTGGGCTGGCTGGTCTCTGGGGATGTCAGTGTTTGTTTGAGAATTAGATACTGTTGGGGAAGAGAATAGACACTGTACCAGGCAGGACTGCTTGAGCACAGAGCAGGAGGCTTTTCCCAACCCCCACTCTTGGCAGGGTTCCAAGGGAGTGCCTACCTCCTTACGGCTATTGATGGCCTGTTGTAGCCACAGAAGTTCCATGGCCAAGTGGTTGTGGTGGTACTGGAGCTCCTGGAGCTCAGTCTGGCTGTGGGGCAGTCCTGGACCCGCAGCTTCTGCGAAGGAGGGAAGAAAAAAGGGAGAAGGCTTTAGGGGTACCCACTAGGCCTGGCTACCCTTAAGCTCTGGCACCCTTCCTCTGCCCACCCCTGAGTTGCCCTTAACCAGGCACTGGGAAAAAAGAGAGGGATGCAGCTTATGGAGCACAAGCCTTTCGCTTTTCAGATGGGAAAGCTGAGGCCCAGAGCAAGTCAGCGGCTTGCCCTGAATCGAGGCACAGAGGTACCTGGGTTCTCCATCCTTGATGCATCTCTGATCTCCCTTTGGCTGGGATTCCTGGCTTTCCTGCTGTGCTCCTCCTGAGGCCAGGGGCTGTCACCTCTGCAGAGAAGGCTCCCAGAGTTTGTGGAGCGCTCTCCTGATTTCTTCAGCATCACTTCCCCCAATACAGCTTCTCTCTCAGGTTCTGTACATGAGAAGCTTCTCCGCAGTTCCTGCTCTGGATTTGGTGCCCTCCCTTGGGGTTTCTGGGTCCGATGGGATTTTGCTTTCTGAGAAATCGTAAGTATGAAAACCTCGCAGCTAAACCCTCCAAATATGTGGGTGCCAAGATTTAGCATACAAGGTGGTAAGGATTAAGGATTGGAATGTTGGGAGTGGAGTCTTCCACTGAGAAAAGCTTGTCAACAGGAAGGGTAGACCGTTTCCTTGAAGCCCCTCCCCAGGTCCCTCCTACCCCTCCCTTCTTCCACTGGGTGTGTACTACCTCTGGGAGGAACTGGGGCCTGGGAATCCAGCCCTCTGTCCATTGAAGCGTGCCCAGATCACCCTCGATTTCTCGTACAACAGCCTCATACTCCGCTTGCAGACTCTGGAAGTGGCGTCGGACCAAGAAGCCCCGGACGCAGGCCTGGCGTGGAGAATAAAGGAGAAAGAAAATGCTCATCACTGCAGAAGTGGGGGCATTTTGAGGATTTTCCTGGAGAGGTCGTCTCAGTGACTACGAGGGGATCTGGACACGGGAAAAGGAGAGGCGACGCTGTACGTCAGAACAGTCCCCAGGAGTTCAAGGAAGGATGCCGGACTAGCTCCCCCTCTCGAATTTAAGGCCCTTCCCGCCACTTCCTGGATCCCGCAGGAGCGTATGGTGGGAGTGGAAGGCCTGTGGGGGGTCCGTGGGTCCCACCATTCTTCAGGGTGGTGGGGGTGGTTCGGTAACTCCAGAGGCGGGCTCGAGGGTAGGTGACTGAACGTAGTAGCCTTCTCTCGTTCGAAGGTCCCAATCCGAGATCCCGTGCTGCGACCCGTGCGCCCCGGGCCCGCTCCGCACCTGCAGCACCGACACCTTCCGAATCAACCGCTCCCGCTCCATCCCGGCGCCAACAGACCCGCCGCTGACTAGCGCCTGCCAGTTGCGTCACTAGTGCGCGCCGTGCGCGGCCCCGCCCCCTGCCGTCTCCAAGGCAACCATCCTCCTCCCGCGGCTACCAGGTCGCGGGTTCCCAATTCCCACTCCCAGAGCCGCGCTGGGAATTCCTGCCCCACCCCCCGCCACGCCGATCTGGACCGTCCAAACCGGTGTGTCGCGCAGCGGTGACTCCGGGTTCTTCTCCGAGTGAAGGCGCAAAGAGGGGAGGAAGCACACGGAGCCGGTGTCTTTCTTTCTGGTTTAATCCCATCTAGTGCCCCCCACCCCCGTAGCACCTGGGGGGCCGTGGAATACCCGATCGAGTCCGTAAAAAGTCACAGTTTGAAGGGGATGGGAGGAGCAGTCTGGGCCTGGGTCCGACACCTATACACCGGACTGCTCCTCGGGTTCGGCGTTCTCGGCCAGGTGCAGCTTCTGTCTGTGCCAGTCAGTCAAGGATTGCGATGCTTTGGACCCCAGTCTTTCCAGCCCTGTCTGCCCATCCTACATTGGCTTAGTTTTCCGAACGGCACAAAGGGGCAGACAAAGGTGATTCGTGGTCCAGGTGGCAGTCCACACCCACCCTTCTTGCTAGATGGCTTACTCCCTTCTCTTTGGGTGTAGATCATGCAGGTACGAGCACTCGCACTATTTCTGGCTGAGACTAGCTGGGGAGATAATCTAAATCAGTGAAAATAATTACTCAATGTCAAAAGAGGAAGACAGCTTTGCCATGGATTGGTGTCAGCTAAAGTACTGGCAAAGATTTTCTTTTGAAGATTTTATTTTGGGGGTGCCTGGGTGGCTCAGTCAGTGAAGGGTGGGACTCTTTATTTCTGCTCAGGTCATGGTCTCAGGGTTGTGAGATGGAGCCCTGCAGGGAGCTCTGCCCTAGGCATGGAGCTTGCTTAAGATTCTCTCCCTCTCCCTCTGTCACCCCTCTAACTCTCTTTTAAAAAAGTTTTTCACTAGTGTAACCACAAAGGTTTTATTTTTAAGGAATCCCTGCACCCAACATGGGGATCGAATTCACAGCGCTAGAGATCAAGAGTCTGAAGCTCTACCGACTAAGCCAGCCAGGAGCCTCACTTGCAAGGATCTTCATAAGTAGAGAAATCACATTCCCTATAACTATCTTTTTCCTGATAGTCGGGAGAAGTCTGCGTGGGAGGCAGCTTGTGGCTAATTCTGCTTCTGTAGGACAGGAAGGGGGAGATGTTGGTTTTATTGTAAATACTTCTAGAGGGTGGTGGGGACAAGGAAACTGATTTTATCTGTGGGAGGTGTGATACACACACACACACAGCAGGGTCCCCCTGGAAAGGATACATAGAATTACTAAGATCTTCCAGCTGTCAACAGAGAGGAAAAGAGGTTTCTGTCAGGAGATGCACCCGGCCAAACCTCAGATGCTCTGTGAGGCATCTTCTGGTGGGGGTTGGCGCTCCATGCACCCCCAGTTTTTCACCGAGGGGCCAGGAATAGCCTTAGGATCATGTACCTCCCCCACCCTCTCGTGTCCCCAGGAACAGAAGCCCCCAGCCCTGACCCACATTGCTAAGCAGCTGGTCCAGGTTGCGGTCAGCCATCGTCTTCTTCTGCTCCTCAGGCAGCCCCTCAGTGACCCCGTCCTCTTCCTCCTCCTCCTCCTCCTCCTCCCCACACACGTCCAGGCTGAAGTGCAACCGGGCCAGCTTCTCCTGCATCTCCCGCACGTGCTCCAGCTGCTCAAAGGAGCATTCCTTTCCTGGACAACACCTGTCTGAGCCCTGGGAGCAGCTTGGGACCCTAGCCCCAGCCGCAGCCCAGGGACCAGGCCCTCCGGCCCCACCCACACACCCTCTCAGTCCAGCCTCTGGGACTCACCAAAGGCCTGCAGCCGGCCTGAGTGAAAATCATTGAGCAGGTTCAGCAGTCCCCCCTCCATCTCATAGACGTCGGTCACCTCGGTCAGAAAGGAGTGCTGCAGGGGCGTGCCTGCAGAGCCGCCCCCACTTCCGGCCAGCACCGGGCGACATTTCTCCTTGCCTACCCTGGGTGGAGTGGGCAGGACCAAGGTCACAGGATGGGGGCGGCCAGGAACCGAAGGTTTTCATGCCATCGGACTATGCACTATTTCACCTTCCTATCTACTCCCAAACAGAAATGGATGTTTGCTCTTCTGGCCCTGACCTGGGTGCCAGGACTGGGAAGTGGGTGAGGAGGGGTAGGGAGAAGAGTCAAAGGAAGTCTTTTTCTTCAGGTGACACTCAGCCAGAACCGGGGCTGGAGGGGGGGTTCTGGGGCTTCTGTCCGAGCCCTGCACTCATTCCTCCCATGACCCTGGGGGAATCACTCATCCTCCCTGGGGACAGTTACTCCTTATTGCCATGACAGCCATCTTACCTCTCCCCAAAATATCTTTCCGCTCCTCTTCTATTTCTTTCTTTTTTTTTTTTTTTAAAGATTTTATTTGACAGAGAGAGAGAGAGATCACAAGTAGGCAGCGAGACAGGCAGAGAGAGAGGGGGGAAGCAGGCTTCCTGCTGAGCAGAGAGCCCGATGCGGGGCTCGATCCCAGGACCCCGGGATCATGACCTGAGCTGAAGGCAGAGGCTTAACCCACTGAGCCACCCAAGTGCCCCTCCTCTTCTATTTCAAAACGGTTTTGAATTTTCCACTGTCCCCAGGATAACCCTGAAGGACCTTTCTCAGCCTGCAACCCCCCACCCCTTCCTGTTGCATTTCCTACTGGTCTTGCTCCAGCCCTGGGCTTCAGCAACAGCCCCCTGCAGCCGTCCCCAGACGGATCTGTCGGCAGACAGTGTGCAAAACCACAGGGAGGCACAGTCATGGGAGAAAGAACACCTTGTTTCGTGGGAAACAAACATGGAGACCTTGTACGGTTGAATTCAGATCCCCAATCATTTAGAAAAATTAAGCAAAAATTCAGATCGTACATCTGGGTCTCCCTTTACCATCTCCTGCTCCATGACACTCGAGGGCAACAACCACCTGTGGTTCTGGGAACCTCCCAGGCAGTATTTTTCTTCCATACTTCTGTCAGGCAATTCCTTCAGCTTGGACATTCTCTCTCTCTCTCTCTCTATCTCCAGTGCCCTATAGCCTCTCTTTCTGGTATCGCTCACTGCCTGTTCTGAGGATATCCCAGTCACCCATCTGGCCTTTCCCCCATACCTGAGGACAGAGACTGGGGCCGAGGCATCTCTGAGTTTTCTCTCAGTGGCCCGGGGGGCAGCCCCAGGGAAGGCATCAACTGTTGCTAAGGCTAAGGCTTAGGCTAAGGCTGTCTTTACCTTCCCACAGGGCTCAGCCCAGAGTTGGGGTCCCTCCCTCCTTGCCCTGCTTTCCTTCTGTACCCACCTCTTGAACTTGGCCCGCTGCTTGGGGGACGGCAGATGAGGGAGTCCCAGGGCCAAGGAGCCGCTGTGGCTGGTGGGCACAGGGACCCTTCGTAATGTGCCAGGGGCCTGGGCTGGCTGGGTCAGGCAGGGCTTGGGACTCCTTTTCTTCTTCTTGTCCTCCATTGGATCCCGGCTGGACCTCAGGTCCCACTGAGACAGTGAGAGGCAAAGCCATCACTTCACCGGGCCACCCTGGCAAAGGAAGGACCCTGGGACCTTCCCACCTTCCCCCTCATAACTGCCAGGGTCTTGGTCCTCCTCTCTGTCCAGGATGGGCAGGGCCCGGATGCCAGTGCCTTCCTGGATTTGTATTTGAAGGAGCTTCCAGGGCCCACCCCAGGTCCCCCACCTGCCCTCCAGACCTGGCCTGAAAACCTGGCCCCGGCCTGGAAGGGCTGGACCAGACACCATTGTCCTGCTGCTGCTGGGATTTCCTGTCCCAGGAGCTGACGGGGCGGAGCTGGCAGGGGAAACGGAGAGGGAGGCAGAGTGGATGTGAGCTGGCAGGAGGCCAGTGGACGATCAGGGGTGTCTTAACTAGGTTCTCTTGTGTTTAATCAGCTGTCCAGGCAGATGCTGACAAATCTCATCAGCAAAGGAGGTGACAGAGGTGTGGGTGGGGGCGCCTGGGAAGACTTCAGTGTCAGACATTCACCACCAGAGGATGGGTGATGGGGCTCACTGTGGGTACCCTGCCATTCAGACGCCATCATCCCTCCTCTTCCGCCAACCCCAATCTCAAACATCAGGCAGTTCCCAGAAGTTCTCTGGGACGGGCTTCCCGCCTCTTCCCCCTCCCTGGTCAGAAAGGCCCTGCTCCGCTTCAGCTGCAGCCGGGGGTGGGGGGCGGGGTGGTCCAGCAGCTGGCTGCCTCGGCCTCCAACAATGGCTGCGCCTGTGGCTGGCACTGCTCGGCCTCCAAGCCAGCTCCACCCCCCAAGCCTCAGGTCGGCTGAGGTCCTCCCGGAGGAGGGCCTCGCAGGGGCTTTCCCAAGCTGCTTGCTTCCAGGCTGCCGCCACCAAGCCTCGGTCTGTGCTCTGGGATGGTGGGGCCACTGGGGGCAAACTGGCACCTGGCTGGCCAGCCCCAAGGCGGTGTGGTGGAGGGGAGACCAGAGCACGTCCTCTATCTTGCATTGCAGTGGCTTGGCCCAATTAGGGACTTGATAGAAGAAATGCAGCAGGAGCCCCTGTTCCCCAGGAATGGCTGGGGGCCGCCTGGGATCTATTTCCCAAGCTCAGTCTTCAAAACTGCGGGCCAAATGGATCGCTCAACTGGGGAGCCAGGATCCGAAACGAGCCTCAGACCCGGGATGTTCCGCACCCCCGGCACACACCCTGGAAGGGGACAACTGACCTGGAGGTGTAGGGTCTGGAGCGGCGTTTCCGTGCCGTTCCCTCCGCCCTCAGCGTTCTCCTCCTAGGGAACTGAGCAGATGGCTGTAGAGCTAGCAGGAGGTAATTTGCATTTAAAGAGAAAGTGACCTTCTTTAGCAGTGGGGATACGGAAAATGGGAGGAGTCTACGACAGTTACTAGGCTGTCCCTGTAACTAGATGTTACCTTCCCAGCTGAGCTAAAGTGACTAATGTTCTTTGTGTGATGGCAATCTAAAAACCTCACTTTCCCATCAGTTTGGGGAGAAGCTACAGTCCCTTACAAAATGGTAGTGGTTTTGTCAGAAAGCCAGGGTGGGGAGATAGGGATGCAGGGCAGAAAATGTAAATAAGCATGTAAGACATATAGATGTGTATGCATATATATATGCAGCAGCAGCAGAAAGAAACTGCAAGAGAAGACAACCGTCTATTGAGTCGAGGTCCCCTATTAAGCACTTTATGTACATTTAATCCTCATAACAATCCTGCAGGAACTTACTGTCACCCTCCCATTTGCTGAAAGTAAACTATATTTTGAGGGTAATACCACTCATCCCACGATACCCAGACACTGGTAAGCAGTGGGGGCTATGTTCAGCTCCTGACTGAAGTGATGGGACCAAGCCTCCTCCCTCCCCATCCCCAGGTCGAAGAGACACGTGTGGGGAGCATCAGGTCAGAGGGACATCAGTGCGATTACCTGGTGCTTGACCCCAGGCCCCAGGAGGGAAACCTGAGTGCCACATGGAGACTGACCCAGCACTGCCCGTGCTGCCGGGGAGGCCAGATCAATGGGGCAGCTATTTAAAGACCTGGCAGAGGCTCCTAGCTCTGGTCCCCAGAGAACCATCTGATGCAACAGGAGACAGGCTTATCCTTGGCTGGGCTGCCCTGCAGTTTCAAATAGCTGCCCCAGGGCAACGTGCACAGCACCCTGGACCCCTTTCCCTCCCATGGGCAGGAGCAGCTTCCTGGTACCTGGGCCTCCGGATAAGTTAGGGAGTGATGGGCTGTTTCCACAGGCACCCACGCAGGGATCTTTCCCAGGTGCTTCCAACACCCAGACTGTTTCTGAAGGGAAGGCATTAATTCAGGACTTTTTCAATAACCAGAGGCTGGAAGGAGGGGTCTGCAAAGGCAGAGAGGACAACCTGTAGGCTGCTCTCTTCCAGCGGCTAGAGGGCCACCAGGGCTCTTCCAGGAAAGTGGTGGTGGGTGCAGGAGTCCCCCTAGGGTGAAGCTATCCTCAGAGATGCATGGCTTGGGAGTTTCAAGAGTTGGGGTGGCCTCCCTGGCCTCCTTCCAAAGGAGTCTTTGACTGGGGTCAGCCCTGAAAGGTATCAACCTGTTTAGACCCTGATCAGAAGGAGCAGAGGCTCCAAGGAGACCATCACAGCCAGTGTGAACACAGCTGCTTGTGGACGCCTGGATGGAAGGGCCCTTTACTTGTCTCTGCTGTTTTTTCGGCACTCATGTATCATCCTTTGTGCCAGGCCAAACCCAGGCTCCAGAGAGAATAGGGTGCTGGTGCAGGAGCCCCAACTTTTGCACCTAGGCTTGGCAGGGCGAGCAGGAATGTCTAAAAAATCAGCCCATTCTTCAGAATTGCATGCAGAAAGTGGTCTTCTCAAGGAGGGTACAAAATCAAAAGAATTCACAGGTAGGCCAATGCCAAAGGGTGCTGCCCATGGCAGACAGTCCTGAACAGCAGTGATCCAGGCATCTAATTTTGGGCCTCAATTAGCCTATGTCTAGGTTTCTCATCTCCGTATCTTATACTTCCTCACAGATCTTCCTAATGCCCTATTTGAACACCTTCAGTGGTTCCTCCCGTCCTCTGATCTAGTCCAGATTCCTTAACCTGGCACATGGACTCCTGGTGACATCCTCCCCCTACCTCCTGTGCACCTGCATTTCTAGGTGAACTACTTTGCTACTAAACCAAGTTGTCAAACTTCTACCTGCTCTTTGGGTCATAAGGCCCTCCCAGGTGTCCACCCCTAGCTCCTTGCTGAAGGAGACAGGGCTTCCTTCATGGTTCCACAGCACCACTGCTGTTTCTTTATCTAGAAGTATCTTCTGGGGGGCTCAAATGGTTAAGTGTCTGCCTTCAGCTCATGCCATGATCCTAGGATCCTGGGATGGAGTCCTACATCAGACTCCTTGCTCGGCAGGAAGCTTGCTTCTCCTTCTGCCTACAGGTCCCCTTGCTTGTGCTGACAAAATCTTAAAATTGGGGCACCTGAGTGGCTCTGTGGATTAAAGCCTCTGCCTTCGCCTCAGGTCATGACCCCAGGACCCTGGGATCAAGCCCAGCATTGGGATCTCTGTTCTTCGGAGAGCCTGCTTCCTCCTCTCTCTCTGCCTACTTGTGATCTCTGTCAAATAAATAAATGTCTTTAAATATTAACAATGATAAAAAAAATAAAAATATCTTTCTCCAGGGCACCTGCTGGCTCAGTCAGTAGAGCATGTGAGGCTTGATCTAGGTGTAAATTCAAGCCCCACATTGGGTGTAGAGACTGAGCCATGCAGCTACCCCACAGAGATCACTTAAAGATAAAAAGCATCGGGACGCCTGGGTGGCTCAGTGGGTTGAGCCACTGCCTTCGGCTCAGGTCATGATCTCGGGGTCCTGGGATAGAGTCCTGCATCGGGCTCTCTGCTCAGCGGAGAGCCTGCTTCCCTCTCTTTCTCTGCCTGCCTCTCCATCTACTTGTGATGTCTGTCAAATACATAAAATCTTTAAAAAAAAAAAGAAAAGAAAAAAAGTATCTTTCTTCATCACTAGCCTGACCCTTCATGGGGCAGGGCCAACTTTTCATTGAATGAAAGAAATTCGATGCCTCTATGTATATGAGCATCATGCCAACTTTGCCAAAGGCTCTGCTCAGGCAGTTCAAATGAATTTGTTTGTGGTGAACTGGCAGGTGTTGGAGGGGGGCACTCTGGAAGATGCCTGATACAGCACAGCCAAAGGCTCCGGAGCGGATCCAGAGGAGTCAGTGATGGCTAGATGGATCCAGAAGCACCAAATGACCACAGAGGTCAGGAGAGAAACCAGTAAGGCAACAGACTCTTTATTTAATGTGGTTTAAAATACATCAAAATCAAGTCCCTGGCTGTTGTGAATACCAAAAGGAGACCAAAAAAAAAAAAAAAAAAAAGCTGTCAGCACAGCTTTAAAACAAACCTGGGTGGCCAGGTTGGGCCATATGGGAAGCAGTTACAGGGACAGAAGGCAGCACCCCTCCCCCAGGCAGGTGCCTGGCTGTCCCTGGGGTGACCACCTCTGTGCTGCTCTGGTGGGAGGGCTGGGGCAGCAGCTGGAGTCAGCTCAGCAGGCGTTGGCCCTCCCCCCCAGCTACTAGGGCAGTTCCACTGGCCTCTGGGTCAGCCCTCAGCAGGGCCACTGTGATGGGAGCGGTGGAGTGGAAATAACCATCTTCACAGACAGAACATTCTCCTAAAGAAAGTGCCTGAGCTCAGCCCATGGTCCAAAAACCTCATGGAAAACAAAATTAAAACAAAGTGCTGCCAATACCGCTCAAGAATCTGGTGTACGTGAGGCTCTCAGCCGGGCAAGGTCCAGAACACAAATTACTGTCAGCAGGGCCAAGGGCTCTGGGCGGCGAGCCTCACCAGCAATGGTCTCCTGGAGGAAGCGCGAGCAATCTTAAGAATCCAACACAGCTCTTGGTCCTAAAACTGAGGTCATGTGCTTGGGACCTGCCCTGGAGAGGAAGGCATTGGCCTTCATCCAGTTAGGCCACCTTCCCTGCATGGGGCCCAGGCTCATGGCTGGCAAGGGCAGTGCCCAGGCACCTGGGCGGACTTTGGAAAGCAGAACAAGCAGAGCAGCTGTAGTGATTAGTGTGATTTGGTCAATGGAGAGAAGAGGGACAGGAAGAAGGAAAATGGAATCCTCATCCGTAGGCTGACCCGGACACCTAGACATGGCTGAAGCTGAAAGCAAAGGTTCTACTCACCCAGGGCCTGGATACAGGATCCAGGAAGCCTGGCTGGGCCACCTTGCTCACTGCAGCCCCACAGTAACTAGACCGGTTCTCTGGGGGTGGCTGTGCCTTACAGCTGGGAACCCCCACACCGCCACACTGGGCTCCTACGGCCAGCCCCTCAACCGCACGGGCTCTATGAGGTAGCTGAAGCAAGGCAATCGCACGGGCTTCTGCAGGCCTCCTGCTCTTTCAACCAGACAGGCAGAAGCTTGCTCTTCCCTGTGCTCCCAGAGCCCAGCAGACCCTGCACGTGGCTGGCAGTTCTTGTGTGTCTCAGACTGACACAGGGGCTGGGAGGGTGGGGCGAGGAAGGCCTTACTGGGCAAGGAAAAGGCAGGTCCAGGGACCACTTGCCAGAGGGCAAGATCTTAGGGAAACACTTCTCCACAGGAGAACAGGATATACCAGGGACTAGCGGGAAATACTCAGAGGCCAATCGATGGTAGCTGCCATGGGGGCAGCGGAACAATGGTGTGCCATTCATTTGCCATCTCTGGTCTAAGTTGTAACATGTTACAGGAGCCCTCTGCACTCTTCATGAACCTGTTTATGGGAGGGACTGAAGTGAAAGGCATGGAGAGCGGGCTGGGAGTTGAAGATGAAGGGCCCTGCAGGACACTGAACTAGCTTCAAGGAAATTCAGCAAGAAACAAAAGCTCCGCCATGCTGTGCCTCCTGGTCCATGGCTCCCTCAGCTACACTGAAGCCAAGGCCCAGGTAGAGGTGGGGTGTAGTACCGCAAGCCCAGCTGAGCCCAGTTTCCCAACCCATGCCTCATTCTGTTGTTCCAGAAAATTCTTCCGTATAGACTGGTGAATACCCTGGCAAGTATGCAAGCAGTAGAACCTTCAGGCCAAAGTACCAAGTACTGGGGTGTGAGGGGGCCACAAGACCCAAAATGTCAGCCATTCTATGGATTTCTGAGGCTCATCAATCCTCAAGTCTCACGCTGTCCCTCAGGTGTCAGACAAGAGCTGGGGGCTCCCACACAGGAAGTGAGATGTCAAGGACATACTTCAGCTTATTCCTTAGGCAAAGGAACCAGGGCAAATCTCAAGGATTGCACATTAAGGGTGGGGTCAGAAGCAGAAACAGACTCCTAAAAGCCAAGGGGACGACAGTTGGGCACAGGGCCCAGCAACCGCCGCATGGAAACAGCAGTGATGGGCATCAATCAGCAGTGGTGTCCCAGGACTGAAACACAGGCAAGCTTGTGGTAAGACCATCAGAGGCCCTTCCCTTCCTCCTAACTGCAATCCGATTTCACCAAACAGGAAAGCTCAGCACCAACGTGACAAAGATACCAGCTGGGGTGGCGAGGCTGGGGTGCACGGGAAGGCAACTGTGCCAGCAACCCTCCTCCTTCCTCAGATCAATACATACACTGTCATGTGCAAAACAAACAAAAAACACACAAAAAACAGAAACTTTCAGAAAGCATCCTTTGGGTGGTCTCGTCAATCATTTGTGCAGGCTAGAGAGGCACCTGTGAATGATAAGGCTACTGAGAAGCATTGCCGGCCTGGTCCTGGCACCACCTGAGGGCTCCCTAACCGTGTACCAGCCCACAGCCACTTTCTCCAGGTCCCCTGTCCAGAGCAGGACAGCAGTTGGATCTTCAGCTCTGCTGGCCCTGCCCAGGGACCCCCCTCTCCAGGTTGAGAGAAGTAAAGGAGGCTCCAGGGCAGCTAGGAAAGCCAGAGTTGCCCAAGCCCTGCTAATGAGGGAAACGCAGTCAAGGCCCAAGTGTGTCACTTGTCACAAGCCCTGAAGGGCAGAAGGGGGGGGGGTGTCTGAGCCTCAATCAGGCAGGGGCAGGCTCAAGTCACTTGTCCTGCCAGCTCACTGGGACAGCAGCTACAAACGGCAGCTCCTCTTTGAGACTCTTCAGCTCAGAGAAGAGCCAGTGACTTGACCCGTACACACCCCCACCTCCAGTGGAAGCCCATGCTCCGCAGAGAGAGAGGAATGTAGGAGGCCTTGCACATATGCCATATGTATGTAAAACTGACCCACAGAATCCAAAACTGCAAAGTGTCAGATGTCAGCCAGGTCGGAGCACCCTGGGCCTCAGCACCGGACTGCTGAGCGATGGGAGCCCTGCCTGGGCTAGGCCTGGCTGGGCCGTTCGCTCCCTTCCCAGCACGCCCCCCGTGCCAGGTTCCCTAGGCGGTGGTGGAGGTGGGCTCCTGGGGCCCCACTTGGCCAGGTGTTTCTGTGCTCGCTGCTCCTGGGCAGCAAGGAGCTTCTGAGACCCTTGGGGAGCTCGGTGACTGGGCCCCCGGACCCTCACAACCCTGCTCCCTGGAGGCGGTTGTGGCTTCTGGTCTTCGCTCAGGGCCACTGTCAGGGAGGGAGCCCTGGCCACCAGCACTCAGGTCCTGTACCCTTTTGTTAAGGTCGTTGCGCTCTGTCTGCAGTGCCCGGCACAACTTCTCCAGCCGCTGGATTTTCACCTGTAGGCCCTCCAGCTCTTTGTCCCGGAGTGTTTTCTAGGGAAAGAAATGGGGCCTTACTGCCACGTCATCAACCCCAGAAGCCAAAGTCATGTGGTAGAAAACATTCACACTTGAATGACACCGGGGGCATATCAGAGCCCAAAGCTGGTCCTTTCCTAGTGAAACGGCCATGATGTGTGCCAAGACCTGCTGCTGGCAGGGGGTGCTGCAGTGCAGAGAAGGGCGTGGCTTGAAGACAACGTATTTCTCCATTTATCCACCAGATGACACAAAGTCCGACCTAGCTTTTGAAGCCTATTTCCTTATCTGTTAAAAGGGACTATGAGGGCACCTGGGTCAGTTGGTTAAGCATCCAACTCTTGATCTGGGCTCAGGTCAGGATCTCAGGGTTGCAAGATGGAGCCAGTCAGGTTCTGTGCTCAGCAAGGAGCCCGCCTGAGATTCTCTCCTCTCCCCTCTGCTCACACATGTGCCTGCACACACTGTCTCTTTCTCTCAAATAAATAAATCCCCCCCCTTTTTTTAAGGTTTTATTGAGAGTGCATGCATGTGTGCACAAAGGTGGGGTGGGGGGAGAGGGACAGAGAGAAAAGCAAACACCCCGCTGAGTGGGGAGCTCAACTTGGGGCAATCCCAGGACCCTGAGACAAAAACCCGAGCTGATGTCAGATGCTTTACCAACTGAGCCACCCAGGTGCCCCTAGACAAATAAATCTTTAAAAAAAAAAAAAAAAAAAAAAAGGGACTGCTGACATCAACTTCACAGATCTTGAGAAGGTTCAATGAACTGGCATTATGTAAGACAGTCAGAAGGGTCTAGTATATAGTAGCTACTCTAGCAATTAATTCCTTTCTTCTATATCTCAGACCATGAAATCAAATTACCTAAGCTACTCTGCATATGAACTGTATGCATCACTGCCACCCCTTGGTTTTTTGGTTCTTGAATTTCCCATTTGTTCTCTTTGCTTCTACTGCAGACCTACCACTGGGCTCCCCATCTCCCATGGGGCAATAGTTGGCGATGCCTTTGGACCTGGACAGATAGACACACGAGTCCCAGCTCCATGACTTACTGGTAGAATGTAGAGGGGAGGGCCCAACACTCAAAAACTGCAACCCCGTCCGCCACCTCTCCCCCGAGCTGCAGAGCACACTTAGCGCACCTCCTCAGCCATCTCAAGCAGGGCCTTGTTGCTGCTCTCCCACCGGGACCGGTACATGGTGGTTTCTTTCTCCAGCTTCTTGATCTTCTTAGTCATCTGGGTTATGGGACAGACAGAAGGAAATGGTCAGGCGGCCAGACCATCTGTGTATCTGTGACTCCAAGATGGGGAAAAGTCCCAAGGGGGCAAGGTATTACAGTGCCTCCAGTGCAACCGCAGGACATCACAAGGTAAATGCCACCACCACCAACAGGGAATGACAAGGCTGCCCCTTCTCTAGGATAACCTGGAGGATGCACAGGACAGTGATGCTTCCTTCAGAGGCGGGGTGAGGCTCTGATCCCTCCTTACAGGCCATCCTTGGTATCAATCACAGTTCATGGAAACAGCTTCCCAGGAGGCACCCCAGGGGCGGGGTCTTCCCCTGCAGCCATACCCAGCCTGGACACTGTTACCTTCTCCATCTCCTGTTTGAATGTGGTGAACACCTCACTGCTTTTGGAAAGAGTGTTCTGGAATTCCTCAAACTTCTCTGTGTATAGGGCCAGCTGGGTGAGGAAGAAGCCCAGAGATAAGATTAGGCCTCTCTGGAGGGCACTTCTGGTTAGCAAGTCAGACCCATCCATGGACCTCTGACCCAACAATTCTACTGAGATGCCATTTTTCTTTTTCTTTTTTTAAACAATTATATTTATTTCACAAAGAGAGTGAGAGAGCACAAGCAGGGGAGTAGGAGGCAGAGGGAGAGGGAGAAGCAGGCTCCCTGTTCAGCAGGGAGCCTGACTTGGGGCTCGATCCCAGGACCCTGGGATCATGACCTGAGCCAAAGGCAGATGCTTAACTGACTGAGCCACCCAGGCGCCTGAGATACCATTTTTCTTTAAAACAAAACAGTAACTACGTATTTGGAAGGGCAGAATCCAAAATGTTAAGCTTGGAAAGCAGGATTTGGGATGACTTATATTTTGCCTCTGCATGTGTTTTCAAACTTTTCTTCTAAAATTAAGTACAATTAATGTAATTAAAAACAGCCGTTCCTTCCCTGCCTCCTCAAAAGCTGCACGACACTTGCAACTAGGAACAAAGTCCTTCAAGCTCACCTAGCCACCTGGTCACCACCACAGCAGCTGGGCGGGTCCAGAGAGAACAAAGGCTCAGCAAGGTCACACAGCAGTCAAGGTGGTCCTAGAACGAGGGTCCCCATTTCCCTCCCCCAGGATGGGGCCCAGCAAGCGGACCTCAGAGGCACAGGGTCAGGACCCACTCTGTCTCACCTGCTGCTTCAGGTGGGTCTCCTGCTGCTTCATCAGCTCGCACATCCTCTGGGACTCCACTGCCTCTTTGAGGAGCTATTTCCAAGACAGGACCCCAGATCCTGTCAGAAGCCCCTGAGGGGCTGTTTGGCCTTTTTTAGCCGTATGCCCCAGGACCCACTGAAGCGTCCTGCTCTCTGACTGAAGCAGTGCCCTGGTCCTCTGGCCAGGAACCAACCCCTCCCTGACAAACTTGACTATGAGCTGTGCCAGAACCCAACCCACCTCTTCCCAGACGCCCCACCCTCAGGGCCCGAGCCTCACAAAATCCTTCTCCCGCTGGTGCCTCTCCTCTGCCTCCTTCAGCATCTCCTGGGCCTGCTGGAGCTTGGCGTCCACAAGCTGCTGCTGCAGGTCCTTGTGTTTGAAGACTTTGTCGATATGCTGCAGCAAAGCGTGGTGGGAGGGCCACCTGTCAGCAGCTCCCTTTTGCAGGGAGGTCTGGGGGCTGCAGGGACGACCCACCTGCAGAGACCCTGGTCCCCTACCCAGCCTCCCATCTCATTCTGACATGCTGGACTCCGCGTGTTCCACAGCATGTGGGCCTCACATTTCTGGAAGGTCTACTTCCCAACCTCACCTTGTTTCTCTCCAGTCAGTCCTGGGTGTGCAAAGGGATGAAATCGGCTCCCAGAAAGCCAAGTAATAAATACACTCAAACTTCTGACCCCAGTAGATCTCTCTGCGGGACTAACAACCCTCACTTTTGGAGCCCGGCTCCCTTGTAAATGGGAAGAAAGGACAAAAACGACACCTGCACCAACACAACAACTTAGCGCCATCGGCAAAGATCTGCCCCATCTAGAGACCAAGACTAGATGTGCGAATTTCAAGGCAGTCCTAACTGCTGGAGGGGCCCTGGGAGCCAGGAGAGGGGAAGACAGAAGGAATGGGGAGGAGGCGGTGGACTCAGGGTGGCTTCAAAGGTCAAAGCAGCTGAGAAAAGGCACATGGAGACTTCACCTACATTCTGGATAGCAAAGGAAAGGTGGCCGGAGTGTTGGCCAGACGGGGCTCCTCACCTCCTCCCGGAGCTCGTACTGCTCGATCAGCTTCTTGAGCCTCTCTGCCAGCTCCATGTTCTCCTGGCGCAGCTTGGAGTTGCGTTCATTGTGCTGTTCCATCTGCAGCTGAATGTCATTCAGCGTCACCTGGAAGTGTGAGGTCACCTCCTTGCGCTTCTCCTCTTCCTCCCGGGCCCGCTGCACGCCTTCTTCCTGGGCAGAGAAGTCAGCCCTGGCTTCGTCACCTGCAGCCCCCCAGTCAGCCAGGGTCTGTACCGACAACCCTCCCTGCTCTGAGTGAGGAGCAGCCAGGTTCCAAGATGTCACGCAATATGGGCCCCCAACGGACCCCGTGTCTATCAGGGAGAGATTCTCTTCCTCTAGAAAGATGCAGACGTACACTTAAGTGCCATTCTAGAGGAACCTGGATCTCCCCAAGCCCATTCGTTCACACTTTAGGTTAAGCAGTCTTGTTTCTGTGCTTTCATTTCTCATCTCTCCCCCTCCACTCCCAACTAGTTAAAATTCAGTAGTGGCCAGGTCGGTAAGACTATGCAGAATTAGGCAAGCAGACACTACTGGTGGGAAAGCAATGTGGCACAAGCTATGAAAATTTACAACGTAAATTTCACTTCTGAGGTTTATCCTAAGGGTACACTGCATACACTGAGCTGGGGATATATACGAGAACTTCCACTGTAGCTCTATGGATGCAGGAGTGTAAATTAGAAACCACCCAGCAATTCCTTCACTAGGACACTGATAAAATAAGGTAAGTGAAATCAACGATGCTGTCAAACAGAATGAGACAGTCTTAACTAAACTGAGGGGAAAGACAGCTAGGCATTCTGGGAGTGAAAAGCCGGGACAGGATGTGAAACAATACACAGACGGCGGTTCCGTTTAGAGGACCCTGTGGAGAATCACGGACAGACACAAGTAGTCTGTAGGCTGCACTTAAACTCACGTGTAAGGTGTACTTCCAGTGGTTTCTGCTGGACACTGGGGCTGAGGAGGGTGGGCAACTGTCACTTTTGATTTGCTATACTTTCGTCACCTTTGAATCCCTCATACCTTGTTTACAGTGAAGTTGAAATTTGTCAAAGATCAAATAAAAATGAGCAAAATGTGTGGCAAAATACTATTTGTTGACCCAAGTATGTAGAAAATAAAGGATCCAGAGGTCATAGCAGTGACTGGGCATTAACCAAACTGACCCCCACCCAGGAGAAGAGAAAAGACCCAGCACTCCAGACCGCGGCCAGGAGAGGAGCCACCCACCAGCTTTCTGAACAACATGGAAGCCCTGCCTCCGGGGCTCCCTTTGCACCTCAGTCCTCACCTTACCTGAAACAAGTATGGGGCAAGTGGTAACAAGCAGCTGCCTCCAAGGTAGGGTGATCCTGGGGACATCTCTATCTCTGCCAAAAGCCCACCAAAGAAAAGTGGAAGTCAAGGGAAGCCACGTGGCAGGAGCCAGCCCACCTTGAGGGAGCGGTTGTGGCGCTGCAGCTCACGACACAGGCTCTCCAACTTGCTGCGGGCCAGCACAGCCTTGCTGTGCTCCCCGCGCAGGTGGTCCTTCTCCTGCACCAGCTGGCTCTGCTTCTTCTGCAGCAGCTTCATCTGCTTCTGCGAGTTCCGATGCTCCTCCAGCTGAGGATGGGGAACTTGAGTAAGTGCCCCGTGGCGCTCTTCCTCAGGGACCCCTGCCCTCTCCCAACTCCACTCTCAACAGCCCAATGGACACCGTGCGGGTACTTTACACACTTCTCTGATAACTCCAAGGGCAAGGATACAGAAATGGGCACTCGGGACAAGCAGGGGTGCAGAGGCTGCAGACCCCAACTTCTCTGTGCTCTGACTCCAGAGACAAAGTTTGCAAGGCTCTCAACTCTTGGGACACTCATGCCCTACGAGGAGACCCCCTACCACCCCTTGTACTCAACAGACACCCATCACTCCCACTTGCTGCTCCGAGACTCAGCATCATTTCTCTCCTCAAAGTGATTGCTGTTAACATTTTGGCCTTTTCATTTCGGATAGTTCTTAAACTTCTCCCCAGACCCTGCCCTCTCCTCCAGATCAGCTACCCTCCCGCAAGCCCATTCAACACGGATACAGTGCTACTCAATGATGTAATGACAACTCTTCCAGAGGCTACATTAAAAAGGTAGAAAGTAGATGAAATTAACACTAGTAAAATATTTACTTAATCTAATATCTGAATATTATAATATTCCATCTGAAATCAACGTAAAAACTTTTGAGTATTTTATTCTTTCCCTTTCCTTAGATATCTGTAATCCAATGTGCACCTTAGGCTCAGAGCACATCCAAATCCAGGCTACCCACATACATTTCAGCTGATAAGTGGTTACTATCCTGGACAGTCAGACCCAGATTTTGTCATTACCCAGAAGGACACACACCTCCAGTATCTCATCCCAGGGCAGGACCACTATCAACTGTCATTCTAGCTCCTTCCCTCCAGTATCTGTGGTCCCACAAAGTCTACCATTTTGGACCTCCAGCCCAATGACCAACCATCTTTTTGCTTTCCTTAAACTCTCTTTTAAATAATCACTGATCTTCTTACCTGTCTTAGATTTCTTACCCCCTTAGCTCTCTTGCCCCTTTCTACCAACAAAACTCCAACCCTGATATACCAGCCTTATGATTCCTCTGCGCCAGCACTGAAGCAGACTTGCCTGAAGCATCTCACTTTAAGTTCATGACCACCCCTCTGGGGCAGACCCTCGTCTGCCACGTGACCCAACTATATTCCTTATGTTATTCACACTCCTCTTCCAGAGAACTATTTCGTCCTTGTCCTCCTCCACTTCAGCTCTCCTCTCTCCCAGCAACAACTGTCTTTCTCATTTCCCCGAGAATGGAAGCAACCAGAGGCACAGGGGCACAAGCTCAGCCTCTGCACAACCACCTCCACCCACCCTCTCCTGCGTCACCAGGACCCAGCCGTGCTTCCTACCACAGCCCACCCTCCCGCTCTGGCCCCTACCTCATCGTCTACTTGAGAGTATCACTCTGGCGACTCAGCTCCTCCTCTCATCGTCAGTCTTTCCCTGGCTGGCTCATTCTGAAGGGGTGGTATCTTTTTTACATCCTGTCCTTTATTTAATCATTATAATAACCCCATCAGGCAGTTATGATTTCCCCAATTTTACAAATGAGAAAAAATCCCTATAGGAGAACTCCAGCTAACACATGTGAATGGAGTGAAAGAAGTTAAAAATTAGTAGTCAGGAAATGACCCTCAGTGGAGAAACACATTCATTCAAATTCTGATGGCAACCTGACAAGGGAGGAACCTGGCTGGTCCCACCGAACCCAGTGGACAATCTTCCATAACTAAAAGCAGGAGGAGCACACTGTGTTTCTCTACAGAGTACCACTTCCGAGAAGTTATTATCAAAAGAGATGAACTTGGATTGGATCAAGTTTCTAGAACTAATTTCCACTTTATCCACAGGAATCAAGGAGGTAAAAGAATAAGTTCAATACCACAAGCGAGAAAGTGAGGCATCCTACAGGATAACTCATCTGGAGTAAGTCAATGTCATGAGAAAAAAGTTAGCAGTAAGATAAAGACTGTTTTGGAGTAAAAGGAAAAAATGCTGTGAGGACCCAATGCATTAAAAGGACTTCCTCTAGACCCTGATTTGACCAAACTGACACTTTAAACAACCAGGGAGAGGTGTGTATTAGAGAGTATCACGTGATCAGCACCAATCATAAGTATGAGGACAGCGCTATGCATTTCCACGTTTTGGGGAGACGCACGCTGAAGCACACATTTGGGACTGGGGCCAGGAGCAGGGTTCTACCACTGGAATGTGAAGGGTCTCTTTTTATAGTCGGCCTGCAAGAGGCCAGCTGGGACCCAACTCCCCAAGTGACAGACGGGGAAAAGGCTGAACAGTAAGTAAGCCAGCTGGGACCCAACTCCCCAAGTGACAGACCGGGAAAAGGCTGAACAGTAAGTAAGCCACCCACCTGCCCCTGCACCCTCAACCCCATGCCAGGTGGCCTGCTGACTTTCCGAGGCAGGGCGGGTGCAAGGAGAAGGGGGAGAACTGACCAGTTCAGCATACTTCTTGCACAGAGCTGCCAGCTTCTCCTCTGGGGTGCTCAGCGTGTTCAATGTCTGCATCAGCAAGGTGATCTCCTTCCCTGCAAAGCACAGAGAGCAAAAGCATATACCCCCTTCTCTGGGGAGTCTCCCCAGGCCTCGGCCCACACTCTTGGGCCCTGAGGCAGCCCTCCACCACTATACTTGATCTTGTCTGTTGAACTGGCTGTCATCCTGTCAAACCATGTGCTTCATGAGAGTGGCCGCCAACTCACTTCTGCCTACTGCTGTGGTCCCAGTGCCGCCCAGTACTGTCCCTAGTGCCCACTGCAGAGGACATGCTCAACAAATCCTTGACAGACAAATGACTCAGGCTATGTGGACACTCCATGGTGAACACTGGGGGTAGGTGAAAAAAACTGCCTGCTCTACCAGCTGAAGAAAAAAAGACATCCCATTGGCCAATTAAGTGCTACTGTGTCGATGCAAGGAAGGCCCTTCTGAAAGAGGACAGATGCAAAAAAGGAACAGGTCTCGCTGGGAACAACTAAACTCTTATCAAGAGAGGCAGCCAAACGGAACTTTATTTATTTGTTCCCTCCCAAACACTGAACTTTAAAATGACTAAACCTTCCAATATTTGATCCCAAGATTAAGAAACAAAAAACAAACAAACATAAAACCCTCTTCCAATTAGAATGACCAGCAGAGGGTGTGGAAGTAACGACTAAGACATGGGTATAGTATCACTTAACTTTGATTCTTTAACACTCACACCACGGCTCTCCCCCACCCCCAATAACTTTCTTTGTCTGTGCCTTAGTCAAGGGCTCTTCCTTCTGTCTCCTGTACATAGTACAGCACCAAGCTCCTGAAGTGTCAACCCCAAGAGGCTCGAAAAATCAGTGTGGAGACTGCAAGCACGAGCACACAGGCCAAATCCAACCCCACAGGTAGGTTTGTTTGGCTCCTGGCTTGTTAGTTTAGTTGCCAACTGTTAAAAATCCAGAGAGATTTCATGTAACTCTGCATGAAAGAAAGAAAGGGGTGGGGGAAGGCTGGCTACACCTAGCCTGTAGTGTTACATGCTATCAGCATGCTGGGACCAGATGACAATCACCCCTTTAGATGAAGAAGGCCACGTCTTGTCCATATAGAGTCCCCTGTCTAATTTGGCTTGAGTCTTCAACCCTGGTCTAGTCCAAATTTAACTGTAGAGAAGTGAAAACTAGGGACCAGAAAGGAGAAAAGTCTTGCCCAAGTTCACAGGGCAGGTTAAAAAAAGTGCTGGCTGACACAGGAGCCCACTTAGGCCCCCTGCTCTCCATTTTTTCAAAGATGGATCAGGCTAGATTCCGGTTCCCATCTACTCCCAAGGCCAGAAGCCACTATGCAGTGAAAAACCTACATTCTCCCGAGCCCACAACCCTGGCATGGACCAAACTAATGTGACTTGCTGCTCTGAAGAGTAGTTTCCTCTGAATCCTAGCAGAGCAGGTTAGCCCAAGGAATGTCAGGTCCAAACTCCCCCGCCTCACCAGCCTCGCCAGTAGCTGCCCTCTGCTCACCCAGACCCTTGGCTTTCTTCTT
Organism: Neogale vison; assembly: GCF_020171115.1. Taxonomy (NCBI): domain Eukaryota; kingdom Metazoa; phylum Chordata; class Mammalia; order Carnivora; family Mustelidae; genus Neogale; species Neogale vison. The sequence goes on along the minus strand of NC_058092.1, from coordinate 24,237,097 downwards.
CTCCTGCGGCCTTCGGTGATCTCGGTCTCCAACCTCGTCACTTGCCCGGATCTCATCTGTGCCCGGCTCCCCTTTGGAGGTCTCCTTCTCACCATTGACTACTGGGGTCTCTGGCTCAGGCTCCCCATTTCGCGAAGCATAGGTCCGGGACTTGTCTGTATCTTCGGGCTCAGCAGGCTCACCCTGTGCCCCATCCTCACCTGGGCCCCCCTGATTGTTGTCCACACAGTATGTGCTCAGAATGTCTTCCAACTGGCGACTCAGCTCCTCAGAGACATCACGGAGAGCCCCAGACTGAGCAGTTTTGGCCTGTGCTCCTACAGCAGGGCAGGATGATGGGCAGGAGAAACAAGATGGTTATTCCACTGGCTGGGATTTTCCAGGCCTGAACTTACTCGTTTGGGTTAAATGCTGCCTACCTTCTTTAAGCCTCAATTTATTCACCTATAAAAATGATAGAATTATCTCCCACGACTGCCCACCACTTCTGCCGGGTATGTGAAAGATATCAAGGAAAAAAAGCATCCAGCACATAGGGATGGCTTGTACCTGGAGTTCAACATCTAGTCCATCCCCTCCTCCTCCCCGCAAAAATCATTTCTGGCTATTAAAAAAGTTCCAGGAAAGCCTCTGATGTGAAGAGCAATTACCCACTGGTGAATGAGGCTTTCTAACCTGGGCTGGCAGGTTGAGTGTCTCATTTGACTACCACCTCATTTAACGCTGTAAGAGCTTTCCCTCAAAACTTCCTTCCTGTGCTTAGAATGGGCGGCCCTATCAACAACCCCCACCCCGGGAAACGGGGATCAAGGGATGGCACAGACTCAGCGCGGTCCTCCTCTCATCCTACGGTTCCTCCTTCCTTGGTAAACAGCGGCAGAAACCTCTAACTCCAGAAGCCACCCAGGCGCACCGCAAACTCCTCCCCCTGCCCGCTGGAAAGCAGAGCGGGCACACACCCTCAGTCTTCCCCGGAGCCTGGCTGGAGGAACCTTCGGCTTCTGTCGCAGGAGCCAGCTGGCTGGGCCGCCCCTGGGTTCCCTCTGGTCCTGCTTCCGCTTGCCCCGGGTTGTTTTTTGGGTTGGAAGAGTTGCCCGACTGCTTGGCAGTCCCATTCTTTTTGTCTTGGTTCTTCATTGTGGTCCGCAACGCTAGGCTGGGAGCAGGTCCTACAGAGACACAAGCACACTTGCTATTTTCCGGACTTCGAAATTCTTCATAGCTTGGAGCCGAAATCCCAATACCGGGTGCATAGAGCTTCTCAGAACACACCGGCCGGCCTTCACCGGAGGGAGCCAACAACGGTTCTGTCTCTGGCCGGTCAGGGAAGAACGGCGCGCCCAGGCAGGTTTTCGGGCGCCGCTCCAGAAGCGGGGCAGGCAAGGCCTCCCTTTTCTCCAAGCCGCTTCCCGGCACTACAAGGCCCCCTCACCACAGGCAGAGCGCGGGATAGGCTCAGGGACCGAGACTGACGTGGCGAGACGCTGGATTCTCATCCCTCCCCCGGCCCCCCGGCCCCACGTGGGCCCACCCACCCGCCCTGCCACCCACGCCCCGCGCGCCCTCCAGCAGCGCGCACTGCCCGCCCGCGCATGCGCACAGGCCCCAGCTCTGCCCCCCTCCCCCGCTCCCTCCACCCCGACCCGCGCCCTTGCGCGGAATCGCCGTGATTCTCCCCACTGGCCGAGAGCGTTCAGGCCCACAGACTTTCTGGTCACCTCGTCCGCCCACCCTTTAGGACACGCACCTCACCGCCGACCTCCCTACAGCTTCGCCCGCTCTGGCCTCTCACCGGAAACCCTGGGTAACCGCTGCCGGCCGAGCCGCCTGCTCCTGCTGCAGCCAATCAATAGCCGGCGCTCTCGCGGGGCTTGCTGGGAAAGATGAAGCGAAGGCGGCCTCTCAGGCGGGTGAGTTGGGAAAGCGGGGGAGGGGGGGAGGGGGGGAGGGAAAGGACTACAATTCCCGGCATGCATCGGGGCTGACACTCCGCCCCCAACTCCCAAGATGCAATGGAAAGGAATTTAGTTTTGAGAGCCGGATACCCACTGGACGTCTGAAAGGAGCTAGTCATTCTGCACAAATGCTCGAGTCCATCTCGTTCCTATCGTGCGTAACTTATGATTCGGGTCCAAAGCCCTGCGACTGGATCTTCTCTCCTGCACGCCCCTACGTCTTTGACTAGGAACTCTTGAGGACAAGGGATAGAATATTGGGGGTGGGGATGAATTCCAGTCCTAGCCTCATTGCTCATTTGCTGTGTGACCGGGCATTCTTTTCTCTCCCCGGGCCTCATTTTCCGTATTCAAATGAAAACTTCATATCAGTAGTAGTTCTTTGAGCGCCAACAGTGGGCTTTCTCATCTACTAGCTTAACCCTCGTAACTGCTTATGAAGATTAGTACTATTGGGGGCGCCTGGGTGGCTCAGTGGGTTGAGCCGCTGCCTTCGGCTCAGGTCATGATCTCAGGGTGCTGGGATCGAGTCCCGCATCGGGCTCTCTGCTCGGCAGGGATCCTGCTTCCTCCTCTCTCTCTCTGCCTGCCTCTCTGCCTACTTGTGATCTCTCTCTGTCAAATAAATAAATAAAATCTTAAAAAAAAAAAAAAGATTAGTACTATTTGTCATTCCCGTTTGCATCTGAGGACACTTAAGTCAAAAGTTACTTGTCCCATCACTATTGAGTGGTATGAGCAGGGATTCAAAACCAGGAAGTCTGGCACAGTACCCATTTTAACTCCTGGACTACTGTGCCTCGTACCCAGAAGGAATGGTAATTTGGCTAAATTATTTATACACACCCCCCTCCATATTACCACCCTCAGTCCCTCTTTGGAAGGGGCTGAAGGGGCTCTGCAAGAAGTTTGGCCTCAGCAGATTCCTGAGCTTTTTCTCTGACTGACCCACCCTCTACAGTCAAATTCCAAGTTGTACTGGGGCTAAAGGGGGAAGGAAAACCCAAACTCTCTCCAAATGTGGTATCACAGTTCTTTATTCAGCTGCCTACGGATAATGGAATAATCATGTGCCTGAAATTTAATGTGTAAATGGTCTGGCTTATTTCCAGCCAATCCTGCCCATGCCCTCTTTTTTGTTCCCACTATACTTTAGTTATTTTCAGGATTTCCCAGTTTTTTAGAGGTGCTATTCCAGCTTCCAAAATGCCGTAACAAAAACAGTATTTTGAGGTCCAGCACAAAGGTCACTTCAGAGCCTTCCTAGTGCTCAGCAGTCTGTCCCAGCTCCCTAGGTCTAGATAGAGCTCTGCAACAGCATTAGTAATGAGATGTTGAAATAATTTGCTTACAAGTCAATGAACATTACAAAAACTATTGGCTAAACTGTAGTTCTAAAGCCTAGCATCAGTCCGGGGCAGTGAATGAAATTGTGTAAATCGAGCACTTTTTCGGGGCTCCTAAGGATGATCAGTATCTTCCCCAGTTAGACTTAAGGATAGTGCTCTTCCCCAACCCTTAATCTGTTTACCAGGTAACCTTGAAAATCTGGTAGAAGAGTACAAAGATGGGACTCAAGCCGGAAATGTTTGGAATCCAGGTGTCTCTGGACTAAGGCCCTGATTATTTCCAGAAAAACATGTTGGAAATCTCTTGAGGTAACATATAAATCAGGCCTTAGTGGCTTCCCATTTTAAGGGTGTTCTAGGCAGAGATAAAGAAGATAGTAAGAACAAGGCCTGTGTGGGGTAAGGGGTGGAATGGTATAGCTAGAAGGATCAACAGTGGCCTACAGGGGCATGGCAGAGAAAATTTGAGAAACATGGGTTAAAGGTTATTTTCTCCTCTACTGTAAAAGAAAATTGCAACAATATTAACATTTTCTAGTCAGTTGGGGAGATCACTGGGAAGGGTGGGGATTGTGATAAAATAGAGCTCCTTTGCAGGTTGTTTTCAAGCAGAAACTTAGGTCCAATAGTGCCAGAGATTTTTCAAGTTAGATTTTTAAAAAAATGTTGGCAATGAATACTCTATCAGCCAGCCCAAACCTTCCTTTTAGGTTGAACCACCTTTTGGCTGGTTGTTTGTAATCTCTTGATTTAGGAATTGACCTAAACAGAGTAGTTTTGTTATGACCCCAGTGGCTGAAAGGGCTGTAACTGAAACTGATAAAATGATGTCAAAATCCTGCAGAGATACTCTAGAAAATGCAAACTAAACAATGTGACAGAACATGTATCAGTGGATGCTGGGGGTTTGGAGGGAAGGAGGGACTCCACAGGGGCACGTAAAAACTTCTGGAAGTGATGGGTATGTTCACGATCTTGACTGTCATGATGGTTTCATGGGTGGATATGTCGAAACTTACGAAACTGTACGTTTTAAATATGTGCCATTTACTGTATCTCGATTATATTTCAATAAAGCGGGGTAAAAGAAATTCTTGGGGTGCCTGAGAGGCTGTTAGCTAAGCGTCCAAATCCTGAGCTCAGCTCAGGTCTTGATTTTAGGATTGTGAATTTGAGCCCTGTGTTGTGGTGGAGCCTACTTAAAAGAAATTCTTGGGCTGCCTGGATGGGTCAGTTGGTTAAGCATCTGTGTTTGACTCAGGTCACGATCTCAAGGTCTTGGGAGCGGCCAGGTGTTGAGCTCCCTGCTCACAGGGGAATCTGCTTCTGTTCCTCCCCCCAGCTCATTTGTACACTCTGTCTCTTAAGTGAGTAAATAAAATGTTAAAAAATATAAGCAGGAGCAGGCTGCTGCAATCCTAATTCCACTGTTAGGCCACACGTTTAAACACTCTTACCTCATTCGCTTCCAAAAAAATCAAGTTAGGATGATTTGAAAAGAGACAATTTAGAACTTTGCAACAGGTTTTTTATTTTTGCTTTATATCTAGTACAGTGTTTGAAACCTAAAGAAATACATTTTCTCTTCAAATTTGGATGTGTATATAAATATCATTTGTCTGGACTCAGCACACTCAATGCCACGGTTTCTTGGCCTATGTCTGCTCTGAAATCATCAAGCTTTTCTGTCTACCCAGGGGCCCTGAGAACATGGAAAATAGCCAGAGTATATAGTTCTTAGAAAACTAAAAGCAAATGGACTTGGAAAGAATAAACCAATGAGGAAAAAGTTTTGATTCACCTTCCTAGGGTCTTTAGCTGGGAACCCAAGCTGTTTTTGAAGGACATCCAGTCTGACCTCGGTGGCTGGGACCTCATACCCACCCTTTACCCCTCCTTAGCTCCTTCAGTCATCACTCAAAGGCAGATCCCATGGAAGCTGGCTATAGGAGACAATACCTGACTCTAGGGTCTGAGGGTTCTGGTAGAGGTGGAACTCTTGAATGACATCCTGAGTCAAGAGGTTCCCAGCCAGTTTCAGGATCTGAGCTTTGACTTCCTTCACCAGCCCCAGGGCATGGCAGAGTTTTCTCTCCCCAAACCAGGAGCTGAAAATCTAACTTACACAGGGGAGCAGGGCTAGTGTTAGGAAAGGGGTTTAGGTATGTGCCAACAAGGACATCAGCAGTCAGGCTGGCCAAGAAATAGCGAGGTAGGCCCAAACCCACTGGAGAGACCTTTAGGACACACTATAGAAACCTTTTTCCTGGGTGTTCTGGGCCCAAAATTTAATGTTGCCTCCCACACCCAGTTTTGGTTCTGCACATACCCCAGGTCTGATGCAAAATGCTCTCTCAGAGGAAAACAACAGCTTTAATTCACAGACTTGATTGGTATTGACTTCAAATTCTTCCCTTGTCATGGTCTTAAAGTGGGGATGGGGCTGGGGGGTAGACAGTGGGATGACTGAATCATTTACAAAGGCCTTGGCCAAAGAGCAGCTAGTGCCTACTACATGGATCCCCTCAGGGCCAAATTCTCAGCTGGTTGGCTTAACAAAAGTCTTCGAAAGTTAAGACACAGAAAAAATACTGGACAAGATTGGTCTAGAATGTGCAATCCTAAACAGCTGTGGAAGAAACCTACTATGAGCAATTTTGCAGTCTCACACTCACTCACTTCTAGGACAGTTTCTAGGACTTCTAGCAATTTCTAGGAAAGTCCTACCTAGAAGATGTTGCTACTGGTAATGAGTACTTCCTATGGTTCAGTGCAAAGCCTTACACCTTTCCCCAGCCTGCCAGGGAGGCCTCCAGCCTGCCCGTCCTCCCTATGGCTCCCCGCCTTCAACTGAAAATCCAGAATCTGAGCTCACAGACGAATCTACTGAAGAATCCCAGATGAGGAAACCAAGCTGAGTAAGTCTCAGGGAGAAGAGGGAAGCACTGTTAGGCATTCATCTCCTTCCCTTTTAGTTTGTTAAAAGCAAGTAGCTCTAGGGCATAGAGGGAAACATGTAGATGTGAGAACATGGAAATCTAGTTCTTTCTGCCAGAAGGTTTTCATTTTAAACTAGTGTGACTTGAGAGAATTAGAAAAGTGTGCCTGAGAGCTTTCTTTCACTTGTCCTTGACCAAGTACAGTAGCAGCTATGATCTGTGCAGTTTAGCTCTAAAAAATAGGGCTCTTGGAAAGTGGCTTCCAGGGAAAAGAGTAGAAAGAGATCTAAGGGTTCTAGGTAAGAGGGTGGGTAAGAGCAGGGGTCCCCGAAAGCTGAGGTCATCAGTGCCTGCTCCTCAGAAAGGTCATTTGTCCGCACTGCCCCACGTAACCAGACTGGCCAGCTCAAAGTGGAACCTGTGAGGTCTCACTGGAAGGTGGCAGCCAACGCCAAGGCCACATAGTTACCTGGGAACAGCTCAGAATTGAAGGCAGACTTGTAACACCAGAGACTCTATTAGTACTAGAGTAGATGTTGGGGGTGGGATAACCAGAGGGGCTGGCAATAAAGAATGGCTGGTACTGTTCCAACAGTCCTTGAACACTTCAGTTAAGAAAGAGGCTCCTTATCCTCAAATCCACACCTAGATACCTCCAGCTCCAACAGAGATCTTAAAATTGATATAGCAGCCATGTGCCAGCATGTGAAGATTCCAAAAACATGTCTTTTCAAGCTATGCCCTAAAAGAGGCTGCGGAGCCCCTTCATTCCTACAATATCCATTCAGAAATCCACTGGAAAGCAGATTTTGACCTCACTGAGGCCAGGGTCTGATACCCAGATGGGGGCTGCCCATGAAGAGTGGCTGTCAAGGTTGGGCTACAGAAATAATGTTTTGGTTTCCAAAAGAACCAAAGGAGAGGAGGAGGAGACACTGAAGGTAATGTTATTGCCCCTGGGGGCTGGAAGAACCTCACCTGTGGACTGAAAGAGGGGTCGAAGGAAATAGTGGGAAAATATAGTCTGAGGAAGACGTCAACGAAGGAATGCTCCTAGAAGCCACTTTATGAGATATCTATCCTCATGCTGCACCCTGGGAGACTTCAGCCTTTCAGGTCCTTGGAGAAAACTGGCTCTAAGCAGCAGCCAGACGATCAAAAAAGAGTCTTCCATCTGGTATAGGCCCCAGATCTGAAGTGCAAGATTTTAGAGAAGTAGCTGTGAAAAGCAGGGTGTGTATGTCTCACAATAAAAATCTGGCCCCAACGACAGGGACTCAACTATTGCTTGAGATGTACAAAATAGGTCCTACGAAAGTGCTTTGCCCTTGGGATAAGGACAAGGGGGTAGGGGCAGGTGGCTTTTCTTTGAACTGTAGGGGAAATTTTTTTAATGGAGTCAGTGGGCCAAGTGACAGAGGTCCTGCCCCTTGCCTCCTTATGAGCCAGTATTTGTCATTCCTAAGCTGAACAACAGCATCTGATGTACTAAGGTCAGGGTACTAAGGTCTGATGTACTAAGGTGGCACAGCACTGATGTGACTTTTCAGGGATAACCGCAAGCCCCACACCACCTTCCTCAGCAAATGGTTCTGGAGTTGGATCTCAACACTAGGAGAGGGCAAATTCAAGACCAATGGCCGATAGTGAGCACCTGAACTTTAGATCTGTAAGCAGAGGGGTAGGGATTTAACCTGAGCCAGAAGGGATGTGCAGGAATGGGAGTAAGAATGGCACTGTCTCTGGGGAAGGGCAACTACAGCTCAGCGCAGGCACGGGACTGACCACGGTGGGGAAGCAGGGGCAGGGCAGACTGTGCCCACAGCTCCACAGTTGGTCTACACTTAGGCAGCAACTTTCTCCACTCCTCTCCCCAACAACTGGACTTTACTCTCATGTAATCCACCGAAGCGTAGGCAAGCCACTGAGGCATCGTACTAGCTTTACTCAAAGAGAAAAGGCATTAGGATTATAACTGTCACAAGGATGGGAAAAACCCAAACCAGGTCCAAGGATCCCAAACAGGAAAGATAGCAATAACTCTCACAAAAGTCCCAAGGCTGCTAAGTTTCTGTGACCACCGGAGAGGCAGCCGTGTGTGATACCTTACATGGCCAGGGCCTTTAAGACTGAATCTGAGAAGGCAGACTGCTTTCTGGGTTTCCTGATACAAGCAGAATGCTTAGCAATTAGGACTAGAGTGGTAGACTTCTCCGGGCCCCGGGGCCATCCTTGCTCCCTTCAGGTACTGGGACTATCAGACCAGGCTGACCTGCTATATAAAGGTTCCAGAGCTAAGGGTTGGTCCCAGGTGGTGGCCCAGAACCTAAACAGAGAGGAAAAGGACCAAGCTCAGGCTCCCTGAGCGAAGCGGCTTCCCCCTCTCTTTTTGGTCTTCCTCACAGTATCCTACTTATAGAAATTACAGACAGTTCTTCCTCTTGAGACCAATTAAGACTGACCTACCTAATATATAGAATATAAAAAAATACAGAACTTTTTGACATTCTCTCCTTTGGAAGTAAAATATACATGATCCAACTATGGAAGAAGAGGAGGAAGAATAAAGGCCAAAGGCAGGGATCCCTGGCTATCCCAATACATGACACTCTCACTCCACCTCCTCTGCAACTTATGGGTCACCAGAGCAAGGACTTTCTCCTCAGGAGAGAGGAAGGACCGCCGCCTCCGTCTCATGCTTAGGAGAAAATACAGCTACCTCAGAGGTTCATTCAACTCCGAGGGGAATTTTCAAGTAAACAAATGAAGTTGGGTCGCACCATTGGAAGGTGGATAGGAAACATGGGATCAGTAGCGACATATAGGAAGCCCCATCTGAAGGCCTGTGTTCCTCCCCTCCGCTCCCACTGGTGTACGTGCCCCTGGAGGGAAGGAGTTCGCCCAAACTAAAGAGTCTGGGAAGGGGTTAGAGGGAGGAAGGAACCTTTTTCTCATAGTGACCTCCCCCTCAGCCTCCAGTCCCAGACCATGCTGGCAGCTGGGATTCCTAAAACCAGGAACTCATGGCTCTTGGAAAGAGCAATCTTAATACAAGAAAAATGTGCAAAAGAAAAAAAAAATTAAATAACTCAATCCAAGCATACAAGATTAATATTCTGTCAGAGCAAGAACACTTTGTTTTGAATTTCTCCCCTCCCCTCCCACCCCCCACCTCTGGAATATTCCATCTGCTCAAGTACCCAAGATAAGAGTTACACAGATCAGGGCAGAGAACTGGGAAGGATGAAGGAAGATAAAAGGGAAGGAAGTCACCACTAAAGGAAAAAAAAACAAAAAACAAAAAAAAAACCCAAAAATTAAAAGGTGCAAAATTGATTACCTCAGTCCTCCTTTGTCTACCCCTGGGCTCCTGGGTTAAAGACATATGTGCAGCCAAAATATAGTGTAAGGAAGAAAAACCCAACACGTCCCCTTCTTGTCACAAAACCCAAATGTGAGCCTCAGATGGTTCTGTCTGTCCAGAGGGTGCTCCCTCCAGGGAAGGGGGCGGAGCAGGTCAAGAGCACAGTTTCCAGGGCAGCAGAGGTGTGTGGTGGCTGATGATGGGGGGGCTGGTTTCCCGCCCACCAGAGGGCTGCTTTTCCGCTGGTTGGTGGTGCTTCCCATCCCCTCCCCTCCCCGGAGGCAGACATTATAGCTGGAAGCCCTCCATAGGGGCCTCAGGCTGCTGGAAGATGAACTGCTGCTGTGTCTCATCCACCTGGGGAGCCAGACTGCTGTCATCATCTTCTACACCGAAGTAGTGCTCAATGAGGTCGAAGGCCTTCTGGTAGATTTCCTGGTTCTCATGGCTCTGGAGAAACTCAATTTTATCCAAGCCTATGGTGGCAAGAAGGAAGGAGGGACAAGAGTAAACTGTGATTGCTCTTCTATGGGGCCATGAAACATTTATGTTTTCCCTTCCCTGAGGTAGGTTAGTGCTTATCAACTAAGTAATACGATCAGATCTGTCTTTGACAAGAAAGGAGAGCCAAGACTCTACACCAAAACTACATAGCCCCAAAGGAAAAAGACCAAAATGTCAGTTCTAAATCAGAAGCTCTAATCCTGATTTTGCTTTAACTACCTATGTGGCCTGGGCAAATACTTAACTTCTCTGAAGCTCTCAGAGATGAGTCATGAGCACTTTTACTGGAACTTGCTAGGTGAGCTGAAAACTACCTTCCCATGCCTGTTTCTCTCATCAGTTCTGGAGCTCTATTTCTGCATCTGTGCCATGCTTACTTATCAAAAGAGAAGGATCTATTGCCCCTCAGAGGGAGAAAGAAACGATGTGATAAAACCTTGTTCAATGATGACACCCCCAAATCCCATAGCTTTACATGTAGACTACTTTGGGAGCCCACAGTCCCTGGGTCCTGACCTGGAACCTCTCTAGTTAAGGCAGAGATGAGGCTGGAAGACAGGACACATACCATAGGCTTCCTCAATGAGGCCACAGTACGGATTGACCCCTGAGCCACTGCGCTTGCCTTCTTGCTCTCCAAGCCGAAGGATGTTCTCTAACCCATTGAGGGCCACCTGCACGATCTTTGAATCCATCACAGTCAGCAAGTCGCACAGGGGTTTGATACAGCCGAGTGAGACGAGGTACCTAGGGGCAGAGACCAGGAAGTTCTAAATTAATGCAGGGCAAGAGAGGTACGAGGCAGGTGCTGTAGGGCCTGTGGGTCTCCTTCACACATGTCAACACTTGTGGCAACCCCTCCTTGCTGAGCCTTCATAATCACTTCTTCATCTCAGTCTCTCCACTCTTCCAGTGCTCTGGGTCTAGTCATTTCCATGGGGAAGGCTGCCATAGACTGCTCCTCCCTGTCTCAACTGTCCCTCCTTACTGTAATGTTACCACATTGAGCACATTACTTCCCTGTTTAAAATAATCGGTCCAAGCTCTACAGGCCTGACAAAACAGGCCCTCTACAGTTAGGTTCCTACCCTCCTTTTTAGCATCATCTCCCATCATTCCCTTCTAATGGCATAAAGTAAACATCTCCAGGTTTCTGATTCTTGTACCTTTACTCATGTTTTCACCTGTCCAAAGGGCTTTTACAACCCTGAATCCTTCAAAGCTTAACTCAAGATTATCCCTTTTCTCCTAAGGGTTTAAATATGCTAAATATATTCTTACTCCTCTTCCTGGGCCACAAGCTGAGGGGAAAACACTTGTCCAGTTCCCATCACTCCTACTCATGTTGATGATGGAAACCAAAATCAAAGACCATACACACAATGGCTTTCTATTTGCTTCTCTCGAGTGTCACCCCTCCCCAAAATGATTTCCCCAAAAAGTTGCTATGAATGAATCACAGCATGGTTCCTCTTTCATTTGTATGGATAACTGACAATTATATAGATTTAAATTCTCTGGAAGGTAGAAAGTAAAGGAGAGATGGATGTCTGTGTCCTAGGTTTCTATTCTCTAAGAAGGAAAGAGGTACATGCTTTAGAGGAATCTATTCCAGATTCCAAAGCCAATCTAGCAGCTTACCACTTAAACCTGGTGCTGATGGACCGGTGTAGACCTATCCCAGGAAGAGCAGTTTAGTGGTTTTTGTAGACCCTGAACCAAGAATAAGAGTACACAGATCACTCAAGACAATGAAAAACGAATGGATACCTGATCTGCTCAGGGGTTCCTCCTGATGTGGCATTGGTGATGGCCCAGGCTGCCTCTTTCCTTGTACGGAACTCTGCTTTCTGAAGAATTTCAATCAACACGGGGAAGATATTTGCATCTATGACAGCCTGAGAGAGGATGGCGGGGCGGAGGGGGTAGGGGGGGAAAGACACAGAGAAAGTCACTTTAAGAAGATTAAGCAAATCTAGCCTACAAAATTAGCTAAGATTCAGACATCTCTCTCTTCCTGGGGGTCCTTTGTTCTTCCCATAGAAGCAAGAGGCTACAGAGGAACCTGGCTCCTGATCTTCAACAGCACACAGACCCCAATTTCTAAAGGGAAACAAACTGTTTCTTCTAGATCCAAATATCCCACAACCTCTCATGTTCCCTTGCCTTCCCACCTGCTTCTGCTCCGCCCCCTTCCCTTCTACTTGTTTCACCTGTATTTGAGCCCTGTTGCCAGCAGTGATATTTGAAATGGTCCAGCAAGCTTCCTTCCGGATTGACTCCTTGGGGCTGCTCAGCAAGTGGAGGAGGCAAGGGAGGGCGGAACAGTTAAGAATGACCTAGAACACCAAAAGCACAGGAAACAAAAGAAAAATCAGGTAAACAGGACTTAATCCAAATTAAAAACTTCTGTGCACCAAAAGACATCATCAACAGAGGGAACAGGCAAACCACAGAATGGGAGAAAATATATGCAAACCATTATCTGATAGGAATTAATATCCAGAATAAAGAACTCTTACAACTAACAAAAAAAAACCCCTGAGGAACCTAATTTTAAAAATGTTGAAAGGGCTTGAACAGACATTTCTGCAAAGAAACACAGATGGCCAATGAGCATATGAAAAGCCGTCAAACATCGCTAATCATCAGGGAAATGCAAATCAAAACTGCAATAAGGGGGTACTTGGCTGGCTCAGTTGGTCTAACATCTGACTCTTGATCTCAGGTTGTGAGCTCAAGCCCCACAGTGAATTTGGCGCCTACTTAAAAAACAAGCAAAACAAAAAACCAACAAACTAAAATAAGATACCATTTCACACTTATTAGGATGGCTGTTATCAAAAACCTCAGACAATACAAGTGTTGGTAAGGATCTAGAGAAATCATAACCTAGTACGTTCCTGGTAGAGATATATTAACAGTGCAGCCACTGTGCAAAACAGCAGGCAGGCCCTCAGAATCTTAAACATAAAATCAGTGTATGATTCCGTAATTCCACTTCTGGGTATTTACCTAAAAGAACTGAAAGCAGGGACTCAGATACTTATTATACATCACTGTTCAATGTAGCCTTATTCGTTAATACCCAAAAGGTGAAAACAACCCCAAATATCTTTCAACAAGACAAATGGATAAATAAAATGTGATATATGCATACAATGGACTACTATTCAGCCATAAAAAGGAATGAAGGCATGCCACATACTACGAATGAATGAACGTTGAAGACATTAGGCTAAGTGTAATTTGCTGACACAGAAGGACAAATATATATAGTTCCACTTATATGAGGGACCTAGAGTAATCAACTCCTAAGATAAAAAACTGTTAGGATGGCTACCAAGACTGAGGCCCAGGGAAGAGGAAATGGGGAGTTATTATTTAATAGACACAGAGAAGTGAGGGGCACAGAGAAGGGAGTGAGGGGATGATGAAACATTGTGGGAATGGGTGGTGATGACAAATAATGTTGAGTGGACTGAATGCCACTGAGGTGTACACTGAGTGGTAAAAGCAGTACATGTTATGAAAATTCACACATATATGCACACATATACACACATAGTGACCTAGGAAAGGAATGTGGGTTTGAGTGAGATAACTCACCTGTTAGAAATCTGTCAAGAATCCCACAGAATTATGCCAACTACTCAAGACCAAAAGAATACTCTGATCTCTAGCATTTCAACAAAAGAAACCTTTTTACTGTGCCCTCACTGGAGGTCTTACTAACATGAGGAAGTGTCTGTAGGATTCTGAGGGCATAGGAAGTAGGTTCCCACAGCTTTGTGTCTCAAGGAAACCATGACTCAAAAACTTAAGAATTATCCTACAGTGTCCCAGTTAGTCTCTTCCATTTAGTTTTCCTTCAAAAGCACCCAATGGACAATGATTTCCAACTTATAAAAGAAATTAAGGCAATCAAGTTGATCATACAGAAAGTGGCCAAGCTGGAATTTTTCACCCAAGCCCATGCTCCTGGACCATGCTGTCCCCCAAAAGGACCCAAACTCTTGGTTAGGGCTTTTGTCCCTAAATAGTTCCTTCCTTACCTGGGTTTGGATGTCATCCCCGGTGACGATGTTACCCACTGCTCTCAGGGCAGGAGAGGCCACTTTGTAGTCATTGTGCCTACAGAGGAGGGAGACTTGATCAGCAGAGGGCCAGCAGCATGGTCACGGCTCCAGACCTCTGCACAGAGTGGCAGACTGCTTACTGCAGCTCTTTAGTTGGAGCATGGAGAACTTTAGGGAATCTATTTCTACCCACTCACATTAGAAGCTCTACCAATCTTCGGCAGACTCCAGAGTCTATGACTGCCTGGATCTTTTCATTGGGGCCATCAGACAGATAAGAAAGGGCCCAGCAAGCATCTGCCAGCAAGTCTGAGTCACTGCTGAAGAGTAGGCGAGACAGCACAGGCAAGCAAGGGGAGACCTGTTGGAAGCAGAGTGAGAGGCACTTGTGAGGGGACAGGGCTTACATCAGCTCTACCACTACCCCCTAACATCACTGTCTCCCCCTCTACATGGACATCCAAGCCCTAGAGATTTCTGCTACATTAAACCATCAGGACTACCTTTCTCACTTTGCTATCCAAGACACAAAAGATCACCTACTTCATTGACAATTGCCTCTTTCAGTTTCCCATGGACTGAGACCCTAAGGGGTCCCCCAAAGACTTGAAAACTCCTATATCAGAATGCCTGCACATGAAGGGAACTGCTTTCACTCAGGCACTGGTAAGAAGCTCTCTCACCTTTGCAAACTCTGGGGGTGGGTTCTTTCCTCGGCAGAGATTTGACAGGGCCCAGACTGCATTCCGTGTCATTGTCAATCGTGTGGACTTGGTGAGGAGTCTGAAGGAAACAGTAAAGCATAGACAGATCCTGAGCAATGATGCTGTTGGCACAGGGCTTCACCTAAGAACCCCAGGAACAAACCCCATCAGACCCCTAAGACTTTAACAGCCGCACTTGTCTTCCTACCCATAAACCTAAGTGCACTGAGCTTGCTTGGGCCAGGCGGCCAACCTACAGCTTCACAGAGGATTAGGGCCAGCTGTGGCTTGTTAAGATCCTAGCTAGTAAGGACATACAAAAGGCTGGAATTTGAGTAAACCTGCAAGCCTTTTAAGATAGGACATACTGTGCTCCTAACTCTGGCCACAAGATCTAAACAAGGAGTATTGTTCTCTTTGGAAATGAAAGCGGAAGATCTAGTCTGAGGTACGCAATGATTTTCTGTCGAGGAGCCCAAGAAAGAGCTGTAGTGGTAGTCTATGAAATTATGGTCTCCGAAGTACAACCCATCCATCTGTTTTTGTTTTGTTTTGTTTTTAAATTTTATTTATTTATTTGACAGAGAGAAATCACAAGCAGATGGAGAGGCAGGCAGAGAGAGAGAGGGAAGCAGGCTCCCTGCTGAGCAGAGAGCCCGACTCGGGACTCGATCCCAGAACCCTGGGATCATGACCTGAGCCAAAGGCAGCGGCTTAACCCACTGAGCCACCCAGGTGCCCTCCATCCATCTATTTTAATTTAGATGAAGCTCTGTTTGACTTTGGATTTTTCCAGATGGGCTAGTCTTGCCTCTCTCTCCTGGCTCAACAATGAGGCAGGTAAGACCAACATGAGAATCTATAGTGCCACGAAGTAAGCAAACAGAAGATCCTCCTTGGCACAGACACAATCTTCTTACTCTCAAAATCTATCTCCATCTTTTACTTTGGCGATCAACATAGTTTTAGTTTTAGTTTTTTTTTTAACTTTTAGTAGTTTTGCACTGACTCAACACCTTAAGGTAGGCTGCCCCTGAGAGATCTGCCATGTGGCTACCTTACAGATGCCCCAGGTGCAGACAATCATAATTACTCACGTTAACAAAGGATTAAGGATGGAACAATTCAAGACGTAATCTCGGCAAACGGAGCTGTCTCCAGCTATGTTTCCCAGTGCCCAGACTGCCTGAAAAGGGGATAATGGAACCGTCACTCACAGACTCCAGTGGCTTCTGTCAATATTTTATACCAGAGTGAGTACCCACGTAACTTGGGACAAAAACCGTATCAAGATACCCTCCTTGCTAACCTCCTTACTGAGCATTTGCTCTGAGGGCCTTTCCTCTCAGAGTTCCTGATTTAGTGGGGGAAGACAGGCTGACATCTGTACTGCTGCCAAAGCCAAACCAAGACCACTCTATGCTCACTCCTTAGAAAAAAAGGAAGTGATTGGCGAGTTGCATTCTTGCAGCCCCGGGATCTACCCTGTATGTAGTAAGGGAGGAAAAGGGAGGCACCACTTTCCACTTTCTATACAATCAGTAAAAATCCAGTGGAAGAAATGCAAGTTGTGTCTTAATCTCTATGATCTGTAGGTATTGAAAAATGCATAATATGCTGTCTTTTTTTCAACACCACCTCTGATTCCAAGTGTGTGGAGTTTTCTCTACACCAGCAATCAATTATCCGACACCATTTGTGTGTCCAACAGTGCAATTCAATTCTGACACTAACTCTCAGAGTTAGCAGAGATTCTGCAGGTTAAAGGCTCAGGTCCACAAGACTGCCCCCACTTTAGACACCAGCTGCAACTTCCAGGTGCCATCATACTTCTAACCAACTGGCATACATTCGAAAGTTCACATAATCTTCTCCTCAGGTTCAATAATTCACTAGAATGATTCACAGAACTCAGGGAAAACACTTTGCTTACATTTACTAGCTTATTGTGATGGATACAACTCAAGAAGAGCTAAATGAAAGAGAAGCACAAGGCAAGGTATGGGGTAAGCAGTCAGGCTGGTATGGAACTTCCATGCCCTCTCTAGGGCATGGCATCAATGGGCTCACCAACCCAGTTCTCTGTGGAGGTTGCGGTAGAGGGATGGGAGGAGCTGGGGGCTCTGATGACCACCTTCCTCAACTTGAGGCTACCTAGGGGCCCCATCCAATCATCTCAATAGGTGTGTCCCATTATGAATAACAAAAGACACTCTTATCACAAAGATCCAATATGTATTTTATGAAAACACAAATGCCATCAAGAACCAAGCCAGATGTGTATATTACCTGTTCCTGTACATCCTCAAAGTCTGAGTTAAGCAGCTCTATGAAAATGGGGACTGCCCCTGCTTCGATGACAATTTTGGTCTGCTGAGAGGTTCCAGAGGCAATGTTCGTTAGAGCCCAGGCAGCTTCAAACTGAAAGTGAGATTAAACCATGACTGAGAGGTCATTCCAGATAGAGCAGCCATGCCTACCAACTGGCTGAGAGCAGTAAGCCTCTTGCCCCTGACTAGAACACTAAAACATAAGCCTTCTCTTCTTCCCCTTTATTTTTATCTTTAAGTAGGTTCCAGGCCCAGCATGGAGCTCAGTGTGGGGCTTGAACTCACGACCCTGAGATCAAGACCTGAGCTGAAACCAAGAGTTGGACCCTTGACCACCAGAGTAACCCAGGAACCTCCTCCTCTTCCCCTTTAAGAGACAAAAAGCAGGGAGCACCTGGCTGGCTCAGTCAGTGGAGCACGTAATTCCTGATCTCAGTGTTGTTGAGTTCAAGCCCCACGTTGGGTATAGTGATTACTTACAAATAAAGTCTTTATTTTTTTTAAGGATTTTATTTTATTTATTTGACAGACAAAGAGCACAAATAGGCAGAGAGGCAGACAGTGAGAGAGGAGGAAGCACGCTCCCTGCTCAGCACGGAGCCTGCTTCCCTTCTTCTCTCTGCCTACCTACCTGTGATCTCTGTCAAATAAATAAAAATCTTAAAAAAAAAAAAAAAAAAAAAAAAAGGAGAGAGAGAATTGGACTAGAACATTTGTATGTACTTTTAAGTAAACTCTATGTCCAATGTGGGGCTCAAACTCGTGACCCCAAGATCAAGAGTTGCACACTCTACTGTACTTCGGACTCAGCCAGCCAGGCACCCCTAGAACCTTTAATTTATAACTGAATAATCAAGCTGTCATATGAAGGCATCTTTCTTTCTTTCTTCTCCTTTTTAAGATTTAATTTTATTTGGAGAGTGAGCCAGAGCATGTGAATGAACACAGCGGAGGTGGGGTGGGACAGCACAGATGGCTCGAGACTTTTAAGCAAACTCCATGCTGAGCACAGAACCCAACCTGGGGCTCAACCTCACGACCCTGAGATCACAACCTGAGCTGAATCCCAAGAGTCAGAAGCTTAAGCAACTGCACCACCCAAACGCCCCTCTGGTATCTTTCCTTTGAGACTGTTTTAGGGAAGAAATTTAGGCTCTCTTATTTGAGACCAAGACCTCTGAGGCATTTCTTAAATACTTTTTTGTATTACTTGTCTATTTCCTGTGAGATGTGACTACAGAAAGACAATTTCTTAGGAAAAGGGCTTTTATCTGGTACTCTTTTATACCAGGCCTCACCTGTAATGTGCAATTCTCATTCCTCTTCAGAAACTCCACGAAACGATCCACCACTCCTGGAGTGTTGATAACTTCATCTATTGGAGGACTAGGCTCTGGAAGAGGGAGAAAGGAAGGAAAAGTCAGGAGAGGTTTAGGCTAATGTATTCACTGGGGTGAATCCACCATCCTTCCTAGGTAGTCCCGACTGTCCTAATCGACATTTACAAACTCCCTTTTTGGTGAGGTAGTTTTCACAATAATTGGTCATGTTTGATATGTGTGATACAGCTGGCAAGCTAAAGAGAAAACCAATCCTAAATTAAGTATACTCACCTTTGGCTTCTGGAAACTTAATTCCTGAAGTTAGGAATTAAGGAAGAGAAGAAAGCCCAAGAGGTGGGGAACCCTAATCTAACTATTTCTCTTACTAAAAAGAGCACATTTTCCCCCATAGGAGGATTGCTTGATATACTCAGACAAGAAGTATTTCTCCTATCATACATCAAATTTTTTATTGAGAACAAACTATGTGACAGACACAGTTCTAGGTACTGAAGATACAACAACAAATGAAGTCAAAAGTCTCTGCCCTCACAGAGCTTGTATCTAACGAGGAGAGACATTCTATTATGTTAGTAAGTGTAACAAGAAATAAAGAAGAAGTAGGGCAGGGTAAGAAGAGTAAAAACGCTGAGAGTGGAGGGGACTTGCAATTTTAGATAGGGCATCAGGGCAGGCTTACTGAGAGCCTAGAATATACTCATAGAAGTGGGGAGTTGTCACGCAGTTATCAGTGAGCAGAGGGTATCAGGCAGAGGGAACAGCCAGTGCATAGATAAGAATGTGCCTGTCTCGTCCAAGGAATACCAAAGCAGTATGGCTAGAGTAGAATGAGTGAAGGGGAGTAGCAGATGAAGTCAGTTGAGAGGAAACAAGAGGTTAAATCATATAGGGCCTCCCTGGGGAGGACCAGGCTTTGTACCTTTGGAGAGAAGTTTCCGGAATTTCTGTGTGGTTGCTAACTGCAGGTCAGAATCATCAGAAAAGAGCATCTCCACCATCTCCCGTGTGATCACACTCTCCTAGAACATAAGGCAGATTGAAGACTTTGCAAACCAACACCAGAGCTAGATATGAGTACACACTTCTGTTTGGCATCTTGCTTTCTAAACACTTGAAGGAAGGAGGATGGCATAACAGCAGGCTCAGGAGAAGGTATTTGTTGTTTAATCTATGGCTGCTTTAAGTTGGGACATTTGGACAATTCCTAACCTCTGAGCCAAATGGTGGCTTCCCTTAAATGTTTCCTCAGGTGTTCCACTACAGATGCAACCCTATTGATTCCTTATGCTGACCAGTTACAAAACTGGACCATGGAAGAAAGAACTTCCCATGGCTGTTGGCAAAACCATTAGATGACGAGAACTGCCCAATTTCTGTTCTGCAGACACCGGTACTTCCCAGGCCTGCCTGAAGCACACGCAAGGGCCTTACCCCAGTGGTAGAGCTCACATAGGAGTCCATGAGGAGACTGTCGAACATGGCGGCTTCTTCATTAATCAGCTCCACATTTCTCCGTTTAAAAAGCTGAAAGAAGAGAGATAGTGGTAAAACTATTCACTGTAATAAAGAAAACAAAGAGTGTCCATGTGAAATTACGGCAGTTAGTTAAGGAAATGCTAGCATAGTTGAGATAATGCCAAGCTTAATATACTGACATGGAAAGATATTCAACGGCTTTACTATGTTATACCTAATTGTTCGCATCTAAGAGAACACCACTTCTTCCTTTTTTAAACTAAGCTCTATGCCCAATGTGGGGCTTGAATTCATGACCCTGAGATTGAGAGTCACATGTTCTACTGACTAAGGCAGATAGGTGCTCCTAAGAGAACATTTAAAGATAAAGTTGATGGGTGTAAAAGGCTTTGAAGGAAAGGAATAATAGGAAAGCAAGAGGGTGGGCAAAAGCAAGTTAGCTGTCTGCATCTAGACCTGGGCAAGGCACCAGTCAGGTGGTGGTTCACGGCAGAACACTGACTACAGAACACAGAGGACCAGTCCTAGGGAGACTTACAAAGAATGGACTGAAGACATAGAAGAAAGGCAGCCAGAACGGCTGATGAACTCTTTAAGGAGCCAGGCCTAATACTGGCTATCAGGGTGAGGAAGAGAGAAGGCAACAAAATGTTATACTGAAGACATAAATAATGTCTAAACTGTTCTTTTTTTAATTGAGAGAGAGCATGTGTGCATGCCGAGTTGGGGAGGGAAGGCAGAGGGAAAGAGAGAATTTTAAGCAGTCTTCACGCCCACGCAGAACCTGATTTTGGGGGGGGGGGGTCCATCTCACAGCCCTAAAATCATGACCTGAGCTGAAATCAAGAGTCAGATGTTTAACCTGCTAAGTCACCAGACACCCCATAAGTTGTTCTAAATTATGGAAAAGGAATAAGGGATTGGTTCTCTTTTTTCAAAGCTTCCAACATTTCTTTACAATAAAGGAAACTAGATGAGTTGCCCATAGAGCTAAGCTCTTTTCCTAAGGAGAAGGTGACAATGAAAGGTGGAGACCAACCATGGGAGCTGAACTGTTTTCCTGAACAGATGTTTGAGCACTCAGGTTAACCTACTTGTTGCTCCCGCTTTTGCTTCCGGAGCTGAATGCCCTCTTCTTCTCTTCTTCGTCTCATTTCCTCAGGGTTTAGGGCATTGTTCTTATAGCTCTTCATTCGATAATTGTCTTTGCCGGGGCTCGCCATGGTCTCTACAAAAAAAGATAATACAAAAGCTCTTATTAAGAGGACAGCATTTCCTTTTCACTGGGCTTCTATCCCTTTCCAGCCTCCCAACCTCCCTTGTTTGGGGGGACTGAAGCTCCTCAAGGAGGCCTGATAATTTCAGTAACTTAGCACCTGACATCTCATTTTATTTATTTATTAGGGACATAACTTCCTACTTCATAGGGTTGTAAGAAGGATTAAATAAGTTAATACCTATGAAGTATTACTTAGAACAGTGCTAGGCTGTATGGTAAATGCTCACAAGTTACGATCACCTCTACGACAAAAGAGAAAACTTGACTTGCCCAATAAATCCGAATTATTTAACCGAGCTAGGTGAAATACATGACAACATATCTAATTTGGTGGAATATTATGTTACTTCAATATGCCCACCATCTATTTTTCAAATTAAAATTTAAACTTTATTCTGTAATATTTGATACCTACAAAAAGAAACATAATGTTAAGTTACCAAACAAAAGGTACAATGATCATCTGTAAACCTACCACCAAATCTAAGAACTAGAACATTATCAATGTGCCTGAGTCTTGTTGTGGACCCCTACCCTGCCCCGGGCTCCTCCAGCCCCCCTCCAACTCCAGGCAAAAGAAAACTGCTATCCCAAATTTCATTCACTTTGAGAAAATGTCTGCCTGGTGTCTAAGTCTGAATAACTGGTCATTCTTTCAAGTAAAAATAGTGTCGACTTTTAAGATATTCAAGTGTAGTTAATATACCATGTTATGTTAGTATCAGGTGTACAACAGGATGATTCAACAACTGTGTATTACTCAGTGCTCATTGAGCTAAGCGCGCTCTTAATCCCTATCACCTCTTATTTTCCCAACCACCCGCACCGCCAGTTTGTTCTCTATAGTTTATTTTTTGGTCCGTCTTTTTCTTTAAAAATGGTATCAATTTAAAGTGTCTAATTTAGCTAGTAACTTAATTACCCACGAGTGATTCTCCTCCAGACACGTTTTCAAGCACTGGGTTACTTATACTATTTCATCAAGGATATTCTTAAGTGAGACTAGCGAACATTTTTTCCCAACAGTGAGTGAGTCAGTGGCAAATACAGGGACTACTAGTACAGTTTGGTGCCACTGTCTTGATTTGTGCTAAGGAACCAGATATTTTACCCATCATTGCTTTTGAACTACTTCTGCAACATGAACATCAAATTAGTAAAAATGGCAAATATCTTTAAACTTTTTCCAGCTATACTGAGATATAATTTATAACATCGTTTAAGTTTAAAGCACATGAAGTGATGATCTATGCATCATACGGCAAGATGATTACCACACGAGGTTAGGTGACACATCTATCACCTCAGTTACCGTGTATGTGAAAAAACATTTAAGATCTATTCTCTTGGCAACTGTATATAATACAGTGCTCTTAACTACAGTCACCATGCTATACATTAGATCCCCAGAATTACATTACAACTGAAGTTTGTACTTGTTGACAACCTTCATTGATTTCCCCACCCCACACTGGCAGCCACCAATCTACAGTTTCTATGAATTTGGTCTTTCCAGATTCTACACATACGTGGATTTATATTTATCTTTCTCTTTTTGACTTATTTCACTTAGCATAATGACCTCAAGATTCATCCACATTGTCACAAATGGAAGAATTCCTTTCTTTTTAATAACCCATTGTTTATATATCGAGTAATAACCCATTGTTTATTTATTCTTCATGTTTTCCTTATCCCTTCATCTGTTGATGGAACACTTAGGTTGTTTTCATGTCTTGGCTCTTGTAAATATTGCTGCAACTGACAAGAGGGTACAGATATGTCTTTGACACAGTGATTTCATTTCACAGAAGTGGTATTGATAAATCATAAGGTAGTTATATTTTTAGATTTTTGAGGTAGCGCCATACATTTTCCATAGTAGCTATACTTATTTACATTATTATTATTAATTTTTTATTTTTATTTTTATTTTAAAGATTTTATTTATTTGACAGACAGAGATCACAAGTAGGCAGAAAGGCAGGGAGAGAGAGAGGAAGGGAAGCAGATTCCCTGCCGGGCAGAGAGGCCGATGCGGGGCTCGATCCCAGGACCCTGGGACCATGACCTGAGCTGAAGGCAGAGGCTTTAACCCACTGAGCCACCCAGGCGCCCCATAATTTTTTTAATTTTAAAGTAAACTCTATACCTAGTTTGGGACTTAAACTCACCACCCTGAGATCAAGAGTTGCATACTCTACTGACTAGGCAGCCAGGCACTCTTACCTACTTACATTCTTACCAGCCATGTACAAACTTCCCTTTTCTCCAAATTCTTGCCAATACTTGTTACCCCTTGGGGTTTTTAAAGTTTTTGTTTACTTATTCAGTTAAGTAACCGCTACACACAAGGTGGGGCTTGAACTCATTACCCTAACATCAAGAGTTGTACGTTCTTCCAACTAAGCCAGGCAGGCACACCTTACCTCTTGTTTTTTCTTGGTAATAGCCTTTCTAACAGGTGTGAGGTAATACCTCACTGTGATTTTGATTTGCATTTCCCTGATGGCTGGTAATGTTAAGCACTTTTTTCATGTACCTATTGGCCACTCATATGTCTGGGGGAAATGTCTATTCAGGTCCTTTGCCCATTTTTAATTGGAATATTTGAGTTCTGATGTTGAGTTGATGAGCTCCTTATATATTTTGGATATTAACTTCTTATCAGATACATGGTTGACAAATACTTTCTCCCATTCTATAGACTGCCTTTTCATTTTGTTGACTGTTTCTTTTGCTGTACAGCTTTTTTTTTTTTTTTCTTAAAAGATTTTATTTATTTATTTGACAGACAGAGATCACAAGTAGGCAGAGAGGCAGGCAGAGAAAGAGGAGGAAGCAGGCTCCCCGCCAAGCAGAGAGTCCAATGCGGGGCTCAATCCCAGGACCCTGGGATCATGACCTGAGCCGAAGGCAGAGGCTTTATTTAACCCACTGAGCCACCCAAGCGCCCCAATGTACAGCAATCTTTAAGTTTAGTTCAAGCTTTCTTTTTTTTTTAGTTTAAGCTCTCTTAGTTTGATGTAGTCCCACTTGTGTATTTTTGCCTTTGTTGCTTATGTTTTTGCTGTCATATCCAAAAAAATCATTGCCGAGTCCCAGCTCTTTTTTCCAATATTTTCTTCAAGGGGTTCTATAGCTTCAGTTCTCACAAATTAAGCCTTTGATCCATTCTGAGCTGGCAAATAACATCGTAGTCTTCATTTCCCAGGCCCTCTGAAATACTCTGCAGATCCCTTTGAGAACTCTAAGCAATGAACTGCTGGGTTGTACGCAGGTAAATGTTAAACTTGACCAACTAGCACCATGTTGCCTTCCACTGTGATACCAATTTACACTACCTTACCAATACTCTACAGGTTCCCATTGATACATATGTCACCTGGAATTTTCACCTTTGCCAATCTACTGTGTATAAGGTATTTCACTGATAATGATTTGCATATCCTAGATTACCAACGAGGTTAGATTTTATGTTTATTAGCCATGTTTCCCCTTCTGTGAAGTATCTGTATATTCTGAATATTTTTCTACTGAATTATTTGCCCTTTTCTTGTTCTTTAGATATTCTAGTTGTTGGGGCACCTGGGTGGCTCGGTCAGTCAAGCGGCTGCTTCAGCTCAGGTCATGATCCCAGGGTCCTGGGATCGAGCCCCGCATTGGGCTCCCTGCTCAGTGGAGAGCTTTCTTCTCCTTTTCCCTCTGCCTGATGCTCTGCCTACTTGTGCTATGTCTCTGTCAAAAAAATAACTCTAGTTGTTAATCACTTGTGGGTTATCTGTATTACAAGTATTTTCTTGCACTTGGAAGCTTTTCAGTTTTTTCAATTTATACTTCATGGAGTTCTTTAACAAGAAGTTCTTAATATATATCATATAGCTTAATTTTTCTTTTATACTTAGCTTTTTCTATATGTCTTTTTGTTTTGTTTCATTTTGTTTTAAAGATTTTATTTATTTGACAAAGAGAGATCACAAGTAGGCAGAGAGGCAGGCAGAGAGAGAGAGGGAAGCTGGCTCCCTGGTGAGCAGAGAGCCCGATGTGGGGTTCAATCCCAGGACTCTGCGATCATGACCTGATCCAAAGGCAGAGGCTTATTAACCCCTGAGCCACCCAGGTGCCCCCTATGTGTCTTATTTAATAAATCCTTTCATACTCCCCAAATCAGAAAGATAAAGCTTCTTATGTCTTCTAGAGATTTTAAAGCTTGCCTTTTATATGCAAGTGTTTCATCTATCTGAAATTTAACTATGTATATGAGATAGCGATTCAATTTCATTTTTTCCATGTGGATAAATAATTGTCTTAGCATGGATTACTGAAAGTGTTCAGTAATCAAGCATATCTCCCTCTATGACCAAATCTGGTTATAGGATCTCTAACACTGATCAATTTCTTTCTTGCTCCAACATTGTATTTTTTCTTTCTTTTTTTTTTTTTTAAAGATTTTATCGGGGGGGGGGCCACTTGGGTGGCTCAGTCCAGTAAGTGTCTGACTCTTGTTCTTGGCTCAGGTGGTGATCTCAGGGTCATGAGATTGAGCCCCCTATTGGGGTCTGCTTGAGATTCTTTCTCTACTTTGCCCTCTGCCCCTCCTCTGCTCACCCGCGCTCTCTCTCTCTCTCTCTCTCTCTCACACACACACACACACACACTCTCTAACATAATTTTTTTTTTAAAAGATTTTAGGGTGGGCTGCCTGGGTGGCTCAGTGGGTTAAGCCTCTGCCTTTGGCTCAGGTCATGATCCCAAGGTTCTGGAATCGAGCCCCACATTGGGCTCTCTGCTCACCAGGGAGCCAGCTTCCCTCTCTCTCTCTCTGCCTCCCTCTCTGCTTACTTGTGATCTGTCAAGTAAATAAATAAAATCTTAAAAAAAAAAAAAGAAAGAAAGAAAGACTTAAGGTGATGGGCATTAAGGAAGGCATGTGAGGGACGCCTGGGTGGCTCAGTGGGTTAAGCCGCTGCCTTCGCTCAGGTCATGATCTCAGGGTCCTGGGATCGAGTCCCGCATCGGGCTCTCTGCTCAGCAGGGAGCCTGCTTCCTCCTCTCTCTCTCTCTCTCTGCCTGCCTCTCTGCCTACTTGTCATCTCTCTCTCTCTCTGTCAAATAAATAAATAAATAAATTTAAAAAAAAAGGAAGGCATGTGATGTGATGAGCACTGGGTGTTATATGCAACCGATGAATTACCGAACTCTACATCTGAAACTAATGATGTAACTATACATTGGCTAATTGAATTTAAATTTAAAAAAAAATTTATTTATTTGAGAGTGAGAGAGAGCGGGAGAGAACATAAGCAGGAGGAGCGGCAAAGGGAGAAGGAGAAGCAGGCTCCCTGCTTAGCAGGGAGCCCAATGTGGGGCTCAATCCCAGGACCCTGGGATCATAACCTGAGCCAAAGGCGTCAACTGAGCCACCTGGGTGCCCTGGCATACATCTTTCATCAGTTTAAAAAAGACCCTGTATTCCTAGTTTTCTACACGTTTTTAATCATAACTGTCGATTATTATCCAATCCTTTTTCTGCATCTACTGAGATGACGTGGTTTTTCTCTTTAAAAGGAATAATGAATGGGGTGCCTGGGTGGCTCAGTGGGTTAAGCCTCTGCCTTCGGCTCGGGTCATGATCTCAGGGTCCTGGGATCAAGCCCCACCTCGGGCTCTCTGCTCAGTGTGGAGCTCTCTCCCTGCTTCCCTCTCTGCCTACTTGTGATCTCTGCCAAATAAATAAATAAATAAATCTTTAAAAAAAAAAATGAATGAATTAAACTATAGAGTTTCTAATATAAAATTACCCAAGAGGGACTCCCCATGGGCAGGCTTCCTGCTCAGCAGGTCAGCAGGGAGTTTACTTCTCACTCTTCTTCCACTCCCCCGCCATACATGCATTCTTGTGCACATACTCAAATAAAATCTTTTTTAAAAAAGTAAACACAGAAGAATCATACAGTAGAGAGTTTTTAAAAAGGCAAAACTGGCATCTTTCAGAAGACTAAAAGAATTCAAATCTGGTGGTTTTTAAAAGAACCAAGGAGGACACAAATATTAGAAATTTTAAAAAAAACAGAACTATTAAGTAACTAAGGAAATTAAAAAGAACGTTAACTTTATACTAACTAACCCCTTTGAAAAGAAATACCTAGAATAACATAAGTTACTACAATTGACTTAAATAGAATGTTTCACTAGCCTTATAATTATGAATATACTGAATCAACAATAAAGACTAGTCCACAAAGAAAATGCCAGGCTGGGTGCCATAGTGGCTCCGCTGGTTAAGCGTCAGCCTTCAGCTCGGGTCATGATCCCAGGGTCCTGGGATAGAGATCTGCGTGCCGTGGGGACGGGGAGCGGGGTGAGGTTGGTCCTTAGTGGCAAGTCTGCTTGAGTCTGCTTCTCCCTTTGCCTGCTGCTCCCCCAGCTTGTACTCAAGTCTCTTTTTCTCTCCCTCTTCTGACAAATGAATAAATAAAATCTTAAAAAAAATAAAAAAAAGAAAAAGAAAGAAAATGCCAGGCCTAAGTGGTTTTACAGAGGAGTTCTGCCAGATTTTCAATAAATTAGTTATTTTACTTGAACACTTTCAGAAAACAGGAAAAGGAGTGTCTTTTTTTTTTTTAAAGATTTTATTTATTTATTTGACAGAGATCACAAGTAGGCAGAGACAGAAGGAAGCAGACTCCCTGCCGAGCAAAGAGCCTGATATGGGGCTCGATCCCAGAAATCTGGGATCATGACCTGAGCCGAAGGCATCGGCTTTACCCCACTGAGCCACCCAGGTGCCCCATATGTCTTTTTTTTTTTTTTTTTTTTTTTAAGGCTTATTCATTTGACAGTGAGTGGGGGGAGGAGAAGAGTCCCCACTGGGCACAAAGCAAGACTTGGAGCTCAATCCCAAGACCTATGAGATCATGACCTGAGCAGAAACCACAAACTGATGCTTAACCTAGTAACTAAGCCACCCAGGAGCCCTAAGGAGCATTTCTTTTGCTAACACCATCAAAGAAGAGTAATATGAGAAGGTCCTATACTTTTCTCATGTCATTTGTGAACAAGAATACAAAAATAATTTTTTTTAGGATTTTGTTTATTTCGACGGAGAAAGAGACAGTAAGAGAGGGAACACAAGCATGGGGGAGCTGGAGAGGGAGAAGCAGGCTCCCTGCTTAGCAGGGAGTCTGATATGGAGCTCAATGCCATGACCTTGATGCCATGACGCTGGGATCAGGACCTGAGCTGAAGGCAGATGCTTAATGAATGAACCACCCAGGCGCCCCAAGGATACAAAAATTCTAAATAATATTCAAACATATCCAGCAATGTATAAAAAACTAATTCATCCTGACCACATGGGGCTTATTACAGGACTTCATGGGTAATTTTATTTTTTAAAAAACATTTTATTAAAAAATAAAATAAAATAAAATAAAAACATTTTATTTATTTATTTGAGAGAGCGAGAAAGAGAAAATGAGCAGTGGATGGGGGGTGGGGTCAGTCAGAGGAAAAGAGAAAAGCAGACTCCCCACCTAGCAGGAAGCCCAATGTGGGGCTCTATCCCAGGACCCAGAGATCATACCTGAGCTGAAGGCATACACTCAACCGACTGAGCCACCCAGGAACCCCTCCCATCTGTTTTTTCCTAAGCGTATTTTTCTACTTTTTTCTAAATTTCTAATGTACCTGTCATTAATGTTCAGACTTTTTATTTCACTTATAACCCTCCCTAAGTCTTTTAGATTTCCTTCAAATTAATATTTTCATTGTAATTCACTTCTGAATACCTGACTTCCATCAGTTTTATTTGGATCATGAAATGTTCTTTTAAATTAGTGATATTTGGGGACTTACTTTTTCTACTATTTACTTCTAATATAATTACACTATAGTTAGAGTCTCAGAGATTCTTTTAAATTTACAGATCTTCCTTGACTTATGATCGGGCTATGTCCTCATAAACCCACTCTTGAGCTAACGATACACTGTAAGTCAAAATGCATTTAAGGGGCGCCTGGGTGGCTCAGTCAGATAAGCATCTGCTTTCAGCTCAGGTCATGATCCCAAGGTCCTGGGATCAAGCCCTGAATGCATCAGTGTCCCTGCTCGGAAGGGAGTCTGCTCTCCCACTGCTTTTCTCTCTCTGTCCCTCCAAAAATAAATAAATAAAAAAATAAAAAATAAAAAATGCATTTAATACGCCTAACCTATGGAATATCATAGCTTGGCCTAGCCTACCTTAAACGTGCTCAGAAGACTCATATTAGCCTATAGTTGGGCCTAGCCTACCTTAAACGTGCTCAGAAGACTCATATTAGCCTATAGTTGGGCAAACTCATCTAACACAAAGCCTGTTTTATAGTTAACATACTTACTATCTCATGTAACTTATTGAATACTGTATTGAAAGTGGGGGAAAAAAAAAAGGAATGGCCATAGGGGCACAGAATGGTTATAAGTGTATGAGTTGTTTACCCTTGTGATCACATGGCTGACGGGGAGCTGGGACTCACTGCTGCTGGTCAGCATCAGGAGAGAGTACTGTACCACATATCACCAGCCTGGAAAAAGACCTAAATTCAAGATTCAAAGTAATGTTTCTATTGAATGTATATTGCTTTCACACCATGGTAAAGTTGAAAAATTGTAAGTCAAGCCATCATAAGTCAGGAACCATCAATAATATGGAGATTTGCTTTTTTGGCTTAATATGTATTCAATTTATCTAAGTGTCCCATGTGTGCTTAAGAAGAACCTCTATTGGGGTGCCTGGGTGGCTCAGTGGGTGGGCCTCGGCCTTTGGCTCAGGTCATGGTCTCGGGGTCCTGGGATCGAGCCCCGCATCGGGCTCTCTGCTCAGCAGGGAGCCTGCTTCCCCCTCTCTCTCTGCCTATTTGTGATCTCTCTCTCTGTCAAATAAATAAAATCTTAAAAAAAAAAAAAGAAAAAAAGAAAAACCTGTATTCTAGGGTAGCTAGGCTCAGAAGGTTAAGCCTCTGCCTTTGGCTCAGGTCATGATCTCAGGGTCCTGGGACAGAGCCCGGCATTGGGCTCTCTGCTCAGCAGGGAGCCTGCTTCTCCCTCTCTCTGCCTGCCTCTCTGCCTACTTGTGATCTCTGTCAAACAAATAAAATCTTAAAAAAAAAAAAAAAAAAAGAACCTGTATTCTTTAACTGTTCATAGCATTCTATATACCATATATCCATTAAAGCAAGTTGTTCCCATGTTGCTCAACTCTTCCCACTGCTTTACTAATTTTTTTTCTTGACTTATCAACACTAAATGTGTCCATTTCACCCTGTAGTTTTTCTTTTAAATTAAGATTTTATTTACTTATTTGGCAGAGAGAGATCACAAGTAGACAGAGAGACAGGCAGAGAGAGAGAGAGAGAGAGAGAGAGGAAGGAAGCAGGTTCCCTGCTGAGCAGAGAGCCTGATATGGGGATCGATCCCAGGACTCTGGGATCATGACCAGAGCCGAAGGCAGAGGCTTTAACCCACTGAGACACCCAGGAGCCCCTCACCCTGTAGTTTTATTCTGCTTTGTATATTCTATGACAATGTTATTAGAGGTACATAAATTTAGAACAGTCCTGTCTTCCTGGTGTATTGAAAAAAATTTTTATTTTTTAATTTTTAAAAATATTTTATTTATTTACTTGACAGACAGAGAGTATACAATTGTGCAGGAGGAGCAGGAGGCAGAGGGTGAGGGAGAAGCAAGCTCTCTAGTGAGCAAGGAGTGCGGGACTCGATCCTAGGATCGACCCTGGGATCATGACCAGAGCCAAAGGCAGATGGTTAACTGACTGAGCCAACCAGGCGTCCCTGAAGAATTTTTAAAAAGTTGTAAACAGCCAAATTATTCCTTAACAATGCTTTTTCCTTACTTTGTTAGACATTAACATAGCTATCATTTCCATTCCAGTCATGGTGGAAAAACAGGGACTGATTTACCTTCCTGCTGTAAAGTGTTTCAGATGTTGGACACGAGGGAGTGAAAAGCTGTGATTCCCCCAAGAGTGTAAGCCCTACTTATCTCTTTGACGTTCTGCCTGGAAGTATGTTCTAGACCACTGAGCAGGGAGAGGGTTACCAAATAGTACAGCAATCTTATTAGTTGGGGAAAGAAACTGGAGGGTTTAAGGAGACTGAGACAGCTGGAAACTGTGAGGCAGAGTTCCAGAGAAGAGTGAGCTACAGAGAAAAAAAAAAAAAAACTCAGGAAATCTGCTTAAGGTTCCCTTAAAACCATGCTGGAGACTAAGGGCGGGAAGTCACTTGATGAATCAGAATGGAGATTCCTCACTGATCACTCAGGGCATTCAGTGAAGACCCTAAAAGGATACACTTTAGTAGTGACATTAAACTATCCCTATAAAAGACTACCAACAAACTTTAAAAACAAGATCAACTGAGCAGAATGTAACACCTGCCTATGAAGCTCTACATCCTTTAAAAAACAAAACAAAATTTTATCAAAAATACAATTAAAAACTTACAGATATGCCAAAAAGCAGGAAAGTATGACCCACAGCCAAAAGAAAAACCAATCAACAGAGACAGACTCCAAAATGATGCTGCAGTGCAAATGTTACCAAATGGCCCAATACACCTGTAGCTGGATTCACAAAGGAAGAAGTAGGGTGGAGGAGGGAGACAGAAAAAAAACTTAAGAAACAAAGACTGAAAACTTTCCAAATCTGATCCCATATACCCAAGAAAACATGGTAAAACACAAAGAAAATCAGGGACACCTGGGTGGTGCAGTCAGTTCAGTGTCCAACTCTAGGCTTCAGCTCAGGTGGTGATCTCAGGGTCGAGAGACTGAGTCCTGTGTAGGGCTCCGTGCTCAACACAGAGTCTGGATTCTCTCCCTCTGCCCACCCCTTGCACACACATGTGAGCACACTATCTCTCTCAAACAAATAAATCTTTAAAAAACAAAACAAAGAAAATCACATTAAGGCACATCATAGCAAAATTTCTGAAAAAGTGGTAAAGAAAATCTGAAAAACAGCCAGAATGACTGATTACATGTAGACTGATTACAAAGATAAGAATGACGTGACTTTTTGCCAAAAACTACAGGAGTGAGAAGATAATGAAATACCATCCTTAATATACTGAAGGAAAGCTGTCAAACTAGAATTCTATACCCAATGAAAATACTTTCAAAAATGGAAGTGAAATAGAAATCAACTTCTTCAAACAAAAGTTGAGATTTTTGTCTCTAGCAGATGTATACTAAAGAAATACTACAGTTCTATGGGGTGCCTGGGTGGCTCAGTGGGTTAAAGCCTCTGCCTTCGGCTCAGGTCATGATCCCAGGGTCCTGGGATCGAGCCCTACATCAGGCTCTCTGCTCAGCAGGGAGCCTGCTTCCTCCTCTCTCTCTCTCTGCCTGCCAAATAAATAAATAAAATCTTAAAAAAAAGAAAAGAAAAGAAATACTACAGTTCTAAAACAAAAACAAACGTCAGTTCTTTAAGTAGAAGGAAAATACTACCAGGTGATAACTCAGATCTTCACAAAAGGAAGGATACTAGAAATCGTAAACATATAGGTACATATCAAAATAACTTTTTTCCATTGAAAACATTTTTTTTAAATAAGCCAATAATGGAGATAAAATGGAATTATTCAGAAGAAAAAAGGGCCAAGAACACATGACAAATAGAAAACAAACTGATTTCCAGACTTACAATATAATATTCAAATTTCCAATTTTAATAAAAAAAAATCACAAGGCATATAAAGAAACAGAGAAATACGGCCTAAAGGACAAAATTAATTGATAGAAACTATCCCTGAAAAAACTCAGGTACTTGACATACTAGACAAAGACTTTCAAACAAAACACCCAAAAGAGCTAAATATAAACAAATAAACAAACAAAAGGAAATCAGGAAAACAATGAACAAAATGAGTATCAACAAACAGAAAAATGACCAAACAGAAGAAAAACAGAAGTTCTGGAACTGAGGGATGCCTGGCTGGCTCAGTTGGGATCATGGGACTCTTGATCTTGGGTTTGTGAATGTGAGCCCCATGCTGGATGTAGAGATTGCTTAAATAAATGAACTTAAAAAAAAAAAAAAAAAGAAAAAAGTTCTGGAGTTGAAAAGTACAGTAACTGAAATGAAAAATTCACTAGTGGGGTTTAATGGCAGATGATAGAAGCAGCAGAGAGGAGCAGAAGGAAGAAGACTGAAAAGTAACAGCCTAGAAGATCCGTCAAATTCCAACAAGCATTATGGGAGTCAAATAAATAGAAAAAGGGACAGAAAGAATTTAAGAAATAATGGCAGAAAACCTCCCAAATTCAATGTAAGTCATGAATCTACATGTAAAGATGTTCACTGAATCCCAAGGAAGATAAACTCCACATCTAGACAAACTGCTGAGAGCCAAAGACTAAAGAATTTTGAAAGCAGTGAGGGAGAAGCGATTCATCACATACAAGCCAATTGCTCATTAGAAACCATGAAGGCAAGAAGGCACTGGAATGACAAATTTAAAGATACAAAAAAGGAAAAAAAAAAAACAAAACTGTCAAAGAATCCTACATCTGATCGAACTGTGCTTCAAAAACAAGGGAGAAATTAAGACATTTCTGATAAAAGCCGAGGAAGTAAGTTACCCCTAGACCTGCTGTAAACAAGAAATACTAAAGGAGTCCTTCAAACTGAAAATGAAAGGAAATGAGAGGACTCCACAATAACTTGAACCCAGTAACGGTAACTACATGGGTAGTTATAAAACTCAGTATTACTGTATTTTTGGTTTGTTAAGTTCACTTTTTATTTCTTAGATGATTTAAAGGACAAACATATAAATTATAAATCTGTGTTACCAGGCATATGATGTGTAAGATGTAATCTGTGATGGCAACAACATAAAAGGAACTGGAACTGTACAGAAACAGACTTTTTAAAGTTAAGTTGGTACCAATTCAACCTAGATTGCTATAAACTTAAAATGTTAAATGAAATCCCCATGGTAACCACAATATCTAAGGAAAAAAATACACACACAAAATAGACATTAAAAACATACACACAGGGGTGCCTGGGTGGCTCAGTGGGTTAAAGCCTCTGCCTTCGGCTCAGGTCATGATCCCAGGGTCCGGGAATCGAGCCCCGCATCCGGCTCTCTGCTCCTCCTCTCTCTCTCTCTACCTGCCTCCCTGCCTATTTGTGATCTCTGTCAAATGAATAAATAAAATCTTAAAAAAACAAACAAACAAAACAAAACAAAAAAAAACCACACACACAAAAGGAAATGAGAAGGGAATTCGCTACCAAAAATCAACTAAACACAGAAGGCAGTAATGGAGGAAGAGAGGGGCAAAAAAGGTAAAGGTGTAAGACAAAGAAAGCAATGAGTAAAATGCCAGAAGTCCTTCGTTATCAGTAATATATTATATGTAAATGGACTAAGCTCTCCAATCACTATACATTGTCTGCAAAAGACTTACTACATACCTAAAAACAGGAACAAGTTTAAAGTAAATGGATGAGAAAAAGATATTACATCCTTATGGTAATCAAAAGAGAGCTGGGATAGCTATACTAATAACAGATAAAAAACTTCAAGTCAGGGGCACCTGGGTGGCTCAGTGGGTTAAAGCCTCTGCCTTCGGCTCAGGTCAGGATCCTGGCGTCCTGGGATCGAGCCCCGCATCGGGCTCTCTGCTCTGCGGGGAGCCTGCTTCCTCCTCTCTCTCTGCCTGCCTCTCTGCCTACTTGTGATCTCTGTCTGTCAAATAAATAAAATCTTTAAAAAAAAACAAAAAAACAAAAAAACTTCAAGTCAGAAACTGTTTAAAAGATAAAGGATATCATATACTGGTAAAAGGGTCAATTCATCAAAAAGATAAGAGCAATTATAAAACATAAAGGCACCACGGTGCCTGTGTTGCTCAGCGGGGCTAAGTGGCTGACTCTAGGTTTTGGCTCAGGACATAACCTCAGGTCTTGAAGCTCAGAACCACCTCTGTTTCCAATTCTCTCTCCCCCTCTTCCTCTGCCCCTCCCCGGGCTCATGCATGCTCTCTTTCAAATAAATAAAGCTTTTTAATAAAATGAACACTTAATAGATTAATTAGGAAACAGAAAATTTCAACATTATGAATGAGCTAGACCTAAAAAGACGTATAGAACATTCTACGTACCCAACAAAAGAATATGCCTTCTCAGGTATACATTCTCCAGGACAGACCTTGGAGTCAACAAAGAGTCTCAGTGAATTCTCAAAGACTGAAATCAGACAAAGTATCTTCTCTGAGCACACAGAAAGAAGAGAGAAATTCACAAATAGGTGGGTGGAAACTAACAACACACTCTTAAATAATAAAGTTAGAAGACTGGAACTTCCTGATTTTCTAACTTACTACAAAGCTATAGTAATCAGAAAAGTGTGGTACTGGCATAGGGTGTTTACAGATCAATAGAATAAAACTCAGAGTGTAAAAATAAATTCACACATCTATGGCCAGCTAAATAACTTTAATAAGGGTGTCAAGGGAGTATGAATAGTCTCTTCAAAAAAAACAGTGCAGGGACAATTAGATTTCCAGATCTAAAGGAATGAAGTTGGACACCTAGCTTACACCATATACAAAAAATGACTCAAAACTGATCAGCAACCAGGTGCCTGGGTGGCTCAGTGGGTCAGGCTGCTTGCTGCCTTCGGCTCGGGTCATGATCTCAGCGTTCTGGTATCGAGTCCCGCATGGGGCTCTCTGCTCAGCGGGGAATCTGCTTCCTTCTCTCGCTCTCTGCCTGCCTCTCTGTCTACTGTGATCTCTCTCTGTCAAATAAATAAATAAAATATTAAAAAAAAATTGATCAGCAATCTGAATACAAGCTAAGACCATAAAATGCTTAGAATAATACATGGGGGGGCACCTAGGTGGCTCAGTTGGTTTAGCGTCTGCCTTTGGCTCAGGTCATGATCCCAGGTTGAGCCCCACGTTGGGCTCTCTGCTCAGCAGGTAGCCTAGTTCTCCCTCTCCCTATGCCACTCCCCCCTGCTTGTGTTCTCTTGCTCTGTCAAATAAATGAATCTTAAAACAAAAACAAAAAACCCACAAAAAACCAAAAACCCCAAAACTAGCCAACCCTAAACTGTTTACTCTCCCTGCCTTCACTTTCCCTCAGAAACCTCAGTAAAGGCTCTGGCCTAAAGAAGCTTGCCCCTGGGGCACCTGGGTGGCTCAGTGGGTTAAGCCTCTGCCTTCAGCTCAGGTCATGATCTCAGGGTCCTGGGATCGAGCCCCACATCGGGCTCTCTATTCAGCAGGGGGCCTGTTTCCCACCACCCCCCGTTCCCTCCCTTCCCCTCTCTGCCTGCCTCTCTGCCTGTCAAATAAATAAAAAATCCTAAGAAGCTTGCCCCTGTCCCTTCTGCCTCCTAACCACCTGCCTTCTTCTGTGACCCTATATGCATGCAGTGGCTCCCTCTCTGACCTGGGACCGTAACAAACAACTTTTTTTTTTTTTAAGATTTTATTTATTTGACACAGAGAGAGAGAGAGAGATCGCAAGTAGGCAGAGCAGCAGGCAGAGAGAGAAGGGGAAGCAGGCTCCCTGATGAGCAGAGAGCCCAACATGGGGCTCAATCTCAGGATCCTGGAATTATGACCTGAGTTGAAGGCAGATGCTTGTCCAACTGAGCCACCCAGATGCCCCTGCAATGAGAGTTTAAAAAGAAATCTTCCAAGATTAAGATTTGGGCTGGTTCTTCAACCAGGAAATATTGAGGGTTGAAACACCCATACACCCATACATGGGAGAGGGGCAGAGTAGAGTCTTCTAAGAGAAACTGAGTGAAAGAGAGATGAAAATGGACATTGAAAAGAGTTGAATTCTGGAGCTAAAGAAACTAAAGAAATAAAACTTCAGAGATGGTGCCTTAGTCATTCCGGAAAGTAGCCTGGTGAACCAATCGCAGCAGTGGGTCTTAGAATGTGCGAGTCTCCACATCCACATCACTTGGCAAAGCCCAAGTGGATTTGTTATTTTATTTTTAAAGATTTTATTTATTTGTCAGAGAGAGAAAGAGAGCACAAGTAGGGGGAACAGCAGGCAGAGGGAGGAGGCTCCCCGCTGAGTGAGGAGCCCGATGCAGGACTTGATCCCAGGACTTTGGGGTCATGACCTGACCAAAGACAGACAGACAGCCTAACCAACTGAGCCACCCAGGTGTCCCTAAGTGAATTTACTATTAAAAAAAAAAAAAATTCTAGGGGATTGCAGTGGCCTCCCTTGGGGTTCCTGATTACTCCTGTGCCTGGAGACTAAGAGACAAGGGCAAATTCCTAAAGGCAGTGCTATGGTTTGCTGTCCCCCATTACCTGATACATGGTTTTTCATGACTGAGTCTGGGCTCTCCCAGAGGACTGTCCCCTCCTTTGGGCAGAACTGACAGCAAGGCTGGAAGGAGAAGCAGCATGTGCTTCTTTAGTCACCATGGTGACAAGAAACTATCACAAATATTTGCTTATGACTTCACTGGAGAAGCCAGGCAGGGGAGGTTAGACTGGAAGAAGGAACAACTGCAGAAGCACATCTGGAATCAGCAACCAAAGGAATGCTGGACTCTCATTTAGGGACCAGCAGGCAGAGGGGCTTTTTCCATCATGCACTACTCTGCTTGCTGGGGCTAGATCAAGAAATCAATGATACAAGATGCCTGGGTGCCTCAGTTGGTTAAGCATTTGCCTTTGGCTCAGGTCATGATCCTGGGGTCCTGGGATCAAGTCCCAAGTTGGGCTCCCTGATTAGTGAAGAGCCTGCTTCTCCCTCTACCTCTGCCCCCTGCCCCCAACCACCTTATGCTCCCTCTCTAGCTAAAATTCATTTTCAAAAATCTTAAAAAAAAAGAAAGAAAGAAATCCATGATACAAATATACCTTTTCTAGCATCTGATTGTCTGAGACAGCCTTTGGGTTTTCTTAAGACAAGGAACTCTCTCAAACTGAGTATGTCTCTGACGTTTTACAACCCATTTCTAGGAAATAAATGGCTAATGTTACCATGCACTCTGTAAACTTTTAGAACCAAGGGACCAGTAATAATAATACAAGACAGGCAAAGACCCTGTTAAGACCTGAATTCTGCCCTGCTTCCAACTTCTATGTTGAAGGCCTGGTGCCTAGTCTCTCCAAATATGACTATATGGAAACAGGGTCTCTAAAGAGATGAGGATACTGGGGTAAGGCCCTAACCCACTATGACTAGTATCCTTATAAAAAGGAGAAGATTAAGATACAGATGCACACAGAGGGAGAATACCATGTAAACATGAAGACAGCCACTGATAAACCAGAGAGAGAAAGGGCTCAGAAAAAGCCAACCCTCATGACTGATCCTAGAGTTCTAGCCTCCAGAACTGGGAAAATATAAATTCCTGTTGTTTAAACCAGATAGGCTGTGGTACTTTTTATGGCAGCCCTAGCAATTTAATGTAAGCTGTAACTGATAAAGAACCTGAGTCTCAAGTCACACACTGAGTAGCAAGGTTACTGAGGTACTCCATTTAATCACTCATGTTTAAAATTTTGAGACTCATAAAACTTTAAAATTTTGCACATGTTCTCAGAAAAAGGCGTACTACGCATAGCCAGCTGTCCTGTGTGTGGGATGGAAATGACACTACTACACCTTCAAGCTTACATCCTGTACACCTGCTGGCTCTAGGGCTTTCCAAATCAAAGCCTTATGTTCATGGTCTGTACTTCAAAAAGCTACCAAGCAATCACCTGATTCAAGGCATCTTGCCTGGAAAAACCCAAAGGAGCTATATTTAGGAGATAAGGGAACTAGCATTATTTTCTAGGCAATGACCTGACAATCTTCAAAGGAGCTGGGACCTGGAATGCTATGAAGCAGTCAGTCTTTTCAAATGATTTCCCTTGTCCTGGTGCTGAGGGGGTGCTCCTCAGCAGAGGGAGGCTTTCTAAAGAAATGTTATTGTAGCTGCCCAGGTACTGAGAATAAGCTAAGGCTTTAAATCACACAGACTGACTATTTGGCATATGCTACAGTAAGAAGCTTTACAACTCAATGATGCATTAAAGGTTTCTTAATGGCACTGGGAAGAGAGATAAAAGAGGAATGGTTACTCCTCAATATAAGGCCTCTTCCTTCAAGAAAGTAATTCCTCCCAGGTTGAAATTTTTTTTTTTTTTTCAATTGGCCTCTCATACCTTTCACTAGGAATTCTCTAGCAAATATGTATCAGCATTAAGATTCCTGGGTTAAAGCTCTATGGCCATATGCCTATTAACTGAAAAGAAAGGGTAAGAGGGTATCAAGATAGACAGCCCATAAGCCTTGGCAGGCTAGTAACA
The DNA here is from genome assembly GCF_020171115.1 of Neogale vison. NCBI lineage: Eukaryota > Metazoa > Chordata > Mammalia > Carnivora > Mustelidae > Neogale > Neogale vison. The sequence goes on along the minus strand of NC_058092.1, from coordinate 24,197,414 downwards.
TTTGCTAATGTGCCAATCTTTGTCGGTTTATCTCTAATCTTCACAACAATCCTGAGAATCCATTCAACGATGACAAAAATGAGACTCGGGGCGCCTGGGTGGCTCACTGGGTTAAAGCCTCTGCCTTCGGCTCAGGTCATGACAGGTCATGACCCCAGGGTCCTGGGATTGAGCCCCCATCGGGCTCTCTGTTCAGCAGGAAGCCTGCTTCCTCCTCTCTCTCTCTGCCTGCTTCTCTGCCTACTTGTAATCTCTGCCTGTCACATAAAATAAATAAAATCTTCAAAAAAAAAAAAAAAAAAAAAAAAAGAGAGAGAGACTCAGAGGGTAAGTGAACAAGTGAGGAAGCTAATATCAACCCTGACCTATTTGGTCCCAAACTCCAGGCTCTTCTCATTTCCTGAAAAGGAAAGCTATTGGTAACAGCAAATCTATCAGAATCCTGGGTTGGAAGCTATCCCATCACTGATAAAGAAACCAATGTGGTCACATCCCAGAATTTCGGTTAAACACAAACTCAAATGTCTTTTTTTTTTTTTTTTTTTTCCACAAACTCAAATGTCTTAAAGGGTAAAGAGGTGAACGATTTTTAGCAGGTCATAATATTACATCAGGGATTGCACTCATACTCAGTTTTTACAACACTGTGCCAGCCAAACAAGATTCGACAGAGGCTGTGGTGAAATCAGGTGTTTTAAGCCCTTGGACACTACCTAAACAGCAATTAACAGCTAAAGAACCAGGTTCAGTAGCGTTATGACTTACACAAGATCATTCAGCTATTAAACTGTGAAGCTGGGGCTGGGATCTAAATCTCTAAAGGCCTCTACTTTCATCCAACCTCTGAGAATTACTTCTTTCCATCCCCCCAACACACATAATTCTGTTCAATTTGGCTCCTGCCCTTGAATTAGGTTCTGTCTAGACTGATCCATGCATTGTCTTTTTTTTTTTTTTTAAAGATTTTATTTATTTATTTGACACACAGAGATCACAAGTAGGCAGAGAGGCAGGCAGAGAGAGAGGAGGAAGGAGGCTTCCTGCTGAGCAGAGAGACCGATGTAGGGCTCCATCCCAGGACCCTGGGATCATGACCTGAGCCGTAGGCAGAGGCTTTAAGCCACTGAACCACCCAGGCACCCCTTAACTGAACATTTTAAAGTTGTAAACGTTATACCTTGCACTTTACCTTATTAACTTTAGTATGTGCCTCCTAATAAGGGCCTTCTTACATAAGCACAATTTCAAAATTTAAGAAAATTAATGAAACACCTATTATCTTGTCCATACTCAAATTTTCTTCTTTCAAAATGGTTGTCATAGTTCGTTGGGCTTTTTGTTTGTTTTCCCCAACCCAAGCCAGAACCTAGTCGAGGTTCACCCACTGTATTGGTCTTTTAACATTTTATTGTGGAAAATTTCAATTATATACAAAAGCAGACAGAATAATCTCAATGCAATCATTCAGAGTCAATAATCAACTAGTAGCCATTCATCTATATTTCCAACAACCACCAGATCCTGAATCACTTAAGCCAATTCCTGACATTCACCTATACATATTTTAGGTATATAGCTTCAAACAATTAAAACCTTTATGGGGGGGCGCCTGGGTGGCTCAGTGGGTTAAGCCGCTGCCTTTGGCTCAGGTCATGATCTCAGGGTCCTGGGATCGAGTCCCGCATTGGGCTCTCTGCTCAGCAGGGAGCCTGCTTCCTCCTCTCTCTCTCTGCCTGCCTCGCTGCCTACTTGTGATCTCTCTCTGTCAAATAAATAAATAAAATCTTTTAAATAAATAAATAAATAAATAAATAAATAAAACCTTTATGGGGCGCCTGGGTGGCTCAGTGGGTTAAAGCCTCTGCCTTCAGCTTGGGTCATGATCCCAGAGTCCTGGGATCGAGCCCCACATCGGGCTCTCTGCTTGGCAGGGAGCGTGCTTCCCTTCCTCTCTCTCTGCCTGCCTCTCTGCCTACTTGTGGTCTCTGTCAAATAAATAAATAAAATCTTTAAAAAAAAAAAAAAAAAACTTTAAAAATTACAATATCATTTTCCCAACTTCTGGTCATTTTTAATCTATAAAATCCCTGCCCCATCTCTTTACTCGTGATACTGACTTTCTGAAGAGACTAGGTCAGTTGTCTTAATGAATGCCCTGCATCTCATTTTTTGTCATTAATTTACATGCTTATCTCTTGTATTTCCTATAAAACCGAAGTTAGGTCTTGAGGCTAGAGTAGATTCAGATTCACAGTATTTTTTTAAAAAAGGTTTTATTTGAGAAAGAAAGATCTGTGCGAGCAAACATCGGGGTGGGGCAGACAGAGGGAGAAGCAGGCTCCCCACTGAGCAGGGAACCTGACACGAGGCTCAATCCCTGGATTCTGGGATCATGACCTGAACCAAAGGCAGACACTTAACCGACTAAGCCACCCAGTCCTTCTGGGTTCACGATATGTTTCTGGCAATAATACGTTAAGGCGATGCTGTGCGTTTCATACTTACCCCACCAAGAGGCATATAATGGTAGGCTGTCCAAATGATAATAAATTTGATAATGATGGCAATCTCTCTTGAAAGTCATCTACATATCCTAAGTCTCCATTCACTTTAATTTTCTTGTGACATGTTTCTTGAATGTTACATATTTTATGTGTAAGATATAACGCATGATAAAATGACCAACTTTTAAAAATAGGCACTACCACTATTGTTGAATCTCTGGGTGCTCTGTTCACTCTTCTACCTCTTCAAATTGACTTCTATTTCTTCTGTTCCACAGAAAACTGCTTTTACCAAGGTCACCAACAAGCTCCCTGTTGCCATATCTAATGGAGAGGAATGTGTCCCCTTCTTCAGCTCTCAGAGTAATTACTAATCCCTATTCTCTCAGAAACACTGCTGTCTTGGCACCTCTCTCAACCTCATCCAGTTTTCTCAGTCCTCTTAATGGCTCCTCCTCCTTACATCTACATACTGGTTTCTATCTTTTTTTCTTTTTAAGATTTTATTTATTTGACAGAGAGATAGCACAAGTAGAGCGGCAGGCAGAGGGAGAGGGGGAAGCAGGCTCTCAGCAGAGCAGGAAGCCCAATGCAGGGCTTGATTCTAGCATCCAGGGTTCATGACCTGAGCTGAAGGCAGCCGCTTAACTGACTCAGCCATCCAGGCACCCCTACATACTGGTTTCTACATTCTCTTGCAAGGTGATTTCATCCATTCCCATGATAACTTCCAAATTTATGTCCTAAGCCAAGCCTTCTCCCTTGAGCGCCAGATCCATATAGTCAACTACCTATCAAAATCCTTACCTGCGATATCCAAAACTAACTCTAATTCTTCCCCCCTCAAAAGCAACACCAACAACATTTACAAGTTAGTCAAGTCAAAACCTAAGGAATGGGGAGGGTATGTGCTTTTGGGTAAATTGGAAGGGGTGGTGAACCATGAGAGACTATGGACTCTGAAAAACAATCTGAGGGGTTTGAAGTGGCGGAGGGGTGGGAGGTTGGAGTACCTGGTGGTGGGTATTATCGAGGGCACGGCTTGCATGGAGCACTGGGTGTGGTGAAAAAATAATGAATACTGTTTTTCTGAAAATAAATTAATAGGTTAAAAAAAAAAAAAAAAACCTAAGGAAAAAGCCATCCCTGATTCCCTCTGTCTCCACTTTCATCTAATGTACTGCCAAAACCTGTCTCAGTTTTATCTCCGAATATATCTTGATTATATTTACATGTCTTAATTCCTGATCCCCATACCATTCAAGTCACTACTATCTCACCTGGCTACTAAACAGCCTACCTCTTCCTCTCTTCCCCTAACCCCCCATCCATCACACAACAAAACCAGAGACACCACTACTCCCAAGTAGAATAAAAACCTCTTCCAAATTCAAGGTCCTGCCTATATATTCATCTCATCTCATTCAACTCTGTATCTTCATCATCGTATGTCCCTGTCACAATGGCCCCATCACTATTTGGAGGCTGTTTCTGGTTGCAGTCTTCACATTTCCTGTTTTCTCTCTGTCCACAGTGCTCTTCCCTAGCTCTTAGAATTGCTAGGTCCTTTCCTCATTACCTTAACCCAAAGTAAACTACTCTTATTTTTGTCAGAACACCTGTTTTACTCCCTTCATTACACTATTTTACAGTCTGTGTCTATTCTCTTCCATAGGATGTTTTAAGTTCTGCAAAGGCAGACCTTTTTTTGTATCTCCAGCATCTACAGTATCATAGACACACAAGTATTTATTAATGAATCACTGTTCAAGTATTTATTCAATATTTACTGAACACCTACACTGCCTCAGACACAAGGCCTAGCTGTAATAGCTGCATAATACACGTTTCCCAGGAAGTGTAAGTCACGGAAAAAGTGTACAGCAGGGGTGCCTGGGTGGCTGAGTGGGTTAAAGCCTCTGCCTTCAGCTCAGGTCCTGATCCCAGGATAGCCTGGGATCAAGCCCCACATTTCTCTGCCTGCCTCTCTGCCTGCCAAATAAATAAATAAAAATCTAAAAGTAAAAAATAAAAAAAAAGTGTACAACAAAGAAATCTTCCTGTGACTAGAGTGGAGCACAATTTCCAAAGGCAGATTTTAGAAGGGTTTCTTCCTAGAAACCTGAAACCATGGATTTCTTCCAGAATTGGTATGAAGACTGAATAAAAACAATCTGTAAATCAGGACACACAAGTACTTCAGAAGAATATGTTTTAGACTACTAAATCCAGTGACCTTGTCTGCCTTGATTCTATTAGACTTCCTAATTCATCACCTATGATCACCTTTGCCTTCTTGAAACTCTACCCATGATTCTGACAGCGCCACCTTCTCCCACTTCTACCTTTCCTGCCACTCCTCAGGTTTCATACTGTGTTCTCTTCAGTGCCCATCTCTGTCAGTGTGGACAATCGCCCTTTCTTCAACCTCCACTTTTTTTTTTTTTAAAGATTCTGTTTATTTATTTGACAGACAGAGATCACAAGTAGGCAGAGAGGCAGGCAGAGATGGGGGAAGCAGGCTCCCTGCTGAGCAGAGAGCACGATGTGGGGCTCAATTCCAGGACCCTTCGATCATGACCTGAGCCGAAGGCAGAGGCTTTAACCCACTGAGCCATGCAGGTGCCCCCCAACCTCCACTTCTATGTCAAGTACAAAATCTCTACTGTTACTACTGCCTCCTGCCAGTTTCTTCCCTTGTTCAGTTAATGCCATTACCATACACTTGGCCTTAGAGTCCCCAAACTTTAACAGATTAATAAACTGATTTCTACCTGTGTCAGTCTCTCCTTAACCAAAGTCTATCCAGCTTCCTCTGAGCCTTTTCTCAACTAGGCCTCAACGATGGCCTATAAATCTTTGAACAAAACAGTAACATAGTTCCGTTTGAGAAAATCTCAAGACTGCAAAAGAATTTACAGTTTGTTCCACCAATACATGAAAATAGGACCCCATTTCCCAGGCTCTGTGGCAGGGTAGGAGCCTAAGGTCAATAAGCACCAGTAAGCAAACCCAGGTGGGTTTCAGATGAACTAATCCCCCTTTCTCATCTTTTGTAATTTTTCACTTCCCTGACTCTTTTGAGTCCCCGTTCTCTGTCCCCCCATTCTTTTTTTTTTTTTTTAAAGATTTTCTTTATTTATTTGTCAGAGAGAGAGGGAGAGTGAGCGAGCACAGGCAGACAGAGAGGCAGGCAGAGGCAGAGGGAGAAGCAGGCTCCTTGCCGAGCAAGGAGCCTGATGTGGGACTCGATCCCAGGACGCTGGGATCATGACCTGAGCCGAAGGCAGCTGCTTAACCAACTGAGCCACCCAGTCGTCCCTCCCCCCATTCTTCTATCCTCCCTTTAAAATGCCTAGTTAACCCTACAGAAATCGAAGTTGAATTCAGCGCACACTTTTCCCTGTTAAAATAGTATATTATCGATTAAAATATGTCCTTGTCATTTTAACTAGTGGCCACTTTATCTCTGATTTGTTACCCAAATTGGTTCCTACTGACAACCTGCAATGACACAGTTTTAATTTACAACTCATTCCTCTCACTTCTAAACCATTAAATCTTTGAGAGCAGGAATCAATGGCACAGTGCACATCACACACGTGCTCTCAAATGTTCCAACCAACATTTTAAACTTAAGTTTCCCAAAGGATTCAAAGCAGTTAACAACAAACTCAACAAAATAAAAATACAGGGGCGCCTGGGTGGCTCAGTTGGTTGAACGACTGCCTTCGGCTCAGGTCATGATCCCGGACTTCCAGGATCGAGTCCGGCATCGGGCTCCCAGCTCTTTGGGGAGTTTGCTTCTCCCTCTGACCTTCTCCTCTCTCATGCTCTCTCTCACTCATTCTCTCATGAATAAATAAATAAAAGCTTTAAAAAAAATACAAAACAAAAAATCTGGAATAGGAATATACCAATTTGTATAGAAGACAGAGAAAGATAAGGGGCAACTAAATGGCTCCGCTGGTTGAGAATCTGACTCTTGATTCTGGCTCAGGACATGATCTCAGGGTCATGAGATGGAGCCCCACACTGGGCTCCATGCTCAGTGTGATCTGCTTGTCCCTGTCCCTCTGCTCCTCAGCCCCCTTCAGCTCACACTCTCTCAATCTCAAATAAACAAATAAAATCTTAAAAAAGAAAACAGGGGAAAATATATATATATAGATAGCAGGCTAAGAATCAATTATTAAAATTGAGTTGTGTTTTGGGGCAATTGGGTGGCTCAGCTGGTTAAGCATCTGCCTTCGGCTCAAGCTGACCTAGGGTCTGGGGATCCAGCTCCATACCAGGCTCCCTGCTCCATTGTGGGGGGGTCCCCTACCTCTCCCTCCACCTCTCCCTCCCAACCACTTGTGCTTGCTTCTGCATATGTGCTCTCTCAAATAAATGAAAGCTGAAAAAAAAAAAATTGAGTTGCATTTTGTCATGTTAGCTGTCTGGTAGCCAACTATGCAATGAGTGAACACTTACATAATTTTCATTATGCATGACAGTGCCTTTTCTAATAAAAGAGTTATTTAGTTGAGAGAGAGAATATCAAGCAGACTCCTCACTGAGCTTGGAGCTCACTCCCAAGACCCCTAGATCATGACCTGAGCCAAAATCAAGAGTTAGACACCCAAACAACTGAGCCACCCAGGCATCCCTATGATAGTGCCTTTTGAAGCACAAAAGTTTAAAAAAATTTTTTTGAAGATTTTATTTATTTATTTGACAGAGATCACAAGTAGGCAAAGAGGCAGGTGGAGGTGGGAGGGAAAGCAGGCTTCCTGTGGAACAGAGAGCCTGATGCGGGGCTCGATCCCAGGACCCTGAAATCATGAGCTGAGTCGAAGGCAGAGGCTTAACCCACTGAGCCACCCAGGCACCCTGAAAGTTTTAAATTTTGACTAAGTCCATTTTATGTTTTTCCTTTTTGGTTGCTTGTGCTGATTTGTTGTATCTAAGAAACTATTGTCTAATCCAAGGTGATGAAGATCTACTCTGTTTTCTTGAGTTTTATAGTTTTAGCCTTTCATATTTGTCTTTGATCCACTGAGTTAATTTTGTATATAGTGTAAGGTCAAGCGGGGGGATGGGTGGGAATATCCAACTTCATTCTTTTGTAAATGGATACCTATTCATTTTAGGTATTACATATAATACCTAGCACATGAGGAAAACAAAACAAACCAGTGATCCCCAGAAGTCCTTTCTTAATGAATTTATTTTTAGTTGTGATGCCTTCAAAGTAATAGTTTTTCTGATTAAACCAGTCTATAAACCAAAAAACTGCTGCAGTATACAGCAAGTGCCTCTCCTATATTAAGTTTCTTAGTTCTGGTTTAGTTCAAGCTTCTTAGTTTTGTGTCTTTCTAGGAGACCTCTGTCAGGCTCCAAAGAAGGCAAGAATCATGATGCTCCTGCCAAGAAAAATAACACATCTGTGTCCTTACTGCTAGGTGTGAAACAGTCTTTGAGTTTAGTCCAGAATGCTTTCCAAAGTCTCTAGCCATGGTCAAAAGGTTTTATCTAAATCCAGAGTAAAAGCCCTAAAATACCCCTTTTGAAAGATCTTTTTTTTTTTTTTTAAAGATTTTATTTATTTATTTGACAGAGAGAAATCACAAGTAGACTGAGAGGCAGGCAGAGAGAGAGAGGGAAGCAGGCTCCCTGCTGAGCAGAGAGCCCGATGTGGGACTCGATCCCAGGACCCTGAGATCATGACCTGAGCCGAAGGCAGCGGCTTAACCCACTGAGCCACCCAGGCGCCCCGAAAGATCTTTGAAATATCCCAAAGTCAGTGTCTAACCTCTGTGAGGGGATATTCCCAAGGAAAATTCAAATTTGAATGGTAATAATTAAGTAATGATTTGCTTAGCTTTTAAGGCATAACTCATATAGAACCCCCATTTTAGGAGCACCAGGGTGGCTCAGTCCATTAAGCGACTGCAGTTGGCTCAGGTCATGATCCCAGGGTCCTGGGATCTGAGCCCCACATTGGGCTCCCTGCTCAGTGGGGAACCTGGTTCTCCCTCTGCCTCTGCTGCTCCTCTTGCTTCTGTTCTCTCGCTCATACTCTCTCTCTCAAATAAATAAATAAAATCTTAAAAAAGAAAAAAAGAACCCCCATTTTAGAGGTATGGAAACGAAGGCATAACTTGGAGAAGGACCCAGTCAATTAAATGGGTCGAATCCAGGTATTTCTAAAAACCAATGCTCTCTCCATTACATATACCTTACTTAACAGCATACTAGCCACATGGGGATTCCCTTCTTATTTTCTGGAAGGAGGGTCAACAATGTTCCTTCTACTACCCTAACCATTGCCTGATTCATCCCTCAATAAGGATGATCCAATTCTTGCCAGGAATGGGGAATACAAATATTAGATGACAATAACACCGATAGCAACAGAAGTAGAAAAATGTAGGGACTGACAGGTGGTTAGGCAGTCATTTGAAGGCTGTTTGCCACTTCAAAGGAAAAACAAAAACAAGCATTTGAGCTAATCCTCCTTGTTTGACAAGTGCCCCACCCCATGTGCAGGCATGCATTTGTGTGTCGAAGGGAGTCACTGGCGGGTTGCGGCGGCAGCGACACTGATGATATCAAGATGAGGGAAATACCATGAGCTGACATAAATGTCACTGAACTCTGGTGTAGGGCTTGAAAATGGTTTTTAAAAAGTTCAGCATTATGGGGGTGCCTGGTTGGCTCAGTTAAACATCTGACTCTTGATTTCAGCTCAGGTCATAACCTCGGGTAGTGAGATAGAGCCCACAGCTGGGCACCATGCTCAGTTGGGAGTCCACTGTTCTCCCTCTGCCCCTCCCCCTGCTCTTTTTTTTTTTTTTTAAAGATTTTATTTATTTATTTGACAGACAGAGATCACAAATAGGCAGAGAGGCAGGAAGGGAAGCAGGCTCCCCGCTGAGCAGAGAGCCCGATGCGGGGCTCGATCCCAGGACCCTGGGATCATGACCTGAACAGAAGGCAGAGGCTTTAACCCACTGAGCCAGCAAGGCGCCCCCTGCTCTCTCAATCTTAAAAAATAAAACAAATAAATGTTTTTTTAAAAGTTCAACATTATATAAATGGACAGAGTATCTTCAAGGGTTTGTATTAGAAATAGCTAGGCTGAGAGAAGGCAGTCGTGCTAGATGGACCACAAAAAGGCATGCTAGGAACAGTGTGGTACTGGTGAAAGGAACTACAAGGCTAGACAACCTGATTTTTGGTTTTGCTATTCAATAAATGAACAACCGTGGGTGTCACTTATCTGTATCTTGATTTTCCTACCCTTGCCCTGTCTCATACCTCAGAGTTATGAAGATAAATGAGAATATACACAAAAGTACTTTTGGATTAGGTTTGGTAATAACAGCTTTTCAAACTTCTGGAATTTCTCCCCTAGCTTCATGACCAGGAAATACTGCAAACAAAACAGTATATAAACAGGTATGACAGCATGAGGCTCTCAGGGTGTTATCTGCCAGCCTGTCAGAAATGCTAGTCATCAAGACAATAGGAGAGGCTCTTCTATGGGACAACTGGGTCCGTCCACAATGGGGCCATATTAAGGCTACTCCTAATCTGGCAGATCCTCACGGGACTGGGCTGAGCAGTGATCACTCTAGGAAACAAAGCTAAATCTGTAACTAGGTGGTTTGGCTAAAAGACCATGTGACAAAATACCTGCATACACAACTATGTATTCAAAGCTCAAGGTCTAAGTTAAGTATGGCACACTGAGGTACTGACTCAATCAGATGCTGACAGCCCCAAAGACTAGCTCTCTAATCCTAATTCTCCTGTAGATTTACTAGTCCTTTTGGCCCTTGAGTCTGTATGTAAATGTAATGGTCAGACCCAGGGGTGGGAAATAAGGGGTAGTGAGAAACACAGGACAGGACTAGGATAGCTACAGTTTCAGCTTCTCCAGAAGAAAATTTTCAACTATCCTTTGTAGATTGTACAGAATCTGGCAGTTCTCACCTTCTTCGGGACAATTTATTGCCACTGCCACTAGGTGCTACAAGGAACTAAGATGAATTAAAGTAGAGTAATCAAAGAGCTCAACTTCCATTTAAGCCAGCCCCAAAATATTCACTGAATATCTTCTAAGCACTCACAGTGTTCAAGGAAATCAAGAAAAAAAGAGGAGCACTTGGCTGGTTCAGTCCGTAAAGTGTGCAACTCTTGATCTTGAGGTTGAAGTTCGAGCCCCATACTGGATGCACAGATTACTTTAAAATAGTATCTTGTGGTGCCTGGGTGGCTCAGTCGGTTAAGCGTCTGCCTTTGGCTTGGGTCATGATCCCAGGGTCCTGGGATGGAGCCCCATATTGAGTTCCAGCCCCAAACTGGGCTCCCTGCTCAGCAGGGAGCCTGCTTTTCCCTCTCCCCATGCTGTTCCTCCTGCTTGTGCTCTGCGTCAAATAAATAAAATCTTTCTATTTTTTAAAAATTTTATTTATTGACAGAGAGGCAGGCAGAGAAAGAGAGAGAGAGGGAAACAGGCTCCCCGCTGAGCAGAAAGCCTGATGCAGGACTTGATCCCAGGACCCTGGAATCATGACCTGAGCCGAAGGCAGCCCGCTTAACCGACTCAGCCACCCAGGCACCCCCAAATAAATAAAATCTTATCACACTGATGGATCACTGAACTCTACCTCTGAAACCAATAATACATTATGTTAAGTGAATTTAAAATAAACAAAATCTTTAAAAAATTATATATTCCAAATAATCATCTCTAAACTAACTCAAATAGACAAGTGATTTATTACTCATTTTAAAAAATGTGTGTGCCAGGTACTGTGTAAAGGTTTCTGCCTTTAGGAAGTTTTACAACTTACTTTACTCTCATAGCATCAAGAACATTAAAGCCCTAAGTGGGGAGGGTATGTGCTATAGTGAGTGCTGCGAAGTGTGTAAGCCTGATGATTCACAGGGGCACCTGGGTGGCTCAGTGGATTAAGCCGCTGCCTTCGGCTCAGGTCATGATCTCAGTGTCCTGGGATCGAGCCCCGCATCGGGCTCTTTGCTTGGCGGGAGCCTGCTTCTCTCTCTCTCTCTCTGCCTGACTCTCCGCCTGCTTGTGATCTCTCTCTCTGTCAAATAAATAAATAAAATCTTTAAAAAAAAAAAAAAAAAAAAAAGCCTGATGATTCACAGACCTGTGCCCCTGAGGCTAATACATTATATGTTAATAGAAAATATAAAATCCATAAATCTAAGTGATCAATGAGTTCAGAAGGTGGGAGTGAGAACTATCTGTATAGAGTATAAGCTCTACAGGGGTCTTTGAAGGCTAGATGGTTAATATTCGTTCGTTTATTTGTTTGTTCATTCCCTCCTTCCTTCCTCCCTTCCTTCCTTTCTCTTTAAATATTTTATTTATCTATTAGAGAGAGAGCATACTAGAGAGAGAGAGAGAGAAAGAGCAAGAGCAAGTGTGCAAGACCATTAACCAACTGAGCCAACAAGGCACCCCATTAGATGGTTAATATTTCTGAAGGGTGGGGAGCCTGGGTGGCTCAGTCATTAAGCATCTGCCTTCAGCTCAGGTCAGGATCCCAGAGTCCTAGGATCCAGTGCTGCATCAGGCTCCCTGCTCACTGGGAAGCCCGCTTCTCCCTCTCCCATTCCCCCTGCTTGTATTCCCTCTTGCTGTCTCTCTCTGTGTCAAATAAACACAATCTTAAAAAAATCTATTTCTGAAGGTAATTTAAGAGATGGGGAGGGAGAGCAGTTCACCAGAAGCAAGGGTTAGGTGATCAGAAAGCCCACCGTTGGTTTAAGGAACAAGAACAGTTTGGTTAGGTATAAAAACAAAGGTCCACAGTAACACATCCCTGACATATAAAAGTAAACTCCTGGCGAGTTGGCCTCTATTCTGCAGCACCATGCTTTCCATCCCTAGTCTGTGAACAAGGTGGGTTCTGCACTGTCTGTGGGCTGAATTACACAAATCTCCCTGATTAGCTTTTTTTTTTTTTTTTTTAACTTTTAGTAATCTGAGAAAGGGCTTTTCCAAGAGCCCTTCTGACAAATTAAAAGCAGAGATTTCTCTAACCCATATATATTAATCCAAAAAGGAGGAGCCAACTCTGGGAGGCAGTCTTCTGAGGCCCCACAAACAAAGGGCCCAAGACAATATGGGGGAGGAGAACCAGACTGAGAGGCCACACAAAGGGAATCCTTTCTGCCCTCAGAGGGCATGCTGTGGACAGACATCCAGTGCTGCCCCTCAACCCTGTCAACTCCTTCCAAAATGGTGTTGAAAGAAAGAGCACCAATTTGGGAGGCAGGTGGGTTGGGCTCCAATCCCAATGGCATAACCACTACCTTTGAGTCTCTACTTTCATTATCTATAAAATGAGCATAATAAACTTTATAGCCCTATAGGACTGATGAAGTAATATGATGGTGTCTAGGGCCACGGTGCTGAATCAATGGTATTTTCTTTTTCTTCTCTGCTCCTACTCTGAAAGGCCTCAATTCCCCATGAGGGCAATTTCTAGGAATTTAGGTTCAAAGAAGACAGCTATATTTTCTTGCTCTCTCTAACAGGTGGTTTTTCCTTTTCTCCTAACACTGTAGCTCCTTTCTCTTGATCTTTATCCTTCTAGTCTATCTTCACTCCCTCCAAAGCTAGGCTGTAAGAACCAATGAGCCAGAGTTTTAAAAAAGGGCCTAGTCTTGGGGTGCCTGGGTGGCTCAGTCAGTTGAGTGCCCAACTACTGGTTTTTGGTCAGGTAGTGATCTCACGGGTTGTGCCATCAGGCCCTGTGTTGGGCTCCCTGCTCAGTAGGGAGTCTGCTTGGAGATTTTTCTCCCTCTGCGACTTACCCCAGTCTCTCTCTCTAATAAAGAAATCTTTTTTTTTTTTTTAAAGGGCTTATTCTCTACCATATACCTCACCCCAAAATAAGCAGTTCCAATCATGTCTCATTAGACAATTATGGCCTCTTTGGAAGATGATGGTAACATTCAAATTACACCTGTGGTCCACACTTAATACCTAACGGGTTCCTTTCACCCATATCCCAGAAACACCTCTTCTTTATTTTTTTCAAGTAGCCTCCCTGCCCAGGGTGGAGCCCAATGCAGGACTTGAACTCAAGACCTGAGCTGAGATCAAGTTAGATGTCTAACTGACTGAACCTCCCAGGCCCCCCCAAGAAACATCTTTTTGAAAAAAAGCACGCTAATTTTTTTTTAAACTATCACCTTTTCTATAAACCTGCTCCTTATACATTTCTTTTAATTCACAATCCATAATCCCTTATTTGAAATTCTGAAGTCAGAAGAGCTCTGAAAATAAAATATTTAGTAAATACAGCTTCAAAACACATTCAGCAAAACTCGAACAAAACATGAGACTACACTCTTTATTTACCCCACTTAATGGCTTCATACAAAATATTAATAATACTTGACTATATATGACTCTACCCGATAGCACCTCCAACAGAGTGTCGGGTAGAGTCATCTAACTCTTATACATTATAATGTCTTTCTAAAATCTAAACGATTAAAATTCTGAAATATCTGACATAAATGGTTTCTTAAAGGCATGCATTCTCAATGAGGGAAACACTGCACCCAAAAGGGTAAAACTGGTTCAAGGGGAGTGTGGGAACTTAGATATTACAATGATATGTGATGCTCCAAAGCTCAACATTATCAATAAAGTCTTATTCCTTAGTATTTAATTTCTCTCATTAGGTTTTCTTGAGTATTACATGAGCAGCATTTTTTTTTTTTTGAAAGATTTCATTTGACAGAGAGACACACAGGGAGAAAGGGGACATAAGCAGGTGGAGTGGGAGAGGGAGAAGCAGGCTTCCTACTGAGCAGGGAGCCCGATGGGGGACTCGATCCCAGAACCCTAGGATCTTGACCTGAGCCAAAGGCATATTCTTTAATCAGATCAGTACTGACACTGATTCCATGGAAGGCAGACAATAATAAGTATGCAAGATCTGTACTACAAAGTTATGGTGAACAGATGGTCACAACTGAGGGACTTTCTCCTGATTGACCACTGAATCTCAAAGTCATACAAGAAGTGACCTGTTATGCCTTATAGATTATCTATGTCTTATACTTGGAGCTTTTGTGTGTGACAAGGGTTTTTTGGAAATTAAAAGTTTATATTATTTAATTCTACAAACTAAAATTTGTCATGATTAGTAACGCTGAGTATTGAAAAGAAAAAAGTCAACAATATCTAAGAGTATCTAAAAGCTAGTTAAGTTGCAAGTTTTTTCATATCAAGCAGTTTAAACGTTCACCAAAAATAACTTTAAGTGATTTTTTCTATTATTAGAAAATGAACAGCTTTGAACGATTTTTAATTTTTATTACATTAGTTATTATAAATGCTAACTTGCATATGCAATTCGATACATTATCATTCACGTAAATTACATTAAGAGTTATTCAGTAGGGACGCCTGGGTGGCTTGGTTGGTTAAGCGGCTGCCTTCGGCTCAGGTCATGATCCCAGCGTCCTGGGATCGAGTCTCGCATGGGGCTCTCTGCTCAGCAGGGAGCCTGCTTTCCCCTTTCTCTCTGCTTGCCTCTCTGCCTACTTGTGATCTCTGTGTGTCTTATAAATAAATAAAAATCTTAAAAAAAAAAAGAGTTATTCAGTAAATATGGCTACAAAACTTAGTTAAATGCAAAGAGCTTTTATTTTTATTTTTATTTTTTTTAAAGATTTTATTTATTTGTCAGAAAGAGAGGGAGAGAGAGCAAGCACAGGCAGACAGAGAAGCAGGCAGAGGCAGAGGGAGAAGCAGGCTCCCTGCCGAGCAAGGAGCCTGATGTGGGACTCCATCCCAGGACGCTGGGATCATGACCTGAGCCGAAGGCAGCTGCTTAACCCACTGAGCCACCCAGGCGTCCCTGCAAAGAACTTTTAAATTTAACTTTTAACCTAAAATTTTTGTTTCATCATTTTTTAAAAATTTTTATTTATTTATTTATTTATTATTTATTTATTTGTGATTTCTCTCTGTCAAATAAGTAAATAAAATCTTAAAAAAAATTTTTTTTAAAAAGTGTATCTGTGTGTGAGAATTTCACAGGAGGGATGCTTTGGGAAAAAAAACTTTAGAAAATTTTTTTATTATTAGAATTATTTATTCTAATTTATTAATTATTATTAGAATTTATTTAGAAAATAAATTCCTTTTAAATTTTTTTCTAAATTCCTAATTTAATTTTTCTAAATTCCTCCTTCTTTAGGAGGGTGATAATTAAAGAAAAGGTTGAGAAAATACCGATACAAAGAATTAGGCGGTCTGCACCAACATCTCTCTCAGCTTTTCTTTCTTTCTTTTTTTTTTTTAAAGATTTTATTTATTTATTTGACAGAGAGAGATCACAAGCAGGCAGAGAGGCAGGCAGAGAGAGAGAGAAGGAAGCAGGCTCCCGGCTGAGCAGGCTGAGCAGAGAGCCCGATGCGGGCGATTCCAGGACCCTGCGATCATGACCTGAGCCGAAGGCAGCAACTTAACCCACTGAGCCACCCAGGCGCCCCTCTCTCAGCTTTTCAAGACAAAATCTTAGGAGTTACTCTTGACAACTTTGCCCTTACCCAACATCCAACTAATAAGAAATACCAGTTTTATTTCCTAATTATTTTTGCACTCTCTTTTTCCATTCCTACTGCCAACTGCCCTAACTCAGGTCATCATGATTTCTCGGTAGACTTTATAAGAGCCTCGTTAACCTCTTCTTTCCTCCATATACTCCAAACTTATTGAAACAGTTTGCCTCTCCTCATTCATTCCTTAGCCCGCTCCAATTTGCTTGCATGCCATCAAAACTGTTTTTGTAAAAGCAACTGATCAGGTGTATGATGTTAAATTCAACCAATCTTTTTAGACCATTTATTTATTTTGAGAGAGAGTGAGCAAGTGAGCACAAGTGCTCAGGTGGAAGGGGCAGAGGGAAAGAGAATCCCATGCTCCCATGCTTGGCACAGAGTCTGAGACATGGGGCTCAATCTCATAACCCTGAGACCATGACCTGAGCCAAAACTGAGAGTCAGATATCCAACTGATCACACCATCCAGGAGCCTGTCTTCATCCTTTCAAAAAAATTTTTAATAAAAATACACAGATGAAGAAATAGCTTATAAAATATATAGAATATTATTTTCTACTATTTTGTAAGTCAGGCAATTCTTAGACTATACTTGGCCTCAAATATCCAAATGTTTGGTTAGCTTAAGGTTAAAAAAAAAAATTTTTTTTTAAAGTAGTCTCCATGCCCAGCATAGAGCCCAATACGGGGGCCTTAACTCAGGATGAGATTGAGTGAGACCTGATCAAGACAAAGGCTTAACTACTGAGCCACTCAGGTGCTCCAAGCTTTTTAGATTTTGAGTTAACTTGTAACATTTACAAATGTTTAATCCAATAATATCATGAAAATCTGGATTTCTAACTTCAAGGGGAGAGGGACTGTGAAAAGCAATGGGAAATTAGGCAATGCTAGACCTCCAGTCCCCTTGGCAAAAATTGGCTAGAGCTGCATAGACCACATGGAGCTCTGTAGCGGGCCTGCCAGTTTCCATGTGGTTGATTACCCATTAGAATATAAACTCTAAAATTTCACTAGAAAGACAGATTTTTGTCTGTTTTGTTCACCACTGTATTTCCAGGGCCTAGAGCAGAACCATCACTGCACATACTAGGTATTCAATAAACATTTGCTAAAACTGGTGAATAACCATTGCCTGCCTGGCCCCTAAAAGTATGTTTCTGACAAGTTTTCATAATGTGTTACTGCCTTCCCCTCAAAAACAAACTATTTAATCTATTAATATATTTTTAGCATAGGGCCTGAAACATAGTAAGTCCTTCATTTATTCACTAAGGGACTAAAAGCAATTACTGTAATTATTTACATGATAATAAACACCATGCTAAAATGGTTTACATGCATTTGCACACTGAATCTGCCTAACACTCCTTTAATGTAGATATTATCCCTATATTAGGGATGAGAACTATAAGGCTGTGGAGATGAAGTTACTGATTGAAGAACAAATTATATTACAGATTTTTTTTTTTTTTTTAAGATTTTATTTATTTGAGAGACAGTGAGAGAACATGAGAGCAGGAAGGGTCAGAGGGAGAAGCAGACTTCCTGCTGAGCGGGGAGCCAACGCTGAGCTTGATCCTGGCAGACCATTAACCTACTTTGCCAGCCAGATGCCCCTGTATTACACATTAAGTAACTATAACACAAGAAAGAATACGAAATGGGCTGTATGAAAGGCAAGAGCAAAGTGCTACAGAATTCAGAGGAGCATTCACTTCCAGTTTGGAAGGTATGAAGTATTCAGGAGTTCAGAAAGGAGGTAGCATTTAAATCAGACCTTGAAAACCAGGCAAGATTTCCACAGGAAAAGACAGGTAAGGAAGGGATTGTTACTTTCTTGCCAGTGATGCTAACATACAAAGGAGGTAGTCTGAGTGGAGTGCAAGATACGTAGGTAAATCTTTAAATAGAGTAAGATTAGTAAAATCATTAGGAAGGCTTTGAATACCAAACTGTATGGGTTATGATTTTATCTTGTAGATACTAAGTCCATGAACGTTCCTAAACTAAGGCGCAGAGTGACAAGATCGAATGGGTGTTTTAGCAAAACTGCTATAGGAAAGAATTAGAGCAGTGGTACAGGAAGCTACAGAAGAGATCTGGAGGACTTCTAAAATAATACCTTTACAATTTACACTCTTTTTGATATCTCGTACTTCACGAAATCTTCATTAATACTAATAGTGTTACCCATATTTTCACTTTTTTAAGATTTATCTATCATTTTGAGAAAGCGCAAGCATATGCCGGTGGGCGGGGGGGTTTAAACTTCAGTGTGAAGCCTGATGCAGAGCCTGATTCGTTAACCTCAAGATCATGACTTGAGCCAAAACCAAGAGTTGGACATCCAAACAAATGTGCCACCCAGACATCCCCATCCACATTTCCACTTCAAGGAGCCTGAGATTAGGTAAGGTTAAAGAGCACAGAATTACTACTCTTTGTGGGTCTCTCCTGTGAGAAAAACCTACACGAAGCAATTCAGAAGTAAACATGATCACCGTGTTTAACAACTGCCAATACAGAAAGGGAAGAAAAGAGTGAGCAACCAAAGATGGATAGATGCCCCAGTGTCTGGGCCAATGGCTCTAGTATTTAAAAAATGCAGGAAAAGTAGGCCCGAAAAGGGGAGTAAGTGAGGCTTGTGGGACACTTAGGTGGTGACTGATGATTAGGTGGCAGCTCTGCAAGTAGCTGTCACACACGAGTGGGTGGGCAACTTTGGAGAGAAACTAAAAGAAGAAATGGGCTAAATTACTTCTTGACCAGAAAGTACTTCAGTTAGAAAGGTTTTGTTATTTGCAGCCAAAAACCAAACTAGAAGTGGCCTTCAGTATCTAGTTAAACCAAGAGATAGAGGACACTTCCAAAGCTGCCTAATTCAGTGGCTCAAAAACATCAAGAAAACATCAGATTCTTCCCATCTTCTCTACTCTCACCCTCAGAACTGCTTCCTCTTATTTATAAATTCTGCCTCAGGACCCCAGCACTACTAAAACCAATTTCAGAGTCAGAAAAGGGCTGTTTCCTTTCCAGAGGAAGAACACAGCCCTTAACAGCCCATATGTTGGTTAGAACCATACTACCTGAGTAAGTTTTAGTAGCTCTGACCTTGCACAAGTTACTAAACTTCTCTATGCTTCAGTTTCCTTAACCAGAACCTGAGAATCTGAGAAGTAAAGGAGTTAATATTCTAGTACTTAGTACCTAGCACATAGCAAGTTCTATTTAAGAGCTGGCTATTATTACAGCTTGCCCATCTTTATTTATTTATTCTCTCATACTTTGGTGATACCCAAGTTAAAATAGAAGCTGGCAAAAAATAAAATAAAACCTGGCAAATCTCTTTTAAATAAGGAAGTCTTTTCCAGAAGTCCCCCAGGCTTCCCCTTCCTGCTACTTAGCCAGAGCTGCCTCATACACCCAAGCCTAAATCAATCACTGCCTCGGGAGATAGAATTACAATGATTGGTTTATAGTTTATATTAATCAAGACCTATCCCTGGGGCTGGGGAGGGGCTGCCAGATTCCTGGTTAGCAAGATGGCAGGAATGGGTGATAAAACAACCAGCATCTGCCAAGGCTTAGTCTTAAGAGACTGTGGTCTCTGCTAAGGAGGGTCAGAGTAAGTAATTTCCAGAGGCAGCAAGCATCACCCTTACAGGCTCCTAATAGCAGTGAAATCACTACAAAAGTCTGTTAAAGCTAATGAAGTTTGGCACACGACAAACAGTATACGAAATAGGCCAGGCCTTGAGTAGAGCACACCTGAGAGGCAGTGAAATACAGGAGGTTCTAGATTTATGGAGGTGTGGTGAGGGCTGTGTTAGTGTCCCCAGAACACAAAGGGCCTAAATCATCAGCCTTGGATGAGTCACCTAACCTTCTTAAAGTCTCAGTTTATTCATTTATGAATGCAGATAACTCAAACTACCTCTGATTCCATGTTAGGATTAAATGTATCCTAGTTTCACTCACATCATTTGTATAAGGATCAGGCAAAAACCACAAACACCAATAGCTGGACATTCAGAAAGACCAAATGGGACAGGGAAGAGGTATCTAAAATGGAGCTGGAGAGAGAAAGGGAGGCCACCTGACTCTAGACTAAAAATCCCCGTCAGGACCCTGCTCAGGCTTTGTTGCTCCATGTAAGAACCTTCATCTCAAAGTCTACCAGAAAAGGACTAATTTTACTTCACATCTTAACTCTTCTAAAAGGCTTGTATACAGCAAAATGGGTAAGGATCTCATTTCTGGCTGTGCTGCTTACTAGCTATGTTACCGTCCTGAGGTGGCTCCCAATCTATAAACTTCTTTCACTGAGCTCAATAAACTTAACATTAGCTCCTTCCATTTGAGGAACCAGTGTTCCTAAAATTGAAAGCCAACAGAAAAATTTATAAGAGAAAAGTACCCTAAAAATTCCATTGATAACATAAAGCTGCAGTTACAGAGAAAGATAAGCCTATCAGGCTTGACAATAGATTCTGGAAACCAGAGTGGTTAAGGGATAGGAATGCTACCGAAGGTAGAAAAGAACCTGTTCCGACGCCTCTGGAGCCCTCAGTAGGCTCTGTACACTGTTATCTTAGTCCTCAAACATCTTGATAACACTCCCTTTCCCCTCCTAGGGGAAAAGGATGAGGAAAAGAAAGAACCGGAAAGGAAAATAACATTTTCTGTGGACTGTGCTAGATGCCTTCTACCGCATTTGATATTTACGTTGACTTCTCTGGATGAGAGTCCTAGAAAGTGACAGGATTGTAATACCAGATCTGATTCTAAAGCTACTGCCTTGCAGCTCCAGGGAATACTTTATGTTTTCTCAGGATCAAGGTTCTTAACAAAACTCAATCCCAGAATCTCATTTAGCTCACCCCTCCGCATACAACTGTTGGGGTTAGCAACTCACTCTGGAGTTTTTCAGTTTCATTCAGAGTAAAGATTTTTTTTTTTTTAAAGATTTTATTTATTTATTTGACAGAGAGAAATCACAAGTAGGCAGAGAGGCAGGCAGAGAGAGAGGGGGAAGCAGGCTCCCTGCTGAGCAGAGAGCCCGATGCGGGACTCGATCCCAGGACTCTGAGATCATGACCTGAGCCGAAGGCAGCGGCTTAACCCACTGAGCCACCCAGGCGCCCCGCAGACTAAAGATTTTAAAGTGGGCCCACAAGCACAAAAAAACACCTTTACAACTTCGCCTAGGGTCAAAAGCGTTCTTTCCCCCTTTCCAGCCCAACCACTAGGTGGCCAAGCTATAAAGAACTGCAGCTTTACACTAGGGCTTTGGAGGGATCACCCTGGTTTAGCCACTAACTGTGTGACCTTGGGTAAGTTACTTTACCTCTAAGTCTCAGTTTCCTTACCTGGAAAATGGGGTAACAGTTGTATCTGTCTCATTAAGTTGTGCATATTAAATATGACATGAAAAGCCGTCAGAACCATGCCCACGCGTAGGAACAGCTTAGCAATGGATAGTTTTTAATGCTTAAGAGGAAAGAGCTCTTCGCTGATGGTTCTGTCGCCAAGTCCAAAGACTTCGCCATCGTTCCTCTCTGCGCACAGGCCTTGCCAGGGGAGTCCCTTCAGAGAGCAACAGGTCGCTCCTTTTCTCCTAACCCGGGCCAACCCCACACCTGAAATCCCCAATCTTCTACATATGGCCCCCAGGTCTTGGCCTGTGGTTTTCTACTACGAGGCTGTCACTCTGAGTCCAACCGAACCACCCCATTTCCGGCCGTGGCTCGGCAAGTTCTGCCGGCCTTCAGCGGCCCGGGCTGCTTACGGCATGGCTGCCCCTGGTTACGGGCCTGGAGCCGGCTCGCGTGGCGTTCCCTCACTAGAGGAGTCTACTTGCGACGCAGGCAGGATCTCCCTTGAGTTCAGAGGAGCCCCAGAATCCAGTCAAGATGCGCGTCGGTCAAACACACGCCTGGAGAGGGCTCCCTCAACGCCGCCCCGGCCTGCCGCCGGGAGCTCGCCCCCAGCCCGGGTCTCGGCGCAGGGCCCTCGGGAACGCGTGGGCTCCGGCCCTGGGACACCACGTGGGGGCTCCAGGAGTGGCAAAGGTGCTCCCGGAACCAGCTCTCGAAGACTGCTCCCGCCAGGGCCCTAGCCCGGCCCCAAACTGGCCTGAGCGTCTCCGCCGGCCTGGCTTCTCCCCTCAAACCTATTTGGAGAGGACCTCAGACATCTCCTGCAGACCGAAGACAGGCTCCTGCTAGACCCCAAACCCCAGGACCGCCTCAGCTCGAGTCCCCAATGGCCTGGCGTCCTTACTCACCCATCGCGGCTCCGCTCGCTCCTACTTGGCGGCGGCAGCGGCAGCGGCAGCGGCGGCAGCTTCAGCGGTAGCTTCAGCAGACAATATGGCGGATCTGCAGGACGGCAGCCCGAAACGGACAAACAACTTAACGTTCAACCCGGGGAAGAAACGCGCTCTCCGCCCCACAGCCTATTTTATAGGGAGGAGCGCATTTAAAGAGACCGCAGCTACTGAAGGCGGGGAATAGGGGTGAAATATAAGAGGAGTAGCGAAGAGTGACGAGGAGGGGGTACTTACTAAAGAAAGTCGAGTGTGCTGAGGGATTCTCAGCTTTTTCTGCTCCTATTTCCTCTTTTATAGTGAGGTCTCCTCCCCTAGAAAATTTTCTTCTTTTCGTAGTTAAAGCCAATCATAGACCCTGAGCTGGATATAGGGAATAAGGAATCCTCTCGAGAGGGGGAAGAGATTTGCTTAAGGATATGGAGATAAGGAAATAAAGAAGCTAAGAGTTAACCCGATTACAACCTTATTGGGAGATAAGAAGTGGAAAAATGACCAGACTGGTGCAAGGCTTTATAGCTGACAGAGCGATGTTGTCCTCCACCCCCACCCCTAGAAAGCTGAGGGCAGGGGTGGGTTCTGTATGACCATCACCACATCTATAGGACCTTGCACAGGATCTGGCACATGATATGTGCCAAAAAATAACTGTTTAGTGAATAAGCAACAAACGAATAGGGCCTGTGACTTCCAGAGATTGAGGAATGATCTCCCTTTTTAGAGATGAGGAAATTGAGGCTAAGCGTTCATGTGCCTTCTTCTTTTTTTTTTTTTTTTTAAGATTTTATTTATTTATTTGACAGAGAGAGATCACAAGTAGGCAGAGAGGCAGGCAGAGAGAGAGAGAGGGAAGCAGGCTCCCTGCTGAGCAGAGAGCCCGACGTGGGACTCGATCCCAGGACCCTGAGATCATGACCTGAGCCGAAGGCAGAGGCTTAACCCACTGAGCCACCCAGGCGCCCCTCATGTGCCTTCTATAACCATGAAATTTATGGCTGGTGCATATCAGACCTCCCTTTTTGCATAATGACAAGCCAGTCCTGGTCCCCCACCTCAACAAACAGGAGAGTGGTATGTCTTCAAGTCACTGGTCAGACAGTGAATTGTCTTTTGGAAGCAAAATGAGGGACCTGGGTTTCCAGGTTCTGTTGGAACAAATTGCCTTCTCTAGTGTGTCTGGCCTGTGCCTGGTCCATCGAGGGAAACAACTCAAAAAGTCAACTTTGGAACTCAGGGTCAAGAAAGGGAGCATTATCTTTCTCTTCCTACTACCTCTGCTCAAGATCAGACCTCTTTCTTTTCTCTTGGTCTATTTTGCCTGCTCTTCAGTGGTCTCCCACCTCCAGGCTCCTCAGTTGTCTTTGGCAAGTCACTCCATAAAGCAGAGACCTGGTCAGGTGGTTCTTCTGCTTAGCAAGTTGTCTGCCTGCTCTCAGGTAATGCCCAAACATTTCAATCTGACACAAAGGCAGGTCCTTACTCTCTTCTTGGGGCTATTCCCCACCAGGCAACCCAGGGTCCATCCATATTTGGGGAACCCCTTTTCCCCAAGTATGCTAACTTCTTTTCTGCCTTTGCCTATGCTGTCTCCTCTGGAATGTAATGCCCTCCCTTCCCTCTTGATCATGGGGTGAGCAAATTCATTTTCAATACCCAATTCAACTTTTCCTTTCCTGAAAAACCCTGTTTTTCCAGGCAGTCTGGTATCTATCCTCTCTGCTCCCCAGTGCCCTGGACACATATTTTCCACAGCAAAAACTTAGCGTTCTAATTTCTCATAAGGTGAGTCTCTCCTGGTTGTCTAAGGGATAGCATCTTCCTCATCTTTGTATCTGTCCCTTGCCCAGCATGAAGCCTTCCTCCACAGACACACCAAAACCTTTTGCTGTAGTGTCTGTCTCCCATATACCACCACAGACTCATCTGCATATCTTATGGCCAATAAGGGCTCAGTGAACACAAGCAGAGTAGATGAGTGGCTAGGACTGTCCTTCTTTCCCAGCCTGAGCCCTCTGGCCTATGTTGTAGGAACCAGGGCTCTCTCCAAGCACTTGGCTCACTCTAGCACTTGGCCTCACTGACACACCTCCCTCCCTTGCCTAGAGCCACTGGTCCTCCCTGATCCATCATCTCCCTGCAGGCCCACCCCATCCCCACCCCATGTTCCTTATCCTTCTCTCTCTAGGAACTATTCTGCTTACCCTCCCCAAGTACACCAGGATGTTCCAAATCTCTGTGCTCTTCCATGTGTCCTTTCCTCCACTTGAAGTGCCTTTCCCCCATTTTGTCCATCTAGGAAGTGGCTGACTACTCAGACTATCCCCTCCTCCAAGAAGTCCAGAAAGCATTAAACATTCTCTCCTGTGTTACTCTGTATATCGTAATGGCTATACTCATCCCAGTGTAGTAGGATCCTCTGTCTCTGTTTCTGTCTCTGGGCATCCTATAGCACACTCAGCACCTGTCAGACAGCAGGGTCTCAGTGACCGCGTGCTGAGAGCATCAGGACATCACATTCTGCTAGGATAGTGGTGGTGTCCTTTGGGAGGGTTTTTTGACTGCTGTGTTGTCTTTGGCAAGTCACTATAGTTCTCTGAGCTCATTCTTCATCTACAGAATTGGAATGACAGCTTCTATCCACTAGGGTTGTCATAAAAGTTGGACTGAGACCAGGCCTATAATACACATAAGATTAATGTCTGGTACACAGCATTCAGCCATCAGTAGCTACCACTGTTACCATGACCTCTGGTGCCTCCTCTCTTCTCTACTGGAGAAGGTAGGACCCACAGGGGCATCAGAAGTCACACATGGGGCTTCCTGGTCCAGAATCCTAACCTCTAACCTCTGCTCTCTGCCTGATAGGCAAGAGGAAGGGAAAGAAACAAAGGACACACAGGCTTAATGGGAGTATAAAAATAGGACTTTTTTTTTCCCCTCATAATCACATCAATTATCAAAGAAACAAACAGTATGTAACAAAAATACAAAGCTCTGGTGAATTTTTTTTGTCTGTTTTTGTGGGGTTTTTTTTTGCCCCTCACCCAACCCTCCCCAACAGCCCCTTCCCAGAGAGCCCCAGGCTGAAGCCTGGATGCTGTCCCTGGGATCACCCTGGGGCTTAGGAGAACCGGTGGTCCAGGTCCCTCTGGGGGCTGGCCGAGTAGGAGTAGGCCTTGCCCAGTACCAAGCGGTCCCGCAGCAGCTTGAAGAAGGCATAGTAGTTGCTGAAGAGGATGAGTGCCAGGGAGATCGTCTGGTGCCACTTTTCAGAAGACATTAAGGAGTACAGCTGGTAGACAATGACAGCACCCTCTAGCAGCAGAAGGATGTTGAGGATCCGCAGGGGTTTGCTGAAAAAGAACTGCCCAGGAAAGGGTAGGCAGGGATTAGAAAGAATGTTCCAGAAACCTGCCTCCTGGGTGTGGGCTGGGGGGCGGTGAAGGGGAAAGGCTCTTGGGGCCCCATGCAGATGTGGGTGGGGACTCTGACACCCTCTCTGCTTTTGCTTCTTTCTTCTGTCAAGACTACTGCTTCCCACAGAAGTTAAGACCCTCCTCCAGCAAGCTTTTCTGGAGAGATCTTGCTTGCTCACTCACACTTCTTCTGGTCTACAATCGACACCTTTTTATATGTGATCCTCCTGGGTACAGTCAGGTCTGAACAAATCAGAATCTTACGACATAGGTATGGAAAGTTATTAGAGACTCTACGGTCTGAGTCACCCACTTCTTCATGGGTAGCATCCCGACCTAGGCCCGAAGCTTCCAGAGCATGTGGTGACAATTCACTCTGACCTGGTATTTACAAAGCAAAGTAGAGTGCTGGGACTCCAGAAGAATGTTTTGACCAGCTCCAAAGAGTGATTGACATCTAGAGAATCTCAATTCTTCAGGGGCCAAGGTACCCAAATGTCAAGAACTGCTTACAGGGTGGGAACAGATGAGGCAGGAAATGGGGAGTCCAAGAAACCAGCATGCCAGGCTCAGCTCTGCACCTGACAGCCTGGAGGACCCAAGGCAAGTCCCTTTCCCATCTTGGCCTCAGGTTTCTCTACTGTGAGGAGAGCACCCCAGATCAATGACTTCTCAAACTGTGTTCCTTGGAACCCCAGGATCTGAGGAGGCCTTTTAGGGACCTATGGCAGTGATGAGTGGGAAGTGAAGGGAGTCCCAACCCACTCAAACAGAGCGGGGCCATCAGGTCCTATATACCTGACTTTAGTCTATGATTGTGCTGGAAAAAAGGATTTTGGTAGCAAGATAAATAAATAAAACAGAGACAACTAGCCTCAATGATTCTGAGCAGCTCTTTCGTAATGCTGAGTCCATGAGTCCTTACCATCAGACCCCAAGGTTCCCAGCAAGGCACCCTTGAACAAGTCAGACCCTAAGTCAATTTCAGTCTCGGAAAATGCCCTGGCACTTTTCTCACAGGCAGGCAAAGGCTGAACGGAGGGTGCCTGGCAGGTGCTTACCACTGCACCCGTCACACCATATGGAATGAGGACAGTTAGTTTTTTACCCCTAAGAAACCCTCCTTTTTTGGTATCATCTTTCCCACCTCCGCCCGTTTTCAAAGAATTGCCAGCAAGTGAGTTGTGGTTATGAAGTCACCATCTGTATGGCTGTCCTGTGCTGCACATGTGGGGTTTCCTTTGGATCTGAGAAATACTGAAAATAGCTTTTTGTTGCTAGGACATCATTCTCCTGCCCCAGGATCCTCCCCGTTAGAGATCAGGCCCCGCCCCTCCTTCCCAGGGGAGAGACTCACGTGAAAGCGGAAGTGGGAGACGTCGGAGGGAATGGCCACGTTGTAGTGGCCCACAGCTTTGTAGACGTTCTTGCTGTGCTTCACCAGCACACCCTGGGGCCACATGCATTCTTCCGTCCACCTGGAGGCACAGCCCAACAATAGTGCCCCTTACACCCAGCTCACCCACAAAAAGGGGGTACCAGAAGACTGGGTCTGGTGTTACCACCAGGGCCCTACTCCCATTTCTATCATTTAGACACAGTGACTTTCCTTTTCTAGGTCTCAGGTGCCTCCTCTGTAAAAATGAGGTAAAAATCATGAGAAATTCATGGGAGTCAGAAGTTCTAGGGTTGAGATTCATGTCTGCGGGACTATAAAGAAATCCCTTTTCCCTCTTTGGGTGCATTTTCTTTATTTTCTTTCCTTTCTTTCTTTCTTTTTTTTTTTTTTTTTTTTTAGCAAGAAAGAGAGAGAGAGAGTGAGGTGGACAGCAGAGGGAGAGAGAGAGAGAGAGAATCTTAACCAGGCTCCATGACCAGAACAGAGCCTGACGTGTGGCTTGATGTCACAACCCTGAGATTGTGACCTGAGCTAATAGCAAGAGTCAATTGCTTAACTGACTGAGCCACCCAGGCACCCTTCCTTTTCTTTTTTAAAAGATTATTTATTTATTTATTAGAGAGAGAGCACGCAGGAATGGGCAAAGGGGCCGAAGGAGAAGGAGAAGCAGACTCCCACTGAGCATAGAGCCTGACATGGAACTCAATCCCAGGACCCTGGGATCATGACCTGGGCCAAAGACAGATGCTTAACCATCTAAGCCCCCCAGGCGCCCCATGACTGGTCTTCGTAAAACACCAAGCTGAGCCTATTTTCTACTCAAAACCCTCCAAAGTGTTTTCAGTGCCCTTGGAATCAAGTCCCCAAGGACTCTCTCTGGCCTCTGAAGCCCTGCGTAGTCTTCCATGACTCCCGCTGCACAGATTGGGCTCAAGCCATTCCCGCTGGTTTCTAGTCCCTCCCATACGGCCTACCGTTTTATGTCTCCACGTAAGTCACTCCCTCCAACTGGAGTGCCCTTCCTGATGCCGTATCCTTCCGGCAAGCTCTTTCCAAAGTCAGGATCCTCCAGAAAGCCTTTCTCACATTCCCCACAGAGTTCAGCATCCTTCAACAGCTCCCTGAATCTCCTGCTACTGGTCCACTCTCCCCAGTGTTTTGTTACTTATTTCCCTGTATCCCTCACTCATCTGGGAGCCTTTGAGGGAAGGGACGGTGTCCATTTCATCTCTCTGTCCTCAGAGCATGGCAGAGGCCTGGCACAGAAGGGGCCTCAGTGGGCACATGAATGGGATCGTGGGATCTTCTATATCTGCCACATCTCTCAGGTTCTCCCATCCTGGGCCAGAGGACAGAGAATCACTGTCTACAAAAAACTCTAACTCATGTTTCTATCTTGTTGATTCATTTAAAAACCAGTTATTGGGGGCGCCTGGGTGGCTCAGTGGGTTAAAGCCTCTGCCTTCGGCTCAGGTCAGGATCCCAGGGTCCTGGGATCGAGCCCTGCATCGGGCTCTCTGCTCAGCAGGGAGCCTGCTTCCTCCTTTCTCTCTGCCTGCCTCTCAGCCTACTTGTGATCTCTGCCTGTCAAATAAGTAAATAAAATCTTTAAAACAACAACAACAACAACAACAAAAAACAGTTATTGGGGTACCTGGGTGGCTCAGTCAGTTAAGCACATGACTCTTAGTTTCGGCTCAGGTTCTGATCTCATGACTCATGAGAGAAATGTCAGTCTCTGGACTCAGTGGGAGTCTGCTTAGATATCCTCCCCACCTTTTTCCTCCCTTGCTCACGGACATGCTCTCTCCCTCTCTCTCTCAAATACATACATCTTTTTTTTTTTTTTTTAAATAAAAAACTAGTTATCCTGGGCGCCTGGGTGGCTCAGCGGGTTAAGCTTCTGCCTTCGGCTCAGGTCATGATCTCAGGGTGTTGGGGTCAAGTTCCGCCTCGGGCTCCCTGCTCGACAGGAAGCCTGCTTCCTCCTCTCTCTATCTCTGCCTGCTTCTCTGCCTACTTGTGATCTCTGTCAAATAAATAAATTCTTTAAAAAAACAAAAAATAAAAAACCAATTATCCTGTTATACCTAACAACATGGATGACCCTCACAGGGAATATGCTGAATGAGAAAGAAACTGAACCCAAGATTCCATTTATGTGAGGTTGTAGAATAGGTTAGTTTTGAAAGAAAAGTAGAAAAGTAGAAAAATTTGAAAGAAAAGAAAGAAAAGTAGAAAAATTTGTCTGGGTGGTGGTGGTAAGTGGGGGGTGGTCATTGGGAAGAGTCAAGAGGAAATTTTCTGAGAGACTGTAAATATTCTACATCTTGTTCTATCTTTATGTGGGGGTACAGGTCTGCCTACACATGGGGGTACAGGACTGTCAAAACGCAAAGAATTGTACACTTTAAGATTTGTGCATTTCAGGGGCACCTGGGTGGCTTGGTGGGTTGATGCCTCTGCCTTTGGCTCCGGTCATGATCCCAGGGTTCTGGGATCGAGCCCCACATCGGGCTCTTTGCTCAGCAGGGAGCCTGCTTCCTCCTCTCTCTCTGCCTGCCTCTCTGCCTACTTGTGATCTCTGTCTGTCAAATAAATAAAAATCTTTAAAAAAAAAAATATTTGTGCATTTCAGACTCTTAACTCTAGGAAACAAACAGGGTTGCTGGAGGGGAGGCGGGTGGGGGTATGGGATAACTGGGTGATGGGCGTTAAGGAGGGGACTGGGTGTTAGACACTACTGATGAATCACTAAACTCTACCTCTGGAACTAATGATACACTGTTTGTAGTTAAACTGAATTTAAATTAAATAAAAAAAAAAGACTTGTGCATTTCACCATACATAAATTTTATCTTAAAAAAAGACTAGACACAAACCACAAAAATTTACCACAAACCTATGATAAGCCAGGCACTCTGCCAGGAATGAAATGGGGAGTGCTTGACAGCCAAGGACCCTGACCTCCAGGAGGTTTAGTCCTGGAATAACAAGCAAGTAACTAAGCAAACAGAGCGGAAAGTGTTAGGTGCAATGATTATGATATGTGATGATCCTGGGGAGCATGGGGCAGTGGGCACGGAACCCATTCTGGCTGGTGAGGAAAGTGTTCCTGGAAGAAGCGAACTGCTAAAGGAGGCATAACAATTAATCAGAAGAAGAAAGGTGGAAAACATGTTCCAGGCAAAAGAAGCATCATGTGCCAAAGCCTGGATACAAACACACATACAGAA
Organism: Neogale vison; assembly: GCF_020171115.1. Lineage (NCBI taxonomy): Eukaryota > Metazoa > Chordata > Mammalia > Carnivora > Mustelidae > Neogale > Neogale vison. Next base: position 24,166,917 of record NC_058092.1, on the reverse strand, counting down.
TTTGAGGACCCAAAGTGGCCTGGTCTGGCTAGAGTAGAGTGTAAGTGGGGAAGGATGGGAAGAGAGGAGGCAGAAAAGGCTGGCACAACCCACTTCAGCAGCTGGGAAGCCATGCGAAGGAGCCTGGGTCTTCTCTGCGAACCATGGTGAGCTGTGGACAGGTTTCTCCTTATGTTCACCGATATTCTTTTTTTTTTTAAAGATTTTATTTATTTATTTGACAGAGAGAGATCACAAGTAGGCAGAGAGGCAGGCAGAGAGAGAGGGGAGGAAACAGGCTCCCTGCCGAGCAGAGAGCCTGATGCGGAACTCGATCCCAGGACCCTGAGATCATGACCTGAGCCGAAGGCAGCGGCTTAACCCACTGAGCCACCCAGGGGCCCCAATGTTCACCGATATTCTACCTCTCTGCTCCTGCCTCTCCTCAGAGGCCAAAGCTAAGCCGAGTCCCCTTTAGGCCCATTTGACAATGTCTATCCTCTTTCTTTGACCATTTGGACCGAGACTGGGAGGGACCCTGACTAGCATGGAGGGCTGTTTGACCCCAAAGTTTATGCTCCTGACCACAGTTCTCTATCTTTTTTTTTTTTTTTTGCAATTTTTTTTTCCAATTTATTTATTTTCAGAAAAACAGTATTCATTATTTTTTCACCACACCCAGTGCTCCATGCAAGCTGTGCCCTTTATAATACCCACCACCTGGTACCCCAACCTCCCACCCCCCCGCCACTTCAAACCCCTCAGATTGTTTTTCAGAGTCCATAGTCTCTCATGGTTCATCTCCCCTTCCAATTTACCCAAAAGCACATACCCTCCCCAATGTCCATAACCCTACCCCCCTTCTCCCAACCCCCCTCCCCCCAGCAACCCACAGTTTGTTTCGTGAGATTAAGAGTCACTTATGGTTTGTCTCCCTCCCTATCCCATCTTGTTTCATGGATTCTTCTCCTACCCACTTAAGCCCCCATGTTGCATCACCACTTCCTCATATCAGGGAGATCATTCTCTAAGTTATCTTACTTAACCTTACCCTAGGAAGAATGGTAATAGCTTCCCCGTTTTATAGACCAGAAAGCAAAACCCCCAAAAGGCCACCTGTTTGCCTGACACCCATGTATCACTTCCTGGAACACCAGAAAAAAGGAAGAAAAAATTACTACTGATAAGAAAATGTAGCGTTCTTACTGGCCCTGACTCTCGGCGGCAGCCCAGGGACCCTTCTGGGGCTGTGTCTGAGGACCTGGGGAAATGAATAAGCCCCAAGCTAAAAGAAGGAATGTCTGTAAATAGCACCTACTATAATGTTCCATGGACCATGCTAGGCACTTAGCTACTTTCCATCCATCTATCCATCCATCTATCTAAAGTGATCTCTTTGCCCAATGTGGGGCTCGAACTCACAACCCTAGATCGAGTCACGGGCTCTATGGACTGAGCGAGCCAGGCGTCTCTGCAGCCTCCCTTTGCATCTCTGCTTCTTGGGGGACCTACCTCTACAAACCTGTCCTAGGGACCTCTTCTCTGCTACACCTGTGTTGGGCCCGAGGCTCAGATGTGATTCAGAAGGGCCCAGGATGGAGGAGCTTCCAGTTTAATGGGGGGATACAGGCAAGAAAACGAGGGTAACCTGGGTGAGAAATACTGTGAGGATGGCCCCATGAAGGGTGAACCCGGCTGAGAGGAGGCTGGGCTCCCAAGTGGGTGCTTCTGTCTCTGCAGTGCTGTCCTGCAGCTGGGTTTCCTTCTTCCCATCATCTGTGAATGCGGCTGTCACCCCCAGCTGACCGACCTCCTCAAGGACCTCATCTCGGTCATTCCCTTTCTGTGGCTCTGCTTCCCTGGTCAGGGTGCACCGTTGACTAACACAGCACCCTATCCTCTGCCCAGACTGATGTTTCTAAGGCCCCTTGGAATGGGTTCCTCCACTGTGCAACAGCCTCCATAGCCCCCTCTGCCTGTAGGTCAAAGTCCAAGCTCCTCTGTCCAATACATAGCACCAGGCCCAGTATGGCTTCGGAGGAAGTAAATGTCTGCCCGAAAGGAGGTGACCTAACAACGGAATGGATGAGAGAGCAGGGAACAGAAGGAGAGAAGCAATGAATGAAGGCTAGAGAAGATCGGTCAATGAGCTGCCTAAGGACCAGTCAGTGAATGAGAAAGTCACCAAGTCTGTGAATTTACTGCTTGGTCTCCTCCTGTGTCCAGCACGCTGCAAGTTACCTAAGCACAGGGGACACGTCTGCCTTGGGCCTAGCCATACCCCACTCTGGCTGCAAGGTCTGACTTACAAGATGTGCTCAATGCCCATCTGCCGATTGAATGCGCGAGCTGGGGAGGGAGGAGCCTGGCGGCTCCACAGACATGGACCCCGAGGGCTGGGGTTGGACAGGGCAGGGTAAGGGAGGGCGACTCACGGGTGCTGCAGCACATTGGAGCACAGTGCTGGGTCCACCTTCTGCCAGCAGCCCAGGTGGGCAGCGGCCTTGTGCAGGAGGTCGCAGTAGCTGGCGGGCAGCAGGTGCTGCATGAGGATCACCGAGGTGCTGATGGACACCAGCAGGAAGAGCTCACAGGACCAGCGCTTGTCATAGTAATGCGTGTTCTGGGGGCAGTGGGAGATCGGTAAGGCCTGGGGTGTCCCCAGTTGCCTCACTCCCTCCCCCTCCCCTGATTCAATCTGCCTCAGAAACCTGGGCAGCCTTCCAGGGGGCCTGAGACCAAGGATCAAACTCCTAACACAGAGGGCTTAACCATGGGCTTGGACCCTGTGCCCACTGCTTTGTTCCCTACAAGCTCCTCTTTTTAGAAAAACTGCTCCCACCGCCTACGACTCGGAGCCAGTACAGGAACTGGGGTCGAACAGACTTGAATTCAAACTGTGGCTCTGTTGATTATTAACTACGCGATGCTGGGCAAGTCATTGTACTTCTCTGTGCTCTTTCTCTTCCACCACATGATAGGAACAGCTACCATGCCTCTCTGAGAGGTGTCAGGAGGATTATCACACTCATGAAAGCTCTAGCACATTGTAGGTGCTCAAGAAACATCGAATTGTCTCAGCTTCACATCACTCAGTGCAGTCCAGCCTGGGAGAAATGTTTCAATTCTACTCTCTGCTGGGGAGGTAGCGTCCCAGAAGGCCAAAGCTAGAGAGAAAGCATAGGCTTTTCAAGTCACTCGGGTCTGGAAGACTCCTGGCTTTCCTACTTGATGAGAGAGCTAGCCATTGTGACATGCCTGGGCCCAAACGACCCTAATGAAATACATCACTGCTTTCTGTTATCCAGTATTACGAACAACCATGTCCTGTCCCCTCATTGGCTGGGTGACCTTGTGTAGGCCGCTCCCTCAGTGAGCCTTGTTCTCTCCACTCTAAAATCGAGGCAGTCCTTACTCTAGCCCTCAAGAGAACAGACGGGAATCTTATCAAAAGCGGTCCAGTTATTCACGCAAGCAAGAAAGCTCCTGGGGGGCAGGCAGCAGGGTAAGGCCCCAGGCAGGCCCCTTCCCTCCCTGGGTTGGGCTACGCACCTTCACGAACCAGACAGGCACAAAGGCCACATAATAGGCGCTCAGCATGGAGCTGACCAGCACTTCCTTCATGCGCCAGTTGAAGTCCATCTTGAGGAACTCCACCTCGCTGCGGATGAGACTGGGGGACAGGCAGCAGGCGTGGGTGGGCATAGCGTCCGGCCCATACAACTGTCGTGTGTGCTGCTTCCACGTCTCCCGCAGTGTCAGCAGGTAGTCCCGGCTCCGCGCCAGGCCACTCACCGCCTCCCGGGGACCCACGGAGGCCATGTGGCTGAAGAGATTCGTCTTGCGGAGGTCACAGTTCAGCTGCAGGAACGGAATGTACATCCCAAACCTGCTGGGGGAGACCGTGGTGAGGGGAGGCCTGCCCACAGACCACAATCCCAACCCGAACCCAGGGAAGGGATCTTCTTTCTTCTCTGGGCTTAAGCTCTCCCGGCTGCTCAGAGAGGAGAATGCACCCATCCTTCTATCCGGCCAGACTCTGATCAGAAGATCAACCTAGGTATCAGCAGGGAGTGCAGGCCGAGCATCGGGAACAAAGCAGGAAGCAGGAGATGAGGCCCTGCCTCGTGGTCTGTTGCTGACTAACAGTGATCCTAACTGATCCCAACAGCCCACATTCACTTGGCCACACTCTGTGCTCTAGACACTGTACTAAGCACTTTACACGTGTTCTCTGCTTTTGCTTCTCCTAAGAACACTAGGCATTCAGTACTACTATCTTGTACTACTTTGTAGGAGCTGTGGCTTGGACAGGTGAGGTAGATTCTCCAAGGTTACCCAACCAGTAGGGAAGCAATAGGGCTGGGATTCAAACCCGGAACTGTCTGGCACCAAAGACCAAAACACATACTCAACAAATACTATGAGTGGTTAATCAGTTAAAAATGTACAAGGGTACCTGGCTGGCTCAGTCGGAAAAGGATGTGGCTCTTGATCTTGGGAGTCATGAATTTAAGGCCCACACTGAACACAAAGCTTACATTAAAAAAAAAAAAAAAATTGTCCGCAGTACCACAAGAGAGGTCCCAGTTATGACAGCTGCGTCCTCAACAGGCAGCTCTTCGGCTTACGGAGGAAGGCAGCTCGGGAACAGCATCTACAGTGTGTCTATTATGTGCCAGGCACTGAAATGGGCCCTTGAACAACAGAAATCCCTTTCCCTGCGTGGTACCCTTAGGGCTGGAGCTCACTAGTCAAGGGGTATTTTGACTGCATGGTTGGTATCTTTTGAGGAGAAAACTAGATGTACTCAAAGCCCAGGAAAGAAGATAATTATAGGGGCGCCTGGGTGGCTCAGTGGATTAAGCTGCTGCCTTCGGCTCAGGTCATGATCTCAGTGTCCTGGGATCGAGCCCCACATCGGGCCCTCTGCTCAGCCGGGAGCCTGCTTCTCCCTCTGTCTCTGCCTGCCTCTCTGCCTACTTGTGATCGATCTCTCTCTCTGTCAAATAAAATAAATAAAATTAAAAAAAAAAAAAAAAGGAAGATAATTATAAAAAGTAGTTAAGGGGCACCTGGGTGACTCAGTCATTAAGTGCCTGCTTTCAGCTCAGGTCAAGATCCCAGGGTGCTGGGATCGAGCCCCATGTCGGGTTCCCTGCTCAGCAGGAAGCTTGCTTCTCCCTCTCCCACTCCTGCTGCTTGTGTTCTCTCTCTTGCTGTGTCTCTCTCTGTCAAATAAATAAATAAAATCTTTTAAAATAAATAAATAAATAAAAAGTAGTTAAGAGCCAGGGCACCTGGCTGGCTCAGTTGTTTGGATCATGTGACTCTCCACCTGGGGGTTGTGAGTTTGAGCCCCGCATTGGGCAGAGAGATTACTTTAAATAAAAACAAACAAATAAATAAATAAGGGGCGAAAAAGCAGCTAAGCGCCTAGCACAGTCCCTGGAACATTGCAGTAGGTGCTATTTATAGATGTTCCTTCTTTTAGCTTCTTTAGCTTATTCATTTTCCCAGGTCCTCAGACACAGCCCCAGAAGGGTCCCTGGGCTGTCCCCAGGAGTCAGGACCAGTGAGAACACTACATTTTCTTATCAGTAGTAATTTTTTTCTTCCTTTTTTTCTGATATTCCAAGAAGGGATACATGAGTGGCCTTGGGCAAACAGGTGGTCTTTTTGGGGTTTTGCTTTCTGGTCTATAAAATGGGGAAGCTACTATCATTCTCCCTAGGGTAAGGTTTAGTAAGATAACTAGAGAACTGTGGTCTGAAGCAGAACCTTTGGTCAAATAGGCCAGGATTAAAATTCCAGCTCTGGTACTTACTAGCACAGTGATTTAGGGCAAGTTATTTAACCGCTATGAGCCTCAGTTCCCTTAATTTGCCCTAAGTTACATAGCTCGTATGGATTCTCTACACTCAGGCATTACATGTACTATTTTCATAAATACTTCATAAATACTGTCTTTAAACCTTGCAACAAACTCAAGCATGGTGCTTGATCCAAAGTAGAAGATCCTTAAAATTTCGTTTAGAAAAGAGAGACCAGTGATTCTGTGGGACAGAAAAGAAGACTGAAATGGGATTCCCAAAACACTCTTCAGGACACGTTGTGGGAATGAAGGGCTGGGGCACCTACAGAAACATACAAGGGATTCAGACCCAAACTTAAGTCCAAGTAATTAAGAATCTCCCTGGTTTTGCCTCTAAGGACTGCAGATATAATTAAATTATTTGGTAACAGCAAGTGACTGCTTTGCAGGTCACAAGTTAGAGGCAACTTCACACGCAAGATGGCAGATTCCCTCTCATCTTCTTCACTCAAGATGTGACAGTATAAAAGTAAAAAATAAATTATTATCAGCCAAAAGAATGGGAGTGGGGTTATCAGTTCATAAGTGATTCTGACAAATTTAGAAAGCAGATGGAAACATGTTGACAGATGAGGAAGGAAGCCATCATTTACAGCAGTGCTGTCCAAGAGAACTACAATGAGAATCACATATGTACTCTGAAATTTTCTGGTAGCCACATTGAAAAAAAAAAAAAAGGAAGTTAATTTTAATACTCTAGTTTATTTAACCCAATATATGCAAATCATTTTGACATATAATCATTACTTCCAAGTAAGATTACTTTTTTTTTGGGGGGGGGGGAAGATTTTATTTATTTATTTTGGAGAGAGAGAGAAAGAAAGAATGAGTGTGCATGGGAGTATGTGCAAGTAGGGGGAGGAGCAGAGGGAAAGGCAGAGAATCTCAAAACGGACTCCACGCTGAGTGTGGATCCCCATGCAGGGCTCAATCAGGGCTCATGACCCTGAGATCATGACCTACGCCAAAGCCAAGAGCCAGATGTTTAACCCACAGAGCTGCCCAGGCGCCTCTACTTTCTTTTTTTGTACTAAATCTTCAGAATCTGATGTTTATTTCACACTTACAACACACTTCAATTTAAATTAGCCTCTTTCAAATGTTCAGTAACAGGTGGCTGGAAGCTACTTAACTAGACAGTGTAGGTCTAGTACATATTATAAGAGGGCTGCACTGGGGGTAGGAACTTATCTGCCCAGTGACCCAAGAGAATGACTTGATGTAGGCACAGTTGGTAAAGGGTAGAAGCAAGCTGCAGGACTGAACAAAGTGGATTAAACAAAGATGTGTATTTATTTGTAAAAGCCAGTCCCTTTATTCTCTTACCTCATACAACCTACCGTGAAGGATTCTGACATTGAAAAATTGAATAAGCTGTCTAGGGAGAACTGTGGTCTTTAATGGGGGCACCCTAGAGTAACCCCCTCACTCTGGCTTCTGGCCTATGGGGCCCCACAACCTGACAACCAGCATGGCACTCCCTCATCCTAAAGAAAGTCTGCCAGTCCGTGTGTCCTGATCATGTACTTAGAATTCCTGGCGGAGGGAGAGGAAGTGTACTCCAACTACTCAGTCTTTCACTGGTCAACGTAAAGAGATAACTAAAGAGGGACGCCTGGGTGGCTCAGTTGGTTGGACGACTGCCTTCGGCTCAGGGCGTGATCCTGGAGTCCCGGGATCGAGTCCCGCATCGGGCTCCCAGCTCCATGGGGAGTCTGCTTCGCTCTCTGACCTTCTCCTCGCTAGTGCTCTCTCTCACTGTCTCTCTCTCTCTCAACTAAATAAATAAAATCTTTAAAAAAAAAAAATAAATAAAAATAAAGAGATAACTAAAGAAACGAACTATGCTTGGAAAACCAGCAGCATGAAACAAAAAACTGAACCCAGGGGAAATACAAAATTGAGGGAACAGAAGAGATTTTTAAAACAAGAAAAGAATGCTATGAGAAAAGAACAATCAGAAAATAAGAGGCCTTAGAGATGAAAAATATGATTGCTGAAAAACTCAATAAAAAAGCTGGAAGATAAAGTTAAGGAAATCTCCCTAGAGGCAAAGTAAAAAGAGTGAGCAGAAAAAGACAGAGCTGGGAGATAGAGAGACAGAGACAGAGACATAGAGAAAGGTGGGGGGATGGGGAGGGAGAAAGGGAGAGAGATGAAAAATATGAGAAAATATAAGAGAAACAGATGATCAATCTATGAATTCTACCACCTGATGAGCAGAAGTTCCATAGAGAACAGAAAAAAACAGAAAGGAAGATATTATCGAAGAAATAATAGAACATTTTCCTGAAATCTTCAGGTTAAAAGAGTCCTAGAGTACTGATACGATGAATGAAGTCCCACACCAGACACCTCCTTGTGATATCTCAATAATCAAAAGATAAACAGGGGAATCTCTAAAAGTTTTCAGAAAAGAAAAAAACAAGTCATCTACAGAGTACCTGGAATCAAACTGGCAGAGACTTCTCATTAGAAACACAGGATGCTAGAGACAATGGAGTAATATCTTTTTAAAACTTCTGAGAGAATATGAATTTGAACTCAGAAATCTACATTTAGCTGAACCACCAATCAAGTATGAGGGCAGAATAAAAGACATTTTTAGACATGCAAGGCCTCAGAATGTTTATACCTCCCACAATCCCATTGTTAAGGAAATTACCTGATAATGCACTCCAGCAAAATAAGGGAGAAAACCAAGAAAGAGGAAGACATGGGATCCAGGAAACAGTGGATCCAACCCAGGAAGGCAGCGAAGGGAAGTCCCAGGCTGAGAGCTGTACATCAGGCCTAAAGAACCACTCCAGACTGGAGCAGGAGGATGGAGGGCTCCAGGAGGGATGTCTTTAGGGGGAAAAATGGACTCCAGGCAACAGGAAGCATGACTGAGAGGCTGGATAAACTTGAGGATATGTTGAAGGCCCATCATTCTTTTGTCAACAAGAAAAAAGAAAGGCAATTAGAACTCTAAGAAAAAAAAAAGGCTGTATAAGAAAGTTACAATCTAAATACGAAGCAAACTAAAAATGTGACATGATTTTAAGCAATTGATGGAATGTAAGAAAAGAGAAACCATTTGACCTTGACATGGAACTTCCTTTTTTTAAGAGGCCCAAGATTGTAACTCAGTAACTATAGGGAAGGAGTATCATCTATGCACACTACTTGGTCCTGAAGTGATTGGTATTTTCATAATCATAACAACATTAAGACTACTTACTGCTTCTTGGTTTTTAGAATTAACCTTAGACAAAGAATGGAAGACTCAAATATGGTTATATAGGAGAATGTGAATGTCAAGCTTAATAATATAGAGTATAGCTGCCAGGAAGTGAGAGGAGGAAGAGAAAAGGAGGAAAAGTGGATGGGTAGAATTCCTAATATTACCATCTACGTAAAAGGGATTAAGTTACTACTGTTGAGGAAATAAAAAGTAAAGGCATACTGACATTATTGGAAAGATAATCAATGGAGAATAATAGTAGCAGTCATATAATATTGGGAATAGTACAGATGGAAGAGTGAACTAAGTAAACCTTCATCTGTTATTGAGCGGAATCAATGAGTGTGTGCATGGAAGTGTGTATGATATGCTTGTAATGCATAAAACAACACTTACTTCCAGGATATACAAGAAACCAGAAATATTGGTAGTTGCCTTTTGGAAGGGAAACTGGACAGCTAACAGTCAGGAGCCAAGGAGAGACTTTTTCATTCCATGTAATTTACACATTTCGAATGTATACATTTTACACATATTTATAATTTTGAATTTTAACTCTGTAAACCTATTATCCAACTATAAAATCAATTACGTTTTTAAAAGGAGTAAAGGTACAAGGATACTAGAATTATGGGGGCAACTCAAAAACTGGTTGCCTCCAATAGGGAAAAGCTAGGAACGCCTCAAAAGGCTACCAACGGAAGACAAACACAACAACTCTGAGAAACCTATATAATGGAATACTATGAGGCCATTAAAAAAATGAGGGAGACCCCTATGTATTGCCGTGGAAAAATACCCAGGTTATAAGATTATGCGAAAAATGTAGTAAATTATACAGCATCATGCATAGATTAATCCCTTCTTTTGTTTAAAAAAAAGTATAAGTGTGTATGCATGAATAGAAAAAACTGGGGAGGATATGCTGCAAATAATGGTTTTCTGGAGGACTGATATTATAAAGGATTTTCATTTTCTACATTAAAACTACTGTAAAGTTTAACGTGTTTGTAAGACAGGTGTGTCACTCTTATAATTAAACACGAGTTATAACTGAAACAAATGTGATGGGGCTTCTCCCATGATAGCACCCTTTTGGTCATGCAGGGTAGAGAAGACTGAGTATCTGGCTCTAAAGCTTTCCAGGACAGAGAACTGGCCCAGGTTGAGGAAACTCATGAAGCAGAAAGCCCCGGGGTTGGGCAACGTCTGTAAAATGTCCAGGCAGCCAGGAGCCTGTCCCAGGAACAGCCAGAATGGATGTCTTGCCAAAGTTCTCCCCAGTTCTAGGCCAGAAGGGTGCTGTTCTGGACTCCTCCCAGATGCTATCTTCCCATCATCTAGAATGTGGGCTCTGGTGAGATGGAGTGAGCAGACTGACACAAACACTGACATACACACATGCATGTGCAGATACACACACGCACGCATACACACGTTTCATGCATAGACACCCACGCAGAAACCTGCACACATGCAGGTGCTTGCATGCACACAGACCGGGGTGGGCGGGGGAGGGACCGAGAGATTACATAAACACCAAGCTACAAAAAAAGACGGATAAAGAGAAAGAACGAGAGAGAAAAGGAAAGGAGAGGGAGACAAAGCCCATGCATCCCCATCGGGAACGTTCCTTTGGCATATACACTCAGATCTGAGTCCCATTCTGACCTCCCTGTTGGCGGCACCTGGGGTACATGATGCCTGCTATCTCAGTTTCTGCTCCTGCAAAAGAAAGCTAATCATCTCGTTCTCAGGGGGATGCCGTCGGACAATGTGAGAGCACAGCAGTGCTGCCTTGCCATGAGTTGGCCAGGTGTGAGGGCCTGCTGACCCAGCCACACTCAGGGCAGAGGTCGGGAGCCGGGTGCTAGGCAGTGAGGGGGTGAAGTGAGGGGTACTCACGGATAGCAGAGGAACAGGAGGTTCAGGAAGGAGTAGGTCCTGAAGAGGTGGATGAGGGAGCGGCACAGACTCCAGCCTGTTGCCGTGAGAACGGTGAAGCGGGTGAGGAACAGCAGGACGGAGCGAAAGAGGGAGACCTTCCCCCTCTGAGAAGCCTGGGTCGGGGCGAGACAGGACGGGATGGGGCCTTGGACGGAGGCCACCGGGGCTGGGCCCACATCCCACCCAGCCTGGCCTGTGATCCACCCCCAAGGAAATGTGGGGCAGCAGGCTGGGCAGAACCTGGCGGGGTGAATACTTTTCCTCGATGGCCCGTAAACTCCAAGAGTGATGGGATGTAATACTCTTCCACAGGGTTCAAAGGGAGCCCCAAGGAACTGCCTTTGGCTTGAAGGGCCTGATATGTTTCCCTGGTACCCCCAGGGGTAAGGGGAATCCCAAAGTTCCCGGCCAGCCTCTGGGACCCAATCACCTCCTTCACGATGGACCCAATGAAGCGGCGGCCCAGAACGATGGTGGTCACCATCAGCAAGTTGAAGTCGATCAGGTGGAAATTCTGTCGGGGGGGTGGGGTGGGCAGAGGCCGGGGGTCACATGGGCCCCCTGCCCATATACGGGCTTTTTTCATCCCCACCTCCCCCTGCCCAGTCCTTGCCACAGGGACTGTCCCCACTCTCTGACCTTCACAGGCCTCCGGCTGAGTCAGGCCAGGAAATTACCTAGAGGAGCAGAACAGGACCGAGAGAAGGGAAGTGGGACAGTCCCTGGAGATAAGAGAGTGGTGTGTGAGCCCTCTTGCTCTGATCACCCATGCCCCAGTCCCTGCACCTCTCGGCATGGTGATCTTTTCACTCCTGAAGTACTCAATTCATGCCTGTGGCTCTTCTCCCCCACAGGACTTAAGATTTTGCACTCTGTAGGCAGTATCTGTCAGAGTTATCTCTGCTACCTTTCAAATGCCTAATAGGGTACTGAGCAATTAGGGGTGAGTGTTCAGGAGTCATTTGCTTCCTGATCCTTCTACACTCTCCACACCCAAGTGTACAGCGTGCTTGGTAAGCCGTGTTAAACTGCACTCAAATGTCTCACACACACACACACACACACACACACACACACACACACGGCTGATCCTAGCTGGGACCTACCAGGGAGGTGTGGGAGGGTGGGTGGGAGGGTGGATACCACCACACTGTCTTGTAGATGTTGATATAGTGGACAAAGAGGGCTATGAGCTGGCAGAAGAAGAGTTGCAACTCAAACAGAATGCTGGCCTGGACTGGCAACTCGGGGATCTTGCAGTGCTGGAGGGGCACAACTGTCTGGGTGGCCAGTGGTGGGCTGGAGAGGCCCGTGCCGGAACTGCTCCTGCGAAGTGGGATGGGAGAAACATCAGCAGCTGACCTGAGAACCCCACCAAGAAGGGCTTCCAGGACACAGGGTGGTGGGATTGGATCAGAAAAGCAGCTCATGGCAACGAGGGAGTCCTAAACCTGCCCGTCAGACAGTGGAGCCAACAGAGCCTTTTCTTATCCCTAATCTTATTCGGGCTTTCCAACATTCGCCAGGAAGGAAAGAATTATTAGATCCATTGGACAGGGGCACCTGGGTGGCTCAGTCGTTGAGCTTCTGCCTTTGGCTCAGGTCATGATACCGGGGTCCTGAGATTGAGCCCCACATTGGGCTCCTTTCTTGGAGGGAAGCCGGTTCTCCCTCTCCCATTCCCCTGCTTGTGTTCCATCTCTTTCCCTGTGTCTCTCTTTGTCAAATAAATAAGTAAATAAATAAAATCTTTAAAAAAAAAAAAAAAGATCCATTTGACAGAGGAGGAAAATAAGGCGCAAAAAGGGGAAACAACTTTTTCAAGTCACCAGAATATCAGGAGCGGGATTGTAACTAGAATCCAGACCTCTGGGCTTATTACCCTATATCCCACTGCCTCTGCCCAAGTGACCACCCCCTGAGTCTTTTTTTGCTGCTCACTGTACTAAACCCCCATCTGACATCTTGGGTATCAAATCCTAGAGCCCGAGCCCAGGGAAGGAGAGCTTTGTTCGTACTGCCTCTGGGAGCCCAAAGTGAGGGGAAAGAGATAGAGGTGGTTTACCTGGTGCGAGAACGGACACTAGTGACTGACGCGCTGGAAGTATGGCCCCCACCAGAGCCCCCTGAGGATCCTGGCTCACACAGAGGATTTCGACAGTAGGATGTCCTGTTGGGACCTCTTCGTCCTCCTGTGGGACTCAACATAAGGTAGATCCTCAAGCCAGATGGCAGAGATCAAGGATAATAGCAATACTAGCTACCAGTTACCAGATGTCTCATTTTATCATAGCCACAGAGACCTCTGACCCAGCCCCTGCCTCTCTCTTCAGACCCATCTCCTACCATTCTCTCCTTACGCAAACCAAACTTGTTGCTCTCTGTTGTACCTGCTGTGTCCTATCCGCAAAGCCCTTACCTGACTGCCATTTTTAACGTACTCGCCCCTGTAACTCACATTTCTATTTTTTTCCCACAACAATTCACTCTTGGAATTTATCTTATTCATTTGTTAACATATTGATTGTCTGTCTTTCTCACTAGAATGGAAGGTCAGTGCGGTCATTACCCTTGTCTTTTCTACTGTTGTATCCCTTCTTTCCACCATAGTGTCCAGCATAAAGTCAGTGCCCTGTGTTTGTGGATGAGTGAAATGAACCCAGCAAAGTAGGTCTTCCACAGATTAGGAAACTGAGTTTACACTGGGTCACAGGTAGTCTGGGGGTCTGAGGTTTAAGCTCTTACCTTTAATATACACTGCTTCGTTCAGATACTACAAGTGTCTCTCTAGGCTTACGATTCTGGACATCCTTGAAGCCCTTCCCTCCAGAGTCCGAGATCCGGCTCAATAGGTGTCTCAAGGTCAGGACCAGAGGCTGAGTATAGGGTCAAGATGTGGGCTCTGGGAGAATGCTGTGGTTGTGGACCCAAAACCTACGTTCTCTAGGCTTAGAAGTCTAGCTCAAGCTCCCAGGCACCATCCTGCACAAAGGTCCTACACAAAGCTCCGAAGCACCACCCCAGTCCTAATCAAAGTCACAGCCTTGTTCAAACCTCCTCACCGCAACACCCTTGCCCTAGCTTCCCAGCTCAGCAGCTTTCCCCAAATGTCTCCAGAAAGTACTTACCCAGGAGCTCTGCACCCGACCAGCCCCAACCCAGAAACCCTGTTCATATGCTATTATACCCTATTATACCTGGTTTAAACGTCCCACACATGCACCCTCAGTCCAAAAGCTCTACCCACACCTACTCTCCTCTCTTTGAAAGCTCTACACCCACATAAAGCCCCTGGGCCCAGAAGCTCCGCCTACACACCGTTGTCAACCCAGAAAACCCGCCCACAAGCCAATAAAAGCTCGCTCCGCCCAGAAGCCCCGCTCCAGAATGGGCTCCCTTGGTTGGGAAGGTCTCCTTCCAGCCCCATCGCCCCCAGTGCGAAGACCCTACAGCCCAGAAAGTTCGTCCCCACACAAGCGCCAACAGTCCAGGAGCTCAGCCCTAGCATCAAGGCCCCGCCCATTGCTAAGCACGGTCCCCACTTCTAGCCCAGGTGAGCAGCTCCCCACCAAAGCCCAAGCCCCCAAAGGCCCTCTCCATTTCAGAAGTCCCGCCCCCAGTGGCAATGCCCCGCCCCCACAAGTGAGGCCCCACCCCGCAAAGCGACAGGAGGGGGCGGGGTCCCTCTGTGCCCCGCATCCCCTCCCCCTTCCCTCGCCGGGATCCTGTCCGCGTGGGGGAGCAGTCAGCATCTTGGCCATCCCGACCCCCACGCCCGCCCGTTCCCCGGCTGAGCCGGTGGCGCTCCGCTCACCCATCTCCTCCCCCCGGCGCTCTCCGCTCCGCCGCCGCAGCTCCTGCGGGCAATATGTCGGAGGCGACGGCGGCCGGGAGAGGACTAACCGCCGCAGCCCAGTCCCCGGGTATCAGCCGCGCGCTCCCGCCAGGCCGCCAAATTTGCATACAAGGCGGGCTGGAAGCTGGGGGCGCGCTTCTTAAAGGGGCCGCGCGGACAAAGTCGGTGGCTGCGCGCTCTTTGTCTCGCGGTCCCCTACGCCCTTCCTGCCGCTGCTGCTGGAGACCCCAGAGGGAGGGAAGTCACCTCCTGCTCTTCTCGTGCGTGCCTTCTCCCAGCATCTCCCGAGGGAGGGGGCCGGAACCGCCTCTGGGCTCCTGCCCAAGATGAACTGTGTCCAGGAGTGGCCCGCAGGCGCCTGAAACTCAGCGGGTCCCAAACTGGCTTTCGTCTTTGTCTTCGGCTTTGCTTTTCTCTAGTCCCCCCTAATCCAGACGTAGGAGTTCTTTCCCTCTTTCCTTTGATCCCCCCCCAACCAATCTTTTACCTAGTTTGGCTGACCCTAAGTTCTAAATCTTTCTCCTGTCATCACTTTAGTGCGAATCCTGATTCTGCTTGTTCTGAGCCTTGAAATCTTGTTTCTTGGTCTTTACATTGAGGCCGTTAATAGTCACCTTGTAGGTCCTGGTGAGAGTTGAATGAGATAACGGATGTAGAACAGGGTCTGTTTTAACAAATGTTAGCCATCGTTATTAATAGGATGCATGGCCGACACAACACAGAGGAAGTACTCAATAAACAAGCTATTCCTACCGGCTGTTAGGACTTCTTCCCTCACAAGACCTATAAACTGTCTCAGTCACCTGGTAGTTCCTTGGCTTAGCACGGTGCTTGGCACATAATAGGCATCAGTATTCAATTAATTGAACGAACGAGTAGATATTAATTAATAGATAGTCACAGAGCTGGACAGTTAAGTGGGAGGAGATGGACATAAAATTAGTAAATTCTGTATTATGTTAGACAGAAATGATTGTTGTGGAGGTAAACAGGAAAGGGGGATGGGAAGTTGCAATTTTAAACAGGACAGTCAGAGTAGGCTTCACTGACAAGGTGACTTGATCAAACACTTGAAGGAAATGAGTCAGTCATACAGATATCCAGAGAAAAGGGATATTCCAGGCAGAGGGAAAAAAATCAGTGGCAGGGCCTTCAGGTATGAACACAGCCAGTTTGTTTAAGAAGCAGCAAGATCAGTGTAGCTTGGCTGGAGCAGACATGAGAGTGGGATATGAGAAGGGATGCACCATATAGGGCTCCTCCTTACCCTGAATGAGATGGTGAACTATTGGAGGGTTTGAACTTTCATTTTTAAAGACTAACTCTGGCTGCTGGTAAGAATAGACTGTAGGGGGCACCTGGGTGGCTCAGTGGGTTAAGCCGCTGCCTTCCGCTCGGGTCATGATCTCAGGGTCCTGGGATCGAGTCCCGCATCGGGCTCTCTGCTCAGCAGGGAGCCTGCTTCCCTCTCTCTTTCTCTGCCTGCCTCTCCATCTACTTGTGATTTCTCTCTGTCAAATAAATAAATAAAATCTTTAAAAAAAAAAAAAAAAAGAATAGACTGTAGGGGCACAAGGGTGGAAGCAGGGAGACCAGACAGAGGACATGGCCATGATCATAGCAAGAGATATTGATGGATTGTACCAGATTGAGCAAGGGAGATGTGTTGGATTCTGGATTTGAAGGTAAAGGCAATAGGATTTGTAGACAGATTGGATAGGTGTGTGGAAGAAAGACAAGACCGAGTATTACTCCAAGGTTTGTAGCCTAAGCAAATGGAAATGTGTAGTTTAATTCAACACATGTACATCTGTTAATTACAGGTTTTACACCAAGTCAGGCCTTCCCTTCTGGGAGAAAAGAGGCCCAGAGAGGGAGAATGACCAGCTCACAAAGTGTAGAAACCATGGCTGAGATTTCTTTTTCTGGCCAAAGAAATTCTGACAGGAGTGGATTCTGATCTCAGAGTACTGAATTTGAAATGTATCTTGTTAATTTCTGAATTGCCAGAGCCCACCACTACCTAGCATATGATAGGCCTTCAAGCGAGAATTAGTTCTGTGGTGCAGGTAGTGGCAAACTGGCTCTTAAAAGGAAAGTCATTGGGAAGGAAAACTAAATGGTTTTGGGAATATCCGTAAAAGCACAAAGCTGGGCCATTCCTGGGAACTCATTTTAACTCAGGTCAGCAAACATTGCTGAGCGTCTGTTATTACAGCAGGGAATATAGATGCCGAGGTGCAACTCATCACTGGGAGAGACAGAGGAGAATCAATAAATTATGGCACAGCATGGTAACAGCAGCAGTATGTACCAAGTCTGGAGGTGGACGGAAGGTGAGTAACTCTGACCGGGGAAGTAGTCCAGAGAAGGCTTCATGAGATGATGTCAGAGCTGGTTTCTGAAAGAGGAGTAAGAGTTGGCCTGTTACGCTCCTATGGGAAGTGCTTGGCACATAATAGACATCAGTATTCAATTAATTGAATGCAATAGCTCGGGTCTGGTAATTGTCTTACAGGGGCTGGTCGCTGGGGCATGCTTGCTGTCCGTCTGTTGTGTGGAAGGGTGCTGGACCTTGTGCAGGGCAAATACTCAGGAAATGTTTGCGTAACTGATTTGAGGGCATTCATACAACCCAGTGACCCAGTGTAAGAGGGTAAAACCACTCAGATGGACTGCTGTGCATGTAACCCCTAGACACGGGCTCCTGCCCACCTTGAACAGGTTGATTTTGTCTGCCCAACATCCATTCTCCCTGCTGATTAGAATGTTTCAATTTTCCCTTGGGGAACTACCCTCCCTCCCATGCTCTCAGTCCACGGGATCTGGTGGAGCTGCCTTACTCTGCAGTTCCCATGTGGGCAGGTAACCTTGGCCTGGTGAATAAAAGCATTCCATCCCTGCCATTCCAGGCTGCAGTGACTGGTTTTGGGGGTGGGGGCTTAGTGACACTAGTCAGGCCAAATAAGATGCAATGCAATCCTAGGACCTTTGTTAGAACAGTTGGGAAATAATTTCCTCCTCTCTGGGATGGCTAAGCAAGCAAGATATAAGAGCTTGTGGTGGCTATGTTGCCACCTTTTAGAGAGGTAGAACTTAGACTATGAAGGAAATACAGAAAAGTAAAAAATCAGTAGACACTGTCTTGATAGCATCATTTGAAACCCTGGATCCAGCCATACCTGAATCCTTTGTGGAGCTAAAAAAAATATATTTATTTACTTATTTTTGCAGGGGACGGGAGGAGCAAAGGGAGAGAGCGAGTCCTAAGCAGACTCACAGCTGAGCCTAGAGCCAACAGTGGGCTCAATCCCATGACCCCGAGACAATGACCTGAACTGAAATCAAAGAGTGGGACCCTTAATTGACTGAGACACCCAGGCACAACTGGACTTTTTCTATTACAACAAGCCAGTTTGTGTTTGGTTTCTGATGACTGCAACTGAAATAATCCAGAACAATGTACATGTCTATCCCAGTATCCAGCAGAAATATCTAGGGTCCTAGTTTTTTCACATCTGCCTTCGACAGAATCCCTGGGGAAGAGAATCAGAAGATGGCAGGATGTTGGTTAGATTCTTGTTTTCCAGATCTGTGGCCTCATGTCTTAGCTGTTTTATGACCTTGGAGCCCTCCCTTCCTTTCTTTGCATCTTTATTTCCTAACTAACTTGCTCTCTATTGGTTCTTCCAGGAGTGTGAATTTTTGAGGAAATGCCACTGGCTCTGGGCCAGCCCTGTGTCATCAGGTTGGGATCTCTTCCTTGGTCCTGTTATTCTGGGGCCACGGCTGGCAATTCTGTCCTCTGTTATCAGTAGTTTTCTACCAGAATTCGGAGACCTCTAGTGGCACCCAGTGGGGGGTGCTGAAACCACGGGATAAAACACATACTGCTTTCTGGAGTGTCAGTCTTATTCATGAAAATGAGAGGCAGTATTTTCAACATTTAAGTGTCATTATTCAGAGCACTTTCTCTGTGCCAGCCTTAGAATCAAATCCTGGCTCCACCACTTATAAGCTTCATGACCATGGGGAGTTGCTTAACCTCCTTGTGCCTCAGTTTTCTCAGTATCAAGAGAGGGTAGTATTAGTACCTGTCTTAGGAGATCATGGTGAAGATTAGTCTGTGGAAAGTACTTGGAACAGGGCCTGGTACACAGTAAGTGCTATTTAAGTTTTAGTTACTATAATTGTAACACAGATCTATCATGAAGTACAAAGAAAACTAATGTGAATTTAGGACTGAAGTCGTTGGGGCACATGGGTGGCTCAGTGGGTTGAGCCTCTACCTTCGGCTCGGGTCATGATCTTGGGGTCCTGGGATTGAGCCCCACATCGGGCTCTCTGCTCAGTGGAGAGCCTGTCCCCCCCCCCCGTCTGCCTCTGCGCTTGTGATCTCTGTCAAATAAAATCTTAAAAATATATATAAATAATAAGTAAAATCTTTAAAAAAAAAAGACTGAAGTCATTGAAGAAATGTCATCTGTAACTTCCAGATCCACAGGGCTTTGCTCTTTCTTCTGCCAGCAAGAATACTTACACCTGATTTTTATTACACGTGCCAAAAGAGAATCCATGTGTCTTCATGTTCTTCTAATTTCCTGAGCCATTCTTACTTCCATGTGTACGTTAGTCTCCCCATCTAACTTTCCCCATCTCGGGGCCACCCTCCCCACCTGTACTCATCTGGACATTCGTCTTCCCATGTCTTACAGTATTTGATTATTACAAAGATGGTAAGTGCAAGCTTTAGAATATACTGTACTTCTTGTTTAGGTGTTCAAAAACGAACAGGATTTGGGTAGGTAATGTACTTGGGCAGGGATGGAGTGGGCAATGAAGATACAGAGAACAGCATGAGCAAAGGCCCAGAGGCAAGCTATGTTCTGGGAGAGCAAGTCCATTTCGGCCTGAGAGCAACTGAAGATGGGGTTGTAAAAAATAGGTTAAGTTCTTGAATGCTACATATAGTGAAGAGTTTGGACTTGATTATACTTTTCTAAGCCTGTTTCCTCAGTAAAATTAGGATGATTCCTGTCATTGAATTGTGATTAATGACAGAGGCAAACAGGTGGGAGAGATAGCCTATGTAAAAAATGGAATGAGGGGCACCTGGGTGGCTCAGTCGGTTAGGTGTCTGACTCTTTCTTTTTTTTTTTTAATTTTAAAGATTTTATTTATTTATTTATTTGACAGAGAGAAATCACAAGTAGATGGAGAGGCAGGCAGAGAGAGAGAGAGAGAGAGAGAGAGAAGCAGGTTCCCTGCTGAGCAGAGAGCCCGATGCGGGGCTCGATCCCAGGACCCTGAGATCATGACCCGAGCCGAAGGCAGCGGCTTAACCCACTGAGCCACCCAGACGCCCCAGGTGTCTGACTCTTGATGTCACCTCTGGTCATGTTCTCAGGGTTGTGACATCAAGCCCTGAGTTGGGCTCTGCACTGGGTGGGGAACCTGTTTAGAACTCCTTTTCTCTCTCCCTCTGCCCCCACCCCCACACTCTCTCTTTTAAAACAAAACAAAACAAAATGGAATGATTGTCATTAGGAATGGGGACAAGGATTCTTCTCTCCTTGGCATAAAGCAAACCAGCCAGCCTCTCAGGGTGGCCTGCAATTTAGTCTGAGATTTTCCTGCAATGCACATCTCAAACACCAGAGGGAGCTTGGTACAAAGGAATCGGAGCTCTGAGCTCAACAGGAAAATTGTGGTGGGCCCAGTTGGGCAGGGGATGTGGAATACTGAACCAATCCAGAGTCTTAATGGTATGAATGGGGCATGGACCCAGGTGCCCCCTCTCTGGCTCTCTTTTATTCGACCCATCCCAAGGAGGGGTGAGGCATGCTGCTACAACCTAGCATTTAGATCTAAGATTTAAGATCTCTAGGACGGGGGCTAGAGGATGAGGGCCAGATCTAATCTGGGGGTGATCTGAGTTTCTGCATCTCAAGCAAAAAAGGCTTTCACCAACTCTGCTAGTAAGTCACTGGGCCCAGCCCCATACTAGAACACCCCGGGGAGTCCTGCTAAAACTGGGAACCGTAGAAAAGTAATCAGGGCTACAGCCTGAAGAAGGGAATGGGAGAGGCAGGGCCCTGTCTGAAAGTCAGTCTTTGGAGCAGCATCCCCATTGCCCTGGGACTCCAGCTGTTGGGTCTATCAGAAACGGTTATGGGGCTGAGCTTCTCCAGTCACAACTAACCTGGTATTTCATAGGATTTTTGTAAAACCTCCTTTGCTTTCTCTTCTCTGCTTACTGGCACCGAGTTAAGCAGGGACTTTCCTGATACACGGATGTCCAAATGAAGGCCCAGAGACACTTAGCAATTTACCCAAGATCATGTAGCCCTCAAGGGCAGAGCTGGCCCTGGAAGGAGGAGGAGCGACTCTGAGGGGCCCAGGGAAGGGAAGGCAGGCAGACAGAGCAACAGCCTTCGGAACGGCAGCAGCAAAAGCACTGGCTCTCGGCCAGATTTCATAGCTGCCCCTCCAGAGCCGGCTCTGCTGCTGGGCCCCAGGCTGCCAGCCCTGCCTCCACACTCCCACCCCAGTCCCCCAAGAGCCCATCACCCTGGCAACAGCCAGAGAAAGGCCCAGCTAAAATATTTATGGCTCAAAACAGTTCAGAGGCTTCAGATGGGGGGGTGGGTAGGGAGGAGGGTTGATGTCATCCCTTCTCTGCTTGCAGGGGAGGTGACTGACACCCAGGGCAGCTGGGTGGGTGGGCCCAGGCCTCTAGGTCAGGGCTCTCAAAGGAAGATCCCTAGGGCTGCATGCAGTAACCAGAGGAGGTAGGAGGCTGTTATGTGACAGACGTGACAGGTGGACAGGGCTTGGGTAAGAAACACAAGCTGGAACAGAGGAGGAAGGAAGCTTCAGTGTTAAGCAGCTCTGGACTCAGGTTCGGTGTTTGACACCCATTTCATTTCTCAGATCCCGCTGAGTGGATAAGGATTATTATCCTACTTTTAGGAGTAAACAGGCCCAGAAAAGTACACACCAAGTGATGAGCTAGGATTTGAACGTAGGATTTGGCTTGAGCTCTGTGAGCTTTCCTGTTAATTCTGTGGCTCCCAAGTAGCTCTCCGGGCATCTGGGGGTGGAGGTGTGGCTGCCTGGGAAACTGCTGCTGGCTTTCCAGATAGCACCCCCCAGGGCTCTGCGCTGCCATTTATCATTCGGATGCCATCTGGATCCCGAAGTCCCGGCGCCACACTCCTCCCCTGCCTGCTGACCTGAAGCAAGGCCTCAGACCCTAGATAAGGGAACTCGGAACCATAAGGGGAGGCCTAAGAGACCAGGAAGCCAAGGAAGTTGCAGCCTCGGTGGCCAGCTCTGGACCAGGAGTGTCACTGCAAACAAGTTGACATGCGTCTCGGTTTGCCTGTGACTCTCCTGGTTTGGGTACAGGAACCTTCTCTGTCTGGGGGTGAACCTGGATAAGGTTTGTCACCATATACAAGTTTCTCACACAAATACTTTCCTGTTTCAACTTGCGGTGGTGAGAGGTACAAACAGGTGAAAAAGCGGGACTATGAAGTCTGATATCTTCTTCTTTTAGCCTTATACAAGTTATTTATCCTCTGGAGCTTCCATTTCCTCATCTCTGAAGTATCATGGATTGGAGGATTAAGTGAAATTGTGCATATACTCGCCTGACAGAATGCCTGGTACTTACTAAGCACTTAATAAATTATTAGCTATTATTTATAATAATGAATAATGAAGAGAAAAATGGGCTCAGGTGTTTAATAACTTGCCCAGAGTAAATCAGCTGATTTCAACATCCTTCTCCTGCTAAGAATGCATCCAAGCTCATTAGACTGCCCCAGGAACTGTTAAAGCACAGACAGTCTTTCTCTCTTCCCAAACTCAGCCCTTCTCCTGGTCCCCTTGTTGGGAAAAATGACCAGAAGAGTTATTTTATTAAAGGAAGAGTATAATATCAGACAACCTCTCAGGAAGCTCAGTATGAAACCAGCCTGGACAGAAGCCGCAGGACACTGGAAGTCGATCAAAGGCTGACTTTCTAGTCCTTCGAGAGGACATGTTAGGACAACCAGCTAGCTCAGTGTAGTTGGAAGAACAGTAGGAGCTAGACAAGGGGCCTTTGTCTCTTTCCCAAAGGTGACAGAAGCTACCAGAGTGGGACCATTCTTCACTTGACCAAATCTTTTATTTAACTCCTTAGTGCCAGGTGTTTTTTTGGGGAAGGGATATAGTACAGAGGTGAAGTCGGAAAGCCCTACCCTTCAAGAGCATTTTGGACAAGGTTAGTCATCAAAAATGAAGAGAAAAATAGGCTCAGAGGTTAAATAACTTGTTCAAAGTAAATAAACCTTCTCACTTGGCTTTCCTCTGCCTTTACCAGGGGTGACAACCAGCATTGTCCTGGGAGAACTCTGGAGGTGCCCAAGGGCCCCCGGGCTGGTACCCACGGCACAGGTGTGGTTATTCCTGCGGGAAGGGTGGGAAGTAAGAAGTGTGTTCCAGCCGGTTCTGCTGGATGCTTGGGGGAAGCAGGCAAAATGGGAGTGACACAGTGGGAGATGCCGGTTTATTCAGATCTAGGAGGCTGTGCTTGGGTACTATTAGTCCCCTTCAACTCTTTAAAGTCCTCAGCAGGTTAAATTGTTAGCATCACAGCTCCCTGCAGCCCTGAGGACTCCATTGTGGCCTAGAGACTCTCTTAGGGGATCCTGGCTGGCTTTCTGTGTGCAAATCAGACAGATCAAGAGGAGGAGTGGGAAAAGACTGTTGATCTCTCCTGGGTGTCTCTGTGCTCAGCAAATGCCCTCAGGCCAGCCTTGACACAGCAGGCAGCTCTCCTGGTTTCCGGAGTCCTCTGATCACTGCAAAGACACAGGTAGAAAATTAGACACAAAGCTACCCTACTGGGGGGCTTCCTAGCCTCCCATTTGGCCAGGGTGTCCCCCCTTTATCATCTCCCCATCCCACAGCACAACTCTAGTTATCTCATTCTGTACAGGTTTCTAGGCGCACAGATGGGTAGGCAAGAGACGTCCACAGCCCAAGAGTGGTCTTTTTTTGCTACTGGTCGGGCAACGAGAATGGATTCTCACTTCATATACCTCCCATCCTTAGCCATGCCTAAGCTGAGTGATCCAGAGCAGAATCAACAAAGCCATTGAGGCCTTTAGCTATACAGGCTTTGGGGCCTCCAGCTGTATGAAGGGGAAAATGATTTCTGTCCTCTCAAGAGATGTGAAAAGATAAAGAGCTTTAAAGCCTTTGGAGGAGGGGCACCTGGGTGGCTCAGTTGGTTAAGCATCTACCTTTGACTCAGGTCATGGTCCAAGGGGTCCTGGGATTGAGCCCCGCACTGGGCTCCCTGCTCAGCAGGTTGTCTGCTTTTCCCTCTCTCTCTGCCCCCCAACCCCACCGCTTGTGCTCTCTCTCTAAAGTAAATACTTTATTTTGTTCTCTATTTTTTAATAATTTTTTATAAATAAATTAAATCTTTAAAGAAAAAAAAGCCTTTGGAGGAAAGCGAATGAGGAAAAAGTCATCTTCTTAAAGCTATTAATAGCACCTCAATCCCAGGCTTGGGGCAGGGGGCAGCTCCTCTGGCCTTCTGAGGGATTCGTCCCAGCCCTAAATACTCAGGGTTATCTGCAGGGGACACACATGTGACGCCTGGAGCACATGCCGAAGTCTGTGGCAGTTCTCCCGTTCTTGTAAAACATGGCACCCCCATTCTGCCAGCTGTTCTAGCCAGTAATGTGGAGCCCTCCTTGCTCATGCCCTCTTCTCCCACATCTGATCAGGCACCAAATTATGTTTGTCGTAGCTCTGAAAAGTCCTCGGATCCTGCTTACTACAGGTCTTCCTCATTTCTTGTCTGGACTAACACAAAGTTTGCTAACAGATCGTCATAATCCATAATCTATTTTCCACTCAGGAGCAAGTGAAGTTTAAATTTAATCATGTTGTTCCCCCCACCTTACTCCTGGATTCAGTGGTCTTCAGTGTAGACCTCAGAATAAGGTCCAGGCTCCTACCTCACCTTGAACCTGCCTCAGTCCCACCTTCTGCCTAGAACATGCTTTGTGTCCTTGCCCCAGACCATCTCAAACACCCTGTGTCTAGCTAACTCTTCCTTTAGATGTCAACTTAAACATCATTTCCTCAAAGAGAACCCCTGGGTTAGGCTGGGCTGCCTGGTGTCTGACCTCACAGTTCTCTGTTCCTTTCTTTCATAGCACTTAACACACTGAAATGATGTCTGTTATTTATGAGACTAACATCTGCTTAGTGTCTGTTTCCTCAAATACAAGCTCCGTGAAGTCAAGGACCAATTTTACCTTATTTGCCACTGAATCTCCAGTGTCTAGCACACAGTAGGTGTTCCGATATGTATTAGTCAATGTGCTTAATAAAACTGGGGCGCCTGGCTCGCTCAGTTGTTTGAGCAGCTGATTCTTGATTTTTGTCTCAGGTCATGACCTCAAGGTCATGGGATGGAGCCCAGTGTCAGGCTCTGTGCTCAATGGGGAGTCTGCTCCTCTGCCCCTCTCCCTGCTCACACTCTGTCTCTTGCAAATAAATGAATCTAAAAAAAATAAAATGAATGAAAGGAAGCATTTACGCTGACCTCTGCAGAGAAGCTTAGGATGAATCCTATCAGAGCACAAGGTATTTCTTTCTCAAAGGCAGATGTGAGCTAGTTTCTGAACTCCAACCTCAGAGAGCCTGAGAGATGGGGAGCACCCGTGCTATACCTAAAGCTGGGCCACGAATGAGAAGCATGAAGGCTGCAGGAGCCAAAACCCCCTGGGAGGAACTCACTCTCTCGGAACCCAAACTCATCTATCTCAAGTTCTCACACCACAGTGTCTGGGAGGAAGAGACTGAGGTGGACTAAGTAGGCTCCAGAGGATGACAAGGGAACAGCTAATTCAGGCATCTTTTTTTTTTTTTTTTAAGATTTTATTTATTTATTTGACAGAGATCACAAGTAGGCAGAGAGACAGGCAGAGAGAGGAAGGGAAGCAGGCTCCCTGGAGCAGAGAGCCCAATGCAGGGCTCGATCCCAGGACCCTGGGATCATGACCTGAGCTGAAGGCAGAGGCTTAATCCACTGAGCCACCCAGGCGCCCCTAATTCAGGCATCTTAATGCAGTTTTAGGAACAGGAGTAGTCTCCCAGTTTCTGGCAAAGTGTTTTACTTAAGTGACTGATCTGGGCTGACAGCCTGGCTGTGCCTCGTACTCTGCCTGGAAACCTCTCAAGTAAGTTGCCTTTTTTCAGGAATCCCAATGTCCTCCCCAGGTTTGCCCTGGAACTGACAACGCCTCCTTGAAGTGACAAGCTCCCTAGGTCTAGATGGGGAGAAGCACGGGAGAGCTCGTGTTCCTATCCGGAACTCCTACCTGCCCATCTCTTGCCTGAGACAGCAGCCAAAGACACTTACCGCAGCAGTATATCTCCTGCCGAGAAGCTGCTGCAGTTTGCAATTAAGAAATGTCAAGAAGCTAAACCCCAGCAACATGGTTATGAAATTCAAGTCCCTTCCAGATATGAGTCTCTCTCTCCTTAGAATAGAGAGCTATGGTTGGCAGAACACTGGCTGCGAGCATGTCCTCAGCCCCAATGCTAGAAGAGGTTACAGAGATATTTAGCCCAGGGGTCAGAAAATTGATTTTGTTCATTTTTTTTAAAAGATTTTATTTATTTATTTGACAAACAGAGATCACGAGTAGGCAGAAAGGCAAGCAGAGAGAGAGGGGTGGGGAGAAGCAGGCTCCCTGCTGAGCATAGAGCCCGATGTGGGGCTTGATCCCAGGACCCTGGGATCATGACCTGAGCCGAAGGCAGTGTTTTAACCGACTGAGCCACCCAGGCGCCCCTCGTTCATTTTTTTTTTTAAAGATTTTATTTGGGGGGGAGGGGAGAACGAGAAAGAGAGAAGCTCAAGTGGATTCCCCGCTGAGCTTGGAGCCCAATAGGGGGCTTGATCTCATGACCCGAGCTGAAACCAAAAGTAGGATGCCCAACCAACTGAGCTACCCAGGTGCCCCAGAAAATTGACTTTAGAGGTCAGTGAATTTATCTGGTCATTACCCCTAAAAAGGTTCGGTCTGCTGCCTGAAGGCAGCCTCCTTGGAAGCCCAGGGAGCAATCAGACCAGGACAGGACTAGGGTGCAGTGCCTACCACTGGCTTTTGCTCCTAAGGGGACTACAAGGGCTGGCTCAGGGAACAAAAGAACAAGTAGTTAGGCGGGGCAGTGCACTTTCCTCCCCTTTCCCGCAACAGCTGCTGTCTCAGACAGCTGTACCCAGCCTGTCTGCTCAGGCTATTAAATATTCATCAGGTGCTTGCTAGCTTTAAACATGTAATGACTATTAATCCAGAGAGCAAGAGGTACATGAATGTTCTGGAGAGAGAAAGGGAGGGCTTATAAGCATCTCTTTCTCTTAATTTCAGGAATGTGAAAACGCAGAAAGGGGTACCCATCCTGTGCACCAAAGCTGGGAACTACTTTCAGTGTGAGCTGATCTTCTGGTGGCCACTGTAGGTGGAGAGAAGAGACCAGGAGGCAGTTAAGGGAGGGTGGAGACTTGGGTCTGAACTCCTGCTCTTGGGCCCTGTGGTCATCCTAACCAGGACTTGCCAGTTTCCCAGGATAATCCCCGCCTCACAGGGTTGTCTGTGAAATTAAATGGGTCACTGCATCTGCATATAATTCCAGTGGAATTAGCACAGAATTAAGAGCTCAAAATGAAGACAGAGACTTCAGGCATTGAGGGGAAGCCACACCATGTTTAACAATTCCTTAAGAGCAAATTTTCTAGCAGAGGAAACTCCAGGTTCTGGTCTCCAGTGTAGAGGGTGGGTTAAAGGGACAGGAGGTGAGAAGTCTCCCTTAACATGCGAGGAAGGCCTAAAGTCCCACCCTCAAATAGCCCAAATTTCTGAGAGGAGAGAGGATTATTTTTTCTAAAAAAGGTTAGAACCAAAAGGTCTTCAGGCAAGGGGGGAGGAGCAGAAGGCAGGCAAGGTGCTGGGAGAATATCCCCTTCGCTCTCCCACAGGAGTGGAGCCACTTTATGGAAGGTTCTGCTCTTCTGCTTCTTCCCTCCTTCCCTATCTTGCTCACACAATGGCAAACACAGGTGTGTCCGAGTCACTCTCATGCTCAAGGCCTTCAATAGCTCCCTTACCTTCAGCATCAAGTTCAAGTACTTTGCCTAACATTTAGCTTTTCAAAATGGGCACTCACCTCTCTTCCAGCCTCTATTGATAGATTAACATTTACTGGGTGCTTACTACAGGTCAGGCAGAATGTCTTTCATTCAACTGAATTATTTCAATCTTTATAACAATGTTGTGACAAATGATAATCTCCCATTTTACAGATGATGAAACAGTCCTGGGGAAGGTAGTAGCTCACCTAAGGCTCTAAAGATTGTGAAACTAACCCTGGAGGTGGCAGTGTTGACATTAGTCTGTTTAAAGGCATAATAAGATGCTGTGTTAATCTGTCTGCCTGGTGCTTCCTAAACCTTCTCGACAGTTCCCCCAGGCCACTGGTATTAAGTACAGCAACAGGGCACAACCACACACTACTGAACTACTGAAGGCTTACTCTCTCCCATTAGACTGAGTTTTTGGAAGGTGAACATTATGAGCTGATAGAGACCCATGACCCAGAACAACCAGCAAATGTTCATTGTACTAGCAGTAATATTCCAGCAGAAGCAGCCTCCTACCAGGATAGAGAATGGCTGTACAAGCTCCTTGAAATGGTTCGGGCTGACAGGTAAAACTCCTTCTACACTCTGGCATAATCCTGTAGTTGAGACTGATCACAGACTCTGAAATCAGACTGCTTGAGCTTCGGTCCCGGCTCAGCTACTTAACAGCTGCATGACCTTGGGTAAGTTACTTGATTTTCTCAGCCTCAGTTTCATCATTGTGTAAAGATGGGACAATAATAGCTACTTTACAAGTGGAGAAGACAGAGAATGGCACATAGTAAAGAATCAGTGTTAGAACTGACAAAACACAATAGTAGTTAAAATACGTACTTTTCAGATTTTAACATCCCCCAAATCAGGATGCATTTTACACTTGATATGAAAACAAACTACCGTGTAGGTTTATAGGCAACATTTTTTTTTCTTTGCAGGACTTCACACATCTCATAATAAATGACCTCAGTGCCAATGAAATATGGTGATATCTTCCGGAAGCAGCATGCTTTTAGCATAGAGAATGGACTCCAGTATACAAAAATGTTGCCAGGGACACCCCACAACTTGCTATGTGACTGTGGTACATTACTTCACCTCTCCTACGATCAGCTGCCTCCTTCACAAAAACAGGGACACACAGTAGGCATGCAAATTCAGTTCTCTCCTCCCTTAGCCAGGTAGAGCTGCCTATTTTCCCTATGTCTCTTACTCCTCCTTTTACAAAATGGGGTCAAGATCAATGAATGGGAAAAGATGGAAGAACAATTTAAATGACTACTTAGCAGTAACACTGCCAGGAAACAGCTGCTTGCATGGGTTCACACAGCACAAAAACCTATCAAGAAAGAGGGGGCCCATGTTCTGCCTCGTGCAATCCAATTCCAGTACAATCTTTGGGCAAAGCCTTGAGGGACATAGAGCTTCGGGGTTTGAGACCAGCAGGGAGTACTTCAGTTTCAAAAACATGACCAGAACATCGACTACCACAACACCTCTATCCCCCTATTCACACGGTACAGTAGATTTCTGCATGTGTGGACAAGGTTTTTCAGTCCCAACTCTCAGGCTGCTGCTCCTAAAACAAAACACAGTCCAAATCTGTTTCATCCTTAGTGGCTGGAAAGCCCTAGCAGCTGCTGATGCATTCTTACCTTCATTCTTAGCTTGAGGCAGGGGGTGGGAAGTGGTGGGAGTGAAAGCAAGAGGGGACAAACCCTGAGGCTTCTTGAGTAACTATCATCTCCCTAGGTAAGAGACGGTGAGGCTGTTCCCTTAGCAGCAATAGTCATTGCCAGGAGCACCCTGGAGATTCCACAGAAATTCTGGAGGGAGATGGAGAGAGGAGCTGACAGTGGGAGAAAAGGCATGTGCAGCTCAGCCTCGAAGCTTCTGAGGAACTACAGATGGCCAGGCATGGCAGCTAGAACAGCAAGCCTCCTTTCCACTCTCACAGCCTGCAGTGTGAGCACAGGGTAAGATGTGGTTTGGAGATACTCGTACGTGGGACCAAATCCTAGCCCCATCACTTACCACCAGATGTTAGTGGTGCCCAAACAATCCGGTCAGCTATTCCTTATCAGTGAGTAGCTGCTATATGCCAGAAATTATATTAATCACTTTTAAGTAATACCTACTTCAAAAGGTAGATCTATACCTCTGTGGTTAATTAGTGTGCCAATATGGATAAAGGCGCCAAGATCATTTAATGGGGAAAAAAGTTTTTTTGAAGGTTTTTTTTTTTTTTTTTGAGATTTATTTTTTGGGGTGCCTGGGTGGATCAGTGGGTTAAAGCCTCTGCCTTCGGCTCAGGTCATGATCCCAGGATGCTGGGATCAAGCCCCACATCAGGCTCTCTGCTCAGCAAGGAGCCTGCTTCTCCCCCTCCCCTCTCTCTGCCTGCCTATCTGCCTACTTGTGATCTCTGTCAAATAAATAAAAATAAAAATATTTTTTAAAAAAATATTTATTTTTTGGAGGGGGGGAGAGGATGTGTGTGTGTGTGTGTGTACATGAATGTGCGTGAGAGCAGGGGGAGGGGCAGAAGGAGAGAAACTCAAGCAGATTCCCTGCTGAGCATGGAGCCCATCGTGGGGCTCAGTCCCACGACCCCCAGGATTATGATCCAAGCCAAAATACACATTCAGATGTCCAACCAGCTGAGCTACCCAGGCACCCCCAAAACAGTCTCTTTTTAATAAATGATGGTGGGACAACTGGATATCCACAGGCAGAAGAATGAATATGAAACTCTGACCTCACACCATATGCAAAAGTTAATGCAAAATGGGTCACAGGCCTAAATATAAGAATTGAAACAACAGGAGTGTTAGGAGATAGGTATAAATTTTCAGGACCCTGAATGAGACAATGGCTTCTTATCTAAGACAGCAAAAGCACAAGCAACAAAAGAAAATAAACTGGGCTTCATCAAAATGTAATTTTGTGTCTCGAAGAAAATAAGAAGATAACTCATGGAATGGGAACAAAATACTTGCAAATTATCTGACAAGGGTCTCACAACAGACCATATACAGAGCTTACAATTTAATAATAAAAAGACAAATCATTCAATTTGAATTGACAGGAGATTTAAACGAACATTTTCCCACAGAAGATACACAGATAGTGGATCAGGACACTAGTCATCAGGAAAGTGCAAATCAAAAGCACCAGGAGCCGCCACTTCACACCCGGTAGGATGGCTACAGTAAACAAAGCAGAGCAGCACCCGTGTTGGTGGGGATATGGAGGAATGAGGCTGGTAGGAATGGCGCAGCCTCTACAAGGAAGAGTCTGGCAGTCCTCCAACAGCTGAGCACTGAACTGCTGTCTGATCCAGCAGCTCCTCTCCTATTAGGTGCACGTCCAAGAAACTGAAAACTTATGCCCACAAAAACACTTGTACATGAATGCTCCTAACAGTATTTTTCATTACAGCCCAAAAGCAGAAACAACCCAGTAATGTCCATCAGTGGGTGAGTGGACCGAAAAAATGCATACAATGAAACGGTATTTGACAATAAAAGGAATGAAGTACTGACACATGTTACAACATGGATGGGATTTGGAGACGGGACGTCAAGTAACAGAAGAAAGTCGACAAAGATCCCATAGGTTGTAGGATTCCATTTATATGAAATGTCCAGGAACAGGCAAGTCAACAGAGGTAGAAGTAGATGAGTGGCTGATCAGGGCTAGAGAAGGTAAGGGGACTGGGGGAGAGGGCTGAAGTGCACAGGCATTCCTTTCTGGAGGTGAGAAACATGTTCTCAAATAGATGGTGGTGATGATGATATAATTTTATATCTATTAAAAGCCACTGGATTGTATACTTTATTATTTTTTTTAAATATTCTTTATTTATTTATTTGACAGAAAGAGAGATCACAAATAGGCAGAGAGGCAGGCAGAGAGAGAGAGGAGGAAGCAGGCTCCCTGCTGAGCAGGGAGCCTGATGCGGGACTCGATCCCAGGACCCTGAGATCATGACCTGAGCCGAAAGCAGAGGCTTAATCCACTGAGCCACCCAGGCGCCCTACTTTATTATTTTTTTTTAAGATTTTATTTGAGAGGGAGAGAGCGCATGAGAGCAAGCAAGCACAAGCCGGGGGGTAGGGATGAAGGGAGAGGGCAGAAGGAGAAGGAGAAACAGACTCACTGCTCAGGAGGGAGCCTGAGAATGTGGGGCTCAATCCAAAGACCCCAGGATCATGACCTGAGCCAAAGGCAGACACTTAACCAACTGAGCCACCCAGGCGCTCCTGAATTGTATACTTTAAAATGGGTGAATCGTATGGTTATGATTGTATCTCAGTAATTTTTTTTTAAAGATTTTATTTATTTATTTGACAAAGATCACAAGTAGGCAGAGAGACAGGCAGAGAGAGAGCCGGGAAGCAGCCTCCCCACTGAGCATAGAGCCCGATGTGGGGCTTGATCCCAGGACCCTGAGATCATGACCTGAGCCGAAGGCAGGGGCTTAACCCACTGAGCCACCCAGGCGCCCCCTAATGTGTCTTTTAATCTGTAGTAACAGAAGCTAACAAGAGGCTGCAGGCTGTTAGGCTGCATACGGGCAGCATTTGGCTTGCCACAGAGGTTTTACAGGGACTAATACTAATCAGAGCATACATGAAACAACAGCTGGCATGTAAAATCCAAATTTCTAGTTTTTCTGGAAAATAAGATCTAGCAAATCCAAAAAAAATTTCTGGAGCTGGAAAAGAAACATGACTGAAAATGGACTTCAAATGCTTGACACGATCCAAGGTAGAACCACTTCAAGTTACTGGAGTGACTCATTTAAAATGCGGGATAACTTCTAATACTTGGAGCTGTCTTAAATGAGATGGGTTGATGGGTTGCTTTTGGAAGTAATACATTTCCTATCACTAGTGCCAAGTACTGATACGTGCCACAACAAGGATGATCCTTGAAAACTTTATGCAAAGTGAGAGAAGCCTATCACAAAAGGCACATATTATACAACTCTATAGAAACAGAAAGTAGGTTAGTGGTTGCCAGGGGCTGGGGAGAGAAGGGAATTGGGAGTGACTGCTAACAGGTATGGGACTTCTTTTTGGAGTAGTGGGAATTTTCTGGAATTAAATAGTGATGATGGTTGCTCAGCACTGTGAATATTCTAAAAATCACCAAACTGTACACTTTAAGACAGTTAAAAAGGTAAATTTTAAGTTATACGAATTTTGTATTAATAAAGAGAGAAAGGTAGAGAAGACCAAATGAGATCGTCCTTATTAGCTGCTTAGGATAGTATCACAGTAATGTTAGCTACTATTATCAACTTCATTTGATGATAAAGAAATGAAGCCCAGAGAGGGATTAAGGGTTTGGTTCTGTCAAAACAAAGACCAAGGCTATGATGAGGCAGAGTCAGGACAGATCCCCAGTCTTGCCTGGCTCTAAAGCTTACAGGACTGTAATAAACATTCATTGGCAGTGACAGAAACCCATAGAAAATACTGAGACCAACTGACTAAGCTCCACATTCATAAAAGGCAGACCACTGGCAGACCTGGGTCTGCCAACAATAAAACCTGTTTTTCCAGGCGCAAATTACAGGCCGAGTGAAGAAAGTAGCATCCCCCAAATTCTGCTCTTCAGACTACCCTAGAAGAGTTGGAACTAATTCTCTGCATTCAGGGACTTTCCTCTAAAATTGCTTTGCCATTCATGTAATCCATATCAAACCTAGGACTTCCGTGCTCAATACACACGTTCCTCTTTAAAGTCTCCACATCTGAGAGGCTCCTGGGAGAGGCAGGTTGGGTAGACACCATCTTCAAGAAGGGAAATTTTACCGATAAAGGTTGTCTGTGCCTGGGGTGCCTGGGTGGCTCAGTGGGTTAGGCCACTGCCTTCGGCTCGGGTCATGATCTTGGGGTCCTGGGATCGAGTCCCGCGTCGGGCTCTCTGCTCAGCGGGGAGCCTGATTCCTCCTCTCTCTCTGCCTGCCACTCTGTCTACTTGTGATCTCTGTCTGTCAAATAAATAAATAAAATCTAAAAAAAAAAAAAAAGGTTGTCTGTGCCTTTGACCTCTCCCTAGTTTGGTCTTTTCCTTTTGGTGTTCTCCTAACCCTAACAACTCACCCAGGGGCAGAGGGAAAGATCATCCAGCCAGTTCCTGGGTGGCTTCAATCAGCAGCCCCCACCTACCCAAATCAGGGGGCTTCTTAGAGAAGGAACACTAATATTTACTATTTATAGGACACCGAATTGGTTGGCCTTATATATAATAAAACTCATTCAGTCTGCTGACCACTGTAAGGTGTACATTATCACTATCTTCCTTCCTAGACGTGGAAATAAGTGGTTTTAGGTCACTAAACAAAGAAAAGTTGTCAATTCAACTCTTAAGTCTCATGCCTTCTCTACTATGCCACACTATCCCTTTCAGAGTGTCTCCTCAGGGTGAGAAATACCCCTTCCTTAGATTAAAACTGTTATAACGTGGAGAGTAAAAGTGTTAGGTTCTGACTACAAACCTGGGCTCGATTACTAGCCAACCATACTAATTATGTGACCCCAGGAAGTTACTGAACCTCATTTAAGTCTCAGTTACTTCTGTAATACACACATAATACTGGACAATTGTTTGTCTGCCCAGTATCCATTCCCTTTTCCTAATAACACCCTGACTTCCTTTGGAGGAATTAGTTTTTTCTTAACACATCCTGGTAAAGTATGAATATGTGACTTAAGCTAATACAGTCTGACATTCCCTCCCTAGAACTCGAATCTCAAGGGAAAAAGAAAGCAAACGGCTAGAACTCACTCATTATAGCAACAACACCTAAACAGCTAGTCCTGGCTCCAAGAACATTCCTGTGGTCTATCACTGCTGTCCCAGTTCTCTGCAGCCAATCTGGTTCCCATGCCAGATTTTCCAGCCTTCACACTAAATCTCCAAGTCCTTAACATCGTTCTAATAAATTCCTTTTTATTTACATCAACCGGTCACTTTCCTGCTTACAACCAGTGAACGTCAAATGAAACACTGTTCCATTAGGTTATTGACAGGATAGGGTAGGATTCAACAGATGGAAGCTGACACTACAATCATCACAAGTAAATTCAATATGGACTGTAAACCAACATATGAACACGACCGTGTTGTAAATATGGTAGAGATGACAGGCAAGAAAGACCTGCCCACAGATTATGTTCCAGGCCACCTCCTGGCAAAACTATTTCATAGTTAGGATAAAAGTCCCACATCCTCAGTAGAAAGCTACCTTAACATACCTGACATGGGTCTTCACTACCCATTCTACTCCAGGAAATGCTTCAGGAATTTTCAATCACCTGAAAACGGAGAAGTAAGAGATCAGCCTTTTGAAGAGGAAGTTCTAAAGACATACAAAATAAAAGATAGAGATCCTGCATGCAGTTTACACATTACAGGAGAGAAACATGCAACTTTAAAGAAATTTTAAGTAACATTTCATTGTGAATATCAATATGGGGACCTATAGGGCTCATCCTTGTACATTTTTAAATAGCTGAGCAGAAAGCTTGACTTTGGGGAGCAGCAGGTCTAATCTACAGTCATTGAAATTTTACAATGTGTCATTTAAGATGTCAGACTTTGTGCCCAGGTTACATTACAGTTCACTTGTGATGGGCAGGATTATTAAGAGTTATGGCTAATTTATGCGGCAGCATATGGTTTTTCTTTTTACAGCTATTTTTATTAAACAAGTTTTGCAAAGTTTTAACATTAAAATTAACAGCTAAAGAATTGTTTATGCAAGTTGCTGTCACAGTTTATGTAAAAGAGAAATATGTGCTATTAAAATCAGACATTTAGGTTACCTTTGGTTTTTTGCGATGCATGTTAGCTTTACACATCCTGATTCTCTTGCGATAATTTTCCTTTAAAAAGGGGGGTATAGAGTGATCTCTTTTCATCAAAACAAGACATAATGCCCTGAAAGCTGACTTCAAACCATGGTTGAAAATTCAGTTATTTACACTTTATCACAATCTACAAATACATTTTTTTGTTGGTGTGTTTTAAAAAAGAAAAAAAATGTCCATCATGCACTGCTGCAGGCAGCTTGGCACTTCCATACAAGAGGATTTTTCACCCCCGAGCAGTTTAGGTGGCTCCTTTAGGGAAGGCACGAGAACCCTGAGAATTAACAGAGGAGTGGAAACAGGGCCAACCAATTCCATCATTTCCTCTCGGTCTCTCAGGAGGGAGTTCAGCGCCAGCCGATCATGCCAGATCCTGCCCCAGCCCAGCTGATTTGTTAACAGCATTTCTGGGATCAGAAGGGAAACCCATAAGGGCACCCAGGGTTTGCGGAATTGCCGTATCTAAAGGCAGGTGCTATCCCTTTCCAAGCTCGAGGAGATTATTTGGTGTCACGCTTAGGGCCACCTAGCGGCTCTACAGAGGTGCAGATGGGGTGGCTGGCACTTTAGACAGTGAGGCCTATGTGTGGAAACCAATCCAAGTTTCGGCTCAGTTGGGTTTTTCTCTCCAGCAATTAGAGCTTGTGATAGGACGGGATAAAACTGCTGTCAAAACAACTTCCAGGGGGTGAAAAAGCTTTGATTATTTTTAAACTAAAACTTAACAACTCGATAAACTTTTTTTTTTGGTAAACTTAAAATAAAATCCCCCCCACCACTTTTAAGAATATCTCCAACTTTTAACAAGCCCATTAACTTTAGAGTTAATTTAAGTTTATTTGAAAGAGAAAACTATTTTATTGTCCACCCAAAAAAATGACAATTCATCACATTTACTTTGATTAAAAAAGGACTAAACTTTATTGACAAACTGCTGCAGACATTTTGACATAAGTTTAAGCTACCTATTTAGGCAGACTTACACATGTAGCATTTAATCTTCCAAGAACAAAATGGGAGGACGGTACAAATCCAATTAGGACTTTAACTTATGTACAAAGTGGATTTTGATTCCTTTTTCATTCAGCTGCAGTGTCCCTTTTTATATCATGCTAGTGTTGAGACATACTTGACTAACTACCTTGGAAACAGTTCAATATTGACAACCGTCACTTAAAAAAATCATCAGCTTTTGGTTCCAGTGTCCAAGTGAGCTTTTCATGGAGTGCAGAACCTCAGATGGACAAAACACTTTGTCTTTTTAAATACTGAAATTTTAAATTTTTAGTGCTATCACTGAAAGATTTTTCATGGCTAAAAAGCTCTGCATCAAATTCAATCCAGGTGGCTAGCCCCTCTCCCCAAATTCACCTCTTCAAAACCTGCTCCCCACTAAGTATCTCTCAACACTGTATGTCTGGGGCTAGATTTCAAAACCCACATAATGAAAAAGTCAGTTTTACAAACCTAATTTTGTTGTTGTTGTTGTTTTAAATCAATTAACGTTAAAAATTGCATCAACTATTTAATTCATGAGGATCTTTCATATTAAAATTTAACCTTAAGATTCAACCGCCATGTGCTTTTAAAGGAAACATTTTTAGAGACGTCTGAGCTCACTTTTACATGGTGGCACCTACTGCCGTTAACGTTGTGATTTTAAATCTTAAACAGCCCTGAATTTTGAAATGTAGCCTAGTTTGGGATTCTGCAACTACAACTTTACGGGATGCCTCAAATCAAAACTAAGAGAAAGTTAACAAGCCTTAAACTTCAGAACCTTTAAGCAAGCAATGTCACTTTTGAAACTAACAGGTTTGTGGTTTTTTTTTTTACTCAACTTTTTTTTTATTATAAAAGGTACATTTCTGTTTATATTTAAACAACAAAGAAAAAAGCATCTACACACTTAAAAAATTAATTCGATATTCCTAAATCTATTTTAACTCATTTTAAAATACTACATACAGAAGCCAGAATGCAGAGTTAAGAATGGAGTAAGGTGGGGAGAAGAAGGGGACCACGAAGAAAAACACTTAGACAATTACTTGTCTGTTGTGGGTAAAGCAACAGGAATCCTGGGAGATACAAGAAATCAGTAACAACTTTGCTCATAACTGATATTTTCCCCTCATGTTTGTTTTTAATAACGTCCATATGGGTGCTCTCTGTATGCTCCCTTCACCGGCCTAGCTGGAGGGGCCTTCAGCGATGGCCTGGTCCCATTCCAGTCGTCTTGGCCTGAGGGAAAAGCAAAAACAGTTTATAAACCACACGCCATGGGCATTATGTGAGGAGCAAGAATAGGTCATCTGTTAAAGATCACCAAAGACACCACTTTGTTTCCAGTGTCTTGCCACATCCCAGTGGGTCCTTGCTTTTTGCTCTGCTTGGCCCTCCTAAACAACTTCATTTCCCAGCTGTAGGGCAACTCTGAGCAGACAGACAGAATGAAAAGGCTCAGAAAAGGCCTGGAGTCATCTTTAGCAAATATGTTCTCCACAGGCAATATGATCTTCTCCTCCAGCCCCCAAATCTGGATAAACCCAACACCTTGCTTGAGACAGTGAGGAAATGAATCTCAGTAGGTCTGCAATGCCCTTTTTCCTGTTCTCAATGGAATTGGGCAAAGAAAGCCTGTGGAACCTTCAGGAAGTCAGAATGGAAGCAGGTAGCTCCCTTTCCAACAGCAAGTCAGGTTTCCCTGTTGAAAAGTGTCCTCTCTGGGAGAAGTAAGCAAGGGCCGCATTTCAAGAGGCCTCTCCATCAGCAGAGCTGGTCCACTGCTCTGGCGTAGGGATCAGGACGTGTTTATAGCACTGATACGGAGAATTCACTGTTTCCTTTCTCATGCAATAGTCCAGAGAAGCCAGACAACATGGTTGACAGCCCCAAATAACTTTCTTTTGTTACAGGGAAAAGCCTGAAAGAGATGGTCGCTTGCTTCTACAGCTGACCTTATGAAAAGGAGCTGCATGTATGAGCTTATTCTCCTACTCGCCCTCACAGGCTACCCATGCCAGTTCATCCCCAACGCGTTTCCCCAGCTGCCTGCATTCACAAATCTGAGCCTCAATCACTGTAAGTCTAAAATCTCTACATGGACCTCAAGTCCCAGAGACCCTATCTAAGCCCATTTTTATCCTCAGTATAATAGATACAGCCATTACTTTCCAAATGGCTTCTGGTACTAACAAGACAGTTTATTTTTGTAATTCTGTTTATAAAGGCCAAAATCATAACAGATTAACTGTGGCAACATCACACCAGGAGCAGAAGAGGCAGCTTGCCTCTTTCAGTGCAGTCTCTTCTCAAGCAAAACAGAAATGTAATTCAGTCAAACACACACAGAGGCAGCATTGTGCTGCCTCACCAATGGGAGGGAAATACCCTGGGGCAATCCCACTGCCCTTCTTCTAAACAGTGGCCTACGAGAGCGGAGCAGTGTTACTGATGGCAACTGTCCAGCACCATTTAGTTAGAATTGGTAAAACGGTTTCCCTAGGCAGGCAGCTGACTGGCTACTACAGACTGCACTGACAAGTTAGGCTCAGCTTGTCTGCGGGAGCTCTAAGGGACTAGGGGTAAGGGGAGACTGTTAACTAGTGTCTTAAGATGAATTGTCAATTGCTGAGCCCCTGGCCAAGGACTCTGGAATTCCCAAGGTATGCTGAAAATACCTTGCATTTAAAAAGCGGCTCTCTCTGCACCCACACGGAACTCCCTCTGGGGCCCATTAACACGGGGCCATAATTGGCACTCGAAGACTCTTGAGCAATGTGTTTTCAACTAAACAGACAGTTCGGTCCTGCTGCCATTCCAGCCTCTATAGCTCTCTTGGGATCAAGGACTGAGCTGAGATGTCTCCAAGCCAGGAAGGAGCTTGGTGCCAGTACTGCCCTGAAGTGGCCCCAGCTCCTACTGCCCGAGATCTGAGATGACAGGCAGGATGTTTGCACCCAACCTGCTTTTGCCTAGCTCCCTGCATCTGGTTAGTTCCCTTTCCGCTAACATTTCCTCTACACTGAGATTCTTTTCAGTGAGATCCAAAATTCTTCCTCAGAATGAAGTGGGGTGGGGTACATGGGTGGCTCAGTCGGTTAAGCATCTGCCTTCAGCTCAGGTCATGATCCTGGGGCTTTGGGATCGAGCCCTGCGTTGGGATCCCTGCTCAGTGAGAAGTCTGCTTCTCCTTCTCCCTCTGTTGCTCCCCCTGCTTGTGCTCTCTTACTCTCTCTCTCTCAAAATAAATAAACAGAATCTTAAAGAAAAAAAATGTAGTGGGGCTGGAAAATAAAACTGGATATGATGTAGTTCTCAGTATCTACCCATGTGGCCTAGACCAGCAGCAAGGGCCCTGCAACATGACCTAGGCCTGGCAATCTCCCCTGGTCTAAAGGAGAAAAGGATCAACATCAGCTTAAAAGTCTGGTGCTCCAACCAGGCCTAGCTGGACCTGAGCCCTAGTCTAAGACATCTGCTTAGCCTTCTAAGGGTAACCCCATCTCACCTTAAGAGCTCCTCTTTCTATGGGACACCGCACAATTGCAATAAGAACGGGATGGCTACTGTCCTATCAACATCTCAGCTTTCTAAATGTTCCTCTTTCGGTGTGTGACTGGCAGCCCCCAGTAATCCAGTTACTAGCATTCCCACAGACACTTACTTGCACACTCTGCCCACCATGGAAATAAAGACATACCATAAGCTTCGTAAGAATCCTGAACCTCCCCATGTCCATAGTCATAATATTCTGAGTCCCTGGAAGCCAAAGACAAGAGTGTTAGAGAGCTACAGAGTAACTCTACTTCCATTTCCCCTTCTTCCCACATTTCAGACATTTTACTACATGTGTAGGGCAGGAAAATGCTCATTTTGCCCCATCTCCAAACCAGAAAATATTTCCAAAACAGGTATGTGCTATGTAGTTAAACAAAACAAAACTAAACAAAAAATTACAATCATTGCAAAGAAAAAAGGATACCATGTAATTTAAAGTGAAAAAGCACAATCCAAAACTGACCATCTTAATCACAGTGTACACACACACACACACACACATTTATAGGGCTCTCTGGAAGAGAGTAAACAAACATACTGTTCTGTCCCCACTGTACAATTATGAAATACTTTTTTAATCAATCACAGATAAAATACATATACACAAAAACGTTATTTAAGAGTGCAGAAAATAACCTAAGTTATGGTAGTAGGATTCTAGCTTCCTTTTAAACTTTAATGCACCTTTAATGTGGCAATAATACATCAAAACAATTTAAAGGCATTTTCCCTTCATTTCCATGTGGTCACAGCTCGGGAAATTTTCACGTTATTCCCAGATTCTATACTATAAATTCAGATACACAGGGTGCCTGGGTGACTCGATTGAGTGACTGCTTTCAGCTCAGGTCATGATCCTAGAGTCACAGGATCGAGTCCTGTACTGGGCTCCCTGCTCAGCAGGGGGTCACCTCCTCTGACCTTCCCCCCTCATGCTTGCTCTCTCTCAAATAAATAAAACCTTTTAATAAATAAATAAATTCAGATTCACAGTTCCCTAAGCTTACAGATCTGCGTGCCTTATAGATGTGGAAAGGAAAGGAGATACCCCCCAAAGGGGAGCCTCACTGCTCTGCAGATGTGTGCTACCTAAATCTCTCCGTTGTTCCAACTCCCTCCATCCACCCCAGGACATGAAACAGTACTTCTCTTGCCTGACTTACCCTTGGCTCTGGCTGTAATAGCCTTCGTAGCCTTCATAACTCTGTTCTGCATATGTGTCATCATACCCCTACAACAAATAAAATGAAAAAGAAAGGCAAAATCACACAGAATGGGGAAGGTAATTACATCCCATGGGTAGGCTTCTAGATTAACATGCAGAATTTTCCCCCCAAATTAACACCCACTGGTAAAGACTTGACAGAGAAAATTTTTTTTTAAAGAAAAAATGAAACAAAAAGGAACCATCAACCAAACCAAACCACCCTCCAAATTGTGGGCAGGAAACAAGGAAAAGTGTTGAACTTGAGCATTATCAGCAGTACTAGTGAAAAGACCCCTTATTAAAACACTGTATATTTGTCAAGGCACAGCCTATTTCCTATTTCATCTATTCACATGTAGTAAACTATGCTTCAAATGGAAAAATCTTCTCATAGTTTAACATTCACTCAAAAGAAGAGACCAGACTCCAGATCTTACAGGCAGTCCCTGCTACCTACACCAAGGGCCAATGCCCTATCATTCAACTTCCTTTGGCAGCCTTCTAGGTATCGGGAAATGGCACACTGCTCAAACTTCTTACATATTCTTCATAGGTTTCTGGTGCAGGGGGCGGAGGCAAAGGTATCCTCTGGATGCCTGCTGTCCGTGCTCTGGGTGCTGGAGCACCCCTCACTGTAGGTGGGGGCGGCACTCCTCGAGTTACCGTGGCACCTCTGGTGATGGCTCCTCTCACAGGTGTACCACGTACCAAAGCCCCCCGAGGTGGTCCAACACCACGGCCCCTGTAAGAAGAAAACATGTTTTTGTTTTTGTTTTTAAGATCTTATTTATTTGGGGCGCCTGGGTGGCTCAGTGGGTTAAAGCCTCTGCCTTCGGCTTGGGTCATGATCCCAGGGTCCTGGGATCGAGCCCCGCATCCGGCTCTCTGCTCAGCAGGAAGCCTGCTTCCTCCCCTCTCTCTCTCTGCCTGCCTCTCTGCCTCCTTGTGATTTCTGTATGTCAAATGAATAAATAAATCTTTAAAAAAAAATCTTATTTATTTATTTGACACAGAGAGAGAGATCATAAGTAGGCAGAGAGGCAGGCAGAGAGAGAAGGGGAAGCAGGCTCCCCGCCAA
The DNA here is from genome assembly GCF_020171115.1 of Neogale vison. Lineage (NCBI taxonomy): Eukaryota > Metazoa > Chordata > Mammalia > Carnivora > Mustelidae > Neogale > Neogale vison. Next base: position 24,124,087 of record NC_058092.1, on the reverse strand, counting down.
GCAGAAAGCCCAATGCAGGGCTCGATCCCAGGACCCCGAGATCACGACCTGAGCTGAAGGCAGAGGCTTTACCCCACTGAGCCACCCAGGTGCCCCAGAAAACGTATTTTAAATGGAGATTTTAATACATAGATAATACTTTCATGTTCAGATTTGTTTGCAAATTCTGGAGCCAGACAGATCCCACAATGCCTTAAGCAGACCATTATTAAAACACAGAGGAAAAAACAAATGAACAAACAAACAAAATCCCCCAAAAATCCAAAGAGCTGGGTAAAGGACCCATACTGGAGACTTCCCAGGTTCCCAAGTGGACCTGTAGATGTTTCATCAGTGTACTACTTTGGAAAGTCTGAACACTCCATAAAGGTCAGTCACAAAAGGTAAACTTCTCACTTCTAAAGCCAGAGACCATTCTGAACTGCTAGAACTATCCAAAATTAAAAGACCAAGAAAAGTTTCAACAGGACTGCTGCACTTGGCTATGGCCAAAGGACCTAAGATCTACTTAATTCCACTCTAGCTGGTACAAATCCTGAGGCCCCCTTCTAAGAGGGAAGAAAGAGCACCACACTAAGAGAAAAACGGTACTGGCCAAACTTACATCCTGTTTCTAGTCATTTCCATTATTTTTTTACCTGGGAACAGGTGGAGGAGGAGGTGCAGCTCCTCGGCCTCTCACTGGCACCCCACGTCCGCGAGAGGGCTCCGGTACTCCATTCAAGTAGGAAAGCTCTAAAAATTGCTCCTGGCAGATATCATCCATCATATCCTGCAAATGAAAGATAAAAGGATTACTGGGCCACATCTCTACCTTCTGTTGAGAAGCTGTCCAGCCCACATAAGCCTTGGATACTAAGACCAGCTCTGAACGCCCAGACGAAGTCTCAGGTCATGCATTTTCTGAAGTCAAACGGCACCCTACCTGTCACCTCTTCGAGGAAAGTCCTGATGGCAGACCCCTCATTATTCAGCTGAAGCTTTTCATAATTAGTCCCTACCTGGCTCTCCAGATCGCTTCCATCCACTCTCCATGGATAAACTCCTTTCAAGCCATGCAGAACCACCTGTAGTTCAGAACCTAGCATACTTAGACACCCATTCTTGCAAATAGCTTCCTTTTCTTAGAATAGTAAAAGCTGCTACCGTTAATTAAGCTCTACGCACTGGGTACTTTATAATAAGCTCACTATAGGTTTTGCAGTTTAATCTTCAAGGTTACCCTGAAGTAAGTAAGCAGGTCGTCCCATTTTACAGCTGGGAAACGGAATCAGGGCATATAAAGCCACCAGCCTAAGGACAGACAGCTAGTAAGTAGCAGACTTGATGTGAATTCAGAATTACCTGTCTCCAAAATCTAGGCTTTGAATCATCTGACTACACTGCCTTTTTTGTCTACCTGAGAGACTAACGCGCTCTTAGAAGACTTAATCTAAAATATTACTTCTTTTGAAAACCTTTCTTTGATGCCACCCCCACTCCCTCCTCTTTTTCCACAGCACTGTGAAATTTTCTCAGACCCAAGCACTTACCACATCATTCTAGAATTGTCTTTCTCACTAGATTGTGAGAAAGGAGCCATTTTTGTAACTTCAGACCCAAGCAGAGTATTAGGCACCTACCAGATACTTAACAAATGTTTGGGATGAACAAGGAACCTGAGGCTCAGAAAAGTGAAATAATAACTTGTCCAAGATGACGCAGATAAAGGTCCCAGTCCAGTGCTCTTCCTACTGTACCAGGAAGCCTCTCTGGTACAGTTAATGGTTCTAAGGGGAAAACGGAGGCTCTGGTCATGGATGCAAAAATAGGCTCACTTTCTTTTTCTTCACAAGAGGGAAGAATTGAGTCAAATGCCATTTGCAAATCTTTTCACATATTTCCTGATGAGAGCCATTCAGTTTTAATACTCCATGCTTTTTTATATATCCCAGGTGGACAGAGCTTCAAGAATAGAAGGTTCTAGTCACCACAGAGATGCCCCCCTCCCCAACTCTTCACCTCCTCCTACCTTGCACATTACTGCTTCTTGAGACCCACCCTGGAGAATCAAGTAACCAGTGACGGCCCATTTGCCTGGATTCTTCCAAATGCTACTCCAACACCAAAGACACCCTGATACGCCTGGCAGACATATTTTTTGAAGATCCACTTAAATAAAAGCCTCGTAAAGCTAATCCTTTTGAGAAATACGCTGAGACTAAGGATAAAGAGGAGATATGCATACCCTTACAGCCCTTCAGACACTGGGAGGCTCGGGGTGCTTCAAGAGAACACCTCAAAAAGAGCAAAAAGAACTCCCTCAAGGGAAAATTTACCAGCTCCGAGGTCTTCTCTAGGAGATTTTAAATTGGCTGTTTCATGTTTGAACATTCTAACGAAGACGAGGTACTTGGAAGCAAAGCAGCTGCTGAGACATCTGAGACAGTGTTGGAATTCTTAGAGCTCAGCATTATAGGTACACACTGCCTATAAATTTTTGCTCTACCGATTCTCACATCCTCTGACAACCACATTTAGTTCCAACTCCTCATTCTGCATTATACAAGAAAGCCAACAACTGTATCTCACCTCCTCTTAGTTTTAGTGACGAAAACAGGAAGCTTACTCAACTCTCATGAAGAGTATTTCCCATGCTTCCCAAGGTTCCAGATTCATGCCTGGTTATTAAATATTCAACTGTAGTATGCTAACTCTGGCAACTAGTAAGTCTTGCTAAGCAAAAATCACACCATTTTCTACTTATTCAAAGAACGGACCTTCTGAACAGGTGGTAATAAGCAAGACTTAAGGTAACCTGGGCTGTCCCAACTCTTCGTGGGCCTCCGTTATACTCTGAAAGAAATTGCACACCTATTTGTTTAATATCCTCAACAGTCAAGCCTATAACAATCACACCTCTTTAAAATCAAACCCTATGTAATAAATTCCTTCAGGAGAGAAAGCCCTGAATACACCCTAGTCAAAATTTGATCTATTAAGATTGGAAGCTAGAAAAACCTCTTGCGGGGCGCCTGGGTGGCTCAGTGGATTAAGCCGCTGCCTTCGGCTCAGGTCATGATCTCAGTGTCCTGGGATCGAGCCCCACATCGGGCTCTTTGCTTGGCGGGAGCCTGCTTCTTTCTCTCTCTCTCTGCCTGACTCACCGCCTGCTTGTGATCTCTCTCTCTCTGTCAAATAAATAAATAAAATCTTTAAAAAAAAAAAAAAAGAAAAACCTCTTGCTGCTGTCTTCTACACTCTTCAGAGTCTAGAACATAAACCCCTGAGTACAGGAGGTTTACAACCATCTTAGCCATTTTCCTATCGTAACTTCCTAGTTCCACACTAGTACCAACACACTTAGCTCAGTTAAGATTCTGTTAAATCTTTCTTAACCAGACGTTCAGATGCCAGACACACTGTGGACCTAAGATACTAACAACAGATCCCGGTATATAACTAAAAACACATTAGATAAGGAGGGGTAGAGTGGCTTTGAGGTACAGTGCTTTGAGGACTAGGTACAAGTAACACACTACCTCAGAAAAATGAACATAAATACGGAATTCGGTAGGCAATTTCAGGCTACGCAGAGATCGTGATTAAGAACCCCTGCCTCAGCACAAGATCCCAGTTCTCTCTTGCTCAGTGATATAGGATGTGGATTTCCTTACTGGTACTAGGAACTTCTTGACTTCCTCCATAGCATGGGCCATGAGAGCATAAGCTTCACATGGGGGTCCAAAGACTTCAATGAAGACATGCAGATCCATATTCAAGTGGGCGTATTTGGGGTCTCCACCTTTGCGCAGCTCTTCCTCCTATGGAAAAATGCAGAATGACATCGTATCACATGGAATGGGAGAAAATGACACTTGTGTCCGGTGTAAAGAGACACCAAGAAATAACCTAAACATCTCAGAAAAACAGTAAAGTGTAAGAAAGCAAAACAAGATCTAGAGAATAGTAATTCTCACAACCTGTAATCAGTCTGCTACTAAAAGTTAACCACTGTCTTGATTTCCTGATGTATTCACTGCAGCTCTTATTAGAAGGTATAAAAGAGAGAAACGTAATTCCAGTCTTCACTCAGATATCAGCTGTTTGCCAAGCATGCATGCATTCACTCATTGCCAAGCATTTGCTTTTCAATCCCAGCTAGTGCTGTTAAGTACCAGCTCTTCTTCTTTTACTTCAAATAAATAAATAAATAAATAAGCAAACAAGCTTATTTATTTATTTAAATAAATAAGCAAGCAAGCAAGCTTATTTATTTATGGGGAGCAATGGGAAGGGGAGAGTGAATCTTAACAGGCTCCATGCATAGTGAGGAGCCCGAAGCAGGCCTGACCTCACAAAACCTGAGATCATGACCTAAAGAGAAACCAAGAGTTCGATGCTTAACTGACTGAGCCACCCAGGTACCCCTAAACTTTTAAACTTAGTTAATTATTTTTCAAAAAACGGTTTTATTTATTAATTTGAGAGAAAGACAGAGAGAGCACAAGCAGGGGAGAGGTAGAGGGAGAAGCAGACTCCCTGCTGAGCTGGGTGCCTGACGTGGGACTCCATCCCCAAGAACTGGAGATCATGACCTGAGCTGAAGGCAGATGCTTAACCATCTGTACCACCCAGGCGCCCCACTTTTTAACTTATTAAGTGACCTCTACCCCCCACTGTGGGGCTTAAACTCACAGCCCCGAGATCAAGAGTCACATGCTCTCCTGACTGAATCAGCCAGGTGGCCCAGCACCAGCTCTTCTCATCTGCTTATATGGTCTGGGGAGTTCTAGGGGAGGAAAAAAGTCAGGATAGAGTGAAGAAAATCCCATGTAGGTCTCAGTAGGTAAAATAACATACTTCAGCCCTAAGTGTATCCATCCATCTAGTGAGAAATGTGAGTGGATGAAAGAAAGGGCTCTGAGAAAACAGTGTTCTAAGTTTTTAGGCTGTATCTGATATGCCACATCTAAAAAGCTGACCCTAGAAGGCTAAGACTAATCTATTTGGACAGGAATTTTTTTGATACATCTGAAGAATACAAAGTCCATGGAGCTATGACATGGAAAAAAATCAGCTTGAGGTTCTGTTGTCAGGATTACTCATGGTTCCTTCTGAAGTACTTTCTTTTAGTGTTCTTTCACATTCCAGCTGGCTATTAAAAAACTCAGACAACTAATCCTCAGACTCACCTGTACTCACAACATTATTGCTCTCACTTTTCTATGTGACTGGCAAGGGAATACGCTGTTCATTTTAGTGTCTTCAGTCTGGATAAGTTTTAGTATATCCAGCTCCCCTTCTAAGTTTTCATAGCTAAGCTTACAAAAGTGAAAATTGCTACTGCTGCTTCCATCACTCGCAGTCAAATGTCAGGAAAGAAACAATCACCAGGGCTCTTCCTAGGGTTGCCAAACAAGTATAATCTCTCTACACAATCTCTATAATCTATAATCTCTCATACACAAACTGAAGAGATTCACATTCTATACATTTACAAGCACTGGCTTCCAGAAGACACTGTCTTCTTGCCTCATGGGTATGAGCTTACCTTGGCTTTGTCTCTCATTGAGCCCTTGCCCAACACAGAGATCTTTGCACCAGTCTCTTCCTGCAGTCTTTTGATTGTATTCCCTTGTGGCCCGAGGATCTTCCCCACAAAATTGAACTGACAGAAAATAAAAATGGATTTCTTATACACATTTCTGTAAAACATTTCCACATGTATTACCTCATTTGATCTTCAACAACCCTATAAAATAGGGGTCCTATTACCATCTCCATTTTACTGAAGGATATGCTGAGGATAGACTGAAAAGAAGTGAACAGTCTAAGCTTATACAACTAGACAATAGCAGTTCCTAGACTTGAACTTGGGTTTCCTGATGTAGTCTGGTGCTCTTTTCAAACTATCACACTACAACCCTTAGTACTTCAACACTTGTAAACATTCTTAAGGCAATGACCTCAGAAAAGACAAATGGTGTTCTTTTGTAGTGCCTGTTTGGTGAATCAAATAGAACTAATTTCTCTTCTTTAAAAAAAGGAGAAGAGAAGAAAAACGAGAAGGCATTTATTTAAAATTAAAACACGGAATAAGAAATAAAACTAACTTCATCTAGTCAAGGATTTGTATCACATTTCCTGTATTTAGATTTTGTGTCCATCTTCACCCCCCCATATCAATCTTTTGACAGAGAGCAACTCTTCAATTTGTGTGTGTGTGTGTGTGTGTGTGTGTGTGAACTTGGAGCCTGAACAAACATTTGAGAAATGTTATATTTCCTTCCTAGCAATAGGTACGCTGTTAGTTATGGAAACAGATGTTTTAACTGCCAGAAACAAGTACTCCAACTATGGGAGGGAAGCTTCACAGGCTCAAGGACCTAATGCATCAGAATTTCCAGAAGTCTTTATTTCAACCCATGGCTCTCACACCTACAGAGACAACGAAGTGAGTGAGGCACGTTATAGCTTACCTTGGGATACTGCTTGACGGGTATCAGTACCCGCTCCTTCAGCTTCATGTTCTTATGAGAAAATAAATCCAGGTAATTCTCCTCATCGTCCTTTTTTGAATCTCCTTTCTGAATCTTCTCAATTTCTGAATAAGACAAACACAATGAACTAGTTTATTCTGGTAACTAGACGCAAATTTCTGAGTCTGCATAAAGCAGTAAGAGAGTGTAAGACCGAATAGTTCAGATGTATGGAGTTGACTAGGAAACCCAAAAGCTGCTTCTCATGAACAAAGTTTGCTCTTCCATTCCCACCTGAAGCCTCTACATCAGAGCCATTCAAATGTTTCTCAAGAATAAGTGAATTTAGGGGTGCGTAGGTGGCTCAGTGGGTTAAAGCCTCTGCTTTCGGCTCAGGTCATGGTCCCAGGGTCCTGGGATCAAGCCCCGCATCGGGCTCTCTGCTCCACGGACAGCCTGCTTCCTCCTCTCTCACTGCCTGCCTCTCTGCCTACCTGTGATCTCTGTCAAATAAATAAATAAAATCTTTAAAAAAATAAATGAAAGTAGGGTCTGCATCAAACAAACCAAAAAAGGCACAATGTTGTATCTTTATGAAGAAACAAAGGTCAATAATTTTAATATACAATGAACAGTCCCATTAAAATACCATTGTTGACAGTAGTGCTTTGGATGATAGTCCTTTTTTTTTTTTTAAAGGTTTTATTTATTTATTTGACAGACAGAGATCACAAGTAGGCAGAGAGAGAGAGAGGAGGAAGCAGGCTCCCTGCCGAGCAGAGAGCCCGATGCGGGACTCGATCCCGGGACCCCAAGATCATGACCCGAGCCGAAGGCAGCGGCTTAACCCACTGAGCCACCCAGGCGCCCCCGGATGATAGTCCTTAAGAGCTTTGAAAGATGTGGTTCTTAGTTGGCTACTCACTAGTTGTGTCAACTTTGAAAAGTTATTTAATTGCTCTAATTTTAGGCTTCTTCACTGTAAAATGAAAGCAGTATCTACCTCATGAGGCTGCTATAAAGACTGAATATAATAACATATGTACACATACTAACTAAAGCCCATTTCCTAGAAAGTGCTTAAGTGTCAACATTATCTAGCCCAAGTTCAGTTAATGTCCTAAAGGCAAACATGTACGGAGGTATTTTTAAGTCACAGATTAAGATAGTTTCATCAGATATAACCTTTGTATACAGAAAGATTGCCCATAATTAGGGAATTTCATTCATTCATTCATTCATTCATTGTAAGCATCTGAGTGCTTCCTATGGAGAGGTAGATGATGGGGGAGATACAGGTATGATCATTAACCACTAGGGGAGACTTACAAAGGGCCAGACTTCTAGCCTATCAATACAGGACATACGGCAGAACAAGTCAGATATAATCCCCATCTTCACTGTATTTATAAACTGCATTCCCAGTCTATGAAGATGAAAGCGAAGTACACTTAGATGCTACAACAGGAGTACTAACAGAGATGGGGCAATGTGCACAGGCAATGAACAGCAACTAAAATGTTATATGGTCCACTATAAAGAGTCAAAAAACTAAATTTATACTCCTTTAAGTCATTGGAACAGTCTAAATAATACAGAACGTTCTCCTTATATACTATCCCCATACTGTGTTTCTATCTCCTCTAATTTTAAAAAAGATTTTATTTAAGAGAGAGAGACAGCATGCATGTGCCCTAGCATGGGGCGGGGGGATGAGGTGCACAGGGAAAAGGAAAGAATCTCAAGCAGACTCCTGGCTAATCAGGGAGTTCAGGGAGGAGCTTGATCTCACAACCATGAGATCATGACTTGAGCTGTAACCAAGAGCTGGACACCTAACGAACTGAGCCAACCAGGTACCCCTCTACCTTCTCTAATTTTAAGGTAAGGGTTCTCAAACTTCAGTATGCATCACAATCACCTAGAGGGCTTGTTCAGCCAGATTGCTGGGCCCCAACTCCAGTCTGGGATTTGTGTTAAGAATCTGCATTTCTAGCAAGTTACTAGGTTATGCTGATATAAAGTAGTATCTCTCTCTCCCTTAAAACAGTGGCTTTCACACTTTGAAAGCCACTGGTTCTTTGAAAGCCACTGGTTTAAGGTAGAGAGAGATATTACTTCAGGGGCACCTGGCTGGCTCAGTTGGTAGAGCATGTGACTCTTGATTTCAGGGATGAGTACGAGACCCATGTTAGGTGTGGAGATTACGTAAAAACAGAATATTAAAAAAAAAAAAATCTACTATTCAAACACATTGTACAAACCCATACCTCTAACAGTTTTTAAAAATAACTGTTTAGACTAAGTCCAGCTGTAAAGTATACAGATGATGGAAAGTCACTTTGATTCTGACAGACTTCATAAGAGTTCAGAATTTCAAACTGAAGGCTTCTGCTTATTAAAAAGCCTAATTTTGGGGCACCTAGGTGGCTCAATTGGTTGGGCGACTGCCTTTGGCTCGGGTCACGATGCTGGAGTCCCCGATCGAGTCCTGCATAAGGCTCCCTGCTAGTGGGGAGTCTGCTTCTCCCTTTGACCCTCCCCACTTCCATGCTCTAATAAAATCTTAAAAAAAAAAAAAAAAAAGGCGCCTAATTTCAGATATTATAGAATATGGTGTGCTAACTGAACTGCTTATGCCCAAAAGTACATAGTCCCTTGCTTTCTGAAAATTAAAACTGCTAATTATATTGTAAATGTTCCTTTTTTTCCCTCCAAAGATTTATTTGACACAGAGAGAGAGATAGAGTGTAGCAGAAGGAGAGCAAGAAGCAGACTCTCTGCTGAGCAGGGAGCTGGATGCCAGGCTTGATCCTGGGATCATGACCTGAGCTGAAGAAAGATTCTTTTTTTTTTTTTTTTTGAAGAAAGATTCTTAACGACTGAGCCTCCCAGGTGCCCAAACCCATATTGTAAATATTTTATTGACTGATCTGAGAGAGAGAGAAACAGAGAAAGAGAAAAGGTGTGGGGGCAGGGAGAGAGGGAGATCCTGAGACCATGACCCAAGCCGAAGGCAGATGCCCAACTGAGCCACAGCCCTCCCCCCAATATTGTAAATATTCTTTTTTTTTTTAATTTTAAAGAATTTATTTATTTATTTGACAGACAGAGATCACAAGTAGGCAGAGAGGCAGGCAGAAAGAGAGAGGAGGAAACAGGCTCCCCAACGAGCAGAGAGCCTGGTGTGGGACTCGATCCCAGGACCCTGAGATCATGACCTGAGCCAAAGGCAGAGGCTTAACCCACTGAGCCACCCAGGCACCCCATAAATATTCTTAAAAAAAAAAAAAATTATATTTATCTGACAGAGGGAGAGACACAGCAAGAGAGGGAACACAAGCAAGAGGAGTGGGTGAGGGAGAAGCAGGCTTCCCACTGAGCAGGGAGCCTGATGCAGGGCTTGATCCCAGAACCCTGGGATCATAACCTTAGCCAAAGGCAGATGCTTAAGAACTGAGCCACCCAGGTGCCCAATATTGTAAATATCCTTAACTAAACCTTTACTCCTATGAGAAGAACTGTAGAGGGGTGTGCTCTTCACACTGCTATGTTTCATTGTTTGAAAGACAGAACAAATTTGACCTTAAAATTAACAGACTTGGGGCACCTGGGTGGCTCAGTCGGTTGGGCGCCTGCCTTCAGCTCAGGTCGTGGTCTCAGGGTTCTAGGATTGAGCCCCACACCCGGCTTCCTGCTCGGCGGGAGGCCTGCTTCTCCCTCTCCCACTCCCCCTGCTTGTGTTCCCTCTCTTGCTGTGTCTCTCTGTGTCAAATAAATAAAATCTTTAAAAAAAAATTAACAGGGGCGCCTGGGTGGCTCAGTGGGTTAAGCCGCTGCCTTCGGCTCAGGTCATGATCTCAGGGTCCTGGGATCGAGTCCCCCATCGGGCTCTCTGCTCAGCGGGGAGCCTGCTTCCCTCTCTCTCTCTGCCTGCCTCTCCATCTACTTGTGATTTCTCTCTGTCAAATAAATACATAAAAAATCTTTAAAAAAAAATATTAACAGACTAAACCCTTCATTCAACACCCTATTTGTTTGCTGTTTTACTGGTGGTATATCCTGACCCCTATTCTGCCCTCCCACTTACTGCTAATATTAGCTTTTTCTAGTCACTGGTTTTGAGCCTACCATCTCTGAATACATCTCTTCTTGAGTTTCCAGGCTGAAAAACTGGTTACTCAATCCTCAAAAATCCTAGGAACAAAGATGCCACATTTGTGATCTGAAAACATCACCAAAGTGCTTCTAAAAATGTGGAACAAATTACATGCTTCATTTTAAATGTCTCTCTGTGTGTCCTAATTGCTACCATCTAGTTAGGCCCTTCAGCTATATTTTATAGCACTTTCCAGAAACTTTACTTGGCCAGTGCAAGAAGGTAAGACTCAAAACCTATTAATCTGTTGTACTCCTACAGGAAAGAGAGCTACAAAAACTGAACTCAAGAGAAAGGTTTGTCTTTATGCAATGTAATGGCACCCAGTAAATTAAAGGCAGGCCTGCTTCGCTTCTCTTTTCTTTCTTTCAAGATTTTTTTTTATTCATTTGTCAGAGACACAGAGAGAGAACATGCATAAGCAGAGGGAGAGGCAGGCAGGGGGAGAAGCAGGTTCCCCACTGAGCAGGGAGCACAATGCGGGACTCCATCCAAGGACCCTGGGATCATGACCTGAGCTGAAGGCAGACGCTTACTCAAAACCTTTCTTTCTATAACAGGGATCTTTCCGTTATATTTTGCACTAATCATATCTTCATTAGAATCCCTTTGTCCAGTTTACCTCACAGTTTTAAAAGGATATTAAAGCATTTTTAGAGAAGTCCCAGAAGGCTGATTAAATAAAACTGAGCATTGAAAAGATAAAAGAATCACGAGAGTTTAGCCTAGAAAGCAAAACACAAAGAGACAACAGTAAGTCTTCAAGAGGGCTCATCTTCCATGTTTGGAAGGGAAAGGACTGAATATTCATTCAATGTCTACTATGTATCAAATACTGTACAAATATTACTTCATTTATCCTACAAAATAACTCAGTCAAGTAGCCGGAACTATCCCCATTTTACAAATGAGCAAACAAACTCACAAAACTGTTCAAGTACTAGAATAAGGATCAAAACCCAGGCTTTCTCTAACTTCAAACCTCATGCTTTAATTACTGCCTCTAGTGAAGAGATTCTCAAGGGGGGGGCACTTTATTTAAGCAAGAGTTGATTTTGTAAAATTTCGGGTACAGTTTATAGCCCCAGACACTGTCATGTGGTTGAAGTACATGAAAGCACTCTGAGTACTTCAGATGTTCAGTAGCCTGATCTTGTTTTTCTTTTCTTCTTTAGTTCTCTATTTCTCTCCTTGGCCTCACTTTTCTTGGAGAGCTTGAAGTAGGTTGTAGTGGGAAGAAAAAAACCCGAGAAGCTTCCTAAAAATGGTTTAACCCTCAGGCCAAAGTAATTTCTAAACATCTTTTTTGAAACTAACTCCTTTAAGTGATCTTTGCTTAGGCCTCTAGAGACCTTGGGTGTCCCAAGAGTCAAGAAAGAAAAGCTAAAGTGTAAACAACACAGAGAGGTGATCCATTTGTTTTCTAGCCAGACACTTACAAAAACCGTATTTCATCCAGTGTCTCTATGCATCAGGAATTTTGTATTGTTTCATTTTGTCTTTATAACCAGGACTACCCCTATTTAACAAGTGCAAAAACCTGGGCTTAGAAAAGTTATATAACTTGCCCAAATCACAAAACTAGTTAGTGACACAGCAGGTACTTAAACTGAGGTCACTCCTTCCATCAGTCAGAGTAAATTCAACTGATACTGTGGCATTTCTTTCAATCTATCTTTTCCTATAATTTAACTGTTCCATTTTTGGTAGGTCTTACCAATATCAGATTGTAAGCTCTAAAGGATGAGGTTTCTTTTTCTTTTTTGGTGCAAAAAATGGTTTTATTAAAGCACAGGGACAGGACCTGTGGGCAGAAAGAGCTACCAAGGATTGCTTCTTAAATGCGTATCTTAGAGGAAAGAGCATGAGTTTTGAACCTGGACAGAACTGTGTTTGATTCCCAGTTCTGCTACATGCTTGGTATGTGACCTTGAGCAAGTAATTAAACCTCTCTAGTCTTCCCTTCTTACTTTTAAAAAAGAGGATAAAAGAAATTAATAAATACAAAAATGCTAATATTAGAAAAGTCAGGGAAAATTATATACAAACTTTATCAACTGGATTGGCTTAACTAAAAACAGATTACCATGTATATTTCTTTTTTTTTTTTTTAAAGATTTTATTTATTTATCAGAGAGAGAGCGAGCACAGGCAGACAAAATGGCAGGCAGAGGCAGAGGGAGAAGCAGGCTCCCTGTCGAGCAAGGAGCCCGATGTGGGACTCGATCCCAGGACGCTGGGATCATGACCTGAGCCGAAGGCAGCTGCTTAACCAACTGAGCCACCCAGGCGTCCCACCATGTATATTTCTTTTCTTTTCTTTTTTTTTAAAAGATTTTATTTATTTATTTGACAGAGAGAGATTACAAGTAGGCAGAGAGGCAGGCAGAGAGAGAGAGGAGGAAGCAGGCTCCCTGCTGAGCAGAGAGCCTGATGCAGGACTTGATCCCAGGACCTCGAGATCATGACCTGAGCCGAAGGCAGCGGCTTAACCCACTGAGCCACCCAGGCGCCCCCACCATGTACATTTCTTAACTAAACATTTGATAAGGGCTGCATAAGCATCAAGAAAATGGTCAAGATTTTCTGACTAAGATATCCAGACAGTGTTTTTAAGAGGGCAAGATTCAGAGGATCTCTGCTCTGCAAGGTCAGGGGTCATGCCCTCCTCTGACTAAGATATCCAGACAGTGTTTTTAAGAGGGCAAGATTCAGAGGATCTCTGCTCTGCAAGGTCAGGGGTCATGCCCTCCTCTTGACTCTCAATGCACTTGGTTCATACTTCTAACCACATTACTCCCTCCCTTGTTAATGATTTCTGGACCCCTTCCATCAAAAACTGGGTACCTGCCATTTTTAGTATAATGTCTCATACACAACAGGCATCTACAAATGTTTACTGAATGAAAGAACCGTACCATTAACACCCTCAATAATTCATGACTTTAATCATTCCCAAGTTTATAATTCTCTGCCCTATGACTTCATATGACTTTATCATCCCCAAATTTGTAATTCTCTGCCCCATATCTTTTCTGTTGGTACCCACCTTGTGGAATCACAAGACCAGTAAGTTTACTATGTTTGTATAAAAAAGCTCCAGTCTTCTTATTTATCAAATTACTTAACTGTTTTAAGCAAGAGCACAGACCGATCATTTCTTAATCTTTTTTAAAGTCATGGACCCCTTTGAAAATGTGATGAAAGCTGCAGATTAGCTCCCTAAGAAAAGATACCAACAGAATTATTTCCCAATGTGGACAAAAGATAGGTATTGGTTCACAAAAATCCCCCAAAGTCTGAGTAGAGTCCTGTAAAGTAGGATACATTCCAGGATAGTGGCAAAACCTGTTATGATATATTGACCATGGTCTTCTACATCTCTTTCTTATGATACAATTTAAAGTTTAGAGCTTTTTAAGATTTTATTTATTTGTGAGAGAGCAAGAGGTGTACAAGTGGGGAGAGGGGCAGAGGGAGAGGAACAGACTCGCCACTGAGCAGGGAACCTGCAGGGGGGCTCAATTCCAAGACCCCAAGATCATGACCTGACCCGAAGGCAGATGCGTAACCAACTGAGACACCCAGGCACCCCCCCTTTTTAAAAGATAACTATAGATTTATATGTAGTTGTAAGAAATAAAAGATCTCACATACCCTTCACCCACTTTTCTCCATGATTAACACTTTGCACATATATAATATAGTATCATAACCAGAAAATTAACATTAATACAACGTACTGGATTATTCAGATTTCATCGGTTTTATACCGGCTTATGTGTGCATGTTTTGTTCTATGTGGTTTAATCTGTCATGCAAGCACTACCACAGTCAAGAACTGCACAACAGTTCCGTTACCGGGATTCCTCATGCTAACCCTTTTATACCATGGTCACTCCAGCTGTTCCTCATCCCTGGCAACCACTTATCTATTCTCCGTCTCCATTATTTTGTATTTTCAAGTATGTTAAATTAATGGAATTATACATGTTTCCTTTACAGACTGGCTCTTTCTACTCAGCATAATTCTCTTGAGAGCCATCCAAGTTGCTGCATTTACCATTTCTTTTTACTGCTAAATAATATTCCATGGTGGGGCACCTAGGTGGCTCAGTGGGTTAAAGCCTCTGCCTTCGGCCCAGGTCATGATCCCAGGGTCCTGGGATCGAGCCCTGCATCGGGCTCTCTGCTCAGCAGGGAACCTGCTTCCTCCTCTCTCTCTGCCTGCTTCTCTACCTACTTGTGATCTCTGTCTGTCAAATAAATAAATAAAATATTTATAAGTAAATAAATAAGTAAGTAAATAATATTCCATGGTATGAATGTACCAGTTTATTCACCTACGGGAGGCACATGGTTTGTGTTCAGTTTGGGGCTATTATGAATAAAGTTGCTGAGAACATTCATGCACAGGTTTGTGTGAGACTAAGTTTTAGTTTTTCTGGGATACATGCCCAAGAGTATAATTGCTGAATCATATGGTAAACATGTGTTTAGTTTTATAAAAAGTTGCTTTATCAGAGAAAAATGTACGCTAACAATATTTTCTTAATCTCACTAGTATTATGTTCTATAAAAATAGTATTGTACCGTATGTATCTAGCCTTATGGGACTTGCTTTTCTGAGTAATAGTAGATTTCCAAGATTTCTCTATGTTGTTGCATGTAGCTGTAAGTTCTCATTTTCACAGCTATAGAAATATTTCATTTTGAAAAGCTCACAGTCTCCAATCAATGGTGAAACAAGTTGCACCATTTTGTGAACAAGGTGCACCATTTTATGAATGAGGCATTCATGTACCAAAGTTTCTTTGGGCATATTCCTAGGAAAGTTGCTGAATTTTAAGAAATTTGGAAGTTGGGACGCCTGGGTGGCTCAGTTGGTTAAGCAGCTGCCTTCGGCTCAGGTCATGATCCCAGCGTCCTGGGATCGAGTCCTACATCGGGCTCCTTGCTCGACAGGGAGCCTGCTTCTCCCTCTGCCTCTGCCTGCCATTTTGTCTGCCTGTGCTCGCTCTCTCTCTGATAAATAAAATCTTAAAAAAAAAAAAAAAAAGAAAAGAAATTTGGAAGTTAACTTTCAGATGAAATGTTAAGCTGTTATCCAGAGTGGTTGTATCAATACACACTTCCACCAGCAATGTTTGAGTTCCTTCTAATTCTCATCCTCTCAAACCCGAAGTTTTGTTTGACTGAATTTCTGTTAGTACTGCAGATTTTCATTACTTTCCGGTCTCCAAAAATTTTTCTCTCATTTATCTTCATTTTCTCTTTCAGCTACTTTATATTTAATGTCAGGTTGAAAAAAATAAACCCAATTGGGAGCACCTAGGTGGTGCGGTCGCTGAGTGTCTGGCTCTTGATTTTGGCTCAGGTTGTAGCTGGGTCATGTGATCGATCCACAAGACCAGCTCTGTGCTCAGGGAGGAGTCTGCTTGAGATTCTTTCTCCCTCTGTCTGCCCCTCCCACTTGTGCACTAAGACAAATACATCTCTCAAAAATAAATAAATAAATAAATAAATCCTGTTGAAATTAGTTTGGGAAATGCAAAAAATCAGCATGTTACAAGTCCTATTGTCTTAACATTGTTAGTCCCCATACCACCCCATCTCCCTCCCCCTACCCCACAACTTCCCCAGGACATGGCATATTTCTCTTCTCATTCAGATCTTCCTTAATCATCTTTAGTAAAATTTTAAGTTGACAATATGTGATCACAATATTCCTCATCTGTAATACTGAGATAAAAATTCTTCATCATGGAATGGCCAAGAAGACTGAATAAGTAGCATACCTCATGGCACATGTTACATGCTCTACACAAAGGTTAAATATTATTTAATGTTATTGTTTATGATTATTCATACACATTTTGAACTGATTTTTATTGCTCATCCCAAGGCAACTGATACTACTTTTTAATTTGTAGTTTTTTGGATACTATTCTAAAAATGAGATTTTGTCAATTCTTTTTTTTGTTCCTTAAAGATTTTATTTATTTATCCGACAGAGAAAGAGAGACAGCAAGAGAGGGAACACAAGCAGGGGGAGTGGGAGAGGGAGAAGCAGGCTTCCCGCTGAGCAGGGAGCCTGATATGGGGATCGATCCCAGGACCCCGAGGATCATGACCCGAGCCGAAGGCAGACACCTAACCACTGAGCTACCCAGGTACCCCTTGTCATTTCTTTCTAATTGGCTACTGCTCATGTATCAGACACGTACTGATTTGTACATCTTTATCTTGTAATCAGCTGCAACTCTGATGACTTTCTTATGTAAACAACAACACTGCTGAAATAGTGATAACCTCTGCCTATCTATCCTACTATTTATACTTATATTTGGTCTAGAATTCTTTGCAACTAATTCCACTTTCTGATTTTAATAGATTTTGCTAGCCCCTATAAATGAAATGAAATAGATATTTCTCTAACATATTGTGCATCAAAAAAGGACTTAAGTATCTTGAAGTTTCAACAGACTGTCTTTAATACCCAATGACTGCTTTTGAAAGACAGGTTTCTAAGTATATTTTCAAGATCTTATGGGAATTGTTAATGTATACAAAATGTTTACTTACTCCCGAGTCATTTACACAAATTTATATTTCCCTAATTGTACAAAGTAAAAAAAGAACAGTGATATATATACATACAAACACTGTATGTTTATTACACAAATATGTAACACAAGATAAATTATTTTTGTTTTAGAAAACAAGTATGGGTAGACTGAGTCCTTGCACATCTGCGAATGCATTTAATTGTCATCACAGCTGAGTATCAATTTGGCTAACACAGAACTCTATATTCAAAATGTAAATCTTTCAGAACTGTGTTGTTTTTCCATCATGCAATGAAGATGAATATTCGTTCATCAAATATTTAGCAAGAGTCCATTCTGTGCAGCATGCTTCAAGGAATAGGAGATAGAGCAGTGAACAAAGCAGACAAAAGATCCCTGCCCTGGTAGAGCTGACATTCGAGCTGTTGAAGGAGGAGCGGTTAACAAATACACACATAACTACAATATGTATAGTACATCAAATGCTGATTAAGTGCAAAATAAAGTAAGGGGGGGCACCTGAGGAGCTCAGTCAGTAAAGCATACAACTCCTGATCTCACGGTTTCTAAGTCTGAGCACCACATTGGGAAGAGAGATTACTCAAAAATAAAATCTTCAAAGAAAATAAAGCAAGGCTGGGAAAGGGGCATGAAGGGGTATATGGCTACTGAAGAAAGAGTGGTCTGGGTCTTGAGGCTTCTCTTTGGAAATGAGCAGAGGTACCTGAGGAGAGTCAGTTGCAAGAGCTAGGCTCTGCTCTCTGGCTTTCCTTCTTCTTCTGGCCTTATTATCTTTACTGACCTGTTAGCTAACACTCCAATGCGCTCAAATAAATGGTAGCATTTTGTCCAAGTAGTACAAAATATTTCTTTTAAGACTGTATTTATTAATTTGACAGACAGAGACCATAAGTAGGCAGAGAGGCTGGCAGAGAGAGAGAGAGAGGAAGCCGAGCAGAGAGCCCGATTCGGGGCTCAATCCCAGGACCCTAGGATCATGACCTGAGCCAAAGGCAGAGGCTCTAACCCACTGAGCCACCCAGGTGCCCCTACAAAATATTTTTGAAGTACAATTTGTTGTAGGTACTGTATATTGTAGGGGGTGGGGTAGATGGGGAAGCTTAAGTGTATGGATCCAGATTCAGGCACGCTTTAAATCCTAGTTATGCTGTTTACTAATTTTGTTACTGTAGGCAAATTATTTAATTTCTGGGTACCTTGATTTCCTCATCTGTAAAAATGAGGATAAGAGTAACTTCCTCACAGGGGTGCTTCAGTGGCTCAATCACTTAAGCGTCTGCCTTCAGCTCAGGTCATGATCCCAGGGTCCTGGGATTGAGACCCAACACTGGGCTCCCTGCTCTGCGGGGAGCCAGCTGCTCCCTCTCCCTGCCACTCCCCGTTTGTGCACTGTCAAATAGATAAAATCTTAAAAAAAAAAAAAAAAAAGTAACTTCATAATATTGTCACAAAGACTAAATATTTGACTTAAAGTGCCCAGACTAGTGCCTGGCACAATTAAGAACACTTATTTTTCTTACACATATCCCTACTAGAGGGTTTTGTTTTGTTTTTAAAGACTTAATTTATTTATTTGAGAGAGAGAGAAAACAGAGCTAGACATAGAGAGAGCATGAGCTGAGGGGAGGGACAGAGGGAGAGGGAGGAGCAGATTATCTGTTCACTGAACAGGCAGCCCAATACAGGGCTGGATCCCAGAACCCCAGAATCATGACCTGAGCTGAAGGCAGGTACTTAACTGACTAAGGCACCCAGGCACCTCTTTATCAGAGTTTAAATACTATTATTCTGTCTTCTCATGGTCTTACTTCCTCACAGTGGGTTGACTTCACTACAACCCCTTTTCCAGATCATTAAAAAATACATTAAGAGCCAGGTCCAATATATATCAAACTTACCCACACTAGGAAGCATCCATATACCCCAAGTCTGTTTTCTCAATGAGCTAACATTACTTCAGCCCTAATTCTCCAATTCAAATTTGAGTTTATTAAAAAAAACCAAGCACAACAATAAACACCAAAAAGCCCAAGTTAAGAAATATTAAAGAGCACTCTCTTGTAACAGAATTTTAGCAGTAAGAGTAGAGTGAAAATTTTAAGTAACTTTTTTTCCCCAAAGATTTTATTTATTCATTTGACAGACAGAGATCACAAGTAGGCAGAGAGGCAGGCAGAGAGAGAGGGAAAGCAGGCTCCCTGCTGAGCAGAGTCCAATGCGGGGCTTGATCCCAGGACCCTGAGATCATGACCTGAACTGAAGGCAGAGGCTTAACCCACTGAGCCACCCAGGCGTCCCTAAGTAACTTTTTTTTTTTTTTAAGATATTTATTTATTTATTTGACAGATGGAGATCACAAGCAGGCAGAGAGAGAGGAGGAAGCAGGCTTCCCGCTGAGCAGAGAGCCTGATGCGGGGCTTGATCCCAGGACCCTGGGATCATGACCTGAGCCGAAGGCAAAGGCTTTAACCCACTGAGCCATCCAGGTGCCCCCCGCCAAGTAACTTTTTAACAAAGATTTTTATGTTTCAGTAATCTCTACACCCAACATGGGCTCCAACTTACAACCCCAAGATCAAGAGTCACGTTCTACCAACTGGGCCAGCCAGAGGCCCCTTCTAAGTAACTTTTAAGAATCAACAGTTTTTGATTATTCTAAGAAACCACCTTTTACTTGAAAGACACTGTACTAGGCACTTGGTGTGGTCAGAAAGGCAAAAAAAAAAAAAAACCTTGTTTTCTTTCTTTTTCTTTTTTTAAAGATTTTATTTGTCAGAGAGAGAGCACATGCAAAGACAAGAGGTAGGCAGAGGCAGCAGCAGGCTCCCCGCTGAGCAAGGAGCCAGATGCAGGACTTGATCTCAGGACCCTGGGATCCAGATAGAGACTGAGGCAAAGGGGGATGCTTAACTGACTGAGCCACTCAGGCATCCCCCAAACACCAAGTTTTCATACCTTATTCAGTACCATGGATTTACAACTAGAAGAAAATGGGTGATAAGTTATCTGATTATGGCCAAAGGGAATAGTGTTAGTACTTCTACATGACATTTAATTTTCTCAATTCACCATCCCACTTTCCAGATAAGGTTACTGAGGTTCAGAAAACTTCCTAAGAGTAGGTAACTAATTAAGGGTCAGAATTTCAAACCTAAGTCAACACCTCTTTATCTTTAAGTTCTAAAGTTTGTTATTCTTACTCATTTAACCTGGACTGCTTAAAGACTAGAGGAAATAAAAATCAGACTACCAAGTCAACCTTTAGCATTCAGCCTGCCACTCCTAAGTCTGCATGTACTTGCTTTCAGGTTCAAACACCTGGTGTTTGCTATAAGCAAGGCAACATGGAAGGGGGGAAAAAAAAAGGCATTCTGGTCTTCAAAACGATTGCCAGAAGAACACAATGAACAGCAATGTTTCGAACAATCTGTGTTACAGAAGAGCAATTGAAAATGTAAGCAGTTTATCCAAATGTTCTTATTCTTGACCACAGCGAACTTTGTTTATTGCCGGTTAAAAAGTGAAGACCCCTTACCAATGTAGGAAAACAGAGAACAAAGGGGAGGGAAATGGTATTTTCATAACGCTCTGTCCATTTTATCAGTCCAACTACTCTTTTAGTGTTGAAGGCTGCAACTTTTTACTTACTTATAAAATTCAGGTCTCATAAGAAATACTTATTAAAACAACGTTTTAACTAGAAGTGAGGGCAAAACAGACGCCTTTAGGGAGAAATCAGAGCGACTAGGTGATTGGCCAGTGCAGAGCAGGAAAGGAACGTTAGTCTACAGACTGAGAACAAAGACTACTTTTCCTAATCTATTTCACTACTGAAGCAAAAAGAAATAAAACAAGACCAAGCCTTTCGTGCACAAGCATCTTTCAACTTCTCTCAGTTTTTGTCCATCTTAGGGAATGTCTTGCTAACCACCCTTTACCTTCCTACCCCATTTCACTGTCTCTAGGATTATTTTTAACCTGATCTAGGATTATTTTTAACCTGATGACCACCACCTTGTAAAATAAGGGGGTCCAACCTTCCAGCTCTATAGCAATTATCATTTTATCTGCTGAAGTCGGAAATCTGATTCGGAAAACCTCAAGCTCCGATTCCCACAGGTTGCTCCTGCCTCCGAGCAACTTAAGCTCTTGTTACGGCTAAGCCCGACTCAGCCCCAGCGCCCGCGGTGCGCTGGACAGGGCACTCAGCCTCACCCCATTTCACCTCGGCCCTCCCTCCTACAGTCCCTCCCAGGCTCGGGCTGTCTTCACCCCCTACACCCTCAGTAGAGGCGTCTACCGCCACCCGCAATGAAGAAAGCCTTCCCTTTGGGGGTAGGGGGAGATAAAGGTTCATTTCTGGAAGCATCTGAACACTTGGAGCGCAGGGCAGCTGCAAGAAGTGGGAGGGGGAAGGGTCGGCAAAGGGGCGGGGAACGCAGCGCTATCCATCAAGATCTTTGCGCTAAGAGATCCCGAGTCCCCTTCGGGCCTCCACTGCAGCCTAGAAATTCTCCCTCGCACCGAGGGCCGGGAATCCAGGATCTCCAGGATGAGGATGAGAGAAGGGGAGTTCACGACAGCCTTGGCCCCGAGGGGGCGGGAAGCGGGCGGAACAAAGCCACTGCTGCCCATGCCCCCGGGTGGCCAGGCGACCCAGAGGGACGCGGGAGGCCCGCTTACCTGCCGTCAGTAGCTGCATGGCGTGAGTGAAGGACGGGTCGAGCGAGTCCTTCTCGGCCATGAGTTCGGGCAGGTACTTGTTCTCCGGCTCCATCTTGACGGAGGCAGTGGCTGAGGGGGGCAGCAGCGGGGTCGGTGCTGGACCGCCCACTGTCGCGTCGGGACCCGTGGCCGAGGGCGGCAGCAGCGGTGGTGGCTGCGTGGCGGGCGAGGCCCGGGCGCCCCCCCGGGACCCCCCTCCGCCTCCCCGGGACCGGTGAGGCAGCGGTGGCTGCCGAGACGGCGCCTGACGCACCGAGGGGTGGGCACCGGAGGGGTCCATGGAGCCGCTACGGCCCGAGGACCGGCTCATGCGCGCGGCGGGGTCGTCCCGGCGCTGCATTGGGGCGGATGTGCGATCGAGGGATCGAGGAAGCGACGCGGCAGCGGCAGAGGCCCGAGCGGCGGTTGGCGGGGGTGGGAGAGCGGGAGCGACAGCGACCGAAGCCGACCCGAGCGACCCAGCGAAAGAGAGCACCGGAAATGAGGCGGCGCGCGTGCGCAGCCAGCCACCGGCACCGCCCTTGGGTCTCTCCGTGGAGAACAAAGTCTCCAGTCGGGCCACGGCGCCTGCGCACGGCCGCGGAGCCCGAAGAAGTCGCCTACCCGCTCCCCTTTTCCCTCCGAGCCCGCCGGGCCAGAGTCTTGTGCGCGTGCGCGAGTGGCCGCGGGCTTCGTTCGTTTTCTTTTCCACGTGACTCGGCGCTAGCGGGACACGTGTCTCCTCCCCCTCTGGCCGAGTGCGCGGAGGGGCGGGGGCTGTGGAATGTCTTTGTCTGCGCGCGGGCCCGCGGAGTGTGGGGCGGGAGACCTGTTACTCGCGGGGCCACGCCCCCGCCAACGGCTAGGATGAGGAGGGGGGCTGTGCTCAATGGGGTTCGGGTGGGAGTAAAGCGAGGTGGAGAGGAGGGTCACTGAAGTGTGGAAATAAACCAGAGTGTGGGTCGCGGGAGGGCGGTCTGGGCAGGAAGCGAGGAGAGAGACTGCCTGAACGGGGAAGAGGAAGAGACAGGGCACGGGGGAATCTAGGGGTGAAGGAGGGACTACTAAGGGAGAGTCTGACTCAGGGATGAGGGGTGGAGATGGGGAAGGGAAGCTTGGAGGGAGAAATTGAGGAAGGACGGGTCAGCGGGAAAACTGAAGGCTATTGGAGGACTTGAGCTAAGAGGGAAGGTTTAGATCGGAGACTTGAAATCTGACGAGGAAAAGGGCGCCCGACCCAAGCAGGGAACCCCAGAAGTCCTATCCCACGGTTTCAATATAGTAGGCTCTAAAAGGTTAGCCATTGTTGGTCCGAGAAGTCGTTTTAAAAGACGAAGCATTTGAGCTCTTCGCACAAAGTGCTGCTTTCTGCTGACTTAAGTATTTTTTGCGCAAAAAAGTGAGGACGAGGCCAGGTCCTTAAACCGTGATGGTTATATCACTAGCATGGCTCCTACTGATATGAGATTAATCCCCCTGCCTCTGTTGGACCCCTCACAATGGATCATTCCAGACGTGCTCAAAGGGACAGAGCCTCACCACTGCTCTCAAGGCCGGGGTATATAGTGAGTAGTCTCCCATAGCAGTCTCCTCTTCCCCGGGGTGCTATATGCAAATGAGCCGAGGTCTCTACTCCCATAAACTCTCGGAAACCTGGTGTTTTCTCTAACCTTTCTTTCCCTCCACAGATCTGTGCTTCCCCCATTTAAAGCCTTCCCATTCCTTTTTCTTTGGGATCGTTTCCCCTACTAAATCCATGGTTTTCAAAACCATTTCTGGACACTGTCTTCTATGTGGGCTGGAAACAGTTGATTTTTTAATCCGAAATTTAGAAGCCTTCAAACTAGGGAACATTTAAGGCCCGGATATCTTCTTATACCTTCTTGGGGTGGGGAAAAGAAATTACCCACAGAGTATTGTAAAAAAAATAATAAATAGGGGCGCCTGGGTGGCTCAGTGGGTTAAAGCCTCTGTCTTGGCTCAGGTCATGATCCCAGGATCCTGGGATCGAGCCCCAAATTGGTCTCTCTGCTCAGCAGGGAGCCTGCTTCCCTTCTTCTCTCTCTGTCTGCTTGTGATTTCTGTCAAATAAATAAAATCTTTTAAAAAAATCTATCTATCTATCTATCTATATATATATATATATACACACACCTTTAATACTTGACTTTGAAGTCACATAGCTTATAAGTAGGAATTTTTTTTGAGTAATTGTAATGAAGAATGTAATGTGACCAGTGCCAAAAGAAGGGTGACTATTATGTGCAATTGGAGTTCAAGGCAGGAGATAGATTTCGGCCAGGGGAGAATGAGTTCCAGGCAAAGGGAAGTGTGAATAAATGAGCATTCAAGATGAGAATGTCAGAGGTGCATTTAAGGAATGGGAGTAATCCAGTTGCAGACCGTGAAAAAATACGGGGGTCGAGAGAGCAAATGCATGGAGGACGGGAAAGGGGGCAAGGTGGATTTATAGCTCTCAGGCAACTCATTTCTGCTGCTGTCCTTGAAAATCCTCTTTGGGTGGGAGTGGTGTTACAAATGGCTGAACTGTCCTTGCTCTGTAATGAGATGCCCAGATGGAGGTACCTTGAGCTGAGGCTAATAAAACTTTGATAAAGAAGTGTCTGAGAAGGAGCTGGGTAGTACTAT
Organism: Neogale vison; assembly: GCF_020171115.1. Lineage (NCBI taxonomy): Eukaryota > Metazoa > Chordata > Mammalia > Carnivora > Mustelidae > Neogale > Neogale vison. The sequence goes on along the minus strand of NC_058092.1, from coordinate 24,099,524 downwards.
CTGTGAGTTTCTGGACTAGAATCACCAGTCCTTCTGGATGGATGCGAAACCTTTACTTACTTGAAAAGGGCGGGGTTGAAGGGAGGTTTGAGCTCTTCCTGGTGAGACACACAAAAGGTCATCTTTGAGGCAACGGGTTGTGACGCTTGGGTTTACTAACCAAGTAAGAGAAGCAGCAGCCTTCCATTGGAGTGGAGGTGGGCCTGGCCCCACGGAGTTCCCTGAGGGTTAGAAGATTAATTACTGTTCTGAAAGCCCAGAGGTCTGGAGCTCGTTTTGTGTTGGGCACGGTATCACACGGTTCACCTGAAGGTATTAACAGTATATAGCCTTGCAAAAGGACTGACTTTGGAGTGAGGCAGGCAGATTGAAACCCAGCAATGGCTTGTCCTCACTGTGTGTCAGTAGCAAAAGCACAACCTGTCTGAGCCTTAGTTCCCTCCTCCATAAAGTGGAGGTAATGACTTCTACCTTGCAGAATTGGTGTAAACAAATACAGGCGTAAACCTCATGACGGTAGAACCTACAAGCAAAAGGAAAATTACTATCATGCCGTCTGGTGTCCATTGAAGAGTTCAGGGTACTTCATTTTGCTTGTGGGTTTGAAAGGCCTGCTGTCTAATCTGTCTCATTCTCACTGACTGTAACTAGACTTTGTTTTGAAGGGACGGTTTTTTGTTTGTTTGTTTTTTCCCAAAACTTCCCCACTGAGCAAGGAGCCCGATGCTGAACTCGATCCTAGGACCCTGGGATCATGATCTGAGCTGAAGGCTGCCTGAGCCACCCAGGCATCCCTCTGTCCATGATTCTGGAATGTAGACCTCTATCCCAAAAGTAACTTTTACCCGATTTCCTCCCATAATCCTGTTACTATGGTGTAGGATGTAGGAACAATTGAGAGCATAGTGATTCAGATGGAGTTAGGCTCTTCTGACCTGCTGGATGCCGGAGCACATTTCTTTTCTTTTTTTTAAATTTTTTTATTTTAAATTTTTTAAAATTTATTTTCAGCGTAACAGTATTCATTGTTTTTGCACCACACCCAGTACTCTGTGCAATCCGTGCCCTCTCCAATTCCCCCAACCTCCCACCCCCCGCCCCTTCAAAACCCTCAGATTGTTTTTCAGAGTCCATAGTCTGTCATGGTTCACCTCCCCTTCCAATTTCCCTCAACTCCCTTCTCCTCTCCATCTCCCCTTGCCCTCCATGCTATTTGTTATGCTCCACAAATAAGTGAAACCATATGATAATTGACTCTCTCTGCTTGACTTATTTCACTCAGCATAATCTCTTCCAGTTCCATCCATGTTGCTACAAAAGTTGGGTATTCATCCTTTCTGATGGAGGCATAATACTCCATAGTGTATATGGACCACATCTTCCTTATCCATTCGTCCATTGAAGGGCATCTTGGTTCTTTCCACAGTTTGGCGACCATGGCCATTGCTGCTATAAACATTGGGGTACAGATAGCCCTTCTTTTCACTACATCTGTATCTTTGGGGTAAATACCCAGTAGTGCAATTGCAGGGTCGTAAGGAAGCTCTATTTTTAATTTCTTGAGGAATCTCCACACTGTTCCAGAGCACATTTCTTACCCTTACTTAGCCTCTCCTTCCTCCTCTTTGATAAAATCAAGTGGAAACAATACCTTCCTCTGGGCTGTGAGGATTAAAGCACTCAGCACCCTGCTGGCAATTAGTAGGTGCTTGAGAGGTGATGGCGACCATTGTTATTATTACTACACACATTTATTGAGTATCTTATTGCAGACTTTCACTTTCGTGTGAGTCCCTAATGGACTAATAGTGAGACCTAATGGTCTGGGAAAGATGGAAGTTTGTTGCTGCCTGACCTGTGTGACCTCTACCAAGGGGAGATGCACACGCCCTGTCTACCTCTCCTGCTTTGCAGCCATTTTCTGGTAGAAGGGCTCCAGCTCTGAACAGGAGAGTTTCTCTTCCAAAAATGTAATTCATCTATTCAGTCTTAAACACTTACTTGATGCCAAACATGTGGAAGGTGGAGAGGAGAGAGTCCAAGATTCAATGTTTCAAATTTTTTTCTGAGTTTTTTGCTTTTTGTTTTACTATAAAAATATATACTTCTGGGACACCTGCTTGGCTCAGTTGCGTAGGGGATTTGACTCTTGATCTCAGGGTTGTGAGTTCGAACCCCACACTGGGTGTAGAGCTCACTTAAAAATAAAATCGTGTGTGTGTGTGCGCGCGCGCGTGTGTGTGTGTTTCTAGTTTTAAGAAAAATCCAGGGACGCCTGGGTGGCTGAGTGGGTTAAGCCTCTGCCTTCAGCACAGGTCATGATCCCAGGGTCCTGGAATCGAGCCCCACATTGGGCTCTCTGCTCAGCAGGGAGCCTGCTTCCCTTCCTCTCTCTGCCTGCCTCTCTGCTTACTTGTGATCTCTGTCAAATAAATAAATAAAATCTTTTAAAAAAAGGAAAAAGAAAAGTCCATAAGATTAGGCATAAAGTGAAATTCCCCACAAATCTTGCCCATGCACTTGACTGCCCGTCTCCAAGACGTTACTCAGTGGTTACTTGAATAGCTTTCTAGACATTTTAATACATCTATATGCAAATCGATTTTTTGTTTTAAACACAAATTGCAGCATTCCATATGAACGGTTTGGTACTTGTTTTTAATGAAATATTCTGGTCATTTTTCCTTCTCAGGAAATCTAATTCATTTTCTCATGGCTGCCTAGAATTCCATCAGCTACCTCTTAACCAGTTTACTTCTGACGTCTATATTTGGAAATGTGTAAGGGTCATTTCCCCTTTTCAGTAAGGCAAATCGCAATGCAATGAGCATTATTGAACAACCTTTTTGTGCACTCGTGTCCGTGTATCTATAGGTTAATTCTAGACATGGTACAGAAAGACTGAGCCATGCAGCAGGAGAGGCAGCAGTCTCCTCTCCCTTCTCCTCAATCAATTCTGGGTACCATCCTCCCACAATTTTAGTCTTTGCCAATGTAGTAGATGAAAATGCCATGAGATTGAACATTGAATAAGAGTCCATGCCCTCAAGGAGCTCTCAGCTGTGTGAAGGAGACAGATATATAAGTGAGTTACCATGAGTTACCATGTAGACTGAAAAGTGCTATAGTAGAGGATTACAAAGAGTGTAGGAATGCACAGGAAAGAGCGACTGGCCAACTAGGAGCATGAATTAAGGAAGTTGGATCTTTGGGAAGTTTTCAGGTAGAGTGCGAGCAAGGCATTTACATGTTGGTAATTCAAAATGAATGAATGAGTGTTGGTTGTTCAGCAGAATTTGGTCTCTGTGCCTATTCTCCATTTTCCATGTTCATGATTCTGTTTTTCTCTTCTTTTCTTTTCTTTAAGGGAGAAGTGGGCTCCCCACTAAGCAAGGAGCCCAATGTTGGGCTTGATCCCAGGACCTGGGATCATGATCTGAGCTGAAGGCTGACACCCAGCTGCCTGAGCCACCCAGGTGTCCCTATGTCCATAATTCTGGAATATAGACCTCTAGCCCAAACTTCTGAGTTCCAAATATAGATGACCAGTTGCACCCCATTACATCCCTGTGTAATGCCACGTGTCTACAATAGAATTCGAACTTCTACCCTTAGCAGCTCTGTTTCAGGGCCCAGATGACTTAACATAGCTCAGGCCTTGGGAAAAGCTCCTTTTCCAGTACCCAGGCCTTCTCCAGCACCTCAAGCAAAATTTAAGGGCCAGCAAAATATAAGGAGACATTCCTTCTCAAGGCCATGCTCCTTGCTTGCCTCACTCTAGTCCCAAGGTGCTCTTAGCATTCCCACGGAAGCTACCTTTGGTAGTGACAGTGGGGATAGAGCAGGGTTGGTGTGTCCAGTAACTTAACCCACTGCTTTGTCTGACAGCCACTTGTGGAAAGCCCCTAGAAATGTCCCAGAAATACTTAAAGGGGACTTTACAGGGCCAACAACAGGAACTCAGGATGATGATTAGTGTTCATGTGGTTTTGTTTGAGTCCATAGGCTTACAAGGCCTACATGATATTTAGGTTATAATCATCTTTTTTTTTTTTTTTTCTGCCTGTCTCTCCCAACCAGAAGGTAGATGGCTTATGGGCAGGAAACAGTTCTGTCTTTGTATATACAGACAGGTATTGGAACAGAGTAGGTATCCGATAAATATATGCTGACCAAGTAAATATCTGCAAAATAATTAAACTCTCATTCTCTCCCTTGCCTTCACCACCAACCTTCTCTTCCCCAGTGTCCTCAGTCTCAGGGAACAGCTCCCCTACCTCACAGCACAGTTGGAAATCTGGGAGTCCTCTTCAACTGCACTCCACTCCCTCCCTCCCTACTGCTATATACAATCCACGCCTAAATCCTGTTTTTTCCTGCATAAGTATTATAAATCCCATGCATGTTTTTCTATCTCCACCACCTCTGCCTCCATCTGAGGTGCTGTAATGCCTCGCTTGAACTTCTACCACCTATGGACTGGTCCACTACTACTGTTAAAACAACTACTACTACTGTTTCTCCTTCTCCCCCTTGTCCTGCTCCTCCTCCTCTTCCTTCTATTCCTACTCCCGCATCCTTTATTCTCTACCCAAAAGCGAGCATACTTTCAAAATGCAGATTTGATCGTGTCTGCCTGTCTGTCTCTCTCTCACACACATGCACACGCACACGCACCCTCTATTAAACCTTTTCAGTGACTTCCCATTGCCCTCAGGATTACAGACCACAGCTCTTAACACCCCTTACTCCGCCCTGCCCTGATGGCTAGCCCCGCCTGGCTTTCTTGCCTTTCTCCTCCTCAGTTCCTGCTTGCAGCAGCCCTGGCCTTTTTCACTTCCTCAAAGAAGCCAGATTCCTGCCTCCTCTAGATTCTTCAGATTGAACACTTTTCAGGTTGCTTACCCTAAAATTCTGATCACTGCTCTCCTGCCCCCAACCCAGCCCCTCCCTTCCCCACCACTTCTTTCCCTTGGATACTGTACACTGTAATTTCAGATATATGAAAATGTCACTTCTTTTTTTTTTAAAGATTTTATTTTTAAGTTCTCTCTACACCCAATGTGGGGCTTGAACTCACAACCCCCAAGATTAAGAGTCACATGCCTTACTGACTGAGCCAGCCAGGCGCCCTGAAAATGTCTCTTCTTTAGGGAGGCCTTCCCAGATCCCCAGAACAGGTCAGATTAGCTCTTGTTGTTTTATGTTTTCATGGCTTATTCCTAAAACCTATCACATTTTACTTTATTTTTATTTTTAAAAAAGATTTTATTTATTTGACAGAAGCAGAGAGAGCACAAGCAGGGGGAGCGGCAGGCAGAGGGAGTAGGAGAAGCAGGCTGCCTGTGCAAAATGGGACTCGATCCCAGGACCCAATCTGAAGTCAGACGTTTAATCAACTGAGCCATCCAGGCATCCCACCTATCACATTTTGAATTTACTTTGTGTTATTGTTTGAGTAACATCTACCTCTGCCATTTGAATGGAAGCCCACGAGGGGCGGAAACTTTGCCTGTGGTGTTTAAGGTTAGGTCTCCAGCACCCAGCAGAGTTCTGGGCTAGATTGTCTGATTAATGAAGATTTGTTGGCTCAATTAATAGAAATAGGAACAGCACATACAGAGACATTAAAGCATTACAAAACTTGGCATGGGTCCCTGGTTTGGCAAGTCATGTCATATGACCTAGACTGGGGGAGGGGAAGTGCACATGGAAAAAGTCTGGCAGAAGATGAGGTTTCAGCGGTAGTCTGTGTCTGGAAGCTGAAGGGAGGAAATAGAATGCCCATGGAGAGCAGTGAGGTGACAGTGAGGTGACCACAGATCTAGAGTAGAGAAGGAGACCAGTGACTCACAGGCCAGATTTGACCTGTGTATACTTTTTTTTTTAAGATTTTATTTATTTATTGGACAGAGAGAGATCACAAGTAGGCAGAGAGGCAGGCAGAGGTGATGAGGGAAGCAGGCTCCCTGCGGAGCAGAGAGCCCGATGTGGGGCTCGATCCCAGGACCCCTGGATCATGACCTGAACTGAAGGCAGAGGCTTAACCCACTGAGCCACCTAGGTGCCCCGACCTGTTCATATGTTTTAATTGGCTTGCCTAATTTTAAAAAATGAAACAGTTGCTGGTACTTAAACATCGGAAGTGTTCACATTTTAAAAACAATGTCTGGATTTTTAGTTTTTCTTGAAACATCAGACATTCTAGGAACTCTGGGTTCATATTCCGTCAAGCAATAATTAGTTTCTGCCTTTAGAGGGCACTGCCTCTAACTCCCCAGGCATTCTTGCTCCCAGCCAGACTCTTAAGCGTTTGGGTTAGTGACCCAGATCTGGAGGGAACAATTGACTGGAGCGGGTGGGTTAGGGCCATGGAACCAAAGAACTGAGGGAAAGAAGGGAGTTCCCATGGGAGCTGGAGACACCTAGACTTAAGGCACACTGCATCTGAACCCAGTCAGTATGGCCCAGGCTTGGAGGTGGGGGAGGGAGTAAGCTTCAGAACCCGAAGACCTCCTTCCTCCATCAGCAGCTTTTGTTGGGCTAAAGAGAAGATGAAAACAAAACAGGAAATCTACATTGATACTAGCTGATCTGAGAGTAAATGAATGGAAACTTTGGAATTTTAGTGAGATAAATGCTAACTTCTGGGTTCACCTTGGCCCTGTCCGTATCACAGAGAGATAAAAGATGAATAAGACTATGGTCCTTAGTGTTGGAGAAATTAACAGTCCTGTGGGGGGAGAAAGATAAATAATTAAATATTTTGTGCTAGATAATAGAATAGAGAAGCACTCATTCATTCAATAAATATATTTTGAGCATGAGCATCTACCATGTGGCAGACACCGTGCTAGGTGCCGAGATATAATTATGAAGCAGACAGACATGCCCTCCAACTCAGAGCTTATACTTAGGTGGTTTGGGAGATCGGAGGATGATGGAACTAATTCTAACAAGCAATCATTTGAGTTGGGCCCAAAAAGAAGAATACAGTTTTGCTAAGGCTTGGGTTAGAGCATGGAAGGTCCATTCCAGTCAGAAGAAAGAACAGGAAGGACCCATGAGAATGTGTGAGATGTCTGAGGAATAGTGAAGTCCTGGGTTGGAGAGTTTTTCGTACAAGGAAAGAAAGTGAGTTGTTTGGGCCCCAGGTTGCCTTTTAATCTAACATTAGATTTTTTTCTTTCTTTCTTTTCTTTTCTTTTCATTTTTTTTTTTTTAAGATTTTACTTATTTGACAGACAGAGATCACAAGTAGGCGGAGAGAGAGGAGGAAGCAGCCTCCCTGCTGAGCAGAGAACCCGATGCGGGGCTCCATCCCCAGGACCCTGGGATCATGACCCAAGCCGAAGGCAGAGGCTTTAGCCCACTGAGCCACCCAGGCGCCCCTAGATTTTTTTTTCTATAAGTAAATTCTTTAAATTGAACTGTTTGGGGGCATTTAGGTGGTTCAGTAAGTTGAGCATCCAACTCTTGACTTTGGCTCAGATCTTGGTCTCAGGGTTGAGTCTGTTTGAGATTCTCTCCCTTTCCCTTTGCCCCTCCCCACCCTGCTCGCGGGAGCACATGCTCGTTCTCCCCACCCCATTAATAAATAAATCTTTAAAATGGAACTGTTTCAAAAATAACTAAAAAGCCAAGTTGGGGTGAAAATACTATTGCCCAGTGTAGAGAATTTCACTGTAAAATAAGGGCACTGTTTGAAATCAATAAACATTCCAGAACTTACACATTGAAATGAGAGTTTTGAATTCTTCTTTTCAAATTTGTCTTCAGAGCCTAAAGTCCATACTTCAGACTATTATCAAAGGTGACAACTTTTTATTCTTTTTTTTTAAGACTTTATTTATTTATTTGACAGAGAGAAATCACAAGTAGATGGAGAGGCAGGCAGAGAGAGAGAGAGAGGGAAGCAGGCTCCCTGCTGAGCAGAGAGCCCGATGCGGGACTCGATCCCAGGACCCTGAGATCAAGACCTGAGCCGAAGGCAGCGGCTTAACCCACTGAGCCACCCAGGCGCCCGACAACTTTTTATTCTTAAGGGTTAATTTAATTTGGGGAAACAAGTAATTCAGAACCAAAATCAGTGACTGAGATAGAAGTCAAGGGAAAGTGCACCTGGCTGGCTCAGTCAGTAGATTATGTGACTCTTGATCTCAGGATCATGAGTTCAAGCCCCATGCTGCGAGTGGAGACTACTTAAAGAAAGAAAGAAAGAAAGAAAGAAAGAAAGAAAGAAAGAAAGAAAAGATAAAAAGGAAAATAAAAGTAGTCAAGTTGGGGAGAAATATTTTTTAAATATATTTTAAGAATTTGTTCTAAGAGAGGGAGAGAGCAATAGCCAGGGGGAGGGGCAGAGGAAGAAGCAGACTCCTCACTGAGCAGGGAGCCTGATACAGCACTTGATCTTAAGACCCTGGGATCATGACCTAAGCCAAAGGCAGACACTTACCTGACTGAGCCATCCTGGTGCCCAGGGAGAAATATTTTTTAAAGAAAAAATTAGGTGCGGGGCGCCTGGGTGGCTTAGTTGTTGGGTTCTGCCTTCAGCTTGGGTCAGTATACCAGGGTCCTGGGGTCGAGCCCCGTGTTGGGCTCCCTGCTCCATAGGAAGCCTGCTTCTCCCTCTCCCACTCCACCTGTTTGTGTTTCTTCTCTTGCTGTGTCTCTATCAAATAAATAAATAAAACCTTTTTAAAAATTAGGTGTGAGCACAGAGTAGTGAATTTTATTTTCTTGGGTAATTTTAAAGTGATCCTGAAGTGAATTCTAAAAGATGACATCCCCAATACTTTGAAGCAGTGATGGTTGTCAGAACAAGAGCAGATACACCTACCCAAAGCAAGTCCTTCAAGGACAGCACTTGTTTCATTTATGCACGCATGCATTTATCCATTCAATAAATATGTATTAAATACCTACCTAATAGATGCGAGCCATTGTTCTGGGTGTTGAGGTGAGTGGTGAACAAGATAGGCAGGTCCCTGCTTTTGTGGTACTTTGTAAATTGGGGAAGCACATAATCACCAAGTAAACTAATAGGGTTGAAATAAGTTTTAGAAAGACAATGTGATCCTTGATCTCTGGCTTGTAAGTTCAAGCCCCACGTTGGGTATAGATATTACTTAAAAATAAAATCTGGGACTTCTGGGTTGCTTGATTGGTTAAGCATCTGCCTTCGGCTCAAGTCATGATCCCACGGTCCTGGGATCAATTCCCACCTCGGGCTCCTTGCTCGGCAGGGAGCCTGCTTCTCCCTTTGCCTCTGCCTGCCATTCTGCCTGCTTGTGCTCTCTCTCTCTCACTGACAAATAAACAAATAAAATCTTTAAAACAGGGGCACCTGGGTGGCTCAGTGGGTTAAGCCACTGCCTTCGGCTCAGGTCATGATCTCAGGGTCCTGGGATCGAGTCCCGCATCGGGCTCTCTGCTCAGCAGGGAGCCTGCTTCCCTCTCTCTCTCTCTGCCTGCCTCTTCATCTACTTGTGATCTCTCTCTATCAAATAAATAAATAAAAATCTTTAAAAAAATCTTTAAAACAATAAATAAAATCTCAGAGCTGCTGGGTTGTTCAGTTGTTAAGCGTCTGCCTTCAGCTCAGGTCATGATACCAGGGTCCTGGGATCTAGCCCTACACTGGGCTTCCTGCTCCATGGGGAGTCTGCTTCTCCTTCTGCCTCTGCTGTTCCCCTTGCTTGTGTTCTCTCGAATCTAAAGGATATCCCAGGCACTGAGAGTCTTAAAAGGGAGTGAGAACTTAGTGAGTTTGATGACCCACAAGGAGTGTAGCATGGCTGGATTTTAGAGGTTTGCGTCCTATAAAAGAGAAATCAGACTTAAGGTATTTTTTTTAATAAAAGCTTTTTAAATTTGTGTGGGAAAGGTATTCAAGGTTTTCAGCACAGAATGACATAGTTCAAGGGCCTGCCCAACTCTCAACTGGCTCTCCCTAATCTCCTCAGATTAGTCTTAATAATAATCTGCTGAGCTGTGACTTTGAACCTGATATTACACCCAGTGTTGAAAAGCACAAAGCATGCTAGTTGAACACCTTTGTTCTCCCCTAACTAGATGAGAAGGAGCAGTGGAGGGAAAAATCACTACTCTCTGAGTAATGGAAACGACCTACTTGGGAAACTGCTTGAGACAACTTAGATCTTACCATCTGTGAGGCCACAGCCCAGGGGGACAGTGTGGTAAAGAGGCTTGGGGACTGCTTTAAGCTTTTTTTTTTTTTTTTTTTTTAAACCAAGCTCCATGCCCAATGTGGGACTTGAACTCACAACCCCAAGATCAAGAGTTACATGCTCTACCAGCTGAGCCTGCCAGATGCCCCTGTTTTAAGCTTTTGTGTGGACTCCTGAAAAATTCTGTTAGTTGAAGGATGGGACCGGTTAATTGATTCTATGCTCCAATTAGCTGACTTGCTAGGTTTGTCCCTAACTTCTAGGGTAGTTGTGCATGAAATGGATTCCTGACTGGCATAGTTGGTCTGCATTTCTTTGGATAGTGGATCACTGCCTGTACGGTTAGATTTTTTCCCCGAGACAAGCTCACTAGAGCACTTAGGACTTTCAGATACATTTTTAAAATCTTTTTTTTAATTTTAATTTTATTTTTTTTAAGATTTTATCTATTTATGTGACAGAGAGAGAGAGAGAGAGACAGAAAGAGAGGGAACGAAAGCAGGGGGAATGGGAGAGGGAGAAGCAGGCCTCTTGCTGAACGGGAAACCCAGATGTGGGGCTTGATCCCAGGACTCTGGGACCATGACCTGAGCCAAAGGGAGATGCCTAAAGACTGAGCCATCCAGGTGCCCCTCAGATACCTTTAAAAATATATAGAGAGGAAAAAAATTTATTTATTTATTTATTTATTTAAGAGATAGAGAGAGAGTGAGCATGAGTGGGGGGAGGGGCAGAGGGAGAGAATCCTAAAGCAGACTTCTTGCTGAGCACAGAACCCAGCTCTGGGCTTGATCCCACAACCGTGAGATCACGACCTGAGCCAAAATTGAGAGTCAGACGCTCAAATGACTGTGCCACCCAGGTGCCCCTCAGATACCTTTTTTGATAGGAGAAGCTGTTCCTACTTCTCTTCAAGATTCATTCCTTACTAGGAACTTGGAATCACAGAAAACAATTCATAGACAGCATTTCCCTGTGTTCAGTTTATTTAATTCTCACAACAGTCCTATGAAGCTGGTGCTGTTGTTCCTATGTTACTGTTGAAAAAATACAAGCACAGGGAGGTTGTGTCACTTTTAACAGGTTACCAGGGATTTGAATGCAGGTAGTTGGACTCGAGAACCCAAACTTTTAAGTGGTACATCGTAAGTGGGACCAATTTAGGGATCTAAATACAAAGATATAACCATAAACCCCAAAAGTGATACAAATTGATAAATTTTATCCTCTAGATCTCTAAAATTGAACATAATTATATTGAATACTTATTTTTAAAAATATTTCAAAGATTTTATTTATTCATTTTAGAGAGAGAGACAAAGCACAAGCAGGGGGAGAGGCAGAGAGTGAAGGGAGCAGGGAGCCAATGTGGGGCTCAATCCCAGGTCTATGGGATCATGACCTGAGCTGAAGGCAGATGCTTAACTGACTGAGCCACCCAGTCGCCCCTAGAATACTTGTTTTCATAAAAGGTTTTTATTTAAGTAGTCTCAACATCCAACGTACTCATGACCCTGAGATCAAGAGTGGCAGGCTCCGCTGACTGAGCCAACCAGCCAGGCATAATTATATTGAATTTAGCAATTATATGATGTTATCAATATAATGGCTTGAGACATTTACAAACACATACACAGACAAAACATTTACAACACATAAAAATGGAATTTCCTTGTATCATAGAGTTGACCTAAACAAATTTCTTTTCAAACTATTAATATTTTTAAGTCTTTATTTTAATTTCAAACTATTATAATGTTAAGTTGCTATGGTAATGATCATGGTAAGTAATTATGTTTGCTTTCTTAAAGCTTATCATGTCTTTGGTGGGGGGAAAGCAGGAGGATAGAGGAAGAATGACCTAACCTTCTAAAAAACCAGTTTAACGGGGGCCTGGGTGTCTTAGTCAGTTAAGTGTCTGTCTTCAGCTTGGGTCATGATCTTGGGGTTGTGGGACTGAGCCCCACATTGAGTTCTCCACTCAGCGGCGAGTCTGCTTCTGCTTCTCCCTTTGTGATATCTCTCGCTTTCGCTCTCTCTCAAATAAATAAATAAAATCTTAACCCCCCCCAAAAAAAACCAGTGTGAAGGAAACTTAAGTTGGAGTCTTTTCCTCTTGGTAAATCTCTGTTACAGGGACTTCAAAAATCTTTCGTTCACCTTAGAACCCAACACCTATAATGCCTAGTACATTGCTACTACACAAATCATAATTACTACCTGTTTTTAAAGGACTTAATATATGTCAGGCTCCTTGTAAGCCTTTAAGAGAAAGGACTATAGTTAGACTCACTTTACAGGGAAGAGGAAACTGAGACTCAGAGAGTTTAAGTAATTTGTCTAGGTCACATACGTGGTGAGTTAAACTTTGGAACTTGGGGTTATCTGATTTTGGAGATCCAGGCTCTCAGACTACAACTTGGTATAGGGATTGACTCTAAGAAATAGATACTTATTGGGTGCCTGGGTGGCTCAGTGGGTTAAGCCGCTGCCTTTGGCTCAGGTCATGATCTCAGGATCCTGGGATCAAGTCCCGCATCGGGCTCTCTGCTCAGCGGGGAGCCTGCTTCCTCCTCTCTCTCTCTGCCTACCTCTCTGCCTACTTGTGATCTCTCTCTGTCAAATAAATAAATAAAATCTTTTAAAAAAAAAAGAAATAGATACTTATTTAAATGTATGAAAATGATTATTATAATGAAAGTCTTTCTCTTAAAATTTTGAACAAATCAGACTCTTCCTTTTATCCCAAACTGGTTTTCAGTTTATTTTACTTATTTTTAAAGATTTTATTTATTTGACACAGAAAGGGAGAGTACAAGCAGGGGGAGCAGCAGGCAGAGGAAGAAGCAGGCTTCCCACAGAGTGGGGCATCCCATATGGACTCGATCCCAGAATCTTGGGATCATGATCTGAGCTAAAGGCAGACACCTAATGACTGAACTACCTAGGTGCCCCTGCTTTTCAGTTTAATTTATCATATCAAAATATGAAATGGGAAGCACTAGGGGTCATTATCTTTTTTTTTTTTTACAGCAACACTGTAAAATTTGACACTTTCTTGATGTGTTACAGAGCATATCATGTTTTATGAATGTCACAGAGTTACCAGGTTGTCATTAGCAATGATCCTTAGTAGGAGATCTAAAACATCTCTGTGGGGGCAGCTGTGTGGCTCAGTTGGTTAAGTGTCTGACTTTGATTCAGGTCATGACCTTGGAGTCCTGGGATGGAGCCTGTGGTTGGGCTTCATACTCAGTGAGGAGTCTGCTTCTCTTTCTGCCCCTCCCCCACTTACAGGCATGCTCTCTCTCTTCCTCAAGTAAATAAAATATTAAAAAAAAATCTCTGTGAAATGGCTGATATAGGTATAGTGGGCTCGTTCTCTAGTAGATGGGGTGAGACAATGAGAATTGAGATATGAGCGACAATTAGGCATCAAATAGCATGGCAGAAGCCAAATATTTTAGCTGGGATCTGCCTGTAGATCTAAGTAGATCATTACACACAGGCTCTGTGGCGCAATGGATAGTGCATTGGACTTCTAAGTAGATCATTACAGAACAAGAGTGTTTGGGGCGCCTGTGTGGCTCAGTCATTAAACATCTGCCTTCAGCTCAGGTCATGATCCCAGGACCCTGTGATCCAGGGATCAAACCCTACTTCAGGCTCCTTGCTCAGTGAGGAAACTGCTTCTCCCTCTGCCTGCCACTGCCCCTCCTTGTGCTCTCTCTCTCTATATCAAATAAATAAATAACATCTTTCAAAAAGCAGTGTTTTTAAAATTTTCTTGGTTTTGTTTGTTTTGGTGATAAAAATACAAGGTGTTCTCATATAACCGAAATATCCCTTTTATCCAGAGATGGTAAGGCACCAGCAAAAACTTCCAATTCAGATGTCACACCTTAAGACAAATTCTGGATGGTGTAGAAATAGCTGAGTAAGTCACAGCCAGGTGATTTCTGGCAAAGCCAGCTAGAAGACAACAACCCGCAAAGTTAGGGTGACGTCAAAAGTAGTGGTATATGTATTTTTTAATATTTATTTTATTTTATTTTGAGAGAGAGAAAGAGAATGCATAAGAGGGGAGAGGTCAGAGAGAGAAGCAGACTCCCCACAGAGCAGGAACCCTGATGTGGGGACTTGATCCCAGGACTCCAGGATCATGACCTGAGCTGAAGGCAGTTGCTTAACCGACTGAGCCCCCCAGGTGCCTGGAAGTGGTGTATGTCTTAAACAAGCAACCAGTATATGGTGCCATCTTCTTTATGGCCAGAATCCAGGGGTCCAGAGCGGAAGCGGAAGTAGTGAGCTTTTTCATATTTATACTTAATAACTGATTCATAGAGTTTTTGCTTTTTGTCCCTGCAACTTTGGGTTCAGTGAGTTTGGAGGTCCTATTTCCCAAGGAATGCTTCCATTGGGGAACACAGATATTAATCTGGTTCCATTAAATTGGAAGCTGAGCCTTTCCCTCTGGTCATTTCGGGCTCCTCATGCTATTCAGCCAATAGCAGAAAAGGGTGTTACAATATTGGCTTGGGTGATTGATCCTGATTATCAAGGGGAAATTGCCAACAGGGGCAAGGAGAACTCTGTCCTTTCCCAGTAGATTCACTAGTGTATCTCTTAGTACTTCCATACCCAGTAATGATCAATGTAAAATTGTAGCAAACCAGTAAAGACAGGAACCTGAAGGGCTTGAATCCTGTGGAAAGGGAGGTTTATATCATTCCACTGCCCAGAATCCCCTCTGGGCAACATACTTGCAGAAGTAAGGAACTTGGAATAAATGTTGGAAGGAAGTAGCTGTGAGTACCACTTAGCCTCCCGGCCACCTGCTGAGGCAGGATCTGTAGCTCCTGTGGGAGCTATCCAACAAACAATCCACTGATTGTCTCTCCTTCTCCCCCACTTCCTTACTATCTGGCATGATAAACACTGGTGGCGGCTAACTTTAAAATTTAGGTTCCAGATGGAGGAATAACCGCGGTGACATCGCTTGACTACAGTGTTGTTGGTAACTGATGGGCTTGGTGCCTCTCCTCTGTTGCCCACCCTGATCCATTCTCTGCCCTCCTTTGCCCTGTAGCCCAAGAAGCTAAGCTCTGTGGACTGTATCACCTGGGCTCATTCCTCATTTGAGTTCTACCAATGGGAGGTACTGGCAAGAGATTGGTGTACAGAAGGAGAGATCCTCTGGGGTTTCCCTCTGCTCTGTGCTGCATTTTCTTATTTTCTCGAAGCAATTGCTTCTCTTTGAGGCAACAGCTCCTGCAGCAGACCCTCTTCCACGACTCAGTGTCTCACTAGGTTCACAAAACTCTGTTTCCTTCCCTTTGTCTTTTCCAGCAAGCCTGATAATAACTTGCTGCCGTTGTCAGCTTCTGGTTCCCTCGAACTCCCTTTTTGTTTCCCTCAACTGTGCCCACATCTCATGAATAGTCCCTTCATTAAAGTTTCTTGAATCAACTGAAACTGAGTTTCCATTTCCTGCTGAGACTCTGACTGATCAGTCATTTAAAAGGTGAGACCTGCAAAATTTTCAAAGTAAAACTGTTTATTATTTAAAAAATAAATCAAGCCAAAAAACATATTAAGAAGGATGGGAGATGAAAGTTAAGTCGTTCTTCATTAAATGTTCACTGTAAATTAGGTGTTGGGAATATAAAAATTCATGTCAGTTGCTGCCCCAGTGTACAAGAAAGCTGGGAGGCAGAAGGGTACACAAACTGTGTGGTGGGCTAGGTGCTCCGTAATAGAGCTGTCAAAGTGCTGTGGGACAAACTAGATGTTTACTGATTTATTTCACACCTTGAATTTATTTTAACCTTCCTCCCTTTCACCCAGCCCATAAGATGGCCATTTGGGGGGCATGGAAAGTCTGGGAAAAACACAATTATTTTAAAGATTTATTTATTTATTTGAGGGGAAGGGGCAGAAGGAGAGAGAGAATCTCTAGCAGACTCCCCACTGAGCATGGAACCCAGTGTGGGTCCAGTCTCACAATTCTGAGATCACGAACAGAGCCAGAATCAAGAGTTGGATGTTTGGGGCACCTGGATGGCTCAGTGGGTTAAGCCTCTGCCTTCAGCTCAGGTCATGATCCCAGGGTCCTGGGATCAGGCCCCAAGTTGGGCTCTCTGCTCAGCAGGGAGCCTGCTTCCCTTTCTGTCTCTGCCTGCCTCTGCCTACTTGTGATCTCTCTCTGTCAAGTAAATAAATAAAATATTAAAAAAAAAAAGTTGGGTGTTTAACTGACTGAGCCACCCAGGCATCTGAAGCACAATTATTTTATTTTTTATTTTTTTAAGATTTTATTTATTTTTTTAAGATTTTATTTATTTATTTGACAGAGAGAGATCACAAGCAGGCAGAGAGGCAGGCAGAGAGAGAGGAGGAAGCAGGCTCCCCGCTGAGCAGAGAGCCCGATGCGGGGCTCGATCCCAGCACCCTGGGATCATGACCTGAGCCGAAGGCAGCGGCTTAACCCACTGAGCCACCCAGGCACCCCTGAAGCACAATTATTTTAAAAAGATTGTTTTCATATTCTGTCTTGGGATAGGATATTAATTCTTAATGCAACAGGAAAAGATCTGGAGGGATATCCAACAAAGTTCCCAGTTCTTACTTTTGGGAAGAGGCGATATGAGGAAAAAAAATAAACTCATCATCACTTTATACCTTCCTATGTCATTTTAATCTTTTTCAATTAAATATTAAAAAATTGGTTAAAACTCTCTGCAATTAAAAATGTAACATAAGTTAAAGAAAGAAAGGAAAGGGGCACCTGGGTGGGTCAGTAGTTGGGCGTCTGCCTTCGGCTTGGGTTGTAGTCCTAGGGCCCTTAGATCGAGCCCTGCATGGGGCTCCCTGCTTGGCGGGGGACCTGCTTCTCCCTCTCCCTCTGTTGCTCCCCTGTTGTGTTCCCTCTTTTACTGTGTCTCTCTCTGTCAGATAAATAAATAAAATCTTGAGAGAAAGAAAGGGAGGAAGGAAGAAAGAAAGAAAGACAGAAAAGGAAATAATGCTTATGGCAGATCTGAGAGAGGATTTGGGCCTTAAGGAATAAGCAGGAGGGATACCTGGGTGGGTCAGTCAGTTAAGCTGCTGCCTTCAGCTCAGGTCATGATCCCGGGGTCCTGGGATCAAGTCCTGAATCTTGCTTTTTACTCAGCAGGGAGCCTGCTTCTCTCTCTGCATCTGCCTGCTACTCTGCTTTCTTGTGCTCTCTCTCTCTCTGACAAATAAATAAATAAATTAAATATTTAAATTTAAAAAAAAAGGAATAAGCAGGAGGGGGCCACCCAGCTGGCTCAGCCAGAAGCTCATATACCCTTGATCTGAGGGTTGTAGTTTCGAGCTGCGCATTGTTTGTAGAGATTACTTAAAAACAAAATCTTTGGGGTGTCTGGGTGGCTCAGTGGGTTAGGCCTCTGCCTTTGGCTCAGGTCATGATCTCAAGGTCCTGGGATCGAGCCCCGCATTGGGCTCTCTGCTCGGTGGGGAGCCTGCTTCTCCCTCTCTCTCTGCCTGCCTCTCTGCCTACTTGTGATCTCTCTGTCTCTGTCAAATAAATAAACAAAATCTTAAAAAAAAAAAAAAAGCAAAATCTTTAAAAGGAAAAAAAAGGAATGAGTAGGAGGAATTCACGGAGTAGAGAAAAGGGAGAGAATAAAACATAATCACAGAGTATCTTATCCTAGTTTCAGATTGTCTTACTACCTCCTTCATACCTGCCTCTGTAAATTTATTCATTGTCAGAACTGTCATCTTGTCAGAAAACAAACATATATCGAGTCCCTGCTCTTTTCCAGTGTAATAGATACCAAGGAAGTATAAGAGAGTGCCTGCTCTCAAAGTATTTACAGTCCCAATGGGGAGTGAAGACAGAACAGTTAGAGACAGCCCATGGTTAAGTGCCAACAGGTTTGACCCATGGAAAAGCAGGAAAAGCTGAGTCCAATGCCAACATTTGAGTCTCGGAGCCTTGGAAGAGTGGTGCAATTTATAAAAATGGAAAGTTGGAAAAAGAGAGCTGTTTTGAAAGCAGATATACCTATAGTAAAATATCACAGTCTGTGGAATTATTGTTTGGTTATGCAAATGAGAAGGGCTGCATAAGTAATGTGGGACCGCAGGGTGCCAGGGACAATACTAATCTCTACCTTCTATTGAATGCAGATAGGGTGCCAGGCACTGTGCAAAGCCATTTGCACACATTATCATTTAATACTTGCAACAGCTCTCTGGGGCCACTATGACCCGGTTTTCAGTTGAGGGACATGAGACTTGAAGAGATGTTAGGTCATCGGCTAAGGTCCTGCAACCAGTGGGAAAGTGATGGGTTGGGATTGGAACACAAGTCTGTCCAGTTCCAAATCTCTGTGGCACGATGACACTGTGCTGTGTCATTCAGGAGGATGTAGAAGATCTCACCTCTGCCCACGGGTTCAAGGTGAAGGAGGCAGAGGCCGGTGTGCTGGCAGGCACTGACCAGCTCCTCAGACAGGCAGCCCTCCATGACCACTGCCATGTCATCAGCAGAGGAAACTGGGAGGAAGTGATAACTGCGGACAGGAGTGGGCAGGGGCGGCCTCGGGAAGGAGTTGAGTTTTGAACCAGACCTTAAAGGATGAGTTGGATTTGAACAGAGGAGGGAATGGAGGGAGCGACTTTCCAGGCAGAAGACTCAGAGCAGGCAAAGAAGAGGGGTTGGACATGGGTGTCGCATGCATGGGATGGAAAGCCTGGATTGGGGCTAATGGAAAATCAAATCTAGAAAATCAGATATGGAAGGACTTGAATATCCTCATATCTACCAAGGACTAAGGCTAAGACTTAATAGGATTTTGAAGGAGATGGGAAGGGATAAAGGTAGTATATCTGGCATGCTTAAAAAGTATCTTTTAAAATAAGTTGCAATGTTCAGGATGATTGGAATTAGCCATTAAACTTGGATCAAACCTGGGTTGATATTGGTCTAGACTGACACAAGAAAAGATGGGAAAGAAGGAGGTGGAGTGAGAAATGTTTTGAAGAAAAAAATAGAGATACTTGGCAATTGATTGGATTCAGAAAGAAAGGGAAGAAAATAGACCAGAATCTAGAATTTGATGTGTGGGTGGCCAGGAGATAATGATAGCTTTGAGATCAGAAGCAAGAACAGACCCAGCTTGCTTTTGGTGACCGTGTTGTGGCCTTTCTCTAGGGGAGAGCAGGTAGAATGTGGAGAGCAAAGGACAGAGGAATAATCCTAGGGAGATGAAGAGCCTGGGAAGCAGTGGGGAGAGAGGGAGGGAGGGAAGGAAGGGTTGAGAGAAAGAAAGAGCGAGAGAAATATCAGGGGATCAAAGAGTCAAGAAAACCATCGGGGAGAGGGAGGAGGTCTCAGAGAAGTAAAAAAGTCAGAGGTGACCGCCAGGGTCAAGTAGTACAGAGATGGCAAGAAGAATCCCAGCAGGAAAGAGACTTCTGGCTTTGAGAAAATCAATATGATATCCAAAGTAAATCACTTTGAGCAGGCTTTCATCTCTCAGTATAAACTACCCAACAAGGTGAAGGATGCTGGAAAGACGGTGATGAGTCTGTACCGATGTAGCTAATATTTCCTGAGCACCTTCTATGTGCCCAGGCTCAGGTGATGATTTGACTCTATCCTTGACAAAGGATATTGTGACATTGTGATATTATTGACGAAGCCAGTATTATCAGTGTCTACTTAGAGAGGGAGACTGAAGCTCAAAGAAATTAATTAACTCTCCCAGGGCCACATAATTGCAAGTAATGGAACTAGGATTTCAAACGAGGTGTGCATGGTCCTAAAGACCCCACCACTCCATCTCATCACAAAGTCTATGCTGGAGTGTGCACTGGCGGTTGTATAGTAATTGTATGAACACCTACCACTGAATGAGCACTTCCTGGGTACCACGTACTGTGCTAAGTAAGTAGCTGATATACATTAATTTTATTTTATGACACCCTTTGAAGTAGATATAATTAATTCTGTTTTACAGTTGGGGAAAATGAAGCTCAGAGACGTTAAGGGACATGACCAAGGTCACGCAGCTAGAAAGAAAGTAGTTGAAGTAAGCTATGAATGAGGCTGTGGGCTTCTCTTGCCTTTCAAGAATTTCTTAAAGGAAGGGGCACTTGGGTGGCTTAGTGGGTTAAGCCTCTGCCTTCAGCTCAGGTCATGATCTCACGGTCCTGGCATCCAGTCCCGCACTGGGCTCGCTGCTCAGCAGGGAGCCTGCTTCCCCCACCTCTCTGCCTACTTGTGATCTCTCTCTCTCTCTCTCTCAATCTGTGTGTCAAATAAATAAAAAATAAAAAAAAAAAGAATTTCTTAAAAGAAATATCTTCTCGGGACCCAGTAGGTGACCAGCTATAGCTCCAAAGCTCTAGAAGTCATTAATTGCCCAAAGCCAGTGTCATACTTCTTGGGTGATTTCCAGTGGCTGGAATGCTGGTGGCCAACTCCCTGCATAGCATCGGTATTCCTCAAAGCAGCTTTATTGAGTTACATTGCTTTCTCTTTATCACATTCTTTCCTCACCCCAGGGGTTGAGGACAGTATGTGGCTTTTGAACTTGCTTTCCATCAGGGATGGAGAAAGCATGAGAGTTCACCTCTGCCTTAATTGTTAGAAGTGTTCGGGCAGAATAATCAGGCACTCGTGGCCGGCATCACTTTTCCTGTCTGAACTCGGCGGGAAGAGCCTGGCTGGGTCCACGGAGGCATCTGCCTGGCAGTCGGGGGGCCTGGGAGACAGAGCTCTAATTCTCTAGCCGCAACATTTCCTGTAGCCTGAGCAAGACCTGCTGAAGGCTCCGTCTTAGTGACAGCAGCCTGGGTGAGGAGGGGGCACAGAGATCTGCCTGCGGGGTTCTGGGCAGAAAGGAGCAGGAGCTCAGCCAACACTGGTTGGAAGCTAGAGCCAGGAACGGGTATTGGGCCAAGCGCCTCTCTTCCCGTTGGCCGTTTATCAGAGGGCCTGGGCGGGGGCGGTGCGGGGAATGTCAGTCTTCCTGATCTGATCTAATTTCGGGCCTCCTGCTGTGTAACTGAGCAATTCTCTCTGTATATAGTCTACAGCAGATTTTTCTCAAGGTGAAAACAATTAGGCCTTCATCCCCTCCTCCCCCTCCTACCGCTGGAAAGAAAAGGAACATGGAAAGGATGCCGTCCCTGTTTCCACCAAGGTCAGCCAGGGCACTCTGGCTTGTTCCAGTAATTGGCTCCCCCACCTAATCACACCTGTCACATATTGTCATGGTCTCAGGCATCCCGGAGTCCCTCAGGGCTCAGGCAGTGAAGACGGCTGGAGCTCCTTCTACTCTTTCCTCCAGAAATGAGAGAGAGAGAGAGAGAGAGAGAGAGAGAACAACTCACCCAGCCCTGGGCAGGAAATTAGCTGAAACACAGTGAGCCAGGGCTGGGCAGGGCACGCAGGTGGGGCTGAGCTGCTCCCTCCTCTCTGGAAGATTCCAAACCAGGCGGGAGACAGCTCCTTGGAAGAACTCATTTGCTTAATAGCTAAGGCAAGCACTCTGCTAGGAGTTCCTGACCCCTGTCCTCTTGGGGCAGAGGAGAGCACAGTGGGTGTGGGAGGCGAGGGGGTGGGGAGCGGGTGAGGTAGTGAACAGGCAAGTAGAAAGGTTCTGAATGTCACAACAGAGGAGGGCAGAGTACTGTGAGGACCTGATCTACAATAGAAGTCAGGGAAGACTGCTTGGAGGAAGAGGGTTTTTTTTTTGTTTTTTTAAATAAAAGATTTTATTTATTTCTTTGAAAGCAAAAACAATTGGGGGAGGGGCAGAAGAAGCAGACTCCCCGTTGACACGGAGCCCCACACAGGCCTGGATCCCAAAACCTTGGGATCTGTGACTTGAGCTGAAGCCATCCAGGCCCTCCCCAGACCCCCCTCCAGGAAGAGACTTTTGAAAAAGGGATATAATCTCATGGTAAAATGTTTAAAGGTAAAGGGGTGCCTGGCTGGCTCAGTTAGTAGCGCATGCAACTCTTAAACTCAGGGTTGTGAGTTCAAGCCCCGTGTTGGGAGTGGAACCTACCTAATTAGAAAAAAAGAAGGTGTTTAAAGGTAAAAAGGGTGAAAACTGAAAATAGAAGCTTCTGATGATCCCCAACCACCCTCCATAGTGGTAACAGCTATTCATATAGTATTACAGACTTTTTAAAGGAATTTTCCATATGTAGCCGAGTGTAAATACATACCTGTGGCACTCCTTTTAAAAAATGAGATTGTATTGGGGCACCTGGGTGGCTCAATCGGTTAAGCGGCTGCCTTTGGATCAGGTCATGATCCTGTAGTCCTGGTATCAAGATCCCATCCGGCTCCCTGCTCAGCGGAGAGCCTGCTTCTCCCTCTGCCTCTGCCTACCGTTCTGCCTACTTGCGTTCTCTCTCTCTCTCTCTCTGTCAAATAAATAAAAACCTTCAAAAAAAAAAAAAAAAAGGGATTGTTCTTATGCACCTATTCTGCTGGTGACTTTTTTCATTTCACAATATATCCAGGGTTTCTTTCCATGTCAGTAGACAGAGCTTTGCCCCATTATTTTTTGAAGGCTGTGTGTGGTATGAGGAAGTGATGTTTGAAAAGTAAAACCTGGAGAATGAGTGAGATTAGGGAGGCAAGGGGCTGGTTCTCTAAGGAGCAGAGTCCAGGCGAATGAAAATGCCACAGATCTCCTGAACTATTCCTCTTACCTACTCCGGGCCTCCTGTTTTCAGGCCCCCCTCCCTCTCTATACTACCACCTTTCCCTCGCTCTAATTTGCAAAGCAATTCAGCTCCCTTTGTCTTGCCCTAGCCTTGGAGACGTTCATACTTCCTGCCAAGCAACTTACTAAGTATTTTCCTAAACAAAGAGCCATCTACCCAGAGAAAAATTATGCCATTCCCCTCACAGACAAAAGTAGCTGCAGGCAGTTGTGGTTTTAAATAGCAATTAAGAGGGAAAAAAATCTGTTACACACAAAAAGCACCTGGCAGTTCATAAATGGTGGTTGTTTGTTACTATTATTATTTTACATGTGCTGATGGATGAGTTGGCTGTTGCAGGAACTCCTCCTTTCTCCTGCAGCACCCACCTCATGGTTTGAGCGGATCTGGCAGCTTTGAAGTGCAGGGATGGTGTTTTAATTGTCTTCATTGTCCCAGCTCTCAGCACAGGGTCTGGCACCAGGCAGATGCTCCGGAAGTGAACAATAAGTTGACGCTCAAGGACTGGAGTATGTTGCTCTGAGTAGACACCGGGGGTCATGGCTGCTGGGGGCCTGCTGTGATCTGAACCCCAGAATGCTTTGGAGCAGGAGAGAGAAAAATCAAAACAAGAGTTCTGGGCCCTGGAAATGTCACCATGAAGCTGGGCCTCTTGAAATGTGATATCATAAGACTAAAATAGCGACAGCCCCTGGATTAGTACTGCCTTTTGCGGGAGGCGATAAGCCCCCCCCCACCTTTGGGTGCACAATAGCTCTAGTAACATGCACAAATCTTAGATGAACAACTGGGTGAATTTTTATACTGTGAATGCCTTTATAACCACCACCCTGATCAAGATACAAAAGCGTTTCCAGCACCCCAACAAGCTCCCTTGGCTCCCTTCCAGGAATATCCCCTCCCACAATAGAAACTGCTATTTTTGACCTGTAGCACTATAACTACTCAGACACACACAGTCCGTATTTTTTTAGGTCTGGCTTTTTTTTTTTTTTTTGGTGGTTAGTGTGCAGGCTTTCTTTTAGGTCTGGCTTTTTTATTTTTATTTATTTATTTATTATAGATTTTTAAATTTATTTATTTGACAGAGATCACAAGTAGGCAGAGAGGCAGGCAGAGAGAGAGGGAGGAGGAAGCCGGTTCCCTGTGGAGCAGAGAGCCCGATATGGGGCTCGAGATCCTAGGACCCTGGGATCATGACCTGAGCCGAAGGCAGAGGCTTTAACCCACTGAGCCACCCAGGTGCCCCAGGTCTGGCTTTTTAAAATTCAACCTTATACCTGCAAGATTCTTCCATGTCAGTACTTAATTTTTTTGAATGCATGGTATAGTATTCTACTGAATGACTGTATATCAGTGGGCATTTGGTTTGTTTCTAGCTTTGGCTCTTCTGAAAAACGCCATCATGGACACTTCTTACACATCTTTTGGTGGAACTAATCACTTATTTCTCTCGGCTATGTAGTATATGGGAGTAGAATTGCTGGTCTTAGAGAATACCTATGTTTCATTTTAGTGAACACGCCAGTTTTCCAAACTGGTTCGCCATTTGTGCTCCGATCAGTGGTGGGTGGGAATTCCATTTGTTCTACGTCCCGGCTAGTACTTGATATTGTCAGTCCTTTTAATGTTGGCTCTTCTAGTTGATGTGTAGCAAAGTCTCCCTGTTTTCTTATGTTTGCCCTGACAAGTAATGATGTTGTTTTCATATGCATACTTCACTTACTTATGGCCTTTTCCCATGTTTATTGGCCAGTTGGATGTTCTTTCCCAAGATTCTGTTCAGCCCCGATCCTCTCCCAAAGAGATGTCTGAGGCTGGGGTCAACAACCATCCTTGTGCGGGTCCCACGCTTGTGCTGCCTTCAGAGATCCTGCTTCTAACCTCCACACTCACCTGTCTAGCTGGCTTCTTCATATCTCTAACGGGGAGACCCCACCTTCCCCTCAAGATCAACACCCTAAATGGAAATTTCCTCTTGAGCCTCAAATCTATGTTCTTTTCTTTCTGCTCATGTGTACTCGCAATCTGACCCATCATCTTCATTCTCACTATCCCTGTGAAGGTTCGGGCCACAATCTCATGTGGCTCAAGAAATTTGCATGGCCTGTTTCCTTTCCCCACCCCATACCCCTCCTGCCCTGTGACATCCTTTCAAATCTCAGCTTGCAAGCCACTTCCTCTGGGTGATGTGTTTCCTAGGTGCCCCTCCAGCTCCAGTTCCTTCCCTTGAGGTCATTGACAACATGGTGGTGTAATTACTAGTGTCATTGCCTGAATCTCTGGGTCAGACATTTTTTGCTTTGCTTACTCAGCAGGACTCCCTAGCTTCCTGGGACTCTAGGGGCCTGTGAACCATCCCTCCATTCTCAGTCCATGTGGTCTGGGTAGGGCTGCACAGAGGGATGTGCCTAACCTCCAGGCCAGACTAATCAGCATGTTCCATCCTTCAGCCCCTTAAATGGGTCTTTTTTTTTTTATGATTTTATTTATTCATTTAACGGAAAGGGAGAGTACAAGCAGGGAGAGCAGCAGGCAGAGTGGGAGGGAGAAGCAAGCTCTCTGCTGAACCAGGAGCTGGATGTGGGACTCGATCCCAGGACCCTGGGATCACGACCTGAGCTGAAGGCAGCCGCTTAACGAACTGAGCCACCCAGGCGTCCCCCCTTAAATGGGTCCTTTTTTTTTTTTTTTTAAAGATTTTTTTGTTTATTTATTTGACAGAGAGAAATCACAATTAGGCAGAGAGGCAGGCAGAGAGAGAGGGGGGAAGCAGGCTCCCTGCTGAGCAGAGAGCCGGATGCGGGACTCGATCCCAGGACTCTGAGATCATGACCTGAGCCGAAGGCAGCGGCTTAACCCACTGAGCCACCCAGGCGCCCTTAAATGGGTCTTAACAAGGAATCCAGGTAGCTGATGAGAGTCAATCTTAGGATCCTTATAGGAACAACTGGGAATGAAACCTTCTTTTCCTGGGGTGGGGTGGGGGCATTCCTGTTAGGCCCAGAGGAAAGCCTGGAGCCATCGACAGCCATCATGGTACTACAAGGAGAAAGTCTGCCTAGGAATGGAGGAAACCCAGAGAAGAACAAGGTCAAGGTGGGAAGAGACATTTTTGAGCCCCTGGATCAATCAGCCTGAAGCCCATCCTACCAGTTGGCTTTTCAAGTAAGTGAGCCAATAAATTCCCCTTTGCTTAGGGCGCCTGGGTGGCTCAGTGGGTTAAAGCCTCTGCCTTTGGCTCAGGTCATGATCCCAGGGTCCTGGGATAGAGACCCTGCATCAGGCTCTCTGCTTGGCAGGGAGCCTGCTTCCTCCTCTCTCTCTCTGCCTGCCTCTCTGCCTACTTGTGATCTCTCTCAAATAAATAAAATCTTTAAAAAAAAAATTCCCCTTTGCTTAAGCCGATTTGAATTGGTTTCAATCACTTGCGACTGAAAATGTTGTTGACTAATATATTCCCTTACTAGACCACAAACATTGTGAAGGTTAGGAGTGCCTGGAGCTTAAAAGAGGGGTTTAAAGAAGGAAACATGGAAGAGCTCCTCCTCGGGGAGCCTGGGTGGCTCAGTGGGTTAAGCCGCTGCCTTCGGCTCAGGTCATGATCTCAGGGTCCTGGGATCGAGTCCCACATCAGGCTCTCTGCTCAGCAGGGAGCCTGCTTCCCTCTCTCTCTCTCTCTGCCTGCCTCTCTACCTACTTGTGATCTCTCTCTGTCAAATAAATAAATAAAATCTTTAAAAAAAAAAAAAGGAAGAGCTCCTCCTCTTTACTTTGCGAGGTCGTTTCTCCCAACTGCCCCTGCCAGCTGATGGGCCAGCCCAGCATCCTCAGGTGTGTACCCTTGCTGGTCTGAGGGCTGTTCACACATTGTCAGCATGGATCTCTGCTCCCTGATTCCTCCTTAATCGCACCAGCCTGTCCCACTAAAGGCTCTGATGGTGACTGTTTAGCTCACCCTTCTCTGGATTTTCTTTCTTGGTCAATTCAACCAGTCACACATTCTAGGTAGCAGAGCTGTCCTCCATGTTACTGGAACACATAGATTCTACCAAAAAAGCACTCCTCCACAGCACTTTTTACATCTTTGGAGGCTTTCTGTTTGTTTGTTTGTTTGTTTCATTTAGCTTTATGTCAAACTAAGGAGTAGCAGTTGCTAAAAGCACAGGTTCAGGAGGCTGACTCAAGGGTTCAAATCCCAGCTCTTCCATAGCAGCTGTGTGACTTTGAGGAAGTGACTTAACCTCTCTGTGCCTCTCTTTCCTCATATACAAAATGGAAACAGGAATAGTACCTTATACTGTCGCTGTGAGAATTAAATGAATTGATTAATGTAAAAACACTTGTTTTCACTCGGTGAAAGGGGGAATACCACACAGGACATTTCACAAAGGAAGTGAAAACAAGGCCAGGTTTCCAAGTGACTAAAGATGGCTTTCCTGGTGGCGGGAAATGCAATAGGCTAATATCTGACCAGTAACCTCTAATGAGTTCTTTTGTGTTCTGCATTTTACCTGTATTTTTTTTTTTGTTTTGTGTTTTTAAAAAGATTTTATTTACTTGAGAGAGAGAATGAGAGAACATGCAAGCATGAGAGCGGGGAGGCAGGGGTAGAGGGAGAGGGAGAAGCAGACTCTCCATTCTTCGGGGAGCTCCACATGAGGCTCTCCCAGGACCCTAAGATCATACCCTGAGCCAAAGGCAGACGCTTAATCGACTGAGCCACCCAGGCAACCTCGCCTGTAATGTGTTCTTAAACTCACACTGATATAAATAATGAAACTATTTCCAGTGTTTGGCATCTCACTGGGGCTCGAGAGTCAGAGTGGTAGCCAAGTGGGCTAACCATAGATAAACATGATGGTGGTGTTTACTGGAAAATCTTGGGAGATTGCATTGCTTACACTGGACGGGGCATGGATTTCCTGTACGTAGTAAGTGAGCTTCATTGACTCTGATGCCAGCCTGTGTGTGTCCATGTCACAGAGAAGATTCAGGAACTCCTTGAGCCGCCACCTACCTCTGGGACACAGTAAAACAGTGCAGTTAGGAGTATGGGCGGTGCCATTGGCCATACCTGGGTTTAGGTCCTCTCTCTGCCTTTTGCTTGTGGTTCCTTGTGGTTCCTTATGATTCCTGGATGGCAGTTAGCTTGGGAATGGGCACAGAGACACACTCAGTGGATAGGAATTGCTGTTTTGAGTTATAGTACGTGCAGGTATGCTTCTGATCATCATCATAATAGTAGAAGAGTTCAGAGTCAGGCAGATTAACGGGAAAAGTTTCCTTCCTTTTTTTTTTTTAAGATTTTATTTATTTATGTATTTTTAAAAAGATTTTATTTATTTATTTGACAGACAGAGATCACAGAGAGAGAGGAGGAAGCAGGCTCCCTGCCGAGCGGCTCCCGACGTGGGGCTCGATCCCAGGACCCTGAGATCATGACCCGAGCCGAATGCAGAGGACCCAACCCACTGAGCCACTCAGGCGCCCAAGATTTTATTTATTTATTTGACAGAGAGACACACAGCGAGAGAGGGAACACAAGTAGGGGGAGTGGGAGAGGGAAAAGCAGGCTTCCCGTTTAGCAAGGAACCCGACACAGGGCTCGATCCCAGGACCCTGGGATCATGACCTGGGCTGAAGGCAGACGCTCAATGGACTGAGCCACCCAGGTGCCCCAAATGAGAAAAGTTTTCTGAGGAGATTCAGACATTTTAATTGGATTTGAAAGGTACAGAGAAATCTATTTTGGTGAAGAAGATTAGGGTGAGTGTTTTGGGAAGGAAAACGCGGGGACAGGTGTCTGTGTGACCAAACTGAGATACTTGGATGCAGCTCAGCCCTGTCCTCAGGGCACTGTTGGGCCCTTGCCAGGAGCAGGGAATCCCAGAAGCTTCTCAGGCTTGGCTGCAGAAGAAAACAGACATCTCCTATGGAGAGAAAGGGAAGTCACAGAGCTGCTGTCTGGTGCTGCCTGAGACTGGGGCCAAACCGGCCAGCAGACAGCTTTCTGTGGGGGCAAGGGTGCTGGCAGGGTGCGGGCTCAAGGGTCAGCTCAGGACTCTCTGGCCATGTGGGCAGCTGGGCTGGAGGCTTTTTTCTCCCTCCCGAGTTAGAAGGTCTGGTTTAGTGGCTTCTTCCTAGATGCTCAGGGCGCCTATCTCCTGTATACCACCGTTTAGGGTCCTCTCTATGGAAGAGGGGAGAGCATTCTACAGGAAAGACCAAAGTAAACAATGAGAGTTTGAACGCTGGTCTGAGCTTCCAAAAGGTCATCATGGGACCCAGGGAGGCACAGCCTGGTCTGCCCCTCCAGATCCACACCTCACTCTGTTCAGAGTCTGGCTTATTTTGATGCATTGGCTGCCTGCGCTACCTTCAGCCTCTGGTGGGGCTCAGCCAATGGCGAGTCTGTGGAATGAGAGACAGGCAGAGAGAGAGGGCTGCGTATTTATTCCCTGGGCTCCCTCCGCAGGCTGGTCCTGTGATTGAGATTCCTTGCTCTTCTGGAGGTCCCCTTTCCAAAGCTCCCTCTCTCCTGGTTCAGGTGACTATCTCTCCTCAGTCCCTTCAGGCCTAGGGTTGCAATAGCTCCTCAGTTGTTACTAGCCCCTGGTCACCATGTTATCTCTTGGGGTTCTCCTCTACCATCCATACTAATAAATAAACCCTCTTCAGTTTACTCTAACTTGATGCCGTCTGTTTTCAGTTGGGACCCTGATGGATACATTTGCCAAATAAGGATTCTTTTGGTTGACTCTAGGGAGAGAGAGAGAATGTGAATTATTAACTCATGTGCCTGAAACTTGAGGTATAGACTTTAGACATACGTGTTCAAGTGTTTAGGTAAAAGCTCCAAGCGTTCAGGCTTCTCATTCCACACTTCAGTCCTATTTCCTTTGGATTTGCTTTGCACGCAGTCATGTTCTCTACCTAGCAACCCATAGCAGTTCCAAGCTTATCTCCTCCCCATGTCAAGTCCAAAGGCAGGCTCGTCTCTTTCCCAATGGATTCAACAAATTGCAGCATTCTTACCGACTCAGCATGGGTTACAAGTCCACTCTCTTTTTTATTTTATTTTATTTTATTTTATTTTATTTTATTTTATTTTATTTATTTGAGAGAGAGAGACAGTGAGAGAGAGAATGAGCGAGGAGAAGGTCAGAGAGCGAAGCAGACTCCCCATGGAGCTGGGAGCCTGATGTGGGACTCGATCCCGGGACTCCAGGATCACGCCCTGAGCCGGAGGCAGTCGTCCAACCAACTGCGCCACCCAAGCGTCCCACAAGTCCACTCTCAAACCAATCCCCTGGAATAAGGAACTGGCCAGACTCCGGTCACATACCCTCCCCTGGGGCTTGAAATAGAGGTGTCAACCCCACCCAGATCACATGGTTTGAGTGTGGGGGAGGGGTATTTCCAAAAGAAAGTGAAGGTAGGTACTCGAACCAAAAAAGTAGGCATGGAGGCCAAGTAGGGCAAAACTACCAGAGTTTCTTCTACTTGGTGGTGTGAATTTGGAGAAGCAACCCAACCTCTGGAACTTTGGTTTCTCCTCCTCCAAGAACACTAAGAATAACTAATGATTACTGAGCAGTCACTGGAGATGAGGCCCCAGATTAAGGGTTTTAGATGAATCTCTGGTGAGCAGGTACCATTTCCTTCTCCATGTAACAGATGAGCCAATCAAGACTCAGAAAAGTGAAATAGCTTCCCAGGCTCACAAAAGCCTAGATGGAGGGGCACCTGGGTGGCTCAGTGGGTTAAAGCCTCTGCCTTGGCTCAGGTCATGATCCCAGGGTCCTGGGATTGAGCCCCGCATCTGGCTTTCTGCTCAGCAGGGAGCCTGCTCCCTCCACCCCCGTCTCCCTCTCTGCCTACTTGTGATCTCTATCTATCAAATAAATTTTTAAAAAATCTTTTTTTTTAAAAAGATTTTATTTATTTGTCAGAGAGAGAGGGAGTGAGAGCGAGAACAGGCAGACAGAATGGCAGGCAGAGACAGAGGGAGAAGCAGGCTCCCTGCCGAGCAAGGAGCCCAATGTGGGACTCGATCCCAGGACGCTGGGATCATGACCTGAGCCAAAGGCAGCTGCTTAACCAGCTGAGCTACCCAGGCGTCCCTTTTAAAAGAAATCTTAAAAAAAAAAAAAAAGTCTTGGGCGCCTGGGTGGCTCAGTGGGTTAAGCCGCTGCCTTCTGCTCGGGTCATGATCTCGGGGTCCTGGGATAGAGTCCCGCATCGGGCTCTCTGCTCGGCGGGGAGCCTGCTTCCTCCTCTCTCTCTCTCTGCCTCTCTGCCTACTTGTGATTTCTCTCTGTCAAATAAATAAATAAAATCTTTAAAAAAAAAAAAAGTCTTGATGGAGCTGGGCTTTGGACCCGCATTTATCTGACACAAGAGCGTGCACCATTATAACAATCGGGCTCTCAATTTGGAGCACAGCTTCGCAGGTGGTTGTGAGGATTCAAAGAAGTGTAATAAAAATAACGTAGCCAACATTGATTGTACCCTTACCATGTGCCCGGCCCGGAGCCAAATGCTCTACATGGACTCCTGTTTAATTCTTGCCACAGCTCTCTCAGTCCTGAAGGCACCTCGCAAAGCCCCAAGCCTGGTGAGAACTCAGGGGTAGTTTCTCACTTCTTACGCTCCCAGCCTTTTCTTTTCGTGTTGGTTCAAGAAGCTCCTCTGGGGGCGCTTGCGTGGCTCAGTGAGACCTTGGCTCAGATCATGATCCCTGGGGGGGGTCCTGGGATAGAGCACCACATCAGGCTCTCTGCTCAGCAGGGAGCCTACTTCCCCCCACCCCCGCCCCTTCCGTCTGCCTCTCTGCCTGCTTGTGATCTCTGTCTGTCAAATAAACTTAGGGGTGTCTGGGTGGCTCAGTGGGTTAAAGCCTCTGCCTTCGGTTCAGGTCATGATCCCAGGGTCCTAGGATCGAGCCCCCCATCGGGCTCTCTGCTCAGCAGAGAGCCTACTTCCTCCTCTCTCTCTGCCTGCCTCTCTGCCTACTTCTGATCTCTGTCTGCCAAAAAATAAATAAAATCTTTAAAATAAATAAATAAATGAAATCTTAAAAAAAAAAAAAAAAAAAAAAGAAGCTCCTCTGTGTTTGACATGCTTGGTTCTTTAATGTTGTGAGGGGTCTCTGAGGTGTTTCCTCTGCTGTCCAGAAGCTGGGAAAAACCCAACGCAGAGCCCTCAAGTCACTGGAGAAGTCATGACAGGGGGCCAGGGCCCAATCAGAGGAGAGTAGGAGGGAGAACGGACATGGAGATGTGATGGGATGAGCATCACTGTGTCAGTGTTTTTCCCTTGAGCATCTTTAGACATTTCCCTGGGGGACTGGGGTTTACCCCATCGGGGCCTGAGAGGGAGAAGCCTGGTGAGTTCAGTGTTTCCGGGCTAGCTGGTGTGAGGACCAGACAGACATTCTGGGTTTGCTCTCCAATCCTCTGGACCGCTTCTTTCCTGAGGCTAGTTATCCACGATCTTTGGCTCTTCCTTTATTCTCTTTGTCCAACCAGGTGCTAGGACAGGGAGATCCTCCCACAGGACTGTGGTTTCTGGGGAGGTTGTTTGCTGAGCACATCGGCTGAGTTTTCTCCATTGGGATTGAGGCTAGAGGCTGTATGTTTCCTTTTTTGTTTCCAGCAATTTCTGCACTTTTTTTTTTTTTTTTTAGGGATTTTATTTATTCTCCTGACACAGAGAGAGTAAGCAGGGAGAGCTACAGAGGGAGAGGGAGAAGCAAGCTCTCCACGGAGCAGGGACATCAACGTGGGGCTCGATCCCAGGACCCTGGGATCATGACTCAAGCCAAAGGCAGACAGTTAACTGACTGAGCCACAACCCCCCCCACTTCTGCATGTTTAATTGAACTTAATAATAGTGACCATTGTTTCAGAGTTTCCCGTGAACCTGTTACTTTACTGACCGTCAAATTCAATCCTCACAACAACCTTGTGGTACAGCTGCCGTTTTTCTCCCTGTTACACTGAAGAGTAAAACCCATCTTCACCAATACTTGTTATTGTCTGTTTTTATTTATTTACTTTTTTTAGCCGTCTTTGTGGGTGTGAAGTGGTATCTCACTCTAGTTTTGATTTCAAGCCTCTTTTAATGTACTTATTAGACATTTGTATATCTCCTTTGGAGAAATGTCTTTTCAAATTCTTTGTCCATTTTTATTTATTTTATTTATTTATTTTAAAAGATTTTATTTATTTATTTGACAGAGAGAGGAAACATAAGCAGGGGGAGTGGGAGAGGGAGAAACAAGCTTCCATATTGAGCAGGGAGCCTGCTGCGGGGCTCCATCTCAGGACCTTGGGATCATGGCCTGAGCCCAAGGCAGACGCCTAACGACTGATCCACCCAGGCAACCCTCTTTGTCCATTTTTAAATTGAACTATTTTCTTTTTATTGAGTTTTAGGACTTCTTTATATAATCTAAATACAAATCCCTATTCGGTGTATGATTTGAAGTGTTTTCTCCCATTCTGTGGGCTATCTTTTCACCATCGAAAGATGGTGTTCTGGGGCACCTCTATGGCTCAGCCGTTCGGTGTCTGCCTTCTGCTCGTGTCATGGTCCCAGCATCCTGGGATCAAGCCCCATATCAGGCTCCTTGCTCAATGGGGAGACTGCTTCCTCCTCTACAGCTCCCCCATGCTTGTGTTCCCTCGCTTGCTGTCTCTCTCTGTCATTAAAAAAGAGAGAGAGAGAGAGAGAAATGGTGTCCTTTGAAACACAAAAATGTTTTTTACTGTTTAGAAAGTCTATTTTATCTATTTTTTCTTTTGTTGCTTGTTTTTTTGGTGTCATTTTTTTTTTAAGATTTTATTATTTATTTGACAGAGAGAGATCACAAGTAGGCAGAGAGGCAGGCAGAGAGAGAGAGAGAGGAGGAAGCAGGCTCCCTGCCGAGCAGAGAGCCCGATGCGGGACTCCGTCCCAGGACCCTGAGATCATGACCCGAGCCGAAGGCAGAGGCTTAACCCACTGAGCCACCCAGGCGCCCTTTTAGTGTCATATTTAAGAAATTATTGCCTGGGCGCCCAGATGGCTCAGTGGGTTAAGCCTCTGCCTTTGGCTCAGGTCATGGTCTCAGGGTCCTAGGATCGAGGCCCACATTGGGCTCTCTGCTCAGCAAGGAGCCTGCTTCCCCCTCTCTCTCTGCCTGCCTCTCTGCCTACTTGTGATCTCTCTCTGTCAAATAAATAAATAAAATCTTAAAAAATAAATGAATAAGTCTTTAAAAAAAATTTTTTGTTGGTTATTCTGTGTTCCTCGAATTTCCATACAAATTTGTCAATTTCTACCAAAAAAGCCTGCAGAGATTTTGACAGAAATTGCATTGAATATGTAGATCAGTTTGGGAGCCATTACCATCTTACTCCCCACAATGTCATCTGTTTATTCCAATCCATGAACATGAGATTTCCCCCCGCCCCCGTGTATTTAGTTTTTCTTTTTTTAAAATGGGGCAGGGGCAGGGGGCGAAAAGGAAAAGGGAGAGAATCTTAAGCAGGTTCCATGCTGAGCATGGAGCCTGACATAGGGCTGGGTCCCACAACCATGAGATCATGACCTGAGCTGAAATCAAGTGTCAGAAGCTTAAAGGACTGAGCTCCCCAGCAGCCCCTAGCTGTTTGTTCTTTTTTTTTTTTTTAATTTTTCAACAATGTTTTGTAGTTTTCAGTATATAAGTCGTGTATTTCTTTTGTTTAATTTATTCCTATGTATGTTCTTCTTGTTGTTATTATAGATGAAATTATTTTCTCAATTTCATTTTTAGATTGTTCATTGCTAATTGTCATGGACTGAATGCTTATGTCCCTACAAAATCCATGTTGAAATCTTAACGTCCAGTGTGATAATATTAGGAAGGGGGGCCCTTCGGGAGGGTGATTAGGCTCCACAATGGGATTAGAGAAAGTTGCCATCTGCAACCTGGAAGAGGGTTTTCACCAGAACCCGACAGTGGTGACCCAACCCTGACTTCAGACTTCCAGCATCCAGAACTGTAAGAGGTCAATTTTTGTTTTTTTGTGTCAGTCTGTAGCATTCTATCATAGCAGGCCAAATGGGCTAAGATACTAGTATATAAAAATTCAGCTGATTTTTGTATATTGATCTTATAACCTGAAAATTTGATGAACTTATTTACTAGTTCTAATAGTGTGTGTGTGTGTGTGTGTGTGTGTGCACGCGCTCGCGCGCCTGCGTGTGTGTTTTCCTTAGGCTGTTCTATATATAAGTTTATATTATCTGCAGAGAGAAATAGTTTTACTTCCTACCTTCTAATCTAGGTGCCTGATCTCCAACTCTTATCCTGTCTTCCTTCTCATGCATAACCTTTATGCTAATTTCCCTAGTGTTTTGCTTGTGATTTGGAGTAGGAATTTGGAGACCTATGTTTTAAGCTAAGTTTGGCTGCTGATCCATTCCTGTTTCTTTAGATACAAAATTCTTTGAAGAAATGACAACTTAAAATGAAAAATGAAATTATATATGAAAATTACAAATTTTTCCCCCTGTATCTACTATATACCAGGCCCCACATTCAACAGGGCCATCACAGACTGTCAGAGGGCAGCCATCACATAGAAGGTAATGTGAATAATGCCATTGGAGGTGTGCAACAAAATTGTCCTGATGCTAAATGCTTATCTTTAGTCCACACAATAAAGCCATGAGATTGACATTACTAATCCCATTGTAGATGTGAAAAACCTGGGGTTCAGAGTAGCTAAATGATTTACTCAACATCATACAACTGGTAGATCTCAGAGACTAGCTTTGAACCCAAGTCCTTCTGATGCCATTATATCAAATGTCTTTTGAAAAATATTATTTTAAAATTTAAAAATTACCTTGAAAAAGTAATACACGTACATGATAAAGAATTTAACATTATAAAAATATATAGTGGAAATACTTCTCCTTCCTGTAGCCATGATCCTCTGTCCCTCCTTCCCCAGAGGCAGTCATTAATATTAGTTTCTGCTGTTTCCTTCTGATTATATATAAAAACTTATCTCTACAGTTATACAAATCTTTATTTCAGATACCTACACTCACACTTACAGACTCATACATTTTGTTTTTTCTTTTTAAGATTTTATTTATTTATTTATCTTTTTTTTTTAAAGATTTTATTTATTTATTTGACAGAGAGAGATCACAAGTAGGCAGAGAGGCAGGCAGAGAGAGAGGGGGAAGCAGGTGCCCCGCTGAGCAGAGAGCCCGATGCAGGGCTCGATCCCAGGACCCTGAGATCATGACCTGAGCCGAAGGCAGCGGCTTAACCCACTGAGCCACCCAGGTGCCCCTATTTATCTATTTGAGAGAGAGCAAGAGAGCTTGAATGGAAGGAAGGAAAAGGAGAGGGAAGAAATCTCCAGCAGACTCCACACTAAGCAGGGACCCCAAGGTGCGGCCTGATCCCATTACCCCGAGATCATGACCTGAACTGAAATCAAGACTTGGACGTTCAACCAACTGAGCCATCCAGAAGCCCCAGATCTTGCTCTTTTTTTAATTTAATGAATCTTGGAAATCATTCTATAGCATCGCATACAGATCCACCTCGTTTTTTAAGAGTTTATCTATTTATTTTAGAGTCATCTCTATATCCAATGTGGGGCTTGAACTCATAGCCCCAAGATCAAGAGTCACATGCTCTATGGTTTCACTTACTTGTGGAGCATAAGGAATAACAAGGAGGACATGGGGAGATGGAGAGGAGAAGGGAGTTGGGGGAAATCGGAGAGGGAGATGAACCATGAGAGTCTGTGGACTCAAAAACAAACTGAGAGGGGTGCCTGGTGGGTTGAAGCCTCTGCCTTCAGCCCAGGTCATGATCCCAGAGTCCTGGGATCGAGACCCACATTGGGCTCTCTGCTGGGTGGAGAGCCTGCTTCCCTTCCTCTCTCTCTCTGCTTGCCTCTCTGCCTACTTGTGATCTCTTCTGTCAAATAAATAAATAAAATCTTTAAAAAAAACAAAACAAAACAGAGTTTTGGAAGGGAGGGAGAGTTTTGGATGGGGGTTTGGGAGAGCCTGGTGGTGGATATTAAGTAGGGCACGTATTGCGTGGGGCACTGGGTGCGGTGCATAAACAATGAATATTGGAACACTGAAAAAAAAAAAAAAGAGTCACATGCTCTTCCGACTAAGCCAGGCATGTGCCCCCAGATCTACCTCATTTTTAAAATAGCTGCATACTATTCCATTTTGTTCAAATGTTCCCACACAGAGGGATATTTAGATTGTCCCAGTCTTTCGTTGTTACTAACAATTCTACAGCAGACATTCTTGTATGAATTTATCTGTACATGCCATACGGCTTTGGGAAATGCATTAAAAAGAGAAAGGAACTATACAAGGATAAGGGCTTTTATGATCCGGATGATGGAAGTTGTCTTCCTGCAACCCTGTCTTCTATTTTCTCAAACCCCAAGTCCATCAGTGCTTTCTAGTGGACAGGAAAGCTCTCCATCACATGCTCTAGCAGTTGGAATAGTGCATGTCCCAGGATCCTCTGGCTTGGAGGGGACAGCACTGTCTAGATGAGTTTGCAGTCATTTGGCTAAGCCTGGTTAAGCCCAGGTCATGGTCTGTTTTGGGATAAGGTGCTGAGCTACTGCCACTAGTGTGCAGCACACTGATGACTGCAGGGGTAGCCAGAAGTCACACCTCTGGGGGTGACCTTGGAGGGTGCCCTGGGCACATGGCTAGCTGCATCAGGCTCTGATCCATTCTGACCAGGAGAGGGCAGTAGTGAGCTGCCTAGCACTTCTGACAGCCTTTGGAAGGCTCTTTCCCTATACAAGTTGCTTCTATCTGGAGCAGCTCCACGGAGGACTGAGCAGCCGGGTAAACCTCTCTATTCTTGAGAAGAAAGTTGAGTCAGAGAAAATTTTGTAGAACATGACTCGAGGACAATATTGGGGAAAATAAAATCAAGGTAACCTCCCCTGCATCATAAAAATAGCTTTACTTTTTCTCATAATACACACACGTTATAAAAAACTTCAAACAATATATAATAATATAAAGAAGGAAAAAAAAAACTGCCTGAAATCCTATGGTATGAGATAACCACTATTCACAATTTTTGCAATATTTTTGTGACCTGTCTTTTTCACTCGGAACATGTTGTGGACATCTATCCTTGTCAATACCTTTAATGTTAGAGGCCTCAGGACTTCTGCTTACATAAATGCTTCTTAAATTTTTCTACCTAAGTTACCCCAAGGGCTGAGAAGATGAATGAACAAATTGCTGGGTGACTGGTGAGTGAGACCATGCGTGGGCTGCTGGAATGTTGTAAGAGAGTGGGAGAAACTTCTTTGATATATGGGGCTTTTACCTGAAAATCAGACAAATTTTGCACTGAATTCCATAACATTTTTCATTCCACTCCATTTTTTTTTCATTCCACTCCATTTTTGCTTTTTATTTAAAAATACTGTTTTTTTCTCTTCCAAATCTTTGTAATATTCTGTTGTATGTATGTATGTACCCCCATCTATTAAGCAAAACACAGTGTTGGACATTTAAGTCACTTCCAGTTTTTCTCTAATATAAACACCAGTGTAGTGAGCAACCTAATGCATATACATTTTCTCGTTTGACTATATGATTAGAATAGAGTTCCAGAATGGGTACATTGAAAAACAAACATATTCCTTCCTCCTCAATGCTTTTTTTTTTTTTTTAAGATTCTTTTATTTATTTA
Source organism: Neogale vison (assembly GCF_020171115.1). Taxonomy (NCBI): domain Eukaryota; kingdom Metazoa; phylum Chordata; class Mammalia; order Carnivora; family Mustelidae; genus Neogale; species Neogale vison. Next base: position 24,060,836 of record NC_058092.1, on the reverse strand, counting down.
TTTGACAGAGAAATCACTAGTAGGCAAAGAGAAAGGGGGAAGCAGGCCCCCTACTGAGCAGAGAGCCCGATGCAGGGCTGGATCCCAGGACCCTGAGATCATGACCTGAGATGAAGGCAGAGGCTTAACCCACTGAGCCACCCAGGCGCCTCCTTCCTCAATACTTTTGAAAAATTAGTACAAATGAGATGAAAAGGGTACTGATGGGGAGAGAGTTTGCACCTTTAAGCTTCCTTTGTTAGTCCTGTGTGGGACCCACTAATGGCCTGGCTCTGGGCTCCCACCCAGTCTCTCTCCTACATTCAGCTCACAGCAATTACATGGCTTCTTGGTGCCCCCAAATGCGCTAAGCTCTTCTTTCCGCCTTCTCTCTCATTCAGGCTTCGCAACAACCCAGTAGGGTAGGCATTATTATTCCCATTTACAGAGGAGAAAGCTAGTTCAGTGAATCCAAGTGTTTTGGCCACAGTTACATGCAGTAATTGGATGTGAGAAGATCTTGATTCAGGGAGTCAGGGCCTTTGTCAGCCTAGTGACCAGGACAACTAGCAGCAGACTTGTTTCTGGGACAGTTGTTTAAAGGCCATTTAGTTGCAAGTGAAAACAAAGGAAAACAAGGGCTCCTGGGTGGCTCAGTGGATTAAGCATCTGCCTTTGGCTCAGGTCATGATCCTGGAGTCCTAGGTTCAAGCCCTGTGTCAGGCTCCCAGCTTAGTGGGGAGTCTGCTTCCCCTCTCCCTCTGCCCCTCCCCTCTGTCATGTTCTCTCTCTCTCTCAAATAAATAAAAGTTAAAAAAAAAACAAAACGCAAAACGAAACACCACCAGAGCTATTTTAAGTTTTTTTAAAAAGGGGGAGTAGGTGATGTCAGGGGAGAGAATTATGAACACTGAGAAATCTCATGGAACCCAAGAGGAGAAGTAATTAGTCTCAGGAGGGATGAGGAAGCAGCCTGCGAGGGCCCCGCGCCGTCTCTCTGGGAAAACATGGCCTCCAGCTTCGGCTTCCACGCGTGTGACAGCCTCATTCTCCTTCAGCAGATCAGTTTCTCAGCTGCTCTGTGAATGTGACCTTCTCCCAGCTCCCAGTTTAATATCCTTCAGTTTAAGCGTGCAGCTCTGAGTCCTAAGCCAAATCTCCAGGACAAGGAATTTTATCTGATTACTGATTACGCTGCCATAGTTGTCCACTTCTGGGTCCAGCCGGTTGCGGTCTGGAGTCAGAGATCCACAGTACAAACATGGGGGTCAGTCTGGTCTGCGGGTAGGGGGCAATTCTTAGAGAAAGGGGATCATTGTGGGGTTGGAAAATTCCTAAAAAGGTGTAAGTCTACGTCCACTATGCGGACAAGTGGACTATGTCCACTTCAACAACAACAGAGGAATTTACTGTCTCTAACAGGACAGACAAGCGCTTGGCTTCAGGCATGGCTAGATCCACGTCTCAAAAAGTACTGTTCGGAACCTATTTCTTTCCCTTTCTCAGACCTTTTTCTGTGTTATTCCTGGGTAGGCTTTCTCCTCAGGGTGCTAATACGACCACTAACAGCTCTAGCCTTATAATCTCATGACCTAGCTTCCTGTGTGGAGAGCAAATTTCCCCTTTCCAATAGTCTTGGTTCTGATTGGCTTTGATTGAATTATAAACTCAGACTGAGCCAATCACAATAGTAAGAGATAGCGGTCTCTGATTGGCTAGCCCAGGGTCATATGACTTTCCCTAGAGCTGAGGTGGGTCAGCCGCAAGGGGGGAAAAGGGAGATGGACAGTTCCCCAAAGCGGAAATGGGGTGTTATTAACGGAGATTCCGGAACCTACTCCTTTAAAACAGTGGATTGAGATTTGTACCAGTAACATCCAAGGACATGTTAAAGAATCCTGGTGGAGGGCGAAGAGAGCACTTTAATTCTTTTAGTCAATATACGCTAATTGAGAGTTCTTTCTTAAAGATTTTATTTATTCACTTTAGAGAGAGAGAGTGAGAGAGCACGAGGAGGGGGTGAGGAGCAGAGGGGGAGAATCTCAAGCAGAATCTGCGGGCTGAGCCCGACGTGGGGCCCCATCCCAGGATTGTGACCTGAGCCGATATCAAGAGTCAGAGGCTTGGGGCGCCTGGGTGACTTAGTGGGTTAGTGGCTGCCTTCCGCTCAGGTCATGATCCCAGGGTCCTGGGATGGAGCCCTGCATCTGGCTCCCCGCTGAGTGGGGAGCCTGCTTTTCCCTCTCTCTCTGCCTGTTGCTCTGCCTACTTGTGCTCTCTGTCAAATAAATTAAAAAAAAATCTTAAAAAAAAAAAAAAAAAAAAAAGGAGTCAGAGGCTTAATCCACTGAACCATCCAGGCGCCCCTAATTGAAGGTTTTACATGTGCTCAGACAAGGTCCTTGCTTTCACAGAGCCTAATTCTGGTAGAATACCAACAAATGAATGTTTCTTGAGCACCTACCAAGTACAAAACATACACTTCCTTTCTCTTCTCAATACAAAGAGAGATAAAATGTGTTTTCCCCCTCTAGGAATTTACAGTATACCAAGGCAGACAAATTAGTGATGTGTAGTAAGAGCCAAAGACAAAAGCCCAGGGAGTTACACAAACAAGAGAGCGTTCTGACGGCAAGGGCTGGGCTGAGGCAGGACACTCCCACCACTGATGGCAGTAATAATATTGGCTAATGTTCATTCAGTGCTTACCAGGTGCCAAGCACTGTGCTGAGGACTTTCTGAGTAATATCGCCTTCAATCCCAATAACAGCCTTATTCAAAATGTAGCCCATGTCACAGAGAAAGGAACCGAGGCTCAGAGAGGTGAAGTGACTTGCTCAAGGGCATGCAACTGAGGAGTTGCCGAGTTGGCACTTAAACCCAGATCTGTCTGACTTCAGAGTCCATAACTTTATTATATCATGCCTGGCCTAGAAAGAAGGGCAGGAGATGTTGCCCAGGATATGTGCGCATGTGGTGTACCCGGGGCAAGGAGCCAGTAGGAACAGGCTTTGTTCCCTCTATGCAGAGGGCTGTCTCTGCTTCTCCATGCACGTAGCAGAAAGTTGCTGTCCCCAGCTTGGGGTTCAGTGCCTAATCCTGACTCCCTGGTGCTGATTACAGACCAGCCGTGTAGGCCGAATATCATGCACGAGATATGGTTAGCCAGTGGCATTTAAAAGAGTGACTTAGTGCCCAAAATTCAAAAATTGGTAAATTTCACAGAAAAAAACAACAACCTGGAAAATCAGAGTATCTGACAAGTCCGGGCTTATATTCCCATGGCAACCATCTGCTAGCTCGGAGTAGCAGCTGCTACCTTTAGATGAGGCACATACTCTCCATTTGCCACAATTGCCCATTCCTCATTGTCTTGCCTTGGGTTGTTGCACTGGTTTTATTACTGATGTAACCCTTGGGGGTATCTGGATTAGAGTCGCTATATCCCAGACCATAGTCCCAGGAGATAGAATTCAGCTCAACTTGGGTCAGATACACACCTGTGGTTCAAAACACTGGTGATAGCAGGGTAGGCTTCAGTGAGGTCAATGTGCGGGTCCAGAGGACCTCTTCAGCACGGTCCGTGGGCAACAGTGGGTCCTCAGGAAAAACACTCTAGCTGGGCAGACACTCCATGATGAGTCTAGTACGAAGGGGGGAGCAATTAAGGTCTAGAGCCCACTTATAAGACCTATAGTAGTTTAGGCTTCAGGTCATGATGAAGGCCTGAACTGAAGCATTAACCCAGGGGATGGAAAGGAGTAGGGAAGAATGAGAAGATGTTAAGAGCGTGGTGATTTGTGGGCAGGGCAGGGAGGAGGCTGGGGTGACGTTTGAGCCTCTGGCCTGGGTAACAGGGTGAAGAGGTGGTTTCGTTCTTCAAGGGAGCTCATTCATCAGGAGAACACAGGAGGAGGAACAGGTTTGGGGCAGGAAGATAAAGAGTTCACTGTGGGGCCTGTGGGGTTTGTGGTGCCTGGGGTCATGCAAATAGATCTGCCCGGTAGGCAGGTGACATTTGGGGGAAGATCTGAGCTGGAGATACCGGGAAGTCACCAGCAAAGAGTGAAAGTTACAGACTTGGGCACAGGTTAACTCTGGTAGGGGAATGCAGACTAGGAGGGGAGAGGGCTAAGAGCAGAACCAGGGAGCAGCGTTTAAAGCATGGAGAGCAGCCAACAAAACAACCCAGAAAGTGCTGGTTGCAGTGCAGGGAGAAGAACCAGGCAGCTGTAGCCTCAGAGAAACCCAGGAAGGAGACTTTAGAGTAGAGTGGTCAACCGTGCAGGGTGTTTAGAGAGGGCAGGAAGGAAAGTCCTGGAGATAGTTTTTGTCAATTAAGAGATCACCGATGAGTGTGAAGGAAGTGGATTGGCTGGGTTAAGTCACAGGGGCTGAGAGATGAGTGGGTGGGGAGGACAGGAGGACAGGGCGTCGACTCTCCCTGGGACTGGCAGTATGAAGGGATAGAGGAGAGAGTTTGTCTAAGATCTTGTGTCAAACAAGATTCAGTGGGAAGGCCTGACTATGGGCAGGAGAACCCAGTCTGATCAATGTCTTGATCCAGCGCTACAGGGCCTGGGAAGTTTTCAGGTGTCAGGTACCTTGTTGTTTGTGGAACCTGCTGGGGGTGGTAGGGCACGAAAGCTCATCCTAGGGGCCAACAGAGGGAATTGCCCTAGGAGGAGGCCCAGACTTTGTGGCTGGGTTTTCCCCACTCTGCATCTTGTTTCCTTGATCCACCGATTACCTTGGGCTGGTTTTGCTGAATGACTCAGGAGCTCGAGCAAGTTTTGCTACTCAGTTTCAGAGCTCTGGGGGAGGGGAGGTCAGATACTTCTGATAACCAACCGGGAAACAGTCATTAGATATTGAAAGGACAATTAGGCCCCAGTTTCGGGTGTGGGGGAAAGGCTCTCTAAGCACTAGAGAATTCTAGGGCTTGGATCTGGGCACAAAAAGCTAATGCCGGGATGCTTTTTGTCTCTGCGTCCCTCCAAGGTCTGAATGGAAATAACAATATCTAACAGTCACTGAACACTTCTACCATTGCCCTCTACTGTTCTGTGGGCCTGCAGTCTTGATCTCTGAAGTCGACCACTCTTCTGATCCCATTTGACAAGAGAAAGTTGAGAGGTAGAGGGGAAGTGGCTTGCCTGGGGCATCTGGCCAGTAGCTGGAACAGCTGAGAATTGACTGCCAAAAGTCATGTTCTTTACCACTGTGCAACCCTGCGCTTCTTTGGATGTCTCTAGGTGACCCAGCAGGCTGAGGGATTGGTGAGGGGGGCCCCCAAAGGAACATCCTACACAAATGATTGGAAAGCAAGCTTCTTTCCTGCTAGGATTTCTATTGGGAAGGAAGAGACAGGATCCTCTGAACTTGCTCAGGGCTTCATGTCACCTGAGACCCCCTTTCGTGGCTCCCTCCCCCTCAGCTTCTAAATTCAAGGATAAAGGGCCTATTCATCAGGACTGGATCTGGAAGCTGGCCCTGGCATCAGCCATCCCATCCCGGGATTATTTCCTCCCTCCTGGAGCCTGCCTTCCCTGCCCCGCCCTTAGGACTCACACCCGGTATCTCTTTCCTGTGTCCCTGAGCCAGGGCTCTGAGGCCCAGGTGGGCACACAGTAGGGCTCTGTCACACAATTTCAATTTCCTCTGCTGCTCGCCTCTACTGTGCATACACACTTCCTGGGTTCCTGTGGAATCCAGGCTCCCGTAAACACCCAAAGAGAAGGAAGTGGGCCAAGCAATGAGCCCATGATTTCATCAGGGCTGACGCACTCACTGCCTCTCCCCACCTCACTCTCAGGGGAGCCCCTCAGGGGCAGGCTCAGGCCTTCTCCCCTTCATTCAGCCTGGGAGAGAGGCTAAGGCCAAGGTGATAAAGGGAATGCTGGGGAGAGAGAGATGCAGACCTCAAGCTGCCTCCTCTTTGGCCTGCGAGAGATATAGCCAACACTTTTGAAAGCTGGAGAAGGCACAAAGGTGGAGCGGCTGGAGGAAAGGCTCCAAAAAGGCTGGGAAAGTAATGTTTACAGAACGCAGAGCAGGTGCCTTGTAACAATAGCAATGATATCTGACTTAGGGCATATCAGCCCCGGATGGGAAGCTCTACTTCTGTAACGAGAAGTAAGCAGCATTTTGCTATACACGGATGTTATGTGGTTTACATGAGTTATCTCTTGCAATTCTAGCAATACTCTTATGAATTAGAATGCTTATGGTTACGTTTGTACAGGTGAGGAAACGCTCAGAAGGGCGGAAGTTCAGAATTATCCAAGTCACTCAGTTGAGCATTGGAGAGCTGAAGTTTGAATCTGGGTCTATCTGCTCTTTGCTTCATTGTTATACATATATATTGTTTTTTCTTTTTTTTTTTTTTGCTTTGTCATTATATATTAATGAATGTAGCTTTTCTTTTTCTTTTCTTTTCTTTCTTTCTTTCTTTTTTTTTTTTTTAAGATTTTGCTTATTTATTTTGCTACAGAGAGAGGGAACACAAGCAGGGGGAGTGGGAGAGGAAGAAGCAGGCTTCTCACTGAGCAGGGATCCTGAGGCAGGGCTCCATCCCAGGACCCTGGGATCATGACCTGAGCCAAAGGCAAAAACTGAGCCACTCAGGAGCCCCAAGGAATGTAACTTTCTCAACAGAGTCAGGTAGTCATCGTTAGCTTTGGTTTACAAGTGGGGAAAGTGAGGCTCAGGAGAGTGAATTAATTTGCCTGGGGTCATAGTGGAAGTCTCAGTTCTTGTCCCCTTTAATTTGATGGCTTCATGCTCAAGGGGAAGCAGTCCTTGCTGGAGCGTTCCTAAGAGGGCTTCTCAATGCCGTGTGGGTTTCATATCGTTTTTCCCCTCCCCGTAAGGTCATTTCTCTGGGCAGTGCTAGAGCGGGCACCTGCTTCTGTGAAGTCACTTATCCTGGCTCTGCTGACCCAGCTGTCCCTCTGGACTGTTGCCTTTCTGAAGGCCAACTCTGGCTGCCCAGGCAACTCTCTGTACCAGCTAGTGCTGGCACAGACAAGGGCTCGTTTGGATGAACGAGCAGATTGTCAAGGAGATGGGACTTGAACCTAGGTCTTTTGGGCTCTGCCAGAGCCATTTCTACTGCTTGCCCTTGCTGCAGACCTCTCTCACTTAGTGAGGCCTTAGTCACACCAGCTCAAGGGCAAAGAGCCAAGGCAGGCCAAGCTAACTCAGAATAACCTTCCCTTGCTTCCCCTTTCCTTTTCCAGAAGCCAAGGAGGAACATGAAAGCTCAAGTACGCCCTGAACCACTCTCAACCCCCAAGTCAAGGAATGCAAAAGGTGAGGAGTCGCCATGACAACAGCAGGGCCAGGTGTGGCGGTGAATACTTAGTTGGTGCCCGCAGCATCATCGGGGAGGGCCTGCCCAGCGCCTGTCTGAGGGTTTGCATTTTCTGGCTGCAGGGGAGCTGCATTTCCTTTGTGCCTCTTAATGGGGGCATTACAGGAGAGTTTTGCTTTTCATTACTTCCATTTTCTTATAAGTGGAAGGAGAGGAAAAAAACCCATTCTCCTCCTCTTCCAACCCACTCGGAGAAATGCCAGGAAAACACCCGCATTCCCATCAGAAGCTCTGTCGCCACTGGTCATGAAACCCCATCATCACCTAAATTGCTCTATTTTAAAGGTTTGTGAAAACGGCATCAAATTGATTTTTCCCATATCACTTCTCTTTGTTATTTCTGTGGCTTCTCTCCTTCAGCGTTGCATTTCATGGGAGCAGGAGAGCAAGTCTAGTTGAAAACTTGAGGCACTCTTATATGGTTTGGGAACCAAAAAATGAAAATGTTCAAGGGGGTACCAAATCATTTTCTTTCTTTTATTTATTCAGGTATTTACGTATTTGTTTTTACCTTGGGTCTGTTGAAAAAGATTTGGTTCACAGATTTCAAAATTAATTTAACTTCGGAACTTAATCACTGTTGAGCAGAGAATCTTATAACCACAGGGATGGAAAGAGCCTTAGAAGTCACTTGGCTCAGCTATAACACTGTATGTTAATTATACCTCAATAATAATGATAAAAGAAGTCCCTTGGCTCAGAGGGCCCCAGAATTTTAGATGTCATCAATGGGCAAAAGTTTGAAAAATGAGAAGGGTATTTGAGCTGTGACTGACAGCTTTTACTTTGGCTAGACAGGAACATTGAAGAAAAACAACTATCATGTACTACAACCTCTGCTTCAGAAAGGGAAGGACAGTTTAATACCAAAAAAAAGAAAGAAAGAAAGAAAGTTATACTCTCAGAATGAAAGGCTGTCTCTTTTCTTTCTTTCTTTCTTTTTTTAAGATTTTATTTATTTATTTGACAGACAGAGATCACAAGTAGGCAGAGAGGCAGGCAGAGAGAGGGGGAGAAGCAGGCTCCCTGCTGGGCAGAGAGCCCGATGTGGGGCTCAATTCCAGGACCCTGTGATCATGACCTGAGCAGAAAAACAGAGGCTTTAACCCGCTGAGTGACCCAGGTGCCCCAGAACCTGGGACTCTTGATCTCAGGGTTATAAGTTTGAGCCCCACGGTGAGTGTAGAGTTGACTTAAAAATAAAAGCTTAAAATAAATAAATAAATCCAACAAATTTAGCATATAAAAATTCACCACTTGATCTTTCTTTTCCTCCTTTCCCCCCACGCACTAGCACCAGTCTGAGGATGGATGTTTGAGAACTGATTTGGTTTATGGTTCCTACCAGTCTCTTTTGGGGATGGTGTGTTGGCCTTAGCCTGGTGGCCAGGGGCAAGGACTAACTACCTTGCTTCTTTGGATAAGTGAAGCTGTTACTTCTTTCTCATCAGCCCTTGCCTTTCTTCAGACTGGTTAATGTCCCTCCTATGTGCTTCCCTATCTCCCCTGTGGTTACCACCACTGGAGTGCGTATCTCAAGGGCTTGTAATTGTCAGTTGACACATCCATCCTCAATGAGTCCATCAACTTCTTTTTTTTAATTTAATTTAATTTATTTATTTGGCAGAGAGAGACACAGCAAGAGAGGCAACACAAGCAGGAGGAGTGGGAGAGAGAAGCAGATCCCCCACCAAGCAGGGAGCCTGACGTGGGCCAATTCCAGGACCCTGGGAATGACCCGAGCCCCGAGCTGAAGGCCGATGCCCAACGCCTGAGCCACCCAGGTGCTCTGAGACCATCAACCTCTTGAGATCTATGTCTGTTCACTGGGGCCTCCTTAGGCCCATCCCAGGGCAGTAGCTCATCAGGAATTGTTGACTGAATGAATGGATTTCTCCCCACCAGATCAGTGATTTTGTGAAACAAAGGCAAAAAGAATCATGAAAATAACTAACATTTATTTAATGTACACGATATCCTAAGCCCTTTATGTGATTTTGATCAGAAATGGGCTGTTAGGTCAAGGCACTTGGAATAAGATGAAAATGGTGATTTATGAAGCATGCTGTTTTCAAAGGAACAGTCTCTCTAGGAACTTATCACACAGAATTCCCCTAAAAGGACTCCGAGATACATGTGCAAAAATGTCCACGGCAGTACTGCTCGTAATAGCAAAATGTTGGAAAACACCCAAATATCTATCACTAGGAAACCTGTTAAGTAAATTATAGTTCGTCCATATGATGTAGGCGGCCTTTCAAAGAATACAGTCGATCTAAACGCACTGACATGGAAAACTGTCCAAGACATATTGTTAGGAGAAACTAACCCATTTTTGTTAAACATACATATGCGTGCGGTTGTTTGCATGTACGTGTAAATGAATACACGGAAAAAATATGAACGTGCAGAGAAAAATCTAGAGGAACAGTATAATACAAATTGTTGGAAGTGGTTCCCTCTCGGGGTATGATTGTGGGGGACTTTTACTTTATTAAGTATTCACCTCTATAATTAAGAAAATTTTATAAGAGGCATGTCTTATTTTTCAACAGCTTTATTAAGGTATAGCTTACATACTACAAAATGCATATATTATTATTATTTTTTAAAAATTTTATTTATTTATTTGACAGAGATCACAAGTAGGCAGAGAGGCAGGCTGAGAGAGGAGGAAGCAGGCTCCCTGCAGAGCAGAGAGCCCGATGCAGGGCTTGATCCCAGGACCCTGAGACCATGACCTGAGCCGAAGGCAGAGGCTCAACCCACTGAGCCACCCAGGCACCCCTGCATATATTATTTTTAAGGCTGCAGGGATTTTTAAAGATTGTATTTATTTATTTATTTGAGAGAGAGCTGGGGGGGGGGGTGGGAGGGGCAGAGAGAGAGGGAGAAGCAGATTCTCTACCGAACAGGGAGCCCAACGTGGGGTTTGATCCCAGAACCCTGAGATCATTATCTGAGTCAAGTCAGCTGTTTAACTGAGTGAGCCACCCAGGCACCCCAAGAACAGATTTTCCCCCCAAGATTTTGTTTATTTATTTGAGAGAGAGGGAGAACACAGAGGAAGAGCGAAAGGAAGAAGCAGATTCCCAGCTGAGCAGAGAGCTCAGCTTGATCCCAGCACCCTGAGATCTTGACCCAAGCTGAAGGCAGATGCTCAACCAACTGAGCCACCCAGGCATCCCGAGAACAGATTTTTTGGACATACCACCGGAGGGGTACCTGGCTGGCTCAGTTGATGGAGCATCTCACTCTTGATCTCTTGGTGGTGAGTTCAAGCCTCACATCGGGTGTAGAGTTTCCTTTGGGGGGAAAAACCCACTACTGGAAGAAAAGGCTTCTGACATTGAGGCTAATATCTAGTTTTTTTGCCCCTTTGCCTGTATTTCTGTTCCCTTTCTCACAGTAGTTCCCCCCACCCCTTCTCAGGATCTCAATATCTCTGAGTGGCTTCAGACATTCCTTTTCTTTACCTGGGCTTGCAAAAGGAGGTATTGCACTAGATGATTTCTGCTCTTCTTTCAGACATTAAGGAGGTTCTTATCATCTTGTTCTCATTACGTGAAAATGACTGGTGAAATCCAGTTTATTTTTCTCTCTTCCAATGTTTGCAGTTTAACAAAAGATGAACTTTCATTTTGGCTTGAAACCAATTAACAAACCTCCAGTTGTGGGGTTTATATGCACACAGCTGAGAATAGGGTAGGGGATATGTTTTGGGCGACAGGGCAACATCTTTGAAAAACAGAGCAGTAGTCAAATTAGGATCACTGGTGTGGACTTGGGTACTGCAGGTTACCACTAGGTAAAATGGGACGCACTGTGGAGGGAAAGTCAAGATTCTGGCTATAGCACTTGACAGAATTAAGACAACTGTGCACCATTGGGGAAGGAATCTTCTTGGTTTCACAATGTGACCTTGATTGCCCCATTGGACCTGGTGCTTTGATGTCTCGGTGTGTAGAAACATTATCACAGTCAGAGAGCACATATTAAACATTTATACATGCACAGATAATCTAAGTCACTCTGAAAGAGGTTGCCATAATGAAAAGCGCTTACACTGTTAAACCAATGTCCAGGTGGGTAGATCATGACCACATTCTCATTAGGAGAGGCAGATGGCATAGTGGTTGAGGGTGGGGGGCCCTGGAAAAATACTTCTTGTGTTCAGAGCCTGCCTCTATCATATACTGGCTGGGTTGACTGTGACCAAGTGGCTTTGCTGTTATCCCAGTTTCCATGCAGGGATAATAAAAATTTCCATGTCCTGGCATTATTGTGAAAATTAAATTAGTTAATACAGTAAAATGCTTAGAACATCAGTCCTTGGCACATAGTAAGTGCTCACTAAATGCTGGCTGTGAACATCATTACCTCCTAATCGCTTTGTTGGGAGTTACATTTCCAACAGCTCTTGTTTCAATTATTAACAAATTCTTTTATATTTTTCGACCGCCAAACGGGGAAACTAAGTCTCAAGGTTATGAGAAAATGCGGTGAACTGATCCCAGCGGGCGGGGTTAGATTAAAGTACTGGGGAGTCCACCGCCGGCTCTCTCTCAGTATCTATTGCCTCGATCCGATCCCCACCTTGTCCCGATGCACTTGCCCCATCTTTAGGAAGATAAAAAAGGTGGCTGAGCCGTGCTTCTAAACTTTTCTCTCTCTCTCTCTCTCTCTCTCTCTCTCTCTCGGCCAGTTCCAAGTTGTTTGCTCTCTGGATTTCTGGCTGCAATCCAGTTACACCTGACTGCGGTGGAGATGGGGATCCTGAGAGCTGATTGGCCACGGGAAGGTTCCTGAAGGAGGCCGCGGCCTTCCAGGGCACTCAGGCCCGAGCCGGGACTCAGCTCCAGCTCTCCAACTCCTACCCGTTAGGGGAGAGGGACCCACTCGCGAGCGAGACTGAACGCCTGTCAGAATTCACAGCTCCTGTGCTCGCTTCGGCAGCACATATACAGAATTCACAGCTCCTCACCCTCCGTGCAGGGATCCCCGGGTCCCGCCCCCAAGAGCACGCACAGCAGGGAGCAAACCACCCGGGTGTGTGCAACACTCCCCGGGGCTTCCCGTAGCAGCTGATCCGCAAGGGTCGGGTGCTGGGGTCCAGCAGCAGGCGGTAACCCGCGCCCTGCCCCCTCCGCCTCCGCCCCAGCACAAGAGCGCAGTAAAATTCCGGAAGACAGATTAGAGGCAGGGGATGGGTGGGGCGGTGAATCAGTACATTCCTTCCTCCCCCTGCCTCCTCCCCCCGGGTTATCACTTTGGGAGGGGGTGGGTCTCCTGGCTCTCGCGACTGGTCCACAGGATCCGGACGAGAGAGGCAGTGCTGGGCGGGATCCTCCCAAGCTCTGCGGACCTACGGAGAGTCGGCATCTCTTGTTTTGCAGCTTAAGACCCTATCTGGTATCGGGTGGGGGAATTTTGGTCCTCGCTTCCTACTGGGTCTTTTCCGTAAGAGTAGCTCACAGGCCTGTCGGCGCATTTGTCAGTAACTCCCGTTTACTGAGCAAGCCCTGGCTCTGAGTCAATGTCTGTGTCGGGTCCGTCAGTCTCCTCTTCCTGAAACTGCAAAGTAGCCATACCTTACCTCTTGTGAGACGCAAGGAATTTGAAAACTCAGAGAGGTTAGGTAACTTGCCCAAGGCTTCACAGCGGCAGAGGCAGGAATAATCCCAGCTCTATTGGTTTCATACATTTCCCACCAGATCCTGCGGCTTTCTTTACTGCAGCACACTGAAAAGCAGTACCTGTCAGGGGGTAGGGAAGTAACACGCAGGGGCCACCTACACCCTCCTAGGCACTACAAATACATCGTCATGAATCATTTAAAAAAATTTTTTTTTTCCACAACCACTCCCTGAGATAGATGTGATCCTCATGGCCATATTACACATGAAGAAACTTTAGAGGTCAGGAATTTAAGGGACAGAGCTAGGATTTCTGTACAGTCATAGTACAAAACAAAGATTAATGTTTACATAGTGCTTGACAGTTTACAAAGCACTTTCAAGACCTTCATTATCTTCATTTCAGGGCTATCCCATTTCACAGATGAAGACAGAAGGTTCATTCATGAAGTTAAGGCCACAATGCAAGTAGTCAGTAACAGAGCCTACAATTTTGAAAAAGACTCTGTAGAACCAGTAATAGCAAAGCTTATTCTGTTTATGCATTCCACAGTGCCAAGGACCATTCTAATAAGTGTTAAGTACCATCTAATAATTGCCAAGCACCATTGTAATAATAGGTAACATTTATTGAACACTTATTACGTGTCCAGTGTGGTTCGACCTGAGTTATACATACTACTTCCTGGGATGCTCAGAACGACCTTTGGAGGTAAATACTGTTACCTTTGCCTTTTTATAGATGGGGAAATTGAGACTAGAAGAAGTAACTTCCCAAGGCTAACCAGGAACTCAAAGGCAATGCAAGGATGCCAGATGAAACAGTCTAGAGTCCCAGGGTGGGAGCCAGGCACTGGTTTGTGTCCCCACCTCTGTCTAAAACCACTTCTTCAAGGGTCTCCATTTCTTTGCCACTTCTTCTAACTCCTGTGTGTGGCCCACATAGCTCCTGCTCTCAAGAAGCTAATGCTCTATAAAATTGGCCCAGAATACTTCCAGCTTTGCCTCACAGAGGCACTGGGAAGATTAATAAGCTAATGGCAATTGAAGGTTTCAGCAAGGGCACTGGATAAACTTGGGGCACTTATGTATGAAACTCAGTACCATGGGAGGTTTGCACTGTACGAAGGGGCCTGCAGCCCAGTTCCTGATGTGTTCTGAGTTATGGAGTCTTCCCTGGGAAACCATCTGGGTAAGGTCATTTATGACAGAGGTTAGAGCATTTCCCTGCTGACCTGGAGGTATGGTGGTGTCATGGTCTCAGGGCTTTAGCTCTTAGTTGGCGGCGTGGGGGGGGGTGCTGTTTCCAACATCTCAGAAGGGGTTCCAGCCCACTCTGAGAGAAACCTGTTATTGATTGGAGTCAGAGACTAACATTATGCTTATTCGGGCTTTAGAGGCAGACACCTGTGCTGAATCCTGGGTCTGCCACTTAATCTCTCTGAACTTCCAATCCCCTTTAAGAGGAAGGTGAGAATACCTTCCTTATTTTGAAGGTTATTTTGAAGGCTAATTTGAAGAGTAAACTTCATAATACGTTTCGAAACAGCTTGCAGGACTTAGAATAGAGTAGATGCTTGCTTAGTAATTGGTAGCCGCTTTCATGGCCATTATTGCTTTCCTTATGTTGTTATTGTATTATTTACTGACATTTTAGGGCCCGGCTGAGAGCTAGATGAGGGAAGATTGATTCATTTGTTCAGCCATGTACTAGGTTGCCCCAAGTAGGTCAGTCTAAGGAGGGAAGAATCATGAAAATAGGCATTTATAATACACTGTGATGAGTGCTAGGATAGCCGATTGCGTAAGGTGTTTTTAGACTTTAGTGGAAGAACCAGTGACCAGGAGACTCAAAAAAGTTTTGCGGAGGATGTAGTTTTCTGTTTCAAGTCTGTGCTTCCAGGAAGTGGAAAATGCTGCCTGCTGGAGGCAGGCAGAACGCAAGCAGCAGCTGAGCCCGGTGCTCCTCATCCAACGGCCTTGATTCTGATCTGCAGCCCCTCCTTTCAGGGCCTCTCAACTCCCACACAGTCCTGCCAGCCAGCCTTGCCCTGGAATACCCTTCTCCTGGGCCACCTGCTGGTGGTGAACATCTTGGGTTCTGTTCTGTGGCTCGATGTGGCTGAGTCATACATTAAGACCTTTCTTTTTACTGCTAAGCTCTAATAGAAGCCTTCTGGTCAGGAGCAATGCCCGGGGTCTACCTTGTGGGGACAGCCTAATGATGCCCACTGACCATTGCTTCTTCCCACAGGGCCAAATGAACATGTGCGTGGTCCTCGCGGAGGAGAAGCAGCCCAAGGGGCAGGAGCCCCTTCTCAAAAGGGGCTGGTTCTGGGCAGGTTGACTTCCTAGGGTGTCTAGGGAAGAGTTAGCCCCCCCCCAACTCTCATGGGTGAGCTTCCCCTCTTCCTCCCAAGCCAGCCTCCCGTGCCTCTTTCTGGCTGCCGTCAGACCAGTCAATGGCCCAGACCAGTCTCCCAAACTCACCGGTGACCACATTTTCCAAACCGAAACTAAAAACTCGTGGTCTGACAAAGAATTAAAGAATTTCTGGTCACCTTCCAAAGGCTAGAGAGAATACTGGAATCTCTAGGATAATCTCTGTCGTTAAAGGGGAGATTAGGTTGGAAAACTTTAAATTCAGGATTTTCTCTTTATCAGGCATTTCTCATACATTCTATCATTGATACGTGAAAAGAGCCTCATGAAGTAGCTGGTAACTATTACCATTTAATAATTTAGAGTACTAAGAGAGAGGAAATAACTTACTTGCCCAAGATGCTACGTACCGGAAGTTTGAAATCTGGACTGTCAGGAAGGGTTCATAGGGGTGTGTGTGTGTATGTGTGTGTGTGTGTGGCGCGGGGATGGGACCGGGAGAGGCGCAGAAACAATCTTCGTAATTGCAGAATTGCAGACGCATGCACGCATGCTATTTATTTGGGGCCTCGAGGAAGGGCAGCCAATAACTGAGCTGTCCTGGTTGTCACTTCTGAGTTGGAAATCCCCGAGCAAAGGGCTCGGTCGCCGCCCAGTCCCATCAGGATCTGGCCTCAGGCCTCACGGCTCGGGATGCGGGAAAAAGCCCTTCGACCTTGCAGGTTACGTCGCGGCCGCTGGCCCTCGCCTCTGCCCAGGTGCGGATGGGATGAGTGGGCCGCGGCGTGGGCGAACGAGTCCTAAGGCCACGTTCCGCCCCCCCTTCCCGGTCACATGGACGCGCCTTCCGCAGCCGGGAGTGAGGAGAGGAACGAACCACGAGGAGGAGCGGGGGAGGCGCCGAGGGCAGTAGGTCAGCACCCCGCGGGGCAGGTGGGCGGGACCAACCGCCCCGCGAGCCGGCAAGCCAGCCAGTCCGCGAGCGCGGGGGGCGGGCCAGTGGGCGCGCGCGCCGCGCCCCGCAGCGCCCCCTGAGGGGCGGCGGCGGGAGCTGGTTCCGGCTGCGCGCGCAGCGGTGGTGGCGGCGGCGCGATCGGCCGGGCTCTAACCGTCGTCCGTCCGGTAGCGGCTGGAGCGGCAGCGGCGGCCGGGCACTGTGCGAGGCGACGCCACAGGGCAGCGGCGGCAGCGGGGCCAGTGGCGGCAGCAGGAGACGCAGCGGCGGCCGCAGCAGCAGCAGCAAGACGGACTCGTGGACACGCGCCGTCGCCGCCGCCGCCGCCGGGCCGGGCCGGGTGTCGCGCGCCGAGGCTGGGGGGGAGTCATCGCCGCCGCCGCCACCGCTACCGCCGCCGCCGCCGCCGCCGAGGTGACTGAGGAGAGAGGCGCCTCCTCGCTCCCGCCGCCGCCGGACTTCAATGCCCAGTCCCCAGCTCGCCAGCGTGAGTGCGCTCCTCCCGGGCGGCCCCCGCGCCGGCTCCCGGGGCCTCGGGGAAGGGGAGGGCGGGAGGCGCCGCAGCCATTAGTGCAGGCCTGAGACACGTCCCCGGAAGGAGGCCCGGGCCGGGCCGGGGGCGGGGGGAGCGCGGCCGGGAAGCGTGGAGAACGGGGGTGGGTGAGGAAGGGGGGACGGTGCGTGTGGAAGAATGTGGAGTGTTGAGGGGGGAGAATGTGCGTGCCTGAGGGGGACAGTGTGAGTTGGGGAGAGGCTGGGTGTGCATGAGGGATGAAAGAAGGCGGAGTTGGGGGTGTGTGGATGAGAGAGTTGGGGGCCGTGTCCGGGGGCAGTGTGAGTGCCAGCAGAGTGTAGAGGACAGTGGGGGTGTGGGGGGGCAGTGCGCGTGGGCGAGAGGGGTAAATGGGGGAGAGTGAGGTGGTGGGAGAGGGAGAGCGTTGAGTGTATGGGGCAGAGTGGGGGAGTGTGTGTGGGGGGGAATATGAGTGCAGTGTGAGAGAGGGAGGCTGGGGAGGGGTGAATGGCAGATGAGGGAACGTGGAAAGGGTGTGCCTGCGATTGTCCAGTGTGTGAGCGGGCATCCTGGCAGCTCTCCGTGATCGTGATCGCTGTGTATGGCGATAGTGAACCTTGGGGTCCTCGGTTGGGGAGTTCTTTCCAAGAGCGTCGTGTCCCTGGTTTCTTGGGTTCCATTATGAGGAAACGGTATAGGAGTTTATCCCAGGGGCACTATAGTCCTCTGGCTCTGGGGTTTTTAAAAGAAAGCTCATGCTTTTCGGGGCGAGGGAGGATAAATGTTTTCCCTAGGTTTTATGACTTCGATACAAATTTCTAAATTTATCAGGGACGTGGTGGCCATCCCATCGTCCTCTGGCGCTCTGAGAGCTAACTAGAAGAACCTTGTCTATTGCCCAGGATCCTAGGTTCTTGCCCTTAGAGTGTTCAGAACCATAGACTGTTTTATCAAGTACTGCTAATTTTTCAGGTGAAAGGTATTTTATCGTTAGGTAGATAGAAAAAATTTTTATCAGATACTAACTCTTCTCTACCCTTCTGGAGAAGAACTCTTAAGAAAAAAATAATGTAACATTGATGATGAAGAAGAACCAGAGGCTAGTTTATTATTCTCTGGAGTTTGTCAAGAAGCATAAAAAGCGTGTAGCAGTTCTAAGCATCACTGTAGGCTTGCTTGAATGTTTGGAATCACCAGACTACAACTGCTGCTGAGTTAGAATATGGTAGTTATTTGCTGCTGTGCTCTGTATTACAGAGTAGTTTCAGACAGGAAGTGAATGAAGTTATGCCTTGTTCAGCATGCAAAAGGAAATTAAGGCTAAGAATGACACATTTTTAAGGCTTCAGAATCACTTGCCAGCATGCCGTTGTGTTGAAGATGGTGAGAAGTTGTTTGCCAGTATTCTAATCTTTGACATTTAAAAAATTGTTTCATATTGGGTAGTGAATCAATATTGTTATGGAGTTTTGCCAGATTCCTGTGTTGTGGAATTAGGGGCTCTTGATAAAAAGTACCTTGTTACAGATTTTACACTTTACTGATGAGAAGGTTCTTAGAAGTTGGGAGTCTTTCAGTAGGATAAGCAAAGACGGTGGTCATTTTGGTAGTAGACATAATAGAATTATAGGCCAAAACATCGGTGTGTAATTAGAAGTCCGAAATTATGTTTTTCTTAGTATGTCCTTTTCAATCATTAGCATGCTTTGTGCTTTTAGAAATAGTGAATATTGTTGTTAATATTTAGTGGGAGACTGGATTCATTATTATTCTTTTTTAAATTTTTAAAAAATTTTATTTATTTATTTGACAGAGATGACAAGCAAGCTGAGAAGCAGGCAGAGACTGAGAGGAAAGCAGGCTCCCCGCTGAGCAGAGAGCCTGTTTCGGGGGCTTGATCCCAGGACTCTGGGATTATGACCTGAGCTGAAGGCAGAGGCCCCTGGATTCATTATTATTAAGGGCCTCCTATGCACTGGGCATTTTTATACACTCTCTGTATAATTCTCGCAGTTACTCTAAAGGGGGTAGGGGGTCCTTGTTTGCATTTCTTTCCACATATTGAGTGGTTTCTATTTGCTAGGCACTTGGGATACAGTGATGAGGCCTCAGTGATTTACAGTGATGAGATGAAGAGATACAAGGGCTCAAAGAGTTTAAGTAACTTGTCCTAGGTCATAACATAGTGAGAATTGGAAATGGATTAAAAACCCAGGTCTGTATGACTCCAAAAGTCCTTGATTTTTCCACTCTGCCATTCATTACCACCCTCACAGGAGGTTGTCTCACTTTGAGGTTTCTCAACCACACAGTGACCTAGCAGCTCATACAGATGAGACATGTTGAATTTAATGCAGAAGACTAGATGGCTGGAGGCAAGGGGGTCATTTAGGAGATGCTGACTTGAGGCTCTTTGGGGCCTAAGCTAAGCTTTTATGTGGGTGGAGATTCTGCCTTGAAACTCTTGGGGCCCCAGGGTGTGTGCTTTGAGACATAGCTTTTATGAGGCACCTGGGATATGTCTGGGAGAAGAGAGTCTGATTAAAGAAACCCAGCAGCCTTTTATGTTTTTTATTTTGGGGGAGAGAGAAGAAGAGTGTTATTTATTGGGGTAAGAGTCAACTAGGACTTGTCACTCCTATGTGGAAGTCTTTCTGTTCAGCAGTATGAGATACTTAGGAGATTGTGAAGATCAAGTGAGAAAATATATGTAGAAGCACTTGTTAATTATAAATTGAACTACATATTCAAATTATTATTACCACTAAGACCTTTCTACTAAGGCAAGGGTTTGTTATATTTTGCAACTGGAGAAAGCTAACGTTTAGGACACCTATACAAATGAAAAATTGTTTAGAACTGCTGAACTGGGTTTATTCTGACTCAGAACAGCAAAAGTCAAACCACTCCCTCCATGAGTCAGTCAAGTAATATTTAATTTGAACTAACCAAATTTATAAGCAGAAACCATCTATAACATCATTGAACTTTGGTGGCACTAGGGAAGAGTAAATGTTTGAATGCTTTTGCATATAACTTTTTTAAAAAGTTTGAAAGCCCTATATTTATATCTTCTTGAAAAGACATTTGTGTGAAGCAAGGTAAAATATTTATTTTTCTTAAGATTTAACTCTTACGCTAACATTTTGTCTTTTAAAGGTGGCATTTCTGTATGTAGTAGTTGTAGAATTTTGACGTGTAAAGTTTAAATTTAGTAGAGGTTTACTTAACAGGGTTTGTACTGTTCCTTTTTTTTTTTTTTTGGAATGTGGGATTGGTGACCAGTAGAGTCTAGAAAAAGCATTTACAAATAACATGCAGAAGAGCAATACATAATTTTTAGTTGTTACTCTTGGAAGAGCAAAACCTAAGTTAGAGTGAAATCCAAGTTAGCTTGATTTCTTCAGACGCTGTATAATCGCTGTACTGCTTATAGAAGTTGGAGATCTTTAAAAATTTTGAGCAACTGGAAGTCAAGATCCAAAATTTTAACATGGTAGACTTAGTTATATTTATGAATAGGGCAGTGGTAGAGATCTTGAGATCTTAGGACACCTTGTGAAATCCATCATTATGCTTTAGGTTTCAACATTCCCTTCTTGAGAATCTTATAATCCTTCTTGAGAATCTTATAATGCTGAATCATAAAACATCTTCCTTAAAATTCATAATAATCCTTTGACTAAGTGGCACTTTCACTCGTACAGATAAGGAGATTGATTACAGAATCAATTTGTGAATTCCAGGTTTTGAAATCCAGATTAAAGATATCAGTAAATAGATGGCAGTGGATAAAAAAAAAGTTTTCCCTTGGGGGTTAAGGTACTTAAATCTCTTGCTAAACTTTATTTTTGAGTTAACTTGTTACTCTATAGGAATTATCTTAAGACACGAGTTGAGTATATAGAAACTGATAATTTGCTAAATTTATAAAGTGAGAGTCTCTGATGTTGCACTTCATATAATTTTGTACCTTGGGTTTGTTAGTGAACAGTGGATACCAGCAATTAAAATTTTTTTGGGAAGTGGTGATTTGAGTCTGTTAATCTGGAATGTTAGAAGAGACTTTCATCCATTTTCATCTTTAGGGATATTATATGTGTAGAGGTGTCTGGTAGCTTTTTCTTTTGTTTTATTTTATTTTTGTTTTATTGATTGAACCACATTTTCTAGTTCCTTTGGCCACTGTCTTGGGACTTGCAGCCCTATAGAATTGCTTGGTGTAGAGCTCAAGTAGATATTATATGGTATTTTTTTTTTTTTTTTTTCTTCTTGGAGTTGTAGAGGTCTAGGCTAAACCAGAAACTGTCACTATTCTAGCACCTCTAAGAAAGAAGCTTCACAGCACTGCAGGCTCTGTCCACTTTCACAGTTACCCTGTGGAGTTACCAGAACCCAGGTGAGAAAATGACCCTTTGGCACTGCCTGTGTTAACGTTTCCCCCGAACTAGCTCTTCAATCAGCATAGACTGACAGGGTACAAAATCTTTCCTGAAGAAATGACTATGAGGAATAGACATATTATACCAATAGTTTTTATATGATTTGAATACAATTTTTTTTTTAAAAAATTAGAGAGTGTGTGTGCACGAGTGGAGGAAGGAGCAAAAGGAGAGGGAGAAGCAGACTCCTGGCTGAGCAGAGAGCCTGATGCAGAGCTCAGTCCCAGGACCCCAGGATCATGACCTGAGCCTAAGGCAGACACCTAACTGACTGAGCCACCCAGGCACCCCAGTACAAATGTTTTTTGTATGCCTGCACTGATTTCTTAGCCATAGGTTCTGTGACACAGCATCCATTCCATTGTAAGTGGCCTAGAAACTAAATCTCATCATTTGAATATATATTTACATTGCACAACATTGCCTTTTTAAACTCTAGAGAATTTTAAGCTCTTCTGTGACCCTTTCTTTGCTAGTTGAGCCTGTTTTGAAAAAATATTTTGACGATTAGAATGGTCTTTACCTTTAGAGATATTTAATTCCTTTCATAGTATTTTTGGGTTGAAATTTCATTCTTCTCAGGAAATGTTAGTTCTTTTGGCATAAAATGCACACATGATATATTTGCTTTAGCAGATCAGATAAATTGCTTTGTGTTTTTATTTCTGCAGTGGTAAAAAATGTTGGCTCTTAACTAATGTATCGTTTGACAGGAATTCAAATTCACAATCAGTCTGCTTTCTTGTAGTTGTCTTAGTTTTAGTTGCGATTTGAGCATAACTTTTTTTTTTTTTTGGCAGTCTTTTATAGGAGACATTCACTAGATTGTATCACCACAGTATCTGTAAATTGGATCTATCTACATATGTTGATATTTATTGTTTTTAGTAGCAAAACAAATTAATGTGTTTTCTACTTTCCATTATTGGTGAAAGTCTATCATGAGGGAACAGAGTGACTGGTTAGTGCAGAAGGATATGAGTCATCAGCAGGATTTGTCAGCAAATTGAGAAGGATGTGATGGAGAAACAATAGATTCTAAGTGACATTACTCTTCATTCCACATGTGTGGTTACAAACAAGTTTCCTTTTGGTGAGGTTTAAATTATTCCAGTAACAGTCTTTCTAGATGAGAAGCACTTAAAATTTAAGTCATAGACTATGTCCTGAATTGTTTTTCTAGTGAAATGAGATCTTCATTTGGAGGTTAGCAGCAAGTAGAATTTAGTTAAATTCGCATGTGTTTGCTAGAAAACAAATTCACCTATGAGGTAGGAGTTAGTAAGTTGAGAGTCTATTTTTGTGCAGCTTGTTAATTATGGAGCTGCTCAGTTGATCAGAAGATGCCCACCAAGGTGGCGTATTTGTTTTCTATCGTTAAGCAAAGAATTGCTCCCTGATTACTGTTCATACTTTTAAATTCCTAAGAGTTTTTATTGCATTTGAATTGGTTTGAAATTCTCAGCATGGTCAAGGCCTCCTAGAGTTATCTAACCAAAGACTCCTTTCCTTTCTCTATAAAAGTTCTACCTCTCCTCGTAGGTCCTAATTAATCCTACTCCGTTCTACTCATATTTTTTGTCTTCAAAGTATATAGCATTATTATGAAATTTTAATGTCCTTCATTAAATATTTTTCACCCACATGGATTCTTTTAGTATCTTGATCCTGGATAGTGTTTGCATGGCATGTTCAAAGAGCTCCACAAATGCTAGCTGTAAGATTGGATGTGCTGCATTTTAGTATCATTCAGAGGTGACATATTGTCCTCCATCTCACTAAGCATTTGGAGGAAGAGTACAAGAAAGATTAAATTTTGCATTCTTTAAGTGGGAAGAGAATAAAGGCGAATTCATGTTGAACTAAGCTGGTGAGCAAAGAGTAATTATCTCTTGACTTGGCATTATAGAGGTATTTCACCATTTCTACCATTTTAACTTCACTTTTGTGGGTTTTTTTTTGTTTGTTTGTTTGTTTTAAATTAACATATAATGTATTATTTGCCCAAGGGGTACAGGTATGTGAATCATCAGGCTTACACTCTTCACAGCACTCACCATAGGACATACCTTTCCCAGTGTGTTTTAATGTAAAACAACTGCTTTCACTGTATGTGTTTTAAAGACTGTGAATGTTGTGTTTTATCAAAATAAATCGGACAGTTAGTGGGTAGACAGTATATATTTTAAAAGGCCACTAGCAGCTCCAAATAGAATGATTTGTGTTCTTGACTTGTATTATACTTAGTACATAGAGAGATGGCTGTGAAGTGCAATGTGATTTATAAAAAGTTTAGGAGAGGAAGTGAAGTGTAACTTAACCCGTTTTAGGGGAAACTTGGACCAAAATGCCCTAACAGCAAAAAAATTTCTGGGGCTCAAACAAAGAATTTATGCTGACAAGATGTAATTTAGAATGTTTTTATTCTGTATCCTGTACATAGAGAGCTTCCTTCCCTCCTTGGTGGTGGTGAATATTTGAACAGGACCTTTAAATAATGCTCAATACACTTGACAAATTGGGGAAATGAAAGAGTTAAGCTGACCTATAAACTGCTCAGCTCCAAAACATGTATTTTAAATAATGCTAACAATAGCCTGGAAGTTCTTACTTTGCATGCTGCTCCTGTGCTGTAGGTTATTTTGAAAGGTGATTCAAATAACCTTTTCCCAAGTATCTATTTTGCAACCTCAGGGAACTCACAGCTGTTATAGTCATTCTAACTGTCCTGATATAGCTCAGAAAATATTTCAAAGTGGTGTTGACAGGTTGAATCCAGGTGTCCTTTTGGATTTCTTTCCTTTTTTTTTTTTTTTTTTTTTTTTTAAAGATTTTATTTATTTATTTCACAGAGAGAGAGAGAGAGAGACAGTGAGAGAGGGAATACAAGCAGGGGAAGCGGGAGATGGAGAAGCTGACTTACTGGCCAGCAGGGAGCCCGAAGTGGGACTGGATCCCAAGATGCTGGGATCACAACCTGAGTGGGAGGCAGACGTTTAACGACTGAGCCACCGAGGCACCCTTTTCTTTCTTTTCTATTCTTTTCTTTCTTTTTTTCTGGATTTTCACTACTGAATTTGCTTTTTTACAATTGAATTTCAGAATCTCAAAAACATTTCTTTATTAATGCAATAATTGACTTAGTGGTTCTGGGTTAATGTATATATAGTGATGTTGGAAACTAAATTAAAATGATTAAGACTTAAATTGTTCTCTGGGAAAATTACTTAGCCTTTTGAGGTTAAAAGAAGGATGGAAGAAAGGAAGAAAACAAATATTAGAATTTAATTATATGGGAATGCTGCTGAATATGAGATAGTTTTTATCATGTAAAGGAGGTTACCACAGTTATTTAGGAAAATAATGTGCTTAAACTTTATAATAAAGAGGCTTGGGAATCTTAAAGTGCACATAAAGTAAAATCTTTAAGCATAAAGCCCATGAAGAGAGATAGCCATGATGTCTTTGCCTGGAAATGAAAAGAGTGAATGAATAGAATCAATTTAATACAGCTAAATGTTTAGCTTAATATTTTAAAAATTCACTTGAACTCAATAAGATTAATGCCCAATATTAGAATTGTGCTGGTAGGATTTTTAATGTTATTACTGGTATTCGAATAATTTTTTTAGAAAAAGTGATAATTGGCCATAGTCCTGTTACCTTCTTTTTAATTTTATTTATGGAAGGGAAATTTTATTTATAAGACTTTTGGTCAAGAAATTCAACTGGAGAAATGCTGATCTTTAGAGAAACGTACAGAATTGAAAATAAATATTTTCGAGTGTGGCATGAAAATATTTAATGCAATTTTTGTCTTACAGTTATTTGTAGAGGTAGGAATTACTAGAAAATGACAAGTACTTCTAATCACTAGGGTACACTCGAATTTGAAAACCACTCCCTTTTCATTTGAGTAGGAACTGGGCCCACAGGACTTATAACGGTCACTGTTCTCAGAAGCAGGTGCAATTGTTGGTTAATTGTTTTCCTTTCCTTTCTGAGTGGCAGGCCATGTATATTATGCTGGTTCTGAAATGTCACAGTATTTTCCCACAATCAAGGTCATAATTTCTTTTTATATAAGTGATTATTGGTTTCTGTACTGGAACTTGATTCTCAAGTTCCCTCCTTAAATGAGGAAGTAGAAAAGTGGGAATAACCAAGAGAGTAACTATGAAACTTTTTTTTTTTTAAGCAGTAAAGAAGCTATTTTTACCTTGTTCACAGATATTTTGGACTCGAATTTGTGTAGAATTTAATGATACCTCTATCCTTATCAGCTACCTGGAACTGTATAGTAGGGGAGGGGAATTAACATTAATTTAAATTGTCTAATAAATTCAAGGAGCCAGATGTATACAGTTTTAGTTTGATAAGTGGAACTACAGGGATGAACAAAAAGAGAGTAGAACTATTATTTCCACAGAACTCTGATAATTTGGGAGTAAGTTATGAAAGATGAGTAGCTTTCATTTTGAGACCAGTTAACTAGAAGATTAATTAGCAAAGTTAAGATCATTTTAATAAGTCTTTAAGATACATTTTTTCCTCAAATGGTCAGAATGCAGTAGATAAGTAGTACTTTACAGATAAAATTCCCTTATACAGATAAATTCCCTATTTTTCTTCCTTGATAGTTGTGAGGATTTTATTCATCTGTTGTTTGAATAATTTCTGAATATTAAGTTAGGGTTCTTAGAATTACTCAGGGCCTTTAGTCTTTTCATAGACCCCATATCCAGTTTGTGGACAAATTTACCTTAAAGTCTATCTTTTTTTTTTTTTTTTTTTTAATTTGACAGAGAGAGGGGGAAGAGAGGGTTGTTCATAGAACACTCCAAGCATGGCCCCACCTCATAACCTTTGCAACAGCTAATCCCTTTGCCTAGAATGCTCCTTCAAATATCTGTTTGGCTCACACCCCCAGGTCTTGGATAAAATGTCACTTTTTTTCAGTGAGGCCTTTCCTGATAGCCTTATTTAAAATTAGAAGCCCTCTCCTTTCTGGCACTGCAGTTTCCCCTCCTTTGCATTTTTCTCCATAACAGTGTTATATTTTATCTTTTTCTGCCTACCGAGAATTTTCATTTACTGCTCTTATTGCACTTTAAAGAGTACTAGGATGCATAGTACGTGTCTAATAAATAACTTGAATTATTAATAAATTCTTAATTAGCCAAATTGTAAGGAAGATGTTTTAACTCTTCATGAGAGTGAATTCTTTACTCTTGATAGGTTATTCATACTTATTTAAGAGAAGTGCAGGTTTCTTTGTTGAAGTGAGGTGAATTTGTTTTAGGAAAAACTTGGTGCAAGGTTTTAGCTGTATATGCAGTATAATGCTTTCATGTTGCCTGTTTCTACAAACCAAGCTGACTCAAATTTGCATGACTTCCTGTAGAATTTCTGGTAAGAAAAATAACAGTAAATGTATGCTTACTTGTTTTTCCAGACCTTTGCTTTGAAATTTTTTTCTTAGATCTAGACTTCTGTATTTATATTATAATGTACTGTTTTAATTTGGTGAATCCTGGCATAACCCATCAAATTAGAGGGTTTATTTTATCATTTACTTTAACTCGGAAATAGAGAATTTCTCAGTGGAAAACTTGATGTGAGTGGATTGACAGAATTTTTAAAAGGATGCTTAATAAGTTTGTGTTGCCCTCAAATTCTCTGTATTTATAGTTGAACTTAGAATTACAGTTGCCAAAGAAGAACTTGAATTTTACTCAGTAATTTAATATCTTTAACAAAGAAGAAAACTGTCTGGAATTGTGTAGGAACAGGCCTGCCTGGGACTAAGAGTGACTAGCTCTCTCAAGGCTCTTTATAATTCTGTGGTTATAGCACTTTTGAGAACATGGTTAAATTGTAAATCGTTGTAGGGTTCTTTATCACCCTGGAATAAAAAGAAAAAGGTAATACATGTCCATGGGAAAAGTAAAATATTTCAGAAGCGATGCATAATGATAAAGTAAATCATGCTTCTGGCCTCCACCTCTGGTCCCCTTGACCCTGACAACCAGTTACCTCTTTGTAACTTTCCAGATAGTTGATGGGTATGAAAGCTATACATTACTCACAAATATTTCTCTATATACTGTTCATACCATCATGTGCTCTTTGCAGTTATTAGAGTCTCTTAGCCATCTTTCCATATTTCTTACAGATCTGTTTGATTCTTTTTAACCTCAGCAGAATGTTCCATTTTAAGAATCATGATTAAATGATGGTATTATATTATTTCATGCATTTGATTCTCATTTCATTTAGATGTTAGCACTAGAGTATTGGCATAGGATATTTAAATTCTGACATACCTCTCTTCAAAGTTTAAAGTAGTCTCTGTTGTGTTATTGACTTAGTCTTACTGGTAGTACATTGTCTTAGCTTAGTTGGTCTCTTGCTCACTTGCTCTTCCAGCTTCCCCTTTCTTCATCTTTTTCCTCTTTCTCCTTCCTTCTTAATTTAAATGTATTTCTCTGTCATAAACCATTCCTTCTAATCCTGCAGTGAAGTTATCTTCTTTAGTTAAAAATGCAACTATTGTATAGGAAATGGTAATGTCCCAGATTCAACATTTTAAAAGTTAGGTTCTATAAAAGATAAAATTACTTAATGTCAGAGAGATGGGTTTAGAAGAAAATTTTCCTATAAGATGTGTAGATGCTGAGTTTATGCTAAACTATAGGGCTTTGTAATTTTTAGTACCTTCCAGCTGTGGTGGGTTATGTTTTTTTTTTTACAGACCTCTTTGTATTCTTATGTCTCTTACGCGATTAACTTTAGTTTATGTGAATAGACAGGTGCAAGAGCATTTAACTGTTGATGTGTAGTTGAACTCTTGGGGCTGGGAGATGGAACAGAAGCTTGTTTTTATCATACATCTTTTAACATTAATAGGACATACTGTTTGATTTGGTGCTTTGCTGGGGATTTTGTTATTTTTGTTAAGAATTGAAAAATTGTTAATTTTTTTAAGAATTGAATTTTGTTAAGAATTGAAAATCTAATAATGAATTATCCTTATCCTTGGAAGTGGTACTTCCAAAAGGAATAAGATGGGATAAAACTTGCTCTGTTTGCTAAGTGGACAAACACTGGAGACTAGGTAGAAAACTTAATGCTAGAGCTGTAACCTTTCAAAACTGGCCATCACTACAAAGCGGGTCTTTTAGTGCCTTTATTCAGCTGACACACATATTAGCTGCGATAACATCATTAAACCAAAGGGATTCAAACAGGTTAAAATTTCCTTGTGTTTTGCTTTTCACTGCATGCAAACCATTGTTCTTTGAGTGGTTACTTTAATAATCTTTTCTCCCCTTATTTAAGGTCACAGAGTTGCAGTTCAACATCCAAGCATATATTTGAAGAAAAGTTAGAGTTACATGAAAAAGATTATGACCTGAA
This sequence comes from Neogale vison, assembly GCF_020171115.1. NCBI lineage: Eukaryota > Metazoa > Chordata > Mammalia > Carnivora > Mustelidae > Neogale > Neogale vison. Next base: position 24,032,134 of record NC_058092.1, on the reverse strand, counting down.
AAATATGTGGATACCTCCATAGTCAAAATTGAAGGAAAAATTAATTGAGTTAGGAGACCTGGGTTCCTGTCTTTGATCTGCTACTAATTAGTGATGTGGTCTTAGTTAAGTCATTTTAACCTCTCTTGCTCCCAAACATCATTTTGTTTTTCTTTTTTTTCTTTCTTTCTTTCTTTCTTTTTTTTTTTTTTAAAGGTCAGAGTCATTGTTCTAAGTTTCTCCTAGCTTTAAAATTCCTTGACTGTACAAGGAGTACTCTATCAAATGTGTAATCTAAGGTTCCTGTTTTGGGGTTACAGTTTGGAAAGTGGTGGTATATATTTTTATTTTTGTTAGTTTGAGTATTAGAAGTTTCATGATTTTACTGTAGTGTATAATTTCTGCTGAGGTATTGAATTTCCTAGAATGCCGCTTTGAATTTCTAATTTCTTGCATATCTTTCGTATTTTAGGAACATTTGAGTTTTGTGCTTGTGTCCATGATAATATTGTTACAAGTATGTAACTTTAAAAATACAGTGTCATAAGAATATCATAAAAAGACTTGTGGATAGAATAGGCTTGAAAGTTTGTAGGCCTTGGTTTTTTCTTACAATTTCCTTTTTTTTTTTTTTTAAAGATTATTTATTTATTTGACAGAGATCACAAGTAGGCAGAGAGGCAGGCAGAGAGAGGCGGAGGTGTGGGGGGGAGCAGGCTCCCTGCTGAGCAGAGAGCCTGATGATGCAGGGCTTGATCCCAGAACCCTGAGATCATGACCTGAGCCGAAGGCAGAGGCTTTAACCTGCTGAGCCACCCAGGCACCCCTTTTCCTAAAATTCTTAATTGTATTTTCGTTTCTTCCTGAAATGGTTCTATGGTACTTACCTTTCATGTCTTTTTCTATCTGGTCACAGTCATCTTCTCAGAGACTACTAAATAAGCATTTATTGGTGGGTTAGAGAAGACACAAGGGAAAGAACTTGGACGTTGTCCCTATTTCCAGAGCTATCTGTTTATTTATGTATGAAGATTTATTTATTTATGTAATCTCTACACCCAACATGGGGCTCAAACTCATGACCAGAAGATCAAGAGTTGCTTGCTGTACCAACTGAGCCAGCCGGGTGCCCTCAGAGCAACTTATGATTTTGTTGATACTCTGACTGAGCTAACTATAAAGATTACTGTGTTTCAGTACAGCAGGCCCAAAATAATATAAAAATTCTGCCACTTTTCTTTCTCACCTTGTTTTTGGTATGGGGAGGAGAATGCTGTGTTGAATCGATGACCTTTAGGTGCTTTTGTACTCTTGAGATAGTGATGTGATGTGATAAATAGTAAAAAGGTAAACTGGACTAGAAGTGCCTGGGTGGCTCAGTCAGTTGAGTGTCCAATGCTAGATTTCTGCTCAGGTCGTGATCTCAGGGTAGGGTCGTGAGATAGATCCCTACATCAGGCTGTGTGTTGGGCTTCAAGCTTTCTTGAGATTGTTTGACTCTATCTTTCAGGAAAAAAAAAAAAAAAGGTAAACTGGACTAGAAATGAGAGGATGGGATTTATGCATTAGTTGAGGCAGTAGGCATTACTGTACATTGGAATAAAAAACCTTTGATTAACAGAAGATATTCACCTTAGAAAAGTCACTTCTCTTTCTTCATTCCTTGTAGGTAGTAACAACTACTTAGTTGTAAGGAAAATAAATTTTTTCAAAAGCACTTTATGGACTGGTGTTATAATTGGGGGGCCAGTGCATATCCTTTGGATAGAAAGAATTAAACCCTCAAAGTGGAATTTTGGTAAATACCTTTTATCCATTTACAGATGTATCTTTTCTTTTTCTTAAGATTTTATTTATTTACTTGACAGCACAAGCAGGGGGAGCAGCAGAGTGAGAGGGAGAAGCAGGCTCCCCGATGAGCAGGGAGCCCGACATGGGGCTCAATCCCAGGACCTGGGATCATGACCTGAGTCAGAGGCAGACAGTTAACCACAGAGCCACCCAGGTGCCCCTACAGATAGATGTATGTTATTTTAAGCAAAGTGTCTGTGTAAAGGACTGAACCATCAAAGCAGAACAATGCAATCATTGTGAGCTTTATGAAGAGTCTATGGAAGGAAGCTTTCTTTAAGGATCTTTTAATAACTTTTTTTTTTTAATTTAACTTTTTTTTTAGAAGATTTTATTTATGTATTTGACAGGGAGACAGAGAGGGAACACAAGTGGCCGGGGTGGGGGGGAGTGGGAGAGGGAGAAACAGGCTTCCTGCTGAGCATGCAGCCCAGTGCAAGGCTTGATCCCAGCACACTGTGATCATGACCCAAGCCTAAGGCAGATACTTAACAACTGAGCCACCCAGGCAACCCCAATAACTCTTTTAAATGAGCTTGAAAGAGGTGCCTGGGTGGCTTAGTGGGTTAAAGCCTCTGCCTTTGGCTCTGGTCGTGGTCTCAGGGTTCTGGGATTGAGCCTCACTTTGTGCTCTCTGCTCGGTGGGGAGCCTGCTTCCCCCTCTCTCTCTGCCTGCCTCTCTGCCTACTTGTGATCTCTGTCAAGTAAATAAATAAAAATCTTAAAAAAAAATAAATGAACTTGAAAATAAGGTCACTTAAAAATGACTTGAGTTACAAATATTCTTACTAATACAGAAATTTTGTTGAACCCTCTTTTGAAAAAGAAAGACATACTTTTGAATTTCTGACTTTTAAAATTCTTGGTATACATTTTTATCGTTGTCTTTGTAGATGACAGTAATTAAGAATTGGTGGCATTTCAGATGTCTTTGGATTCATAGAGAACGTATTCTTGACTTTGAATATGTTTACTCTGCTGTCAGTCTCCAGTTCATTTTACTTATGCTTTTCTCCTCTAGGTTTTTCGTTGGGATATACGTTGCACATTTATGGCGATTCTGAGCGTGAGGGCAGACTTCTGCCAGGCTCAGCACAGCGTTTTCGCTGACAAGTGAGCTTGGGGGTTCTATGTGCCATAATTAACCTTGCCTTGAAGACTCTGGACACCAAGACTGGCCTCAGAAATAGTTGGCTTTTTTTTTTTTTTTAATTACAAGCATATTTCTTTTAATGACTCCAGTAAAATTAAGCATCAAGTAAACAAAAGTGGAAAGCAACCTACACTTTTAACTTGTCTCACTAGTGCCTAAATGTAGTAAAGGCTACTTAAGTTTTGTATGTAGTTGGATGTTTTTGGAGTCCGAAGGTATCCATCTGCAGACATTGAGGCCCAAGTTGAATTTGGATTCAAGTGGATTCTAAATACTTCTGCTTACCTTGAAGAGAGAAGCTTCTTAAAGAATAAACAAGTTGAATAGAGCAAACACTGATCGATAGTAGGCATTTTAGTGGTCTTTTTTAATGTTTTCTGCTGTGAAACATTTCAAGATTTATTGATTTTTTTTTTGTCATTTTCCCCATCACACCCATACACGCACGCTCACACTTTTTATTTGCCATAATGAACCGTCCAGCCCCTGTGGAGATCTCCTATGAGAATATGCGTTTTCTGATAACTCACAACCCTACCAATGCTACCCTCAACAAATTCACAGAGGTAAGACTGCAGTTTGGTCTACTTTTTGGGTTGACTGATCGGTACAGTTATAAATGAACAGCATTTTGAAGGAATCTCTTAACCCAAGGCTGTTTATTTCTTTGTTTGGAATATGGATCATCCTCCTACCAATCTTTGTTCGAATTGGGTTGAATTAGCTATAACAGGTTTTTAAAAGAACATTTATGGAATTTGGGGAGACTTTAGAAATTATCTAGTTGTTTTTCAATATCCTTTCTACATAGCAGTTCATCATATTTTTAATAAAAATAATTAACATTTATTGAACACTTAGTATGTATCCAACGTTACAATAAGCAGTTTTGTGCATTATATCATTTACTACTCCAAATAGCCCTATGAGGTATAGGTACGTTACTGTCTTCATCCTCTAGATGAGGAAACAGTTTCAGAGCAATATGGTAATTTAGTAATTTACCTCAAGGTATACAGCCTACGGTAGAACTGTCTCTGACTCAGAAACCCATGTCTGCCTCAAATATTCTAGCCTCTTTTTATGAAAACGTACTCCAGAATTACTTAGCAATAGTAACCATCATATACAAGGATTAGAACCTTACAGGGAGGAAAGGTATTTTAGATAACATTTTTATGTCAGATCCTTCATTTTCTCTGCTATATTTATGGATTAGTCTTAGAGAGCTGAATGAACTCCTAGCGATCCTAAATCCACCCCTCTCATGTTACAGATGGCACAGTAGTTCAGAAGAGATTTTGACTTGCTTAAGGACACAAATATTTACTATAAAAATTTCTGTTACAACCTTTCAGTGAATGGCCACTGTGGAGTTCATTTTAGTAGGATTTTATCTGTATTTTGAAATGTTTTAAAATTACTGACTCCATGTAATACTAACAACTTTTCCTGTGTCTGTTTTAGAAGGCCTTTCTGTGAGAATTAAATTCCTTTAGCAATTAAAATAACTTTACTCTTTAGACAACAAAATGATAGATGGACACTTCTTATAGGATAGCATTGTTCCTGCTCATTTATACTTAATTCCCAGAGCTTCTTAACTTTGTGTACACAGTGTACAAGTTGATTCCAGGCCTGTGTGCCCTTAGGTTGTTCAGTCACCTTTAAGCCTAGTTGAATTATGTGATACTATTTTCAGCCTATGGATTCCTTGGCCATAGACTCCAGAAGTGGCAGAGGCCACTGTCCTTTAACTATAAAAAGATGTTAGTGGCCCACTGAAGATAGGTGGTCACTGGATGAGGCATGCAGTAGGAAAATTTTTAAAGGAACAATTTTTTTTTTTTTTAAGATTATTTATTTATTTATTTGACACAGAGAGAGAGATCACAAGTAGGCAGAGAGGCAGGCAGAGGGGGAGGGGAAAGCAGGCTCCCTGCTGAGCAGAGAGCCCAGTGTGATCCTGACCTGAGCTGAAGGTGGAGGCTTAACCCACTGAGCCCCCAAGCGTCCCAAGGAGCAAGGCTTCTGGCTGTGATGGTATATTTGTAGGCTTCGTAATATGATACCACTTTTAAATCTTAATTTCAAAATTACCTCTGTTTCTTCATTTTATTAATTTTTTAAAAGATTTTGTTTTTAAATTAAAAAAAATTTTTTTGGGAAGATTTTGTTTATTTATTTGACACAGGGAGAGAGGGAATACAAGCAGGGGTAATGGGAGAGGGAGAGGCAGGTTTCCCACTGAGCAGGGAGCCCAATGCAGGGTCAATCCCAGGCCCCTGAGATCATGACCTGAGCCAAAGGCAGACACTTAATAACTGAGCCTCCCAGGCGCCCCTAAAGATCTTATTTTTAAGTAACCTCTGTACCCACTGTGGGGCTTGAACTTACAACCTCAAGATCAAGAGTTGCATGTTCTACTGACTGAGACAGCCAGGTGCCCTACTTTTGTTTCTTTAAATAGCAGATTTTTACTGTGTAAAAATCAGAAGATACACATAAACAAAAGATAGTTTGAAAATTCTTAACTCGTAATACCTGGCTCTGGATGTTTCTCTCTGCATATATGTGTATATTTATTTATAGACACATAATAGGAACACACACACGCATGCACTTTATATATATATATATTTTTTATATATATATATATATATATATATAATTTATTTATTTGACATAGAGAGCGATCACAAGTAGGCAGAGAGGCAGGCAGAGAGAGAGGGGAAGCAGGCTCCCCATTGAGCAGAGAGCCTAATGAGGGTCTTCGTCTCAGGGCCCCGAGATCACAACCTGAGACAGGCGCCCCAGGATCACACTATGTTTTAAAAAATCTTCCCCCATCCTTTTTAGTATTATTTTTATAGCTGTCACAGTATTCTGTATGAATGTGCCATATTCTGTTACCCTGTTTTTGGACTATTCATCTTTCCATCTTTTTACCATTCCAAACAGCCCATGTTGAACACACTGGTACCAAAATCTTTGGGTGTATCTTTACTTTGTTAGTATAAATTCTCAGAAGTAGAATTTCTAGGTCAAAGTGTATTGTGCTTTTATAGTTTTTGTGACGTTACCAAATTGTCCCTTTATAAAGGTGATTGTGTTGATGCTTCCAGTAAGAGCCTGAGTGTTCATTCTATATGTTGCCACAATGAGAATGATTTTTATCTTTGTCTAAAAATGATGTCTCATTGCTTCAGTTTATTTTTAAAGCTTTGGTTGCGATTCTAAAAGTATGATCCCTTGTATTTGTCTTCTTTAAAGGAACTTAAGAAGTATGGAGTGACAACTTTGGTTCGAGTTTGTGATGCTACATACGATAAGGCTCCAGTTGAAAAAGAAGGAATCCACGTTCTAGTGAGTGTGTAGTGTTTTCATCTTTCACTACAAACAAGTAGTACCTTTTAAACTTAACTATTTTTAAAACTGGGCCCTCAGTAGTATGCTTTTTAAGCTTATAGGAGATACAGTGTTGAAAACAGTCTTTAAAAGGTTTTGAATTGGCAGTTTTGTTCATTTGTGCCCTTAAAGACTATGTATGTGGAGTATTTTCAACAAATCAAAAGCAAAATTGAGTGTACACTTATTTTAAGAAAATGGAAATTTGCATTTTGTTTTTTCTAGGATATTACTGCAATATTTAGCTTTTGTATCTAGGCTACTGATTTGAATCTAACTGAAAGTAATTTCCATCAGAAATTTTTAAGTCACATGGAAATACAGTTGGCTCTTGAATGTGAGGTTAGGGGCCCGACCAATAGCATTATATAGCAAAATACATTAACATGTATTTTGTATGTTACATGTATTATGTGCTATATTAGCATTATATAGCAAAATACATTAACATGTATTTTGTATGTTACATGTATTATGTGCTATATTCTTACGATAAAGTTAGCTAGAGAGAAGAAAATTTTATTAAGAGAAAATACATTTATAGTACTATACTGTGTTTATTAGAAAAAAATCTGCCTGTAAATGGACCCACACAGTTCAAACCTGTGTTGTTTGAGGACCAGCTGTATTCTTTCTGACTTTGCAAGCACTAATTCGTTACTTACTGTTTTGTGGATAAACCGAAAGGGGACAGAAAAGCCTGGAGAAGAGGTTAAGATGGGAGAGGGCATCTTGCTTCTGACACTTTGTGGTAGGTTTCTAAGAAGGTTTTCTGTGATTAGGTTTCTTTTATTTTCAGTTTGAACATGAAGCGATTGGAATTATTTTAAATTCCTCCTTAGTCTCTAAGTACACTATTTCTTTTATTGGAAACAGGAGCCTCAGATTAGGTAAAATTTTGTACCTTCTTGCCTATAAATAGTTGTCTGAAGCTCAAGAGCATGTAATGAAATGACCTTGTAATCTTAGGTGTTTTAGTAGGGTTCTTTGATTTAATTGTGGGAAGACAGTATTGTAGGAAGAGAATAAGAGAATTAGAGAGTTTTAAAGTAGTTGGTTAGGAAGAAAGTAATAAAGAAGATAGTGGTAGGAGGTTCTTTTCTTTTTTTTTTTTTGAAAGGTCTGTAGTCTTTATGCATTGGTCAGTAGTTGGGAAGGCAGTTCATGCAAAGAAAATAAATGTCCTGTTGGTAAGGCAGTTGTCTTATATCTGATCCATAAAGTTTCCTCACCTCCATTTGGTGAAACACAAAAACTAAATAGCTAAGCATTATGTTTTTAAAAAATGTATTTTAATAGAATGCCATTGTAATAATTTGCTTGTATTCCCAATTCTAAAGGACTTTAAGGTGCCCTGGCTGGAAGTCATTGGGGATATGTATAAACATGTATAAAATGTAATCCTGTGTTTAAAGATATAAAAACAAAATTTTAACTTCTGAAACTAGGTTGACTATGAGTTCTTTTTCCTATATTGTGAGTATGTTCTCCACTGGGCAGATGAGAAATCAGTTTGTTTTGACAGATGGCATGGATGAGAAAATGAACTGTGGGTTGACTATAGTTTGTTTGAATCAGTAATGTTGGTAAACACTTCTTTGAAGTAGAAGTGAACTAAACGTAACTAGAGAACTTGAACTAGGATGTTGAAGGTAATGGCGAGTCTGGGATTTATTCTATGCCTTTAAATTGACACTTTGGTTTAAATAGCTGTGATCAGATAAAATTAAAAATCTATGAGAGACTATGGACTCTGAAAAACAATCTGAGGGGTTTGAAGTGGCGGGGGGGTGGGAGGTTGGGATACCAGGTGGTGGGTATTATAGAGGGCACAGCTTGCATGGAGCACTGGGTGTGGTGAAAAAATAATGAATACTGTTTTTCTGAAAATAAATAAATTGGAAAAAAAAATTAAAAATCTAACATTTAGAATTAAGCTTGGAATTTCTTTCCTTTTTCCAGAGTTTTTTTTTTTTTTTTTTTAAGATTTTATTTATTTATTTGACAGACAGAGATCACAAGTAGGCAGAGAGGCAGGCAGAGAGAGTGGAAGCAGACTCCCTGCTGAGCAGAGAGCCCTAGGCAGGGCTCAATCCCAGGACCACAGGATCATGACTTGAGCAGAAGACAGAGGTTTTAACCCACTGAGCCACTCAGGTGCCCCCTTTTTCCAGAGATTTTAAGTGGATTGTTAATCTACTTTTGCTAGGTGAAGAAAGTTTGGAATATTTTGTGGTTTTATTTATTTATTTATTTTAGAGAAAGAGAGTGTGAGTTGGGGGAGGGACAGAGGGAGAGAAAGAATCTCAGGCAGACTCCATTCTGAAACCAAGTCAGATGCTCAACTGACTGAGCCACCAGGTGCCCCTGGAATACTTTATAAGAGGATATCCTCCAAATTAGACCTTTAAAATCTTTTAACTAATGTTCTTGCAAATCAGAGGCATATTGGGAAAGACTAATGGCGATTTCAGTTATGTCAGTTTGAAGTTCAGACAATTCTAAATAATTATTTTAATGATTTTTTGATAGAAACTGCTTAATATGAACAAGTGAAGCATATTTCACATTATTGTTACTTAACTGGGTGCATTTTAGGTAATATTAGAGGAAATAAGCTCATATTCTAAGGTACTTGCTTACTGGTTTTACTGCTATTTACAGTTAAACTTAGTGACATTTATAATGATAACACTGACAGCCCTTTAATTATGGGATGTAGTTGACAAATCAAACATAATGTGTTGTCACGGCTAATGGGCTACATGAAGTGTTCTAGCGGTGCCCGTAATGAGTGCAGAATCAATTTAGTGCTTTGTCACTTTTTTTTTTTCTTTTTCTTTCTCTAGCATCTTAAAGTATCCTTATCCAGCCTCATTAGAGTAATCTTATGTTTTAAAAAAAATTCCCAGTGTTTTTGCATATCTGTTCTTGAAGCTGGATGGGAGTAGGGGAATGCAAAATGTTAATTCCCTTCCCTTCTTTCCTTAAAGCTGATTTATGTTGGTTTCTTGGGCCTTTTTTCTAGGTAGAAAGGATGATAAACCCTGCCTAGATGCTCATGGGGTTGGTCTTAATTAAAAAACAACCCAAGGGGTGTCTGGCTGGCTCAGTCAGTGGAGCATGCAACTCTTAATCTTGGAGTCGTGAGTTTCAGCCCCACCTTGGGGGTAGAGGTGACTTAAAAACACACACATAAACAAATTGATGAATGTAAAAAGAAAAAGGGATACTTGGAAAAAAGGTCTCCATTTGCTCAGGAGCCTATCCTGTGGCACTGTGCTTGTTAAATGGGATATGTATAATTTAGGCAGAGCTTCAAAGATATTTAGTACTTGGCTATTTATTTATTTATTTATTTTTAAAGATTTTATTTGTTAGAGAGTGTGCATAAGTATGGGGAGGGGCAGAGGGAGAGGGAGAAGTAGACTCTTTGCCAAGCAGGAAGCCAGATACATAGGCCTCTAGGATCATGATCCAAGTCAAAAGCAGATGCTTAACTGACTGAGCCGCCCAGGTGCCTCCCCACCCCATTTTTAAAATATATAAGCACAAAGATGGCAGTATATTTCTGTTATGATATGCTAACTACTGGAGATTTCTTATGAAAGAGCCTTTCTCTAAAGAAAAGGCATCAGAGCTTAGAGCTCTTCGGGGATAATCCTCAAAATATTTGTAGAGATCAATGAGATACTACTTGGTATACTTCTTTGCCAGAGTGGACTTTTAAATTATATTGACAGGTGTTGTATTCTCTCATACTTTGCCTAGGCCTTAATAACAGTCTCCATTATGTCTAATTATTGCTTTATTCAAATAAAAATATTTGAAGAACACTAGTTTTTTTTAACCACTCTGATAAGAGATTTCTATAAGATAAAATTAGATGCTTACAGTGCTGACATGTCATCTAGAAGGTTAAGTTACTTGGCACACAACAATTTTGATCTTAGAAAAAACTTCAATAGTGATCAGAATTGTGTTATTAAGAATAGGTATGTATTGGGGCACCTGGGTGACTCAGTTGATTGTCTGCCTTCAGCTGAGGTCATGATCTCAGGGTCCTGGGATCAAGCCCTGTGTTGGGCTCCCTGTTCAGCAGGAGTCTGCTTCTCCCTCTGCCCTTCCCCCTTCTTGTATACTCTCTCTCTCTCTCTCAAATAAATAAATAAAATCTTTTAAAAAAATGGAATAAGTATGTGGGGGCAACTGGATGGCTCATTCGGTTGGGTCCAACTCTTGATTTCGGCTCAGGTCATGATCTCAGGGTTATGAGATTGAGCCCGGTGTTGGGCTCTATGCTGTGCAGGGAGCCTGCTTAAGATTCTCTCCCCCACCCCCTGCACCCACATCCCCTTAAAAAAACAAAACCAGGTGTATAAAGTATAGTTAGTTCAGTTTGATCCACCCGTTTCTGTGCAGCTGTTCTGCATTAGATACTATGCTGCAGAAAATAACAGTGTAATATTAAAGATCTTTTCTTTCCAGGATTGGCCGTTTGATGATGGAGCGCCACCCCCTAATCAGATAGTAGATGATTGGCTAAACCTGTTAAAAACCAAATTTCGTGAAGAGCCAGGTTGCTGTGTTGCAGTGCATTGTGTTGCAGGATTGGGAAGGTAAGCTCTTACCTTTGTCTCAGAGTTCATTATCAAAAATTTCACTTTGGTAGAAGTTTTGTATTTATTACACCAAATACTAAATTACCTGAAGGAAAAGGAAATGAGAGCAGAAGCTGGTTTAATGGTTTCTTTTTTTTTTTTTAAGATTTTATTTATTTGACAGAGATCACAAGTAGAGAGAGGTAGGCAGAGAGTGGGGTGGGGAGAGGCAGGCTCCCTGCTGAGCAGAGAGCCCAATGCGGGGCTCGATCCCAGGGCCCTGGGATCATGACCTGAGCTGAAGGCAGAGGCTTTAACCCACTGAGCCACCCAGGCGCCCCTGGTTTAATGGTTTCTTAAGGCAGCTTTTTGTGTTTCGTGGGTTGTCTGCTTCTGACTTAGTGGATGATGGCTCAGAGATTGTTTTGAAACTGATTTAATGTAATTATCTTAAATTTGAACTAAAAATTGGTCTTAATTCAGTATGAGTTTTTTTCCTCATTATTTCACATTCTAAAAGGCTTTGAAAATGGGTCTTTGAAATGGGCAACAAAATGGAAATAATTTTAGATTCCGAAGAATCTATATGTGGTTAATTTTGGATTGAGATGAATGGGAAGTTAATAGGTGCAGAGCAGATGGCTGAACTTTAAACTTCTGAAAGGAGATGTACGAAGAACGAAAATTAACTTTGATTTTAAAACCTTTTTCCTTGAGCATTGCATGGAATGGTGTTGCAACATTCTCATCAACAGCAGATTAAATGCCAATTTATCATGTGCACTTTGACTCAGAACATTAGTGCAGGCTGCTCTTGCCTCAAGGTGGTGGTGACTCAGATTATTAGTCCTGCTCAGCCCTTTGTTTGCCCTTTTCCTTTTTTTGCAGTTTAGTGTGGTACAGTTTCTTCTTCAGGGTCAGAAGTTCCAGTCCTTATTCTGAAGGGTGAAGGTAGTGTTCTAACTTGACTTGGGCAGTTTTATAACTGGTAGCTATCCTACAGGTAGCCCAGAGTTGGTACCATGTAGTGGACATTTTGAAACATCATTTCCCTTGCTAGATTTTTGTCTGTGTGTGTATTACTATTATTTTATTGTTAAGGAATCTGCTTCTGTGACTGTCCTGAAACCCAGACTGGGTGTTAACAGTGATGAGTCCTGGAGGTAACTACACTTTACCTGGACTTTATGGTTATAAACCACTGTCTTCTCTCTCTACCTCACCTGTAAACCCAGACTCATGAGGCTTCAATCCCTGCCTTCCTGTTCCTGAAAGATGCCAGATCCAACTATGTTGGAGACTTTTTCAGAGAAGACAGCTTTGTCTTCCCAGAAGACAAACCCTCTACTTTGCTTTATGAAGCAGATAGCATCCCCAAAACACAGATAGGTTGAGACCTGCTCAGGCCTCAGTGTCCCTTGTTAGATGTTAAAAAAACTATAAGCCCACGTACTTACAAAGAGATCTGTTCTTTTTTTTTTTTTTTTTTAATTTTTATTTAGTTATTTATTTGACAGACAGAGATCACAAGTAGACAGAGAGGCAGGCAGAGAGAGAGGAAGGGAAGCAGGCTCCCGGCTGAGCAGAGAGCCCGACGCGGGGCTCCATCCCAGGACCCTGGGATCACGACCCGAGCCGAAGGCAGAGGCTCTAATCCACTGAGCCACCCAGGCGCCCCAAAGAGATCTGTTCTTAATGACCAATTCTCTAACACCTTACTAGCTCCAGAAAGGATTTTGTTGAAGAACTCTAGCACCTTTTTATCATTTGATGAGGAAAAGATACTAAAATGGGTTTGTAATGAATTTCTGAGACACTCAATATAGATGACACATTTGGTCTTTTTTTTTTTTTTTTTTACTGTGATGTTGGTTAAAGACTAATGAAGAATTTTTGATGACATAAAATGTGAAAATTTGAGATAATAACGTGATGTTTTAAAGAATAAAGATTTTGTTTAGAAAGAGTGCATGCCTGCGGGGGAGCAGGGAGGAGCAGAGGGTTAGGGAGAGAGAATCTGAAGCAGGCTTCACACCAGTATGGAGCCCCCTACAGGGCTTGATCTCACGATGCTGAGATCGTGACATGAGCCAAAATCGAGTCCAGCACTTAACCTTCTGAGCCATTCAGGCTCAAGAGTAAAGATCTCTTAATGAAGATACAGAATTTAGTGCTTTACTAGAAGTGGATGACACCATAGACACTCTCCTTTACTGTATAGGGAAACCAGATATTTAGTATAAGGGAAAAAAGGAAAGCTCAAGCTTTGCATTATTTTGGTAGTATGTAATCCTGGATTTTAAAAAAAGTCTTTCAGTTTGCCTGGGTGGCTCATTCGGGTAGGCATCTGCCTTCAGCTCAGGTCATGGTTCACAAGTCCCGGGATTGAGCCCCGCATTGGGCTCCCTGCTCATTGAAGAGTCTGTTTCTCCCTCTTCTCCCTCAACCCCTCTCAAGACTCTCTCAAATAAATACATCTTTAAAAAAAAAATTCCTTTAATTCCAAAGACTTGGATATTTACAGATGGGTTTCTCTCTGTAGGGCACCTGTGCTGGTTGCACTTGCTTTGATTGAATGTGGAATGAAGTATGAAGATGCAGTTCAGTTTATAAGACAGTGAGTATAAAGTTTTATGTTCAGAAACACATAAAGCAAGACCATACAAGAAGAAGGAATTATGGAAAGTACCCTTTGTAGTATGGAATAATTTGTTGGCTTAAAAGATTGTTTGATTGAAGAAATCAAAAGGAACAAGTGGTAGAGAGACTTGTAATAGTACTGTTGGTTCCCAGATTTAAAGATTTTCTAATTTAGGTGGCAAATTTGGACACTGTAGGATATGTCCAGTATATGACTTGAATATCTAGGAATCTTTAAAATGAATAGCTAGGTAGTAGTCTTAAGTGATCTAGTGACTTTGAATGGATGTCTAAAATGCCTTCCAAATGTACTAGGACCAAGAGGCAAGGAAGAGAATCTATAAAGAAGCAGTTAATCACTTAGGACTCTTAGTGACCTGTTCAGGCACAAAATCAGGATGCTATTGCCCAAACAGAATCTTAGCATCGGTCTGGACTCATGGGCCATGTTATTTTGTTGTCCATAATTCTTTAGCAGTCACTATCTTGTCCTTTCTCTTTCAACCTTTTCTTTTAAAAAAAAAAAAAAGGAAAGAAAGACTGTCATAAGAGGGCATAAAATGTATGGTAGCAGCTCTAGGAAGGTGACATATTTCAAGGAATGCCATCTGGATCTGCTGTTTCATACACTGCTTGCTCACTCATCAGCCCTTCCTCTGAAGAAGTGATAAGGTATAGGAAATATGCCCTTTTTTAGCTGTGTGGAGTTAGAAAGGCCTTAGGCCATAAATAATGCATTTCAGGGAGTCAGCTCTTTTTTTTACATGATCAAGTTTGTCATTCTTGTATTTTCAGAAAAAGAAGGGGAGCATTCAATTCCAAACAGCTGCTTTACCTGGAGAAATACCGACCTAAGATGCGATTGCGCGTCCGAGACACCAATGGGCACTGCTGTGTTCAGTAGAAAGAAGTGTAAACAAAGGCTGACTTGATTGTACATTTAGAGGGAACTCTTGGTACCTGGAAATGTGAATCTGGAATCTTAACTGTGTCACCAAAGTAGTGATGGAATCAATACTCATCAACCACTTTCCTAATGATTGGAAAAAAGCAAACAAAAAAGAAATCCCTCTATAACATGAATAAAATGTTTAAGAAAAGAAAAAGAGAAAGAAAAAAGGGATTAATTCAGTGAAGGATGATTTTGCTCCTAATTGTTGGAGTTTGAATTTCTGCCAGGATTGAATTATATCAAAATCTCCTGTCTTTTTTAACTTTTCAAAATAGGTCTCTAAGGAAAACCAGCAGAACATTAGCCTGTGCAGAACCATCTGTTTGGGGAGCACACTTTTCCATTATGCTTGGCACATAGATCTCCCTAATGTGGGATTTCTCTTCTTTCTTCTTTCTTTTGTTTGGTGGTGGTGGGTGTATATTTTCCCACTCTTCTCTTCTTTCCCCATCCCTCTTTTTCCCCCTAATACATGTTATAGATGGAATAGGAGAAGCCCTTGTTGCTGTAGATGTGTGTGCAGTCTGGCAGCCTTAAGCCCACCTGGGCACTTTTAGAAAAAACAAAAACAAAAACAAAAAAAACAAAAAAAAAGAAAGAAAAAAAAAAACACCACAAAAAAAAAAAAAAAAAAAGCAGTGGCATATATATTATATGATCCAGGTGGTTTGTAGTCTTTCCTGATGATGGGGTGTTCATGTTAGTTTCTTTTCTTGAAAACCCTATTCAACATTGGGCAAAGTAGCCAAGAACCTTTTGTTTTGGTTTTTATTTCGGTAAATTAGTGGGGAAATAGCGTTTTAAGAATAGTCTTTCTTCTCAAAGAACTTGGCTGAGAGTCGAATTTTTCTCTTTTCCAACCAATGAAGCTAAGTGGGTATCCCAGAAACTTCTGTTTTCTGAAGGGGAGCACTCCAGGCCATCACTAAAGATGTGTCCAGGCAGAGAGTTAGCACACCTTCTACATTTTCTAGAATTGTGGGTTTGTAGCATTACTCTGATTTTCTGTTAATGATCTCAGAGAGTGCTGGTAGTTTAAAATTTTTATTTAGGACTTACTTGTACTATGAATTTTCAGGAACAGTAAAAGGAATAACAGCAAAGATAGGATATTTTGGACTTGAGAAATGCCTGGGATGTGTACTTTCCAAACCACCCCCTATATGTACAGTTCAGTTTAACCACTGATTGCCTTGTTATTTTCTTACTAGGTTCTTTTTGGGATTAAAAAACAAAATGCTGGTTTAAAACCAGCAATGCCTAGTGAGTGTGTGTCCACAGGCCATACAGGGTAGAAGAGAGACAGAAAGCAACCCAATGAGTAGTGAAGAGATTGTTGCTAATGAAATGGTGTACTGTCATTTTCACGGATTCTTTGCCAGGTTCAATGTGCTGATCTAGAGAAGCTGTCTTCTCCTTTGCAGAAGGCAGTAGTAACTGGGCTGCATGGACCAAGCAAGTTGAAGTTCACCATCCAGGGCTCTTGCACTCGTCATCTAAATATTACTTAGTAGTGCTCTGCTTCTAAGGATTTGAATAAAGGCTTAGGGTCATCTTATCTTGCTGGAATTTGCTATGCAGAGCTACAAACTTCCCGTTTTTTTTTTTTTTTTTTTTAGGATCAGCTAGGCCAGTAGGAATGGACTGGGACCTTGTCTCACACTGATGATACCTCAGATGTTGGCTGGCTCTGTGAACTGCCTATTTCCTATGCCGGAGTTGTTTTGATTTTTAACTAAATGAATATCTGTAGATTCTCTCCTCTCCCATCCCAGAAAACAAAACAAAATAATGCTTTTTGAAACTTTTTAGAATTTTAAAGTGAAAAATGATGGTACTCTCCAAAATTCTTTGTTTTAGAACCTGACAATAGATTCCTTTACATAGGTTCAAGATCAAAATAGCATCCCTCTAAACTCAGACTGTCTATTGACTTCAAGGGTTTTGATTAATACAGTAACAAACTTTTTCCCTTTAACATGCTCTGATTTTTGTTTGTGGGGAGTGTGTGTGTGTATGTGTGTGTATATGTGTGTGCAGTGTCCAGCAGTATCAGTGCCTGCCTGAGATAGGAAAATTACATTCCTGGTTCTGTATGAGAAGGGTGTATAAAGCGACAAGAAACATTATCCCTCATTTTGTTTTAAATTACATACTAATGTTAATTGTTCTCAGAACTGGATTTTCTTCCTCAAAATTAAAAGTTTTTTTTTTCTTTTGGATTTAATGAAGTATTGCTAGCTGAAGCCAGTTTGACATGGTGAGAGAGATGTCAGACTGATGAAAGGTATGCAGCCTGATTTAAAACCAAACCCTGAACCCTTTTAAAGAACAATAAAACTTATTTTACATGCTGTTTGTCTGTGTATCGTTCTCCACCTCATGTTGAATTTCATTTATGTCTCCTTAGAAAATTTGGTATTCTCAAGGCCTGTTCTGTTAATTACTGCAAGGAGGTGAAATAATTAGAGGTTGGGAAGTTCAAAGATTTCATGCCACCCAGGTATTCAATAAGGGTAAACTTAAATGGAGTTGGGATACTTCTGGTACATTTCGTGGTTTAGTTCTAGGACACAGCACTGTAGGAATTACTCATCTTATCTCATTCCAAGGGATTTGTTTATACTATAGATTGTGATGAAGCAGCTTTTTACTCAGACTCTTAAGAGAACAATGAGAAAAGAGGAACCTTGTATATCATAGGACTGAGGGGTTGAAATTTTCCCTTAGACCATGGGCAAGTGTCCATCCATTCAGAAAACAAGCTTATCTGCTAAGGTACTAAGTAAGAATGAGAAGATACTTCCCACTTTGGCGACTAGTCTAGAAGAGGAGTTAGAGCTGTAGATGTTAAGAACAGGGTAAGCGGATACATGGGTGACTTAGAGTTCATTGATCTCCTACCTATTTTAAATTTCCCACCTCCTGTTTATTACCTACCTTAGATTCAGTGGTCCACTGTTAAATTCACTCATGGTTGCACAGCAGATTGCCCTGCCCCATCTCTTGCTTCATTATACTTGCCTGGCTAAACTCCATTCTTGGTTAAGCTCAGTCCGCCACCTTATATGCACTTGTGCAACTGAACATGCTGACTCTGTCTCTGTGTTTAAAGTCATGACCTCAAATAGGCCTTAGAACCATCTGACAGTCCTGCTAATTTATTTACTCTTCAACTTGAAAACACTTAGATGTTAATAGTTTTCCCATTCTCTCAGTTTCCAGTTTTTTTTTTTTTTCCCCTAAACTTAGAAAAAAGAAATAAGGAAATTTCCACAGGCTCCTGCCATCACATCTGCTTACCTACCTGCATTTCTGCTTGTACTTTCTGTCTTTCCTCCAGTCACAGGTGGTCCATGCTCTCCACAAGGCAAGATCTTCCAGTTGTGTAGTAGATTCCGTCCCCATTCGAGGGCACAGATTGAGACATTCTGTTCATTAACTTCCCTCTGCTAGGTCTTTCCCATCAGCCCACCACGTACTGTTACTTTTTCCATGTTAAAAATGAAAAAAAAAATCCAGTTTGGCTCACAGTCCTCCCCTTTGCTCTTTATAGCAAAACAAAACAATTCTCTAACTGCTTGCTGTACTTTTGTCTTTTTGAACCCACTCCAATGAGGAGTTTAATTCAGTTGAAATGGCCCATGTAAAGATCACTAGAACCTCTATGGTTCTTAATCCAATGATTAATTCTTTATCCGTAACTTTTTTTTTTTTTTACATACTAGCATGTAAC
This sequence comes from Neogale vison, assembly GCF_020171115.1. NCBI lineage: Eukaryota > Metazoa > Chordata > Mammalia > Carnivora > Mustelidae > Neogale > Neogale vison. The sequence continues at coordinate 24,013,814 of NC_058092.1, read as the reverse complement.
ATGGCTGAGCACTCCTTTTTGAAATGCTTTCCTCATTGACTGTAGGAGGAATGGTACCCCACCCCCCACCCTATGTTCATACTTGAAGTCCCTGGAACCTGTAAATAATGCTACATGGTAAAAGGGACTTCATGGCTGTAATTAAGGAGTTTGAGTTGGGGAGATTATCTCATTATCTGGATGGGTCTAGTTTAATGATGTGAGTCCTTAAAAGCAGAGGATCTTGGCTAAGATCAGAAGGAGATGGGACTAAGGAAGAATGGTCTGAGAGACGCAATGTTGCTGGCTTGGAAGGTCAGGAAGGGGGCCTCTAGAACCTGGAAAAATCAAGGGAACATTCAATCCTAGTGTCTCTCAAAAAGGAGCTCGGCCTCCCAACAGGAGGTTGGGCTTGATTTTAGGCCTGTGTGGGACTTCTGTAGAACTCTAGGATAATAAATTTGTGTTTTAAGCCACTAAGTTTGTGCTAATTTGTTACAGCAGCCATAGAGAATGAACACAGATTTTTGCTTTCTAGGACAGACCTCATACCCAAGTTTTCACCTAGTTTAGCAGCAAACACCTCCGTTTAAAGTTCTGGTTCTTCATTATCTCCACTACTGCTCTATCTGCCTGGACTCTCTTCTCTGGACTCCAGACCCATTATCCAAAGCCTACTTGACATCTCTTGTGGATGTCCTATTGTTGAAACGATTTCAATTTCTGCTCAACTGCAATTTCAGTGAGACCTTCCATGACCTTCACTTGAGAATTGCCACCCCTGTGCTATCGGCCTGTCGTCCTGCTGTGCTTTCCTTTTCCCCATACTGCTTACCACAATTTCACAAACTATTATTTGCCTTTCTCCACCAGGCAGAAGCCCCACAGGGCACAGAGATTTTAGTGTGTCTGTTTTGTTCACTATTATCTTTACCTGGAATGGTGGTTGGCATATAGTAGGTGCTCAGTAATTACTGAATGAATTGGCGCTGATCGGTAAATGATGGTACTGTGGAGAAGCAAGTTAGTAAAACCGTCCTGGAACACGTTAGGAGGTTCTGCAGTGGTCATATTTGAGCTGGGCTGTTCAGATGTAGAAAAAGCCGATGGTGCGAGGTACCACTTCACATACTAGGAGGGCTAAGATAAGACAGACGGACGATGACAAGTCCTGGTAAGAGTAGAGAAATTGGAACCGTCATACTTTGCTGATGGGGATGTAGAATGGTACAACTTCTTTTGAAAATAGTTTGGCAGTTTCTCAAAGAGTCAAACATAGAATTGCCATATAACCCAACAATTCCAATATATCCAAAAACCAATTCTAGATATATACCCAAGGGAATTGAACGCATGAGTGGTTGCCTGGGGTTGGCTTGGGGGTGAGGATGTGGAGTGACTGCTCATGGGTATGGGGGTTCTTTTTGTAGTGATGAAATGTTCTGGAATTTGTGGTGATGGTTGCACAACAGTGTGAATGTACTAGATGCTACTGGATTGTACACTTAGAAAAAAAGGTTGATATGAGGAAAGCACATTTCAGGCAGAAAAACCAATAAAAGGGAGTGGAGGCGTGAAGCCAGGTATGTTTGGGAGAAGTGGCACGATTTGAGATCTCTGGAAGGTCTGGATTTGTGCCAGGCTGCTTTGGTCATCTTCAAACTCTAGGAGGTGTGCTGACATTCCTCCCTTGTGCCTCCCTCTCCATCCCCAAGGCTACAACGAGGGTCAGAGCCAGTTGGCCCAAAGCTAATCAGGGACCAGCAGGTTCTGACTTTTTACTGAGGGAGACTCTTTGATGTAGAGAAGGCAGTTAGCGCTATACATATGTTGGGTCCTGTGTGAGCATAGGCCAAGGGGGAGGGTGGAGTAGCAGCCTAGAGAGCAGAACACAAAGTCCACAGCCTGGGAGCCGGCGAGAAATGCCTTGGCCCAGCCAAGGTCCACTTGTCCATGAGGCCTTCTCAGTAGTTTCTGCCCCTTCCCCTGTGCCTTCTGTGAAAGAGTTGGAATCAATTTCTTAATATCGAATAGAACCTAGACTTCGATTATACAGATTGCTTGTTGAGTGCAATCTAGTGCAATCATCACTAGGAAGAGTGATGATTTTGTGGCTAAGCCCTTACCACATACTACACAAACCCTCTGCCTTACAGGGCTTACGTTCTGATTGAGATGAAAGAATAAACAAGGACACCAAAAAGTGATGTATGTTCAGATAACGATGGGCGCTACGAAGATTGGAAGAAAGGAAAGCAGGTGAGGAACTAGTGACTGGAGTTACGTGTGGAGTTAGACGGGATGGTCAGGGAAGGTCTCTGAGGAAAGCGAAGGAGCCTCCTAGGTGCAAATACTGTGTGAAGGTGCTGGAAACACTTCCCAAGTAGTACCTGCAGTGGTGTGTATAAACCTGAAAAAGTGAGCTTGGTGTGCTCACAGAACAGCACAGCTAGTATGGTCGGACTATAGTAAGCAGGAAAAGCAAAATTTAGGTAGAGGCCAGATGGTGTTCAGTGAGCTCGGGGTCATATTGCACAGGGTATTATGTAGCCAGAGCAAGAACTCTGAAAATTTTTTTCTACTATTTCTCAATCAGGAGGAGCCATCAGACTCAACCGTGGGGTTTATTCAAAATGTCCATATCCAGGCACCACCGAGGTCTTTCCAAATCAGGGTCTCAAGTTGGGAATCTCTGCTTTGGGCAATGGGGAGCCTTTGAATGTTGGTAAACAACAGCAGTTACACTGTCAGATGCGTGCTCAAAGAGGTTATCCAGAAAGCTCTTTAGAGACCGCCCTATAAACCTGCGCCTGATTCGTATTATGCAAGCAGTAAATGCCAGCTGAACGAATGAAAATGAATTGCAGAGAATGGCAGCTGGAAGACCAGTTATGGCTGGTGGGCTGATGATGGGCTGTGTGTGGTAGGCCAGGACAGAGGTAAGAGCCTCATCTAAGGGAGCAGCAGAGGAGTAGGGTCGAAAACTATCCTTTTTTTTCCTGCCACCAGAGCCTGGATTCCGTGAAGAGATGATCAGTATATCTGCATTCACATTTCAAGGGATTGGTTTACACCAATTGGGCTATCTGGCCTTGGGAAAGGTTTGTAAAATGGCCTCCACCTCTTGATTTTCTCTGCAGATCACACTTGCAAATGGAAACAGACAGAATACCTCACTGCTCACAACCTTGGTAACCACGCTGGGTAGCAGAGTTCAGCGCCTTCCACGCCTTTGCTGTTTTGGAGTCAGGGCAGTGAGGAAGACAAACAAGGGGCTAGCCAGCATCTGCCAAGTACAGCAATGCTCAGAATCTCACATACATTGTCTCAGGTGATCTCCATAGGCTTCCATCATGGCTAACCGCATTTTATAGATGAGGAAACTGAGAAGGGAAATAATAGCGAGGAGTGGGCCCGGCCAGTGTGTGAGGTCGGGCCTGATTTCTAAGATGCCTGGTTCTACGGCCATAGCAGAAGGGGCTGATATTTACAGTTAGGATGTTGCTGTGGGGTTTTGCCCTCAAAAAAGTCCCTGTTAATTGAGCTGCATCTTTATGAGAGTGTGTGTGCGTGTGTGTGTGTGTGTGTAGCATGGGCATGCGTGTGTTTAGCAAGCAGTTATGTCTAGTCCGTGGGTTTAACTTGTGCAAACTGTGTGTAATGGGCTCTACCAGGAACAAATCAGGACATTTTAGCAGAGAGCTTCGTAGCTTATAATTGGCTTCCTATTGCTGTTGGCTGGTTCTCCTGCACATAGAGTTTACTCCAGGATTGGTATTTGATTTAAGAAATTTTCAAATTGATTTTATCTTCAGTGCATTAATGCGTGGCCTAAATTCCTGCAGAGGCATTAGCTAACCAGCCTGGACATGCTTTAGCAATCGTAACTGGATCAGAGCTGCCAGGCCACAGCTTTTATCCAGCATAGATAAAGCACTTTGCCGAAAACACTTTTCCACCTAAGCCCTGTGACTCATTTTTTTTGGGTACCTCAAACATAGGCCCTTTGAAATTGGAATATATTCCCTTGAAATTGGACTAAATTCCCCAAATCATGCTAAAACACACAAATGGGAATTTGTTAACACGGGTAGATTTAATCTTTAGCTTCCTGTTGGAATGGAACACATAAGTATTCAAGGAATGGTATGGAAATCAGCCTAATTTTCATGGGTACACAACTGTAATGTCTTTTTAAAATCAGGAAATAGGAAATGTGACTCCAGTAATGAACATGCCGTACGTGTAGCTGAGTACATGAAACACTGGAGGTATTCTACGGCTTCATGAGGAGTGGCATAGGTAAACGTTTTTAGGGGAAACATCATTTTACAGCTCTAGAAGTGCAGAATGGATCACAGCTGTATGAAAATACCAATTAATCATCTTCTAATGCTTTTATGCAAATGACTGTATTTGACTTTCATTTAGAATTGCCATTAACACCTGGAACCTTAAGATTGATAACAGGTAAAATTTTAATGAATACATAAATTAAAGATTTGAATCATGTTTAGATTAATTTATAACACTTTTATTTGTTTTAAGTCCTCCTGAAATGTAAAATTCACAGGATGAATCAGAAAATAGAGAAGAGGAGACAGCATTTGAACTTAGTCCATTTTTTTTATTGGGGAAGAAGAATGACTTGGAAATGCTAAACTCTACAAATGACTTTTCCGCCCTTTGCAATCATTTGCTCGGGTGATAGGCCTGTGTACTTACTATAGAAGACTACAAATTTTTCTCACGCCCTGAGACAACGTTGCCCTTTTCTTTCTTCCTTTCTTTCTTTCTTTCTTTCTTTCTTTCTTTCTTTCTTTCTTTTTTAAGTGAAGAATTTTCCAAGGTGCTTGGGTGGCTCAGTTGGTTAAGCATCTGCTTTGGGCTCAGGTCATGATCCCAGAGTCCTGGGATTGAGCCCCACTTCCAGCTCCCTGCTCAGTGGGGAGCTTGCTTCCTCCCTCTTCCTCTGCCTTGTGCTCTCTGTCAGATAAATAAATAAAATCTATTTTAAAAAAATAAAGGAAGATTTTCCTTCCTGTATACCTTCCTTGCTTTAAAAAAAATATCTTTTCAGAATAAACATAAAAATAGGGTTGTTGGGACGCCTGGGTGGCTCAGTTGGTTGGTCGACTGCCTTCGGCTTAGGTCATGATCCCGGAGTCCCGGGATCGAGTCCCGCATCGGGCTCCCAGCTCCACGGGGAGTCTTCTTCTCTCTAACCTTCTCCTCGATCATGTTCTCTCTCACTGTGTCTCTCTCAAATAAATAAATAAAATCTTAAAAAAAAAATAGGGTTGTTGGGCAAGTTTGGGGAAGTATGGGAAGTAAAGAAAAGCCCCATGGTCCTGCCATCCAGGGAAAAGTATTGTTAACATTATGATATATTCCTTTCATCTCCCCCTCTTTCCCGCATGAGTAATTATAATTTTATAATTGTGTGTTTTGCTTTCTTTGCTTACATAGCCATGGTAATACTTACAATTTATTGAAACTTTACCACGTGCCAGGCCCTGTGCTTAGTGTTTTAGGTGTATTATCTTTTGAGTGTTAGGTCATATTATCTCCGTTTTATGGATCGGGTAGTGAGAGCTCAGAGTGTACCTAACTTGCCCAGTATTACATGTCTAGGAAGTGGCCAGAATTCTAACCCGAAATATCTAACGCAGAAACCCTGATCATATCGAGGCACTAAGCTCCCCTTGCACTCAATAATAGGAAGCTGTTATTATTACCTGAAACCAAGCAAGCTATCCCCTGAGGCCACTGCTTTCTCTGGACCTCAAAAATGGAAGCTACTCGCTCTTTCCATGTACTGCAAAGGCTGCTAGGAGAGGAGGGATCAGCAATCCATGGCCATGTCCAGACCATTGCTCTTCCACCCATGGGTAACATCGGCTTGTGACAGTGGCCATCAAGCTGTTCCGTCACTACCCCTCATTGCTGCTGTCTTCTGTTAACCCTTGCCATCTCTCAGTGCATGGGATTCTTGGGGCCTTGAAGGCCACCCCTACTCCTCATCCTGGGCAAATTCAGTGCATCTTCTAGCCCCTCAGCCCCTTTGCAACCCTAACTCCAGTGACCCATTCCCAGGAGTGAGACTGTTCTGCCTCTGCTGGAGTCAGGAGGTTCACGTGTGTGTGTGTGTGTGTGTGTGTGTGTGTGTGTGTGTACCCACACATAGTTATTTATAAATTTTACTGATACAAAGAATGTGTAACATACAATTTAAAAAAATATGTATTACTCTTTATTGTAAATTCCACGTAGCCAACTGATTCTCTCTTTTTAAAGATTTTGTTTCTTTATTTGAGAAAGAGCATGAGGTGGGGGAGTGGGTGTTGATGAAGGACGGAGAAGCAGACTCTCAGTCCAACACGGGACTTGATCCCAGGACACCAGGATCATGACCTGAGAGGAAGGCAGATGCTTAACTGACTGAGCCACCCAGGTTCCCCTTTCTCTCTCTCTCTCTCTCTTTAAAGATTTGTTTGAGAGAGAGAGAGACAGGACTCAGGGAGGAGCAGAGGGAGAGAGAGAGAAGCAGACTCCCCTAAGTGCAGAGCCCGACACGGGGCTGGATCTCACCACCCTGAGATCATGACCTGAGCTGAAACCAAGAAGTGGACGCTTAACCAGTTGAGCCTCCCAGGTGCCCTCAATTGATTCTCTTTTGCTGATTTTTGCCAAACTCTTATATCCTAGCTGGTCTGGTTGCATTTGACAAACCCAACATGAATGTTGGTTGAAATTTTCCTCTATGTTAAAGATTCAAAAGTAAAAAAAAAAAAAAAAAATGAAAATTTATGTTAAAACTTCACTTGTCCATCAATGATGCGACTTCTTTGCAGGATTAGATAATAGCTTTTGAGTACTGCATGACTATTTCCTCAATTTTTGGTGCCATTTACAAGGTAATGGCTATAGGCACTATGCTCTTTTTTTTTTTTTACGATTTTATTTATTTGACAGAGATCACGAGTAGGCAGAGAGAGGGGGGGGGGATGCAGGCTCCCTGCTGAGCAGAGAGCCCAATGCCAGGCTCAATCCCAGGACTCTGGGACCATGACCCAAGCCGAAGGCAGAGGCTTTAACCCACTGAGCCACCCAGATGCCCCGGCACTATGCTCTTTTAAGTTTAATATGAATTACTAATATTTTCTCTGTTACTTTTTAAATAGATAATCAACAAAAAAATCAAATTATCATCTGCAGCACTCACCAGTTTCCATGGTGTAAATACCTCACCCCATGACCAATGTCAAGCTATCAGTAGATTCACTGAACAGAGAACTGGGAAGATAGGAGCAGTGGTGCCCCTTTGAAGTACTTTTACTGTACAGAAACAACAAAAAATAGCTCATATAATAGTGAAATGTAGTAAATAATTAGGAAGAGATGAGTTGGAAAAGTTTATGACTTTATCTTTTTTTTTTTTTTAAGATTTTATTTCTTTATTTGAGAGAGAACGGAAGAGGGGAGAAGCAGACTCCCCGTGGAGCTGGGAGCCCGATGTGGGACTTGATCCTGGGACTCTGGGACCACAACCTGAGCCGAAGACAGGTGCCCAATCAACTGAGCCACCCAGGCGCCCCTATGACTTTATCTTTAAAAGTAATTTATTTGAAAAAAAAATTGATTTGATTGTAACTTTTTACAACTTAATTTTAAACAATGGCTCTATTTAACAACCAGCTCACCAAATTCCTAAAATGTACCAGTCAGTTGGCATGAGCTACCCCAGCACAGCACTGTGGAGGGTCATCTCCGACCAGCCCACAAAGCCATGCGTCTCACTCTTTCGCCAGCAGCTCATTGCATTACCCTCTGGTTCACTTTTCTATTCAACTCTCAACCCCCCACAAGCTGACTTCTATGACACACCCTATACTCATAGGTTAAACTCTCCTTTTCCTGTGCTGGCCTCCTGAATCCCAGTTTTCCGCAGGGCTCTACGGTGGGTGGTCTGCTTGTCTCTTCCCATACTGCTTGTTTCGGCAATCTCATTCAACTCCCTGACATTAGGCACCCAGAGGGCTCCCAGGTCTGTAATTCCCAGCCACATCTCTCTGTGGAGCTCCGGATCCATTTGTCCGGCCGTCTACCAGACATCTTGCTTGCTTGTCACAGCAATTCAAACTCAGCATTCAAGACTATATTAATTCCTTCCGCAGCCTTCGACCTCCACCCCTCAAATCTGACTTTGACCCTCTTTTTCCTGCATCTATGGATGCAGATGCTTTTATTTACTAAGTCAACTGAACCAAACACCAGGGCTTATCCTCCCTCCCTCTCTTTTCTTCATCGCCCCCATTTTTCATGCTGGCACCATATTCAGATTTACTCATTCATTCATTCAGTCATTCACTCATTCATCCATCCATCCACTGAAACTTAGAGCAAATATTTATCCAGAATGGATGCGTAGCATATTGGGCGAGAGCAAAAGAGCTTGCTTGCAATCAGCCTGCCAGGCATCAAATCCTGGCTCTGCCATGTACCTAGCTTTGTTACCTTGGGAAAATGTGCTTGGCCATTCTGTGTTTCTGTTTCCTTAAATATAAAGTGAGAATCATAATAGAATCTTCCCCGCAGAGAGCTGAGAGGATGGAATGGGTTGCTCTGAGTAAGACACTTAAAACTCAGCCTGACAGAGGGGGCGCCCGTGTAGGGTAAGCATCTGACTCTTGGTTTCGGCTCAGGTCATGATCTCAGAGTTGTGAGACTGAGCCCTGCATTGGGCTTACACTCCGTGGGGAGTCTGCTTGCGATTCTCTCTCCCTCCCTCTGCACCTCACCCCTATGTCAGCAGCACCATGTTCCCTCTGAAACCTACAGGAGAACCTCTCTTTGCTTTTTCCTAGCTTCTGGTGGTTTGCTGCCAATCTTTGGCATTCCTTGGCTTACAGTTACAGGTCCCTAGTCTGGGCCTTCACCATCATATGGCCTTCTCCCTGTGAGCCTCTGTCTTCACGTGGTGTCTTCTTATCAGGACAGGAGTCCTATCAGCTTAGGAGACCACCCTATGACAGGATGACCTCATCTTAATGATTACATCGGCAATGACCTTGTTTCCAAATAAGGTCATATTCTAGGGTCCTGGGAGTTAGAATTTCAACATACCTGTTTTGACGGGAGACAGTCCAGTGCATATCAGGCAGGAACTATGATCTAGGGATTATATCTGATCCCCAACCTTCTTACCTCCTCTCTCCCTATAGCCACTGTCTTAGTTTGTTCTGTCTTGGCACACCTCCTGCCTGGCACCTAGTCCAGCTCCACCATCACCCATCCTATATGTGGCTGTCAGATTGATCTTTCCAAAATATAGCTGATGTCTGGAATTCACCTCCTTTGGAAGCTCTTTGACTTCTCAGGTAAAAGTTCTAGCTCCTTCCAGCTCTAGCTGCTTCCTGCCCCACTGCGCTGAAACTTACACCACAACTCCCAAAACTGTGGGTCTCCAGTTGTACCATTCTCTTTCATAGGTCTGGATGGGCGCCCGCTGTCTGCATCGCACACATCTACCCTCGCATTTCCCTCACATTCCCTTGTCTGGAAAACCTTCCCTGACACCAGCCCCACCCCTCTTCCGAGTTCCTTTGTCACTCTGTGCACACCCTGAATATAAGAATCACTGAATTTAGGGTTTCTCTTGTGTCTTGCTGACAGGACACAATGCCCCTTGAGAACAGGGACTGTCTTTGTATCCCCTATTATGAGACATTAATGTCACTTTCAATCTTTTCCCTTTTGCAAATAATACTGGGCTGAATATTTTCATGTTTAGATATCTTTTTCAAATTTAAAATGATTTCCTCAGGCCCAACTCAAAAACAAAAAGACAAACAACCCCAATTTTAAAAAATGGACAAAAGACTTGAATAGACATTTCCCCGATGAAAATAAACAAATGGCCCATCAGCCCATGAAAGGATGCTCAATGTCACTAGTCTTTAGGAAAACGCAGATAAAAACCATCATGAGACACCACCTTGGACCCACCAGGATAGCCATAGTAGTTTTTTTAAAAAAAAGTGTTGGAGGGATGCAGAGTCGAAGAAATTGGAACATTGCTGCTGGAAATGTAAAATGGTGGACCGCGGTAGAGCTTCGTCAGCGACTTATACCTAAGAGTGACCGCATGACACAGAAATCCCACTCTTAGGTAGATGCCCCAAGGAGTGGAAAGCAGGTGTTCAAGCAAAAACGTGTACACAAATGTCTGTAGCTGCGCGATTCACAAGAACTGAAAGGTGAACATGACCCGGATGTCCATCAACGGATGAACAAACAAACAGAATGTGGTCTGTGCATGCGGTGAATATTGCTCAAGCACAGAAAGATACAAAGTACTGATATATACCGCAGTGTGGAGGCATCTCGAAAACATCATGTAAAGTGAAAGAAACCAGACACAAAAGGTCACATAATACATGATTCCACTCATGTGAACTAGCCAGACTAGATAGCTCCTTAGATGCAGAAAGCAGACTGGTGATTGCCAGGGACAAGGGGGAGGGGACAATGGGAATTAACTGCTTAAGGGGTACAGGTTTTATTTGGGGGTGATGAAATGTTCTGGAACTAGGTAAAGTAGTAGTTTGCACAAGATGGGGGATGTACTCAAAGACACAGAATTGTACACGTTAAATGTTTCATTTTATGTTACATGAATTTTACCTCAATAAAGAAGTTGTTTTTTTTTTTTTAAAGATTTTATTTATTTATTTAACAGACAGAGATCACAAGTAGGCAGAGAGGCGGGTGGGGGGGGTGGGGAGCTGGCTCCCCGCTGAGCAGAGAGCCCTTTGTGGGGCTCTGAGGACCCTGGGATCATGACCCGAGCCAAAAGCAGAGGCTTTAACCAAATGAGCCACCCAGGCACCCAAGAAGTTTTTTTTTTTTTTTTAAAGATTTTATTTATTTATTTGACAGACAGAGATCACAAGTAGGCAGAGAGGCAGGCAGAGAGAGAGGAGGAAGCAGGCTCCCTGCTGAGCAGAGAGCCCGATGCGGGATCGATCCCAGGACCCTGAGATCATGACCTGAGCCGAAGGCAGCGGCCTAACCCACTGAGCCACCCAGGTGCCCCCCAAGAAGTTTTTTTAAAAAAGAATGCAATACCGATACCTGCTTCAGTGCAGATGAACCCTGAAAACGTTATCCTGCATGAAAAATCCAGACGTCTTGTATGATTCCATTTATAGGAAATACCCAGAATAGACAAGTTCATAGAGACAGAAAGCAGATTCAGGGCTGCCAGAGGCTAGGGCAGAGGGAACTGGGGGATGTGGCTATGTAATGGATATGAGGTTTCCCTTTGGGGTGATGGAATGTTCTGGAACAAGAGAGCGGGGCTGGTTGCACAACGTTGCGAATGTTCTCAATGCTACTGCGTCACACATTTTAAAATGGTTAAAATGGCAAGTTTTATGGAATGTGTATTTCAGCACGATAAAAAATATTTCCTCAGGAAGATTCTCTGAAGTGAAGCCAGAGTCAAAGGATGTGGTGTGTCACCGAACTTCTCTTGACGAGGGTCGCTCGCTGCCCTGCCACCAGCCAGTTTCGCGAATTCGATGTAACGTTGTTCCTCTCAAGAAAGTTCCTCATGCTTCCAAGCCTGAGCTTAAATCGAATGAGAACTTCTGAAGCACACAGCCAGAGTTAAAAGATTTTAGAGCTGGGAGGGGGCCCAGCGGGCATCTAGGCCCCTGGGCTGCATTCTTAACAGACAAATACTTAGTAATGACCATGCCATCCCGAAGTAAACTTTGCAGAAAACCTGCCTAAAGTCTATACGATGTAGGGTTTGTGCTGTAGATGATATAAAATTTGGAACAAACCTCCTAGGCTCCTAGGTTCCCAGCTCTGCTGCTTATTAGTTGTGTGAGCTGGGATCTGACTCTGTGCCTCAGTTTCTTCATCTATAAAATGGGAGCAATGCAGTGGCTATCTCACAGGATTGTGTTGCAGATTAAGTGAGTTTATATGTGTAATATGTTCAGGATTGCAATCTTAACTAAAAAAAAAGAAGTAAAAAGAAATTAATTTATAAAATGCATTTTAAACCAGTAAATACCTAGGCATGATTATCCTAGGAGAGGCTGAGATAGTTAGGTGTTTGTACCCATACACAGAAGTACCCTGGATGCTACAGCTCTAAACACGGACGGATAGGGGCGGGTTGTGCTTCAAAAACTCCGAGCCTTAGGTGCCTGGGTGGCTCGGTTGGTTAAGCAACGGCCTTTGGCTCAGGTCATGATCCTGGAGTCCCGGGATCGAGTTCTACATTCGGAACCCCGGTTTCACGGGAAGTCTGCTTCTCCCTTTGACCTTCTCCCCTCTCGTGCTCTCTCTCACTGTTTCTCTCTCAAATAAATAAATGAAATCTTAAAACAAAAAAGCTCTGAGCCTTGCCACTGGTGACATGCACTTCCAAAACCAATTATCAGACAGATCTTTTTTTTTTTTTTAAGATTTATTTATTTATTTATCTGATATATATATATAGAGAGAGAGAGAATGAGCTGGAGGGGCCGAGGGAGAGGGAAAGAGAATCTCGATCACACCCCATGCTAAGCATGGAGCCCGATGTGGGGGTCAATGTGGGGCTCAATCTCAGGACTCCGAGATCATGACCTAGGCGGAAACCAAGAGGCTCTTAGCCAACTGCACCACTCAGGCACCCAACTTTTTTTTTAAAAGTCATCTCTACACCCAACGTGGGTCTTAGATTCATGACCCCTGAAATCAGGAGTCTCGAGCCCTACCGACTGAGCCAGCCAGGCGCTCCTTAGGCAAATCATGAAACAGATTAAATCATTTGGTTTTCACTTGAGTTGCATTCCTGGGAAGTATTTTTTAAAACCATACTTGTATGTAAAACGGAGTTAGATCTGGGCTCAGATAGCTTGACAGGTTTTTCATCTTCATAAATGTGCAGTGGGGCATTTGAAAGTGGGACACGGGACCATTCGTTACTGTGTGGGATGTCCTACATATTTCTGGATGTGTAGAAGCCCCAGCCCCCTCCTCTAAATGTCAGTATTCGGTAGTGGGTGTTTCCACCCCCACTGAGAACCACTGAAGTTATTCCAACCATCTCCTCTTCCAGACCTCATTACTGGGACTCAGAGAAGGGATTTAAAATAGGCCCTTATTCTTTGACGCCTGGATCACCCGTCTCCATATTCAGCCACGTGATCACTGTGGGAAGGGCCTTGTCAGTACCCAGGACTCCGCCCTGGCCACATTTAGGCACTTTATTCCTGTCTTTGCCTACACACCATCTTTCTCCCCCCTCTCTCTCTCTATCTCCCTCCCTCGGCCCTAGCACCCAAGCTGTCACCACTCCTGTGGGCTGTGCCCTCAGCACGGGCGACTACCGGTTCCCTGCTTCCGCCCTTACCCCATGACAACCTGTTCTCACAGCAGCCAAAGGAGCTTTAAAAAAAAAAATCACATCAAGCCACTCCTCTGCTTTAGCTCCTCCAGAGGCTTTCCAAGACACTGGAAGTGAGATGCGGATTCCTCTCCTGGCCCCTCATGGCCCTCTGAGACCTGCCTGCATCCCTTTCTGTTCTCCTTACTAAGCTCCACGCCCAGGGACTCACATGCCTGTCTCCGGGCTTGACACCTGCTCTGCCTTCTACCTGGACCTACACTCTCTTCAGCTGGGTCTTTGGAGAGCTGACTTCTTATCCTTCATGTCTATCCATGTCACCTCCTTAGAGACCGTCCCTGGTCACCTTGTCTGAAGGTACGCCATTCCCCATCACAATCTATGCCCTTACTCTCCATTTTGTTCTTTAAAGTGCTTATCATGATTTGAAGTGGGAGTGTTGTTTGCTTGTCTCTTCACTGGATTATAAGCCATACCACACTGGGGACTTTGTTAGTGTCATTGTCCACGGGACCCCGGACCTTGGCCCCATGCCTGCAAGCGCTGTTCCATATTTTTTGAATAAGTGAATTAAAGCCTGCACACAACATTGAATCCTTCCCATGAATTTTGTGGTTGGACTCAGAGAAAAATTCCTTCCTTTTTTGGATGCCTGGACCTTAACATATAAAGTTCAGAAAGTATTGGTAGCTGAAGGTTCTACCTTTTAGACCAGAGAACTGGAAAGGGATTGATGGGTGAGAAGATTAGAGTAAGAGAGAGAGACTCAGAATAATGTGGGCATACGGAGAACTAGAGGTAAGAGACAAAGATGGAGAACGAGCATCTTTGCCGCAGTGGCAGGTGCATACCAAAGGTTCCTGCGGTCCACCCGCTGACCCATTCTGTGTGTGTGTGTGTGTGAGTGTGTGTGTACATGCTCACGTGTATGTCCTGTTGGTTAAAAATCAATTTCACAGGGGTAAAATTTATGTGCAACGAAACCCTGATTTTTAAGTATGCAATGTAATGAACTTTAACGGGGCGCCTGGCTGGCTCAGTCACTAGAGCATGGAACTCTTGACCTCGGGGTTGTATGTTCAATCCCCATGTTGGGTATGAAGATCTCCTAAAAATAAAATTCCCCAAACAGAACAAAATAAAAAACCAAACGTACAGTCATTTTGCTACCACTACAATCAAGACACAGAATATTTCCTTCAACCGAAAAAGCATAACCTGTTTCTGGAGTTACACATGATACCCTGAGGCTCTTTAAAAAAAAAAAAAAACAGCTTTGTGGAGGAATATTTGATAGAAGTGAATGGCATATATTTCAAGTGTGTGATTTCACAAGTTTTGAATATGTGTGCCCTAGTGAAACCCTCACCACAATCCCCGTTTATCCCCCAAAGTTTCCTCTTTGTAACCTCTCCCTCCCAACCCCATGCTCCTATCCCAGAGCAACCACGAATCTGCTTTCTGTCACTGTAAATTAGCCTGCATTTTCTATAGATTTATTGAAATTATGCCGTGTGCCTTCTTCTCTGTCTGGCTTTTTTTCTCTCAGTGTAATTATTTTTAGATTCATCCGTGTGGTGAGTATCAATAGTTCATTGTCTTTTCCTGCTGAGTAATATTCTGTTGGAAGGAAGTGCCATGATTAGTTTATCTATTTATGTGTCGCTGGGCGTTCGGGTTGTTTCGTGTTTGGGATTATTACAAATAAAGCTGCGGTGAACGTTCCTGGACAAGTTTTTGTATCTTTCCTTTTCCTGTATATTTCCTTCTCTCTTGGGTAAATACCTAGGAGTGGAATTGCTGGAGCATAGGTTACCCTTATGTTATTCTTTTTTTTTTTTTTTTAAAGATTTTATTTATTTATTTATTTGAGAGCGAGAGAGACAGAGATAGCAAGAGAAAGCATAAGTAGGGAGGAGAGGGAGAAGCAATTTCCCTGGAGAGCAACTGAGCCACCCAGCCAACCCCCACCCCGCTTATATTATTTTAATAATGTATTTCTTTTTTTGCTTGAGCCAATCAATTTAGGATTGGTCAAGGTCCCTCAGCAGGACTGTAACTCAGTCCCCTCCCTACGGCCTCCCTCTGAGCTGCCTCTGGTCCTGTGCAGACCCTGCTTTCGAAGTAGGCTGAGCGGACACCTTAGCTTCCTGGGCACATCGCCTTTGAGAGCAATGTTGGCTTACATAAGCACACTGACCTCATGCTCCTTGCCAAAATCTAACATCGGCGAATCCTTTTCAAGTGTGCTCTTGCTGCCTCTGGACTGGAATGCTAAGTGCTAACAGAGTTGTCTGTCGTAGCAGTGCCATCAAATATATCTGTGGATAGACCATGGCAGTGACTGACTCCAGGGAAGCAAAGCCTTGAAGGAAAAGATGGTTGGGGGCGCCTGGGTTGGCTCAGTGGGTTAAAGCCTCTGCCTTCAGCTCAGGTCATGATCCCAGGGTCCTAGGATTGAGCCCTGCATTGGGCTCTCTGCTCAGCAGGGAGCCTGTTTCCCTCCTCCCCTGCCTCTCTCCCTACTTGTGATCTCTGTCTGTCAAATAAATAAATAAAATCTTTTAAAAAAAAGAAAAGAAAAGATGGTCGGAGGAACAAGGAGCCATAGGATGAGCTGAGAACGAGTCTCGAACATTCAGAGCTTTAAAGACACTGAGCAGCATGCTTTTACATTTGAGTTTAATTTATTACTGAAAAAGGAATCCATTCAGATGGCTCAAAATTCAAGAGTGAGGGACGCCTGGGTGACTCAGTCGGTTAAGCCGCTGCCTTTGGCTCAGGTCATGATTCCAGGGTCCTGGGATCGAGTCCCGCATCGGGCTCCTTGCTCAGCGGGGAGCCTGCTTCTCTCTCCACCTCTTCCTGCCCCTCTGCCTGCTTGTGTGCTCTCCCTCATTCTCTCTCTAACAAATGAATAAATAAAATCTTAAAAAAAAAATTCAAGAGTGAGAGTGGGTATACAGTACTGTGAAACTGTATGGTGGCTCAGTCAGTTGAACATCTGCCCATGGCTCAGGTCATGATCCCATTGTCCTGGGATAGAACCCCTCATCAGGCTCCCTACTCAGTGGGGAGCCTGCTTCTCCCTCTCCCTTTCTCTCTGCTTGTGCTTTCTCTCTCTCTCTTTGTCAAATTTAAAACAACAACAACAACAACAACAACAACAAAAAACCCTTCTCTTATCCATGTCCCTAGCCACTGAGCTCCTGTCCCCAGAGGCTACCACGGTTCTCTGTCCTCAGTCCCTTGTATGTTCTTCCAGATATCTGCGTATACAAAGACTTCATCTCCAAGCACATATGTGTATATATCTGGTGTGTGCTCACAGCACTTTTTAGACAAGTCACTGTCTAAAACGTCACAGGCGAAACACATTCTGATACACCTTTATTTTTTTCCTCTTTACATATCTCAAGGTTTAGTGCACAGTACAGTGGAAAGAGTCTGGTTATTCTTTTCTAATATTTACATAATATTCCATCACACTTATTCAACCGGTTGAGGCAGCATTGGACCACTGGTACTAGGAGGACAATGGGATGACAGGGCGAACAATTTTAGTTTGCACAGTAAGTAATGACAAAATGCTCTCTGAACTGTGATATAATCTCAGTGAAAGCAGACTGAAGGGAAGGTAGCATTTCTAAGCTCTTGATATGCTGAAAGATTCATAAAATAGGGGCTCTTAAACTTTGGTGTCTTTAAGAATTACCAGGGGAGCTAATTAAAAGTGAGGCTAACCAGGCTCCCACCTCCTTCACCGCCCCAGAAATTCTGGTTCATTGGAGCCAGCGGGGGCTCCAATGGGAGGGGGGCACAGAATTCTAACATGAGCGGTCCTTGGACTAAACTTGGAGAGAAACCATGTTCTGCAGAGGGAATAGAACTTTCCACTGAAGGAGTAACTGAATAGTTTATGAATTCAAATCATTAAAATAATTTCATGTCCATACTTTTAAACCTGAAAGGAATTTCTGAACAAGTAAATGGTTTTCTCAAACAGTTCAGAAGGATGTGAAGTCTCTTTTCCCCTGTGTCCCTGCTCCCTCTCTCTCTGGAGATGATGGTTTCCTGTCAGTCATTACCTCTGAAGAGACATAAGGTCCCTACCGCACTGTAGGGAGCCCTAATGTGGCTGACGAAGTAGGCCCTGTCCCTAGTTAAAGGCAGTGCGAGGGCCTGGGAAGAGCCCAAACTTGAGTTTGGAAGCCCTGGATCAAGGGTCTTCTTAAACATCAGTGACTTGGGCACCTGGGTGGCTCAGTTAAGCGGCTTCCTTCAGCTCAGGTCATGATCCCAGGGTCCTGGGACTGAGTCTCACATCGGGCTCCCTGCTCATCAGAGAGCCTACTTCTCCCTCTCCCTCTGCCTGCCGCTCTGCCTACGTGTGCTCTCTATCTCTCTATCAAATAAATAAATAAAGTCTTAAAAAAAAAAAAATCAGCGACTCGCTGCGTGCCAGGCACCGAGCTCAGGATTTTCCAAGCGTTATCTCAGTGAGTCTTACAACAACCCATTTTACAGAGCGCAAAACCGAGGCTGAGAGGGAGGTTTGGTAATTTGCCTGGAGGCCGGGGCCTGGGGGTGGTGCGTGGGGGGCGTGGGCAGGGGAGTCACACGGCTAAATTCAAGGAACCAGTATTTGGAATTCAAAGCTAAAGCTGTTGATTGCGCTTAAACACTCTTAAGTGCTCTCAACCACTTAGTCACTGGGCAATTTTGGGAAAAGCTCTTCACCATTCTTGGGTTCCGGAGAGTCCATGACACATTATGGAAACCACTTGTTCATTGTCTTTCTTTCCCACTGCCAGAGCTCTGCAAGGACATGTCCCTGTCAGTGCAGACCAGAATATCGCTTTTTCTAAATATCTACATATCCATAAAATAAAAATATCTATAATTAAATCACCAGAAAAACAACCTTCTTGACCTTCCTCTGATCTTGTCTGCTAACATTTTATATACACACGTATATTATATATACATAACAGTTATGTATTATATATTATGCTTAATATATAACATATATCATATATATAAAGTATGTGTGTGTATATATATATATATATATATAATACAGCCAGGCAAGATCATTATATGTATGCATGCATTGTATCTATAAATAATGTATGTATATATGAGTAATGAATATCCAATAAAATAATGTATATACAATTATATGTATCATACATACATTATATGCATGTATTACATATATAATTATTGGTTGATTTGGTGATGCGGTATAAATGGCCATGCCCCTTCTAAACTAAGGGTTAGCTTGTGAGCTGCCATCTTTTTCTTTTCTTTCTGTCATAAATCCAACAATGGCTCTGAGAAGGACTGTTCTGTCAGCCTGGCGTGAACGTCACTTGGAGGACAGACAAGCTGACCCGCAATGACATGTAACATGAGTGGGAAATAAATATTTGTCAAAGAAGAAAAATTGTCTCTAAGATTTTGGGAGCATTTACAGGCTTAGAGCATAGCCTAGTCCATCCTGATGCAGTGGCCTTGGACATGCTACTTCAGCCTCTCTGAGCCTGAGTATCCTTTTCTATAAAATGGGAATGACTGTGGCTTACTTTACTCCCAGGGCTGTTTTAAGGTTTTACATAACATGATGGACTGCAAGCACTTAGCCTAGTTCCGGAGCTCAGCGGCCGCTTGTTAAATGTTAGCTGAATCTCAACCTTATCAGCAATTGGAGAGAAGCCAGGCAGAGACTGATGAATGGTGACATTTTATTTAAAATCTGTTAAGACAGGAGCACCTGGGAGCCTCAGTCAGTTAAGCATCCGACTCTTGATCTCGGCTCAGGTCATGGTCTCAGGGTTGTAGGATCGAGCCCCCATTCGGGCTCCATGCAGGGTGTGAACAGCCTGCTTTAGATTCTCTCCCACTCCGTCCCCCTCTGTCCCTCCCACCTTGCTCACTCTCTAAAAAAATAATAATAAAAATAAAATAAAATAAAATATAGATAAGCAGAAAAAAACCCCAACTCTACGCATGTACTCACTGTGCAGTGTGTTTTTGTTTTTGTTTTTGGTTAAAGGTTTTATTTATTTGACAAAGAGAGATCACAAGTAGGCAGAGAGGCAGGCAGAGAGAGAGGGAAGCAGGCTCCCCACTGAGCAGGGAGCCTGACTCGGGACTTGATCCCAGGACCCTGAGATCATGACCTGAGCTGAAGCAGAGGCTCAACCCACTGAGCCACCCAGGTGCCCCGTCACTCCACAGTGTTAATGGAAACATCTTTCTAAGCACCAATACGTAGAATTCCACATATGTCTACATACAGTCATCCAAAGTTGGGTTTAAACATAAAATCAGGGGGTGCCTGGGTGGCTCAGTAGGTTAAAGCCTCTGCCTTCGGCTTGGGTCATGATCCCAGGGTCCTGGGATCGAGCTCCGCATCGAGCTCTCTGCTCGGCAGGGAGCCTGCTTCCTTCTCTCTCTCTGCCTGCCTCTCTGCCTACTTGTGATCTCTGTCTGTCAAATAAATAAATAAAATCTTTTAAAAAATAAATAAATAAACATAAATTCAGGTTGATGTATATATGCTGATATGTAAACCGCTTTTTTGCTCTACTAAATTATGCATACAGATCTTTCTTGACTTGAATGGGGTTACATCCTCAGGACACCTGGCTAACTCAGTCAGTGGAGCATGTGACTCCTGATTTCGGGGTCATGGGTTTGAGCCCTACATTGGGTGTAGAGATTATTTACAAATAAAATCTTTTTTTTTTTTAAAGCTGGGGTTACATCCCCCAAAATCCCATTGTAAGTTGAAAATATTGTTGAGGGTCGCCTGGGTGGCTCAGTTGGTTGAGCATCTGCCTTCAGTTCGGGTCGTGATCCCAGCATCCTGGGATCAAGTACCGTATCAGGCTCCTTATTCAGCAAGGAGTCTGCTTCTCCCTCTGCCTGCTACTTGTCCTGCTGTGCTCTCTCTCTTTCTCTCCCTCTGACAACTGGATGGGTGAAATCTTAAAAAAAAAAAAAGAAAGAAAGAAAGAAAATATTGTTAAGTTGAAAACGCATTGAATACACCTCACATACAGAATATCATATCTTAGCTTAGTCTACCTTATGAAGCTCAGAATACGTACTTAGCCGATAGTCCGGCAAAGTCATCTGACCCAAAGCCTATTTTACGGCGAAGTGGTGATGATCTCATGTCATTTTTTTTTTTCCCGCGGCCCCCTCCCCCCATTCGATCTCATGTCATTTATTGAACACTGTGCTGAAGTGAAAAGCAGAATGGTTGTGTGGGTACAGAATGGTTCTACAGGTACTCGTGGTTGACCCCCCTGATTGTGGTGGTTGACAGGGAGCTGTGGCTACCTAGCGTATCACTAGCCCAGGAAAAGATCAAAACTTAAAACTGTGAAATATTCTTTCTACTAAACGCATACTTCTTTCCCATAATCGCAAAGTCAGGGGCCAGCTATACATGAATAGTTTTCCACATTAACAAGTGTAGATTTGCATCATAATTTTTTAAAAGATTTTATTTATTTATTTGACAGACGGAGAGAGATCACAACTAGGCAGAGAGGACGGCAGAAAAAGAGAGGGGAAGCAGGCTCCCCGCTGAGCTGAAAGCCTGATTCGGGGCTCTATCCCAGGACCCTTTGATCATGACCTGAACCAAAGGCAGAGGCTTAACCCACTGAGCTACCCAGGCACCCCTGCATCATAATTTTTAATGGCTATGTGGAATCCCCCTGTATATTTGGATGTAACATCTTTATTTAACCAATATCCCTTTGATAGACATTTGGTTGTTTCTATTCTCTTTTGTTATTATAAATAAACTTGTGGCTGAGCACCTGGGTGGCTTAGTCCCTTAAGCGTTTGCCTTTGGCTTAGGTCATGGTCCCAGGGTCCCTCATTGGGCTCCTCGCTCAGCGGGGAGCCTGCTTCTCCCTCTTCTGCTCCCCTGCTTGTGCTCTCTCTCTCTCTGTCAAATAAATAAATAAAGCCTTTAAAAAAATAAGCAAGTTTGTGGCAAATATAATAATTATGGTACAATTTATTGATTACTTTTTATGTATCAGAGA
Source organism: Neogale vison (assembly GCF_020171115.1). Classification (NCBI taxonomy): domain Eukaryota; kingdom Metazoa; phylum Chordata; class Mammalia; order Carnivora; family Mustelidae; genus Neogale; species Neogale vison. Next base: position 23,992,352 of record NC_058092.1, on the reverse strand, counting down.
TACTTGCCAAGCACGTTAAAAACATTATTTAAGTTAATCCTCACAAGAATCCTATAAGATAATACAGTTATAATCCCTGTCTCTTGGGTGAGCTAACAGCAGGTCAGAGAGGTTAAGCTATCTATCTACATCACCCAGCAAGTGACAACATTGGGACTAGCATGGAACTCTGCTCCTTCTACAGCCTGCCCTCTTTCCTCTCAATCATGGAGTGTCCTAACCACTGACATAGGTTCCTTAAACTCCCTTTCTTGCAGCCACAGGGTGGAAGAGGTATGTGGGCAAGAAGCCTGGAAGTTCCCTCTTCTAGCTGTTTTGAAACATATATGGAGCTCCAAAAACTCCATTTCCCCCTTAGGCAAGTGTATATACTTGTCAACAAAGATGCCCAGTCTTCCCTGCAGACTATCCAGAAAGTCTTCAATCTGGCCCACCCCTGTCAGCAAGCAGGCCCAGGACTGCCAAAAGCCTTGTGCTCTTCAGAAGCAGATTTTCCTGTTGTCCTCTCTGCCCCAAGAGAAGCACACTGGGCCCTCCAAGTCGTCTCACCAGCTGAGGCCTCCAGGCTGTTCAGCCCAACCCTAAGTCTTGAACTTTCCTGTCAAACAGAGGATCCTCCCATGGGTCCATGTCGATGGCTTACTTGGAACCAGCAGCCACTAAGGGATGGCTCTTGTGTCCAAAAGCCACTTGGGTCCAGTAGCGTCTCTCTAATGCAGCGCCTGCTTCCCCCAGAAGCAGACCCTGAGACATGGATCTTATTTTACACAGTTTTTCAGAAAAGTTAGGAAACACCAGCAGGGGGTGGTGAGGAAATGACCCAGAGAAGGTAAGGCTGACAGCGAAGGGTAGGTTATCACCAGCTACTACTCTGAGGAACCAGAGCTAAAGTTTGTGGGAAAACTCTGGAGACTCTGTCATAAGGTGATCTCACCAGAGAGGTGAGGGAGCTGGGGTATTTATACACCTTCCCCGTCAGTCACTCTCAGAGCAAAGAGGTCTTTTGCTGCTTTGGGAAACGCCTTCAGGTAATGAGACGCAGAAAGTGCCAGTTCACTGGAACAGACAGAGGTGATCAGTCTAGAGGGGAGGGCGGGGACATCAACATTGTCTGCCACATCCTGATATCAGCATTCCCAGGACGAGGCTTCTGGCGGGCACTAAGTCTTCCTACGCCCCATCATCTTCCCACCCAGCCCCCAGATACAGCTGGAGACAGCACTTTCATCATCCACGAGGAAGCCCACGTGTATTCAAATCTTAGATGTCATTCTTAATAGTTTTGTTCACTTCTATCAATGAGGAGAGGTCTATTGTTTTGTCTTGTTCTTCTTCTTCTTCTTTTTTTTTTTTTCTCCTTTTCATCAGTTTGGAAGAAATACTTTCTGTTCTGGGGTGCCTGGGTGGCTCAGTTGGTTAAGTGTCTGCTTTCAGCTCAGGTCATGATCCTGGAGTCCTGGGATCGAGACCCACATGGGCGGGGGGGTCCTTGCTCAGTGGGGGGTCTGCTTCTCTCTCTGCCCCTCACCCCTCTCTCTCCAAATAAATAAGATCTTTTTTTTAAAGAAATACTTCCTGCTCTTATTCTTTTAGTAGTTACCCTCGTAATTTCACCTTGCTATCTGACTTGTCAAAGTCTAAAATTAATCAATGTCTTTTCTTTCCCTGAACTTTGCAACAACCTTAAAATGCCTTAACTCCAGTAACTAACCTCCAACTTGTATGCCATTGTTGCTCATGTATTTCACAATCTGATTTTTCTTTCTAACCCCCAGAAGACATTTTCTTTATGGTTTAATGTAAGTCAATGAATAACATGAATTATTTAGAAGCAGAATTCTTAATTTCGGAATACATAGGGGTTTTCTGGTTACCCTTTCTTTTTTAATTTCTTTTTTTTTTTTAAGATTTTATTTATTTATTTGAGAGAGAGAGACAGTGAGAGAGAGCATGAGCGAGGAGAAGGTCAGAGAGCGAAGCAGACTCCCCATGGAGCTGGGAGCCCGATGTGGGACTCGATCCTGGGACTCCAGGATCACGCCCTGAGCCGAAGGCAGTCGTCCAACCAACTGCGCCACCCAGGCGTCCCCTCTTTTTAAATTTCTAACATAAATTCACTGTGGCCTGAAAACATACCCTGTATGATTTCAATACTTTGACACTTGTTCAGACTTGCTTAATGGCCCAGTATGTGGTTGATTTCTGTAAATGTTCCAAGTGTCCTGAAAAAGATCCTGAATTCTACAGTTTGTTGGACACTGTATTCTACAGATGTCTGCTAGGTCAGGCTTGTTAATCATTCAATCTTCTCCATTCTTACTGTTTTTTTGTCTGCCTGTCCTAGCAGTCACTGAAAGGGATATGTTGAAATCTTCTGCTATGATGGTTGATGTGTCTGTTTTTCCTTCTGCCATTTTTTGGCTTTATACCTTTTAAAGGCATGTTAGTAGGTACATATGAATTTAGAATTGTTATATCTTCATTTTTTTTTAAGATTTATTTATTTATTTGACAGTGACACAGCGAGAGAGAGAGAGAGAGAGAGAGAGAGAGAGAGAAAGAGAAAACACAAGCAGGGGGAGTGGGAGAGGGAGAAGCAGGCTTCCCGCTGAGCAGGAAGCCTGAGGTGAGGCTCCATCCCAGGACTGTGGGATCATGACCTGAGCCGAAGGCAGAAACTGAACCTACTGAGCCACCCAGTGCCCCGAATTGGCATATCTTCTTAAATGAAATTTTTAACATTATGAAATGACTCCCATTCCCCATTGTGAAGTGTTTTGGGCTTTAAGGTGTATTTTATTCTGTAACTTACCTAGCTATGTTAGCTTGCTTTTGTTTAGTATTTGCATAACGTGCTTTTTCTACCTTCTCACTTTCAACCTTTTTTTTGGTATATTTACAATTTAAATGTATCTCCTGTAGATGATAAACATATAAATGGGCTTTTATTTTCCAATCTGGCAGTCTTTGCCCTTTGACTGAGATATTTGGTTTTGAAACTTCAAGGTATTATTATTATTAACTATTACTATTTACACTCAATATTCATTTAGACTTTCTGCTCAGGATAATTTTCTGTCTGAGATAAGATACTTAGAATGTCTTTAGAGTGTTTAGATCTGCTAGTGGCACACTGTTTCAGTTTTTCTCTCTCTGAAAATGTTACCTTTATGGTTGTTTTTCTTCTGCATGTCTACGATGATGAGAAAAATTGTCAATTCTGAACTCATCCATCAAAAATATCCTTCAAGGGGCGCCTGGGTGGCTCAGTGGGTTAAGCCTCTGCCTTCGGCTCAGGTCATGATCTCAGGGTCCTGGGATCAGGACCCGAATCGGGCTCTCTGCTTCCCTCTCTCTCTCTCTGCCTGCCTCTCTGCCTACCTGTGATCTCTCTCTCTGTCAAATAAATTTTTTAAAAATCTTAAAAAAGATATCCTTCAAGAATGAAGACAAAATAAAGTCCTATCATCATCCACTGAACTCTTAGTTCTTCCTACTCCAGACCTGCTATTTCCTGACAATCCCCAGATTTGGACAGGAAGTACCAAAATATTGGAGTTATCGGAGATTCATCTTCTTTTTCCTTCATCTCATATCCTGTTCTTTGTAAAGTCTTGTAAACTCTATTTCAATCTAACCACTTCTTACTTCCTCCACTTCTACTAATTGGCTCAAACCACCATCATCTCCCCCTCCCCCAAAGTGTAGCAACAGCTTCCTAATTGGGCCCTCTGCTTCCTCTCTTACCACCCACATGATGTTGACACAATATAATGCAAAGGAGATATTGTTATTTCCCTGCTCAGAACCTTCCAATGCCTGCCCATCATATTTAGAATAAAATGCAAACTCCATCCATACTTGATGAGGCTTCTACCTACGTCTCTAACTTCATTACCCACTGTGCTGTCCCTGTTGACTGAGCTCCGGAAGCTGTACCAGGATCCTACTGCTCCATCTCAGGGCCTTTTCTCTCCCTTCTGCTGGAGTGCTCCCCCTAGACCCAGCCTGGCTCCTTCCCTCACTTCTCTCCCACCTCCGCTCAAACGTTAATGAATCAGCAAGGGCTTCCCCCAGTGCCTTTTCTAAAATAAAGTCCTATCACTCTACTCCCTTCTCTGCTTTAATGTTCTTCACAGCAACTGTTAACTACCTGACATGATTTCATATGTACTGGAGTGTAAACGCCATGAGGACAAGGACTTTATTTTATTCACTATATTCATCCATAGTGTCTCAAACCATCCCTGGCACAGAGGAGATTCTCTATAAATATCTGCTGAATGGATGAATCTGCCTTCTTGTCAATGTTACAATGGGGGGACACCTGCGTGGCTCAGTTGGTTAAGCAGCTGCTTTCGGCTCAGGTCATGATCCCAGCGTCCTGGGATCGAGTCCCACATCGGGCTCCTTGCTTGGCAGGGAGCCTGCTTCTCCCTCTCCCTTTGCCTGCCATTCTGTCTGCCTGTGCTTGCTCTCTCTCCCTCTCTCTAATAAATAAATAAAATCTTTTAAAAAAAAATGCCAACAACATTTAAAAAAAAAAAAAGTTACAATGGGATACACATCAGAAAATTTTAATGCAAATGTAGCCCAAGTATCTAACCTCATCAGCTTGTTACTACAAAGTTGAGTTTAATTGCTTGGTTGGCTTTTCATTCTCAACTTATAATGACTGAACACCCCATCCACATGATGGCAAATCCTCTGTCCTCAAAGGGACCCTCCAGTTATTTCTGAGAATCCCCAAAGAAGGGCTCCTAGAGTTAGCAGGAGCAGGGCAGGTTATTAAAATACCCTAACTCTAGGGCAGGCTAGAGTTAGCATGTGCGGGTTCCTGAATGTTAAATATTCGGGAATTCTGTGAGCTGGTTGTTATACCGTGGTAGCTGGAAATTGGCCACACTGGGAGTATTTATACCATGGAAATCGGTGAATGCTACATATCAGAACGGTTTTTTAAATTAAAAAAAAAAATTTAGAGCCAGTTTAGCAGTACAAGGGTCCCCAAACTAATAAGTAAACTACTACTTCCAGATGGCATTACCCCTTCTCCAGCTGAGGCCCCACTGCGAGGACTCTTGAAGAATGCTGCCCACTGCCACCGCCCATCCTGCGAAGGCCAAAGTCCCTGCAAGAGTGGCAGATCGTATACTCTCTGGGAGCCAAGGATGAAGGTAAGGACATCCCACACAGTAGATACAGACATGGAGTGGAACCTTGAAGATACAGGGTTTCTCCAAAATTTCCCTCTGCTTCTCCTCTAATCAACTGACTTTCAAAGCTCTTAGGCCCTTCCCCCTCCCTCTCCCCTTTTTAATCAAGGGTCCATAGTGGTGGTGCCAAAGTGTGGCTTGGAGACTTTATCCCCCATGTGGAAGACTCTGTTAGTTGCATTTTCTATATGCATTTCCCCCTTCTTCCTTGTTGTGACTGTGCTATTGGAGTAGCAGAATGGCAGAGTGGGAGACACAAGAAGCTGCCGTAAGGGCACTGGGGCCAAAATAAAATACCCTGACTCAGGTAAGCCTCTGCTAGCCGTCTTACCTGCTGCTTGAATCAGTTCCTAACTGAAACAGGTCTCTGTAATATCCATCAGCTCCTCCACGCCAGTTAAACAGAAACAGATTTTTAGGGCACTTGGGTGCCTCATTTTGTTAAGTGTCCCACTCTTGATCTCAGCTCTGGTCTTGACCTAAGGGTCATGAGTTCAAGCCTTGCATAGGGCTCCACATGGGGTGTGGCGCCTACTTAAAAAAAAAAAAAATAAAAAAACTCACATATTTTCTATGCAAGCACATCCAAACAAGATACCTCTGCTTTTTATTGTTTGACGGGAATGCTATTGATTTTTGTGTATTGATTTTGTAATTGGCCACGTTCTTGGACCCACTCAATATTGTTAATGGATTTTGGGGAGGATTTCCAGATAAATAATCTTATTAGCTTTAAATAATGATTATTTAGCCTCCTTCTGTCTAATATTTATACCTTTTTATGTGTTTTCCTAATTAAATCAACTAGAATGTTCAGAACTGTTAATTAAGCATGGTGGTAAGTATCCTTGATTATTCTTTATCTAATGGAACTCTTTCTAGAGTTTCATTGTGAAGTATGATACTTAAAGTTAGAGACCTTTGAAAACAATAATCATCATATCACTTCTATTTTACTAAGATTTGTAAAACTTAGTTATAGATATTAAATTGATGAAATGCAATTTCATTATCTTTTAATAATATGGTATGGCTTTCTTTTTCTACTTATTAATAAGATAAATTATATTAATAGATTTTCTCATACTGGTCTTTTTATTTCTGTAAAGACTACCACTTGGTCATGGTATATTTTTCTTTTAAATGATTATTATTGTCCATTTTCTACAATAAATTATATTAATAGATTTATTAATATCAAACTATTTTAACTTTCCTATAATAAATGCCACTTATTCATGGCATATTTCTCTCCTAATATACTATTAGGTTCTCTTTGCTAATATTTTTTAAAGAGTATAAACTCAGTCTATAATCCCAGCTGTACAAGAAATATCACATTTCTCATTCTGCTGCATTTTTATTCAGGAGTTTCGCATCAATATGAATGAGTGAGGTTGGCCTATTCTTTTCCTTTTCTGCACTGTTCTTGAGTTTAGGGCACAGGGTCTTCGTAAAGGAAACCAGAAATTTTCCTTCTTTATCCAACAGTTGTCCCTGTTGCTTCATGTAACTGCCCAATGTGTAGGGTGCATTTTCCCCATGTTCTACCTGAGAAGACTGAGATCTGCTAGGATTGCCCCTTGTGAAGCCTGGTATCACGGTCTCTGGGAAGCAAACTCTGCCAATGAAAGGTAGTGTGGAACCATGAGTTTAGGATCTAGGGCTATACTAACCAACTAAATGACCCTGGCCACCCACCCCTACCCAGAGTTCTTACAAGAATTTAACAAGATGATTGCAGTGATGAATGATGAGAATGATGCCTGGAACACAGTAGACACTAAATAGACAGGAGTTGAAGAACAGGACAGAACAAAACCCAGAAGGCTACTTGGTGAACCAGGAATCAGACCAAAGGAGAAGGATGGTCCTTGAGGGTGGCTCTTTCCAAGCTGAGGAGAAGCCTCAGAAATGATGTCCACGTAGAGCAGCACCCTCTTCCTCGCACCCACACCCCACGTGCTGCACTTCCAGATTTCACACCCCTTGCCAGGATAGAGCCGCAAGGACCTTTTCAACAGTCAGCTAGCTGCCTGGACAGCTTGGATTCTGCTAAACCAAGTCCCCGTGCAGTCCTTCTGGCCTGCGATTGTGTTGGAAGGAAAACTGTTCAGTGAATAAAGTGAAAAGCAATTCACATTTTTCGTGGTGTGTCCTGAACAGAGTAAAAGGGAGTTCTGTGAAGAGTACTCCCATCTGAAGCTGCCTCCTTTTCCTTTCCTGTGTCTTACCCACAACTTCCAGAGGCCTTGAAGATCCAGCCCTTCACTCTCAATTCCCACCCCAGCTGGGTGACCGTCTCCTCTCCCAGTCCAGTCTCCCCATCCCCCCCACCGCCATTCCCCAACATCAGCCTCCCCAGCAAGGTAGCTTATCTGGGGCTCTGATTGCTACTCCCATAAGAAGCAGCTGTCCCTGAAAATCGTTGATGCTGTTCTTTAGTGCCCTTGAGGATGATGGTTTATTTTTGGTTTTAAAAGTGGAGTCAATTTATTAAAATTACAAATCCAAAAACCTTAGTTCTTCTCAGACTTTTATGTTCAACTCATAAATCTTATTATTCTATTTATAAGCCTAATGCATCTTCAGGATAATTTTTAAAGAGACTTTAAATGTTTGGTCCCATTTACATACTCAATTAAACACCTTCACATTGTAAAACCGTCCTGATAAATTTCCATGTATTTGATTTCTAAGTGTTTAAATTTTCTCACTTAACAAACAGAATCTTTCTGAGTACAAAGTAATCCTTATCAATCTAGGGAATGAAACTAATAAATATGGTGAGCCCAAAATTCACTTAGCTGTTCCAATATCATGCATTACTTTAGTAAGATTTCAACTCACAATCCTAAGTCTTAAGGGGTCACTCAGCCGATCAGTGGTAGAGCTGGGATTTGAACCAAGAATCCATGTGCTTAATCTTTACTCTAGACTGCATCTTTGTAGCTTAAAACATGGAAACCTTCACATGGGCTACTCTCCGGATTCTAGGCACTCAGATTATCTAGCCCTCTTTCCTCAGAGAAGGCTGTGCTCCCACTCAGGTTGGGGATGGATTTTGTATTTCTTTATCTTTTTTTTTTTTTTAAAGATTTTATTTATTTATTTGACAGAGAGAGATCACAAGTGGGCAGAGAGGCAGGCAGAGAGAGAGAGGGGGAAGCAGGCTCCCTGTTGGGCAGAGAGCCCAATGTGGGACTCCATCCCAGGACCCTGGGATCATGACCTGAGCTGAAGGCAGAGGCTTTAACCCACTGAGCCACCCAGGTGCCCCACATTTCTTTATCTTTTAGGATACATAAACATGGTTTTCCATTTTACAGTAAAGACATTTGAACTGGATGGGAACTTAAATTCTGTCATGTTTTGGGGTGCCTGGGTGGCTCAATTGGTTAATGTCTGCCTTTGACTCAGGTCATAATCCCGGGGTCCTGGGATCAAGCCTCCTCTAGGGCTCTGTGCTCAGCAGGTCTCCCTGAATGTTCTGCCCCTCTCTTTTTAAAAAAATTCTCTCATGTTTTTATGGAAACACAAGCTCCATGAGGACAGGTATTCTTAGCTATTCTGTCTCTTTTGTTCTTTACTGACTCAGAGCAGAGCCTGGAGCCAGGTCCTGCCCCACACATATTTGTTACATGGTGAGTGAGTAATATCTGGGATACTATCTAGTTCCATTTTAGCTAGTCACATGCTTTGTCTGCCTCAAGTCATGATTCATTACACCGTTCTCCAGTTTATTACCTGCTCTCCTCGGCTCCTCCCTGTTTCATTGTCTGAAAGTGCTAGATGGCTACAGTGGACTGTGGTCCTCCACAGTCTCTTGGGTAACTGCTCCCCGGCAAGCTGGGGGGAGCTGTCAGGCACGGTGTCCCAACACCACAGCCAGGGAGTCAGGGAGCTGAGGGCTGGTCCCGTGACTGATCCACATTGTGACTACAGTTGGGCAATCAGCCAGGAGTTGTTATTAGTATTGTGATTTTTTTAAAAAAGGTTTTAGTTATTTATTTGACAGAGATCACAAGTAGGCAGAGAGGCAGGCAGAGAGAGAGAGAGGGGGACGCAGGCTCTCCGTTGAGCAGAGAGCCCGATGCGGGGCTCGAACCCAGGACCCTGAAGTCCTGACCTGAGCTGAAGGCAGAGGCTTAACCCACTGAGCCACCAGGGCACCCCTATTAGTGTTATTATTATGATAACAATGAACAGGACAACTGGTGGGCTTTCTTGTTCCACAAGAAGATGAGGTGTAGGCTGTTCGTGGCTGCTGTGGTCGCCAGTGGGTCTCTCGCTGGTCACAAAAGGGCTGTGTAAAGGATGGAATAAAGGTAGAGAGTTGAGAGGGTGGGAGAGAGCACATGAGGGAGGGAGGAGGGAGAAACACCTTTGCTTTGACTGTTCAACTTTTCTACTTCTTTTTTTTTTCCTTAAAGATTTTATTTATTTGTTTGACACAGAGAGAGACAGATCACAAGTAGGCAGAGAGAGAGGGAGAACCAGGCTCCCCGCCAAGCAGAGAGCCCGATGCAGGACTCAATCCCAGGACCATGAGATCACGACCCGAGCCCCGAAGGCAGAGGCCCAACCCACTGAGCCACCCAGGCGCCCTTCAACTTTTCTACTTCTTGAGTCCATTTTGGTAATTGTTATTTTGATAGAGTGTCATCTTCCTTCGAATGCGTTGCCATAATGTTATTTTTATTTTTTATTTATTTGACAGAGAGAGATCACAAGTAGGCAGAGAGGCAGGCAGAGAGAGAGAGAGAGAGAGAGGAGGAAGCAGGCTCCCTGCTGAGCAGAGAGCCCGATGCGGGACTCGATCCCAGGACCCTGAGATCATGACCTGAGCCGAAGGCAGAGGCTTAACCCACTGAGCCACCCAGACGCCCTACCATAATGTTATTTTTAAACTCCCTTATCCAGGGGCGTCTGGGTGGCTGCCTTTGGCTCAGGTCATGATCTCAGGGTCCTGGGACTGGGATTGAGCCCCTCATTGGGATCTCTGCTCAGCCGGGAGCCTGCTTCCCCTTTTCTCTGCCTGCTGCTCTGTCTACTTGTGATCTCTCTCTGTCAAATAAATAAATAAAATCTTTAAAAAAATAAATAAATTCCCTTAGCCCTGTAGGCCCCACAGCTCTATCTCCTTTCCCATGATCTCTATCTAAAAGCACTATACCTTCTGTTCTTAATTAGGCTTGCTAGCGGTTCTTGTAGTTTACAAAATATTTTCAAAAGAAGCAGTTTTTCTTTACCTTTTCCACCGCTTTTTATTTCTTTCTCTCCTACTTCATTAATTTATCTTATTTTTATGAATTTTCTTCAACTTTTCTTCATCTTGTTTTTTTTTTTCGGGTCTTAAGCTGTGTATGGAGTTTGTTCGTTTTCAGCAAAATTTAACAACAAAGAAATTGCAAATGATAAATTACCTTCTGAATGAAGATCACTGTGTGCCATAAATTTTGATATAAATTTCCCTTGATTTGATTATTGTGGTTTCTGTTTTTATTTCCTCTTTTTAAAAAAAAAAAAAAATTATTTATTTATTTATTTATTTGACAAAGAGATCACAAGTAGGCAGAGAGGCAGGCAGAGAGAAAGGGGGAAGCAGGCTCTCCACGGAGCAGAAAGCCTGATGTGGGACTCCATCCCAGGACCCGGAGATCATGACCTGAACCAAAGGCAGAGTCTTAACCCATTGAGCCACCCAGGCACCCCATGACGGAATCTTTTAACACAAGACTGTTTATTTCTTTGTTTGGAATACGGATGGTATCCTACCAATCAGGTGACCCTTTATTTCCTCGTTATTCCTCAGGGAAGGCTGCCTGGCCACCCCCATCACCTTAGGGCTTCTGGTTATAAACTCTTAGAGAGCTGATACTTCTGATACCCGTCATGGCCGATTCTTTGTGTGTGTTCCTTCTCAATTCCTCACCAGACGACAAGCTCCTGAACTCAGCGACCGGGGTGATCTTTGTCACTATTTCAATGTGTGCTTATTGAGTGAATGACTGAAAAATAGTTGTTAGGGAGAATATGAAATAGCACAACTCTTTGGGAGGTGACCTTGGCGATACCTAAAAAAAAAAAAATTCCTTGATGACTTATGCATTTACCCTTTGGCCCAACGATCCCACTTCCAGGATTCTAGCCTAATGATACACTGGGGAAAATGTTAAAGTGATTTATGCACAAGGTTATTCATTGTGGCATAATTTGAGATAACAAAAGATTGGAAACAATCCAAACGTCTATCATTAGGGAGACTGGCTGAATAAGCGGTGATACATTCACACCAAGGAACCAAAGGATACTGTGAGCTGTAACACAATTGTGGAAGATGCGTTGCAATGCGACAATCTCCGGGCTATTCGGCTAGTGAAAAACACAAGGTGTGGAACTGAATATCCAGCACGCCATCTTTTGTGTAATAATGGGGTGGGAAGGGATAAAAATATGTATAAAAATTGTTTACATTTGCCAAAAGAAACACTGGAAGAATAAACCAAAAAACCTTAAAACCACCCAATGACGATAAAAATGATTACTTATGGAAGAAAGAACATGGCGGAGGGACAGCAATGGAAGTGAGATTTTTTACATGTATATTGATATGTGGTTTTGGCTTTGGAATCCGATAAATACTGCACACATTCAAAAATAGTATTAAATCAAGGGCACCTGGGTGGCTCAGTTGGGAGCGTCTGACTCCTGGTTTTGGCTCTGGTCATGATATCGCCATCATGGGATCAAGCCCTGGGCTCCGAGCTCAGCCTAGTTGTCTTGGGATTCTCTCCCTCTCCCTATGCCCTTCCTCATGCTCTCTCTCTCTCAAATAAAGTGAATAAATAAAATATTTTTTAAAAAGGAATAAAGGGACTCCTGTGTGGCTCATTCGTTAAGCGTCTGCCTTTGGCTCAGGTCATGATCCCAGGATCCTGCGATCAAGCCCCACATCAGGCTCCCTGCTCAGCAGGAAGCCTGCTTCTCCCACTCCCACTCCCCTTGCTTCTGTTCCCTCTCTCCTGTGTCTCTCTCTGTCAAATAAATAAATAAAATCTTTTTTAAAAAGGGAAAAAAATTAAATGTAAAAGGAAAAAGAAAAAAACAGTGTCTAAAATTCAAAAACAATCTGAAATGAAGAAACTTAAATGTGTATCAAATTGATGATATAAACACTCAGTGGAAATAATTGCCTGAAGTGGCTCCACAACTCAATATATTGATGGTAGGTGCCTAAAAATATATTTTTTTTAAAAGATTTTATTTATTTATTTGACATATTTGACAGATAGAGATCACAAGTAGGCAGAGAGGCAGGCAGAGAGAGAGAGAGGAGGAAGCAGGCTCTCTGCTGAGCAGAGAGCCACATGTGGGGCTCGATCCCGGGACCCTGGGATCATGACCTGAGCCGAAGGCAGAGGCTTAACCCACTGAGCCACCCAGGTGCCCCCCAAATATTTTGTTTTTAAAGATTTTATTTCTTTATTTGTCAGAGAGAGAGCAGGGTGAGCATCAGGTAGAGGGAGAGGGAAAAGCAGGCTCCCTGCCAAGCAGGGACCCCAATGTGGGGTTCATCCCAGAACCCTGGGATCAGGACCCAGGCTGAAGGCAGACTCCCAACCAATTGAGTCACCCAAGTGCCCCAGAAAATATTTTCTAAGGACAAAAAGAACTGCAAACAATTTTGAAAATTGCCTTTGGAAGTTTCACTGTTACTACAAATATTGGTGGTGTTTTTTGAAATTCATAAATCATAGCATAATGGAAATAAGTAATTATGTTAATACCAGAATCCAGATTTTTCAGTGTAAAAGAAAAAAACCATGAGGATAAAACCAAAGAAGTTAAGTAAAAACCTTGAAATGTGATATTTGAATTGGAAATATTAGCAGAAGCTCATAATTCTCTCATTTTTGTGTTCAAAAGTTTTGTATCTTCCAGCTCTGATAAATTTGGAAGCTGTGATAACCCACTATCAATGAGTACCCCTAGGACCCAGAACGTGTTCTCCAACCACCCAGAATCAGAGCTCATTGGAGAAGCGGTTGATTCCAGATCTGGGGCAGGAAATAGACTGCACAAGCCTGGGACATCTTGTGGAGTCAGCAAGTGAGGACATCGTCACAGTAATGGGATCACACTGAATATATTAGCCATATTGACTAAATATATTTATCCAAATATATTTGTCCATATTGACATTCAGAGAAAGAGAGAGAAAACCTCAAATCAAACATATTATTAAACACCATTGGCGATAACCAGGCCACCATCCTCATCCTGAGCAGTGACAAGGAGATAATCAGGCCTTTATCCTGTCATTCTTGTAGTATTTCATCTCATCCTAAAGCTGTCGTTTATGAACAGTAGTTCCTTATTTAAAAATTCCAACTAATACATGTAGAAGGATTGATAGGTTTAGAAAATTATCTTTTTTTTTTCTTTTACTACAACCACTAATGAAATAATGGATTTAGGCAGTAACCATGGAGGGGGGGAATTATTGTATGAAAGGCTGATAGGGAATTTTATAATGGAGGGGGTCAGGTTGTCACTGCCTGGGCCCACTGACCCCTCTTAGCGCTGTCACGGGTGTCCCTGACGTGATGTCCTATGGGGTGCACAGCCCTACCTGGGAAGTTCCTGCCTTAGTTTGGATTCCCTCAAAAGCACACCCCAGGAAAAAGATTTGGGTGCAAATGGTTTACTTGAGAGATGATCCCAGAGAGTGGAGAAATGAGGCAAAGGAAGAAGAAAATCAATAAAAAGTGAAATAGTGAGTGGCTACCACTCAGACAATGGGGGCCCAATTCCTCTGGGATCCTCTGAAAGATTGAGAAGTGTCAGGAAGCTTCTAGAAGAGGCCAGGAGGCAGGATCTTGAGTCACCAGCTCCCACCCTGCATTGTTCAATGGCTGCTCCTGAGGCATTCCCTCCCCTGCCCCTCCAGACCACAAAATTCCCTCGGGTGTAAGACTTGAAAAGGCATTGGTCTGGCCTGTCTGTAAGTGGTTTCCAGGGTTGGCCCAGAGAATTTGGTGAAGCTCCCCCCCACCCCCCCACCCCACATGGCACCCTGCCAGAGGGTTGAATTTGGGGCTGCCTTCTATTTATGGGAAACGGGGGTGGGGGTGGGTGGGGAATGGAGAAACAAGGTAAATAATAACACAAAGAAGCATGTAGACAAATCCAGAATGGGGGGACATTCTACAGGACAAATGATTTCTTTTTTTTTTTTTTTAAAGATTTTATTTATTTATTTGACAGGCAGAGATCACAAGCAGGCAGAGAGGCAGGCAGAGAGAGAGGAGGAAGCGGGATCCCCGCTGAGCAGAGAGCCCGATGTGGGGCTCGATCCCAGGACCCTGAGATCATGACCCGAGCCGAAGGCAGAGTATTTAACCACTGAACCACCCAGACGCCCCTAGGACAAATGATTTCTTGAACAAGGACGTTGGGTCCATGGTTAAAGGAGCGAGAATGATACAAAGTGAAGGTCAAGCAAAGCTTTATTTCGCGCCAAGCATCGAGAATCAAACTGACCGGCCAGGGCTGTCTCTTGCAAAGAGGCGACCTCTCTCTGCCTTACAGACTAGCTTTCAAGGGCAAAGGCCATGTGGTTGGGCCTGGCTATGAACAGGTGGCCAATGAGATTGTAACACAGAGAAAGCTGCACAGTCCTGCTAGGTCACACATAAGTGACCAATTGAATTACAATTTACCGTATAGTAGATATTTGAACTAGCCTATCACCTTGGTCAGAATTGGCGCCCAGAGGGCACCCAAAAGGCAGGGCCCATAATCCTTGGCAGCTAGGGAGACACTATGCGCCCCCACCAATTGAATACCTCCACCTGGCCTGACCCACCCTTATATTTGGGCTTTGTTACCTGGGACTAGTTTGCGGGGACTTATTTTTAAGTAAGTTCCCTGGCGGGGCTGGGTGGGGGGCAGGGTCAGGGTGGAGCTGCTCTGGCTAAATAGGCCCCCTTACAAGGATATCCTTTTTTTTTTTTTTTTTTTAAGATTTTTATTTATTTACTTATTTGACAGAGGGATAGAGAGCACAAGAAAGTAGGTGGCAGACAGAGAGAGAGGGAGAAGCAGGCTCCCTCCTGAGCATGGAGCCGGATGTGGGGCTCGATCCCAGGACCCTGGGATCACAATCTGAGCCCAAGGCAGCGGCCCAACTGACTGAGCCTCCCAGGCGCCACGAACAAGGCTATTTCTTGGAGTTGGTTACCTCTGTGGGCAACGGAGCTCACTTTGGCTGGGGCCCTTCTGAGGACTAAGAAGAGCCTCAGAATCGTCCCACTTGAGGCCTGAATGAAAACTGAGGTGTTTCTCCAAGATTCTGGCCCCCTTTGTTAACGGTTGCCCCAGGGGCATCAGCTTCCTGTGTTTCTAAATTGTTCCCAGCTGTTGGGCTGAGAGGCCCTCCCCGGTGAAACAGAGCAGAGAACACCAGGCAGTTTGATGTGGGGAGGGGGAAGGCGCCCCCCAAAAAAACGGTCTCCCCAGATTCCTCCAGTCAGGGGTCATGGGGATGTGGGAGGGGGGCACCACAAGCATCCGCAGCCATTTTGGCGGATTCCCACAGAGCCTCCGAAAAGAATTCCTGCTTCCAGGTGCTGCTGCGGCCCTGCCTGCTGGGTGCCTCCAGCCCAGACCCCTGGCTCTCACCAGGTACCAGAATTTCTCCGCGCAGGCTGTCACAGACGTGTGGGCCCTCGGTGGGGGTGTGTGTATGTTTTGGTGGGGGTATGGGGGTGTGGGTGTGTGTGTGGGTGTGTGTGTGTGTGTGTAGGTGTGTGTGTGTTGTGTGAAAGCGCTGTGCAGCCCCTGCTTTGCTCTCAGAAGTACCAGCTGCTTCTCAGAGGGCTTGTCCCAGTTCCTGCTCACAGAGAGGGGCCCTGTAAGCACTTGGTTTCCTTCATGTGGCTTCCCTGCTTAGGGTCACCCAAGCAGCCCTGGGGCCTCCTGAGAGGCTGGAATGCGGCTCAGCTGCCCAAGTCCTGGTGAGGCTGTGGTGGGCTGGGCCTCCTCTCTGACCCGTGCTGGTGACCATCTCTTCTCTAGGCCATCCGGCCTACCCAGTCCTGTCTCTCTCCCACCTCAGCGCCGCTTCCCTCCATGTCTGCCTCCATCTTGGCCTATGCTCAGCCTCTAACTCTCTCTCTTACTTTTTTTTTTTTTTAAGATTTATTTATTTGACAGAGAGAGACACAGAGAGAGGGAGAGAGGGAGAGAGAGAGAGAACACAAGCAGGGGAGTGGGAGAGCGAGAAGCAGGCTTCCCACCGAGCAGGGAGCCTGAGGCAGGACTCGATCCCAGAACCCTGGAATCATGACCTGAGCCAAACGCAGACGCTTAATGACTGAGCCACCCAGGCACCCCCTCTCTGTTGCTCTGCGCCCTTCCTCCTCCTCCTCCAGCCTAATTTCCCCCTCAAGAGCCAGTGTTAAAAAACGACTCTTATAAAAATGTTCTAATTACAAACATGCTATAAAGGGACATTAAAAGTTGGATCGAGGGGAAAAAATAAATAATCCCATCACTTAACTCAGCAGCTGTGGTCAATTTTGGTTATTTCCTTTCAGTCTTTTTTAAAATGAGTTTCTAAACATATCATCCTGTACTTTGATCTTATATTCTCCTTTTTAGTTTTAATAAGAAATCCTTCCACTGGTTTCCAGTCTCGGAGCAAATATTAAACACCTTTACAGTGACCTACGAGGCCCTATGTGACCTGCCTGCCCATCCCGCCTCCCCCGGGTGCCCAGTGTGCCTTCCTTCCAGACACGGCTCCCGTCTGTCCATCGCTCTGCTCCAGCCCCAGTGGCGGTTTCCTTTTCCTGAAGATGCTGCGGCCTTAGGGCCTTCACTGGCTGTTCTCTTCACTGGCTGCCTGGAATGTCTTCTCCCAAGCCTGCATGGGTCACTTCTCACTTCCCACATCTGAAGAATCACTCTGTCCATCACGGCTATCATACCCACCCTCCTTAAACGGCAGCACCCCAAACTGCACTCCAGTCTGTCACCCAATTTCTCACTCTAACAACATGGCTGGGAAACAACTCTCCTGCTCTCAAGTGGTGGAGACCCCTTGACTCATGATTTTCTCAACCATCGCCTGGAGGGGCATTTTGGTTGGAGCGGAAGTTGCAGGGTTTAAAGGCATGCACATTTAGAATTTCTGGGTCACTGGCAACTTGCCTTCTACTAAGGTTTTCGTCAGTAAATACTTCCACCAGTGGCACATGATTGTGCTTTCCCCCCTTATCTCCCTCTCTAATTTTTGCCAGTGTGATAAGCAAAATACATCCTATGGTTTTAATTTGCCTTTTCCTAATTAGAGCTCACACTGAGCATCTTTTCATACACTTATTAGAGGTTTGTATTTCTTCTGTGAATTTTATTTTTCATATCTTTTGCCCATTTTTCTATTGGATTATTCATCTGTTTTTTATTGATTTATAAGAGTTCTTTATATATTGTGGCTCTATTTAGCCAGAATAGATTTTACCATTAGCTAGTTCTAGCCAAGTACAGGTTGCCAGGGGTCTTCACTTCCATAGTATCACCTCCTCTATGGTGTCAATGATCCCACCTCTGGGTTTAGGAGACTGATAAAAGTCCTAAGTCATTTAAATCGGTCTGGGCAATGATAGGGATAAAGGTGGATGGAGCTCCTCAGCAAAATCTCAGGATGGGGTGAGTGTCACTCCTTTTGAGCACTCTAGACAACTGTCAACCAAGGCCCTGTCTGGAGAGCGAAAAGCTGAATGGCCAAAGTGGCCTGCCCACGTAAGTGGCCACAGAGGATCCAGCCCCCAGGTAGCCCCCTGGCAGCGATGATGGAGGGCTTAGCTGTCTCTGGGCACTGACTCCTTTCCCCTCCTTGTGGCTCCACAGGTCTGGTTCCCTCATCCCAGTCCCCATTGCTCTCTTCCAAGGTCATGTCTGATCCCACTCCCTTCTTCCCTCCCAGCCCAGTGTCCTCATTGATTTCTCTAGGTGGCACACGGTCTGGGTCTTCTCTGCCCTCTTTTCAGTCTATAGTTAACACGTAAACTCTGTTTCTAGCTTCCTTCAGGGTCTACCCTTTTGATTTTCAAGAGCATTTCCCTTCAGCACAAACAGCCTCTTGCAGATCAAAGCTTCTGCCTCTCCAAAGTGTGGTTTCTGATGCAGGCTTCAGCCGACTATCTGGGAAGTTAAAAAACAATGACATCTGAACATTGGCTGTTTCTCTCTCTTTTTATTCCTGCTATGAAGGCACTAATTCTCCCGGAGGTAAAGTGAAGCCTCTGATTGACAGGAGGAAGTGGAAAACCTAAAAGCAAAACTGTTATTTTGAGATCTGTGTTTTCTGCCTTCCTGCGTGTCTAAGGCAGGTGTGTTTCCCCTAGTCCGTTACTTGTCTTTTAACTCGGCTCACGTAGTCGCTGTTGTTCTGAAGGTAAATGTAGTCGAGTCTACCCACCTTCCCTGCTTGTCTTCTAAAGCTTTTATGGGGTTTTGTTTTTTACATTCAGTTTTAAATCAAAGGTACTTTGGATGTGTGTCTGGTGTAAGGCAGAGTTCAAATTTTCTACCTTTCAAGTTGGAGAGCCATTTGTCCTAATGCTGTTGATTAAATACATTTTCCTCCTGGATTTGAAATGCTCCACTTAAGATAAACAGGCAGTCTCTCCTCTGCTGTCCTGCCTGCCGCTCCCTTGCGGTGTATTTAATAAACTCCCATCTCCCTGGGGCGCCTGGGTGGGTCAGTGGGTTAAAGCCTCTGCCTTCGGCTCAGGTCATGATCACAGGGTCCTGGGATGGAGCCCCTCATCGGGCTCTCTGCTGAGCAGAGAGCCCGCTTCCTCCTCTTTCTGCCCGCCTCTCTGCCTACCTGTGATCTCTGTCAAATGAATAAACAAAAAATCTTTTAAAAAACAACAACAACAAAAATTCCCAACTCCTTAGGGGAAAAAAAAAGATAGATGATGGATGGAAGGAAAGAAGAAAAGGAGAGAAAGCAAAAGAGAAAAATTCTCTTGTTTTGTAAGTACTTCTATTTCTGCCTTGATAGTTCCCCCTCATTTTTATTCATTAAAATTATTTTTTCTCACGGAGAAAGAGGGAAATGGGAATTATTGCTTAATGGGGACAGAGTTTCAGGGGTGCCTGGGTGGCCCTGTGGGTTTACTGGGTTGGAGCCCTGTGTCCTGGGATCGAGCCCCGTGTTGGCCTCCCTGCTCAGGGGAAGCCTGCCCCTCTCTCTCCCATTGCCCCTCTCCCTTGCTCCTGCTTGCACTTTCTCTGTCTCTCTCTCAAATAAATAAATAAAATCTTAAAAAAAATAATGGGGATGGTTGCACAACTGTGTGAGTGTAGTTAAGGCCACGGAACTGTATACTTGAAAATGGTTAAAATAGTACATTTTATGTTATGTGTATTTTACTACAACAAAAAATTCTTTAAAAAAATTTTTTTTGCTCTTCTATTCTTGTGTCTTTTTTTTTTCCTGTTAGATTTGAGAATCAGATTGTCAAATTCCAAAAAAAGTACCTTTGATATTTTGATTGAAATTATATTAAATTTATAGATTACCTTGGGGAGAACTGACATCTTTATAATACTGAGCTTCTCCATTCAGGAGCATGGTGTGTCTCTCCATTTATTCAGATCCTTTTTTATGCCCTTCAGTAAAATTTTATAATTTCATTCCTATCAGCTTATTCCTAGATACATGATGACTTGAGCTGCCATGGTGAACGGAGTCATGGGATAGCAGAGGCGCTATCACTCAGGTCCGTCCTCAGCCCGGCCCCTGGGATGAATGACGGGGTCCAGAAGACACATGAGTCAGGAAGTAAAAAATGTCATTTCATTAAAAGCCTCTGCAATAGGCAGTAGGTGTATCCAAGCGAGCTGAGCCGCAGAGGCGAGCAAGGTCAAGAGGAGGGACCTTCAGGATCAGAGAAGGCCAAGTTTATCACCTGTGTGGTCAGAAAGAGGGAAAAACTGATGATGAAGCTTGGGACTGATGCTCACCTTGAACACTGATGTATCCCTAAAGCCTTTTTCATTCTGCAGAGGGGATTGTGGCTTTGGAGCCAGGAGACCTGAGTCTGAACCCTGGCTCTGTCATTGACTAGCTGAGCAGCCTTGGGCCAGTGACTTGACTTCTCAGGAACCAAGTGTCCTCACCAGCAAAGTAAGAGTGAATTCTAATTACATATTTAGTTGTTTAATCATTTGTCTGCCCCCCACTGGCCTGTAATTCCACGTGGCCAAGTACCACGTGGGTTTAATTCATTCCTCTGTAGGGCTCCTTCTAGCCCATATGGTGCTTGCAAAGGAACTAGAAAAAGGCACCCCTCTGAGCAGACACAGCTTTATGAGCCTAGTTTGGTGATCTGTCTGTCGGCTGGATCTTGGCTCCCTTTTGTCTCTCAACTGGGTGCCCTTGTGTAGAGACCGACCTGTCCTGGTGTGTATACCCAGGGCTTGGCACGGGCCTGGCATGGACAGGTGCTCAAGCGATTTATTGAATGGATAGATGATTAGATGTGGGGGCTTTGAAGGAGGGAGGGAACGCCCGAGGGGTTCTCACTTGTGCTCAAAAAGAAGTCCTCTGCTTCCAGATGCAAAATCACATGGATTATTCCAAGTACTTTATTTTCCTTAATGCTGCAGTTGCTGGGGATGGTGTCCACTAGCACTGAGATTGTGACCTCTATAGGAATGGGTCAACTTGATGAGCTGGTGGGATGGACACCCCAGGCCTTAGGGAGCCTCTGAGAAATATCCTCACTTAGAGAGGAAGGAGGCTGACGTGGTACCTGAGCTGTGAGCCATCCAGGGAAGAGGAGATGAAGGGGAGACAAGGAGCAACTGGTGTGTGCGGGCTGTTTTCTGAAGAAGGGAAAGAATGTGGTGACCTGAAGAATGAGGGGGATCCAGGCACAAGAAGTGAGTCTGGAATGTGCTTGGGTGAAAATTGATCTTACCAAGTTGTTGGGAAGATTCTGCCCTCAATAAAAAATGCAAATAGTCCAAGAACAAAAGAAAAGACAATTAAAAACTCCAGGAAAGGGGCGCCTGGGTGGCTCAGTTTGTTAAGCGTCCGTCTTTTGATTTCAGCTCAGGTCTTGATCTCAGGGTTGTGAGTTCAGGCCCCAGGCTGGCCTCCACACTGGGCGTGAAGCCTACTTAAAAAAAGAGAGAGACAGAGACAGAGACACAGAGAGAGAAAACCCACAAAAACCACCTCCAGGAAAAACACAAGGACGTAGAAGGAAGGAAATATACAAGCACGCTTCTTAACTCAGCAACGAACAATATTTAGATGGTGACAGTAATCCTTAAGGTTTTAAATTCTTTTTCAAGTCCTTCTGTGCTGGCCGGAACTAGCAGGGCAACATTGAACAAAAGCAGCATTAGTGGCCAACCTCGCTTTGTTCCTGACTTTAAAGGGAACGGTTCGAATGTGCATCATCAAGTACGAATGCCAGCTTAAGCAGCTGCGGGAATCGTGAAATCTGAGTCCTCACAGAACCTCTCATCTTTTTCTTCTTGCAACTACACAGTGGTTTTCATGCTTCAACCATTCCAAGATTCCAGAGTCTCTGTGCAGAGAAGCTTAAGCCTTTTTTAAAAACCTAGCATGCAAGTCTTCTTACCCTTTCCCAACCCTGAGTCTTTAGGATTTACCCACTCATCCCATTCCAGATGTCTGGACATTCCGGAACATACCCTTGCTGAGATCTTCAATTCTATCTCAGAATAGCTGTCCTATGCTTGCGTGCCTGCCTGCCCTTCTCCTTGTCTGGAATATCCTTCCCTTCATGTACTCACTCCCACTTATCTTGGAAAAGCCAACTCACCTTCCCGAGGAGACTTTTCTTACCCTCTCTAGCACTTGGTAGAAGATCATTTATAGTCTGGGGTGCAGGTCCCAACACCTACTAGGGTCTTTATGCATCTGTCAAATAAACGCACAAACGAACCCCAGCCTAAGACTTGGGGTCACCAAAAGGAAAGCAGCCCTGTTCTTCCAACAAATCCAGACTGTGCTTTTACTTCAGCTTCCAGACTCCCACACATGTTCAAAAATGTTGTCTTCTGCCTTGATTCTTGATCAGCAGTTTGCCTCAAAATAAAACACTTGAGTCACACTTTCTTTCCTTGCTGACTTTGTAGGTGGGGCTCTGTTGAGTTCTCATGCTGGAGGCTCCATGAAGAAGCCAGAGGCCAGCCTGGCATCCTCCCCCCTCCTTGTAAGTGGCTCCCTTTTGTTGAGTTGCCCAAAGGATTAGTGTATGTTTTTTTTTTTTATGACTTTAAGATCTAATACCTTTATTAGGATAGATTTGATATTGATCTTTACGAATAAATTTTCCTGAGTCTTGTTGCCTTTCCAATGCCTCCTTTTTTTCCTAAAGCATTTCCTCGAATGATATCTTAGACGATTTGTTTGATGTCATTTTCTGTTTACTTCTTCTGTTACATGTACATGGTCTCTGTCCGTTTCTCTCATCATTTAAACTTAAAAAAGTCTTTTCATTCTATTTTTTCTCACATTCTTGTGGTGTTTCAGCAGTGTCTATGCTCTTTGATGCTACTTTCATGCTGACTCTAATTCTGCGCTATCATAATTTTCCTGAATCCTGACAGCCTGTTTTATTTCCTTCAGTGGTCTTGTTTTTATTTCCATGAGCTCTTATATCTCTTCTCTGTACTCTTGTTTAGTAGAAATAAGCCCTTGGCATAGCGTCTGGTGTATGGTGTAGTCTGTGCCGTTCTGCTTCATTATCAAGGTGACTCTTTTCATTTTCTTGTATTTTCTGCCAGGCTTTCATCGAGTCAAGATGACTATTTTGCACACTTGGGATCATGCTTTGAATCCAATTTTGTAGTCCGCTTGGAAACCTACTGTATCGTAAGCATTTGTTTCCACATTTTTGTGATTATTTGATGGTGGAACACCATGCCATTGAATCAAGGTGTCATTATTTAGGGAACCATCCTTCTGCTACTGGACATTTTGTAGTGTTACAATTTCCTGTTGAATTACATATTCTATGTTATTCTTGCTTTCATTGGTATCTCATTTTTATTTCCTGCTGAAGGTTGAATATTCTTCTGTGTTTACTTACTACTATTTCCTCACTTGAATTGTTTGCTTGTGACCTTTGTCCAGGTATCTCTTAGCAACCTATTTTTCATTGGTGTGTATTAAATCCTTACATAATATAGACATTAACCAGTTGTCATTTTCCCCACTCCCGGGTGACATTCACATCTTAGTTACTTTTCTAATATACAAACTTTGGGTGTTTTATCTATCAGCCTTTGCATTTGTGATTTCTTCAACTTAGTTGGTTGGTTACCCAGCAAACACCAAGTGAGCACCAGATCCATACGACAGAGAGGTGCATAGAGAGGTATGGAGCAGGGGAATAAAGGACACCCCGGTTCCTGATTTCCAGTTAAGTTGGGGCTGCAGCCATGAAAACAATCAGTGTTGTCCCAGTACGGGGCTAGAACTGTGAGGACTACAAAGGCAGCTGCAGCAATCGAGCTAGTTCCCTGCACCCAGGCCCTTTCAAAGAACTTTCTTTTTTTTTTTTTTTTTAAAGATTTTATTTGTTTATTTGACAGACAGAGATCACAAGTAGAGAGGCAGGCAGACAGAGAGAGAGGGAAGCAGGCTCCCTGCTGAGCAGAGAGCCCGATGCGGGACTCGATCCCAGGACCCTGAGATCATGACCTGAGCCGAAGGCAGCGGCTTAACCCACTGAGCCACCCAGGAGTCCCTCAAAGAACTTTCTTACAGTATCTCATTTAAACCCCACAACAGCTCTGTGGCTTAGATGAGGAGAATGATCTTCAAAATCATTACAGATGGGGAGAATGATCCTCCGAATGCTACTATGACTTATCTACACTTTGGCAGTTAGTAAGAGCTGAACCGAGTATTTGAAGTCAGCCAGTTAGACTGTAGAATTTGCCTTCTTTTTTTTTTTTTTTTTTTTTTTAAAGATTTTATTTATTTATTTGAAAGAGAAACCGAGAGAGAGAGCACAAGCAGGGTGAGAGGCAGCAGGATCTCTGCTGAGCAGGGAGTCTGCCACGGGACTCGATCCCAGGGCCCCAGGATCATGACCTGAGCCAAAAGCAGACACCTACCCCACTGAACCACCCAGGTGCCCCTAGAGCTTACCTCAACCACCACACCAAACCAGCTCCCCAGGGCAAGGTGGTAATGGTGGTGATGACAGTCGTGGTAGTGATGGAGTTGCATATCAAGGAAAGCCTTAAGGAAGAGGTGAGTCAGAACTGGGAAATAGAAGATGAAGACAATTTCAGCATCAGGCAAGGGGCTGTGGAGGAATCAGGGTCCCATCGCAGTTCACTAAATCAAATGTACTGTTTGATTTAAGAAGGAGCAGATTCCCCCCTGGGAAAGGGAGCTCCAGCTCCCTGAGTGACTGCTAATTGTCAAAGCCTCAAAGTCCAGGTGGTTCTTTCATGACCCACATTTTATTTGTTTGTTCCTCACAGGCTGCAGGTTAGGTGCTAGGGACACAGAGGTAAACAAGACCCTCAAAGACACCTGCCCCATGGAGTTTATATTCAAGGAAGGGGAAATAGACAAGAGAGAAAATGTACTGAATATTTGCCCTTGCCCAATGATCTTAAAAATTCCTTTCTACATTTTGATTATTCCTTATATCTTGAGTTCCTTCTTCCCAAAGCAGAAGCCTGCCTCTCTGGAAGCTAGGGTGCAGGCATGTGACCTCCTTTCCTCCAATCCCAATCACACATCTGAGATACCAACCAGGAGGTGAGCTCCGGGTGGGAACGGATGCATGCGGGGGACACCTTGGCTGGCTGGGTGACGGCAGGCAGTGACAGCAGTGGCAGCAGCTCCCCCATTGGTCTGATTTTCTAACGTGCCTTTTGGAGATGCTCCTGGAAGCTGTATTTAGAGCCTGTTTCTCCATCCTCCGACAAGCCTAACATCCCTAAGTAAATTCCCTTTCTATTTCAACCGGCCAGAATGGGTTCTGTTGTCTGCAAGCTAGAATACTGTGACTATGCAAACAAATAAATAGACACTCCGAGGAAACTAAGTAGTCGAGAGGCTAAGAGACTGGCTCAGGGTTCCCCAGGGGTGGTGCTGGGATCCAAATCCGGGAGGGAGAATCCAGACCTTGACCTCCCATCCTAGGTGCTGCTGGCGTGATTCCCCCACCTGGCAGGTCAGTCCTGTAAGGACTGGCACCCTCCCACGATCATCCAGTCTTCCTTCTTCCAGGCTGGGCCTGGGCAGAAGAACGTGGCTGCCTCCCCCCGCCGTTGTCAAGTGCGCAGATCACAGGTGGCTGGGACGAGAGCCTTTGCACCTGGTGCTCTGGCCAAAGAAAGGCTCTTGATCTCTTCCACAGAATACTATTCTGTCCTCCTCCTTGAGGACTACAAGGTGATGTGTATGGAGATGGGACTGTGTATTTTTTTAAATTTATTTTTCATTTTTCAAAAGATCTTATTTCTAAGTAATCTCTATACCTGACATGGGGCTTGAACTCACAACCCTGAGTGCTCTACCCACTGAGCCAGCCAGGTACCCCAGACTGTGTATTTTTATTAATGGTATTGTCATACCATTATGTATTCATCTTATAGTCAGAAGTAACCAAGGGGCTAGAGTCTACCTGGACCTATCCCAGGAAGGGAAGAAGGAGAGAGACAATCCGGGTGTGTGGCCTTGGGGTTGTGGGCCATCCAGGCTCTGCATAGCTATGGGAAGGGGTCTGGCTCAATGCCCCTGGAAGCCAGATTCCTACCCTTTGATGTCACTGTTAAGACTAGCTACAGAAGGGAAAATGGGGGCTCCTGCCCCCAATTCAGGCTCTGCTTTAATCAAATCAGATCTTGTCTAGGGAGACAAAACAGCTCACCAAGAGCACCAAACTGACAGCAGGGGAGTCATTTGCCCAGAAATGGTTTCCCCACTGGCAGTGTCAGCCTGTTAAACAGTGCAAAGCAAGAGGTGTTTTTCTGTTGGATGCATTTCTTTGCATTCTCCAAGGCTGGTGGATCAATAACTAAAAACAGCTACGACATCTTTGCTCCCCATACCCTTGGACAGGGAGACGATGTGCCCCTGGATAACTCAGCCTCCCATCAGATGTTACTGCTGGGGGTGCCTGGGTGGCTCAGTGGGTTAAAGCCTCTGCCTGCAGCTCAGGTCATGATCTCAGGATCCTGGATCAAGCCCAGCATCTGGCTCTCTGCTCAGCAGGAATCCTGCTTCCCCCACCCCCCCACCCCCAGCTGCCTGCCTCTCTGCCTACTGGTGATCTCTGTCTGTCAAATAAATAAGTAAAATCTTTAAAAAAAAAAAAAAAAAAAAAAGATGTTACTGCTGTCCGTGACCTCTCTGGGTCCTCACAAAAACCCTCCACAATGCAGGCTACTGTGCCTCTTTCAGAGCTAGGAAAACTGAGGCTCAGAGAGGGGACATCATGACCCAGAATCCCAGAATTTATCCTTGGCCTCAGACCTCAGTGCATGTAAGCTGTAGGTTATCACAAGTTCTGTTACTACCATTGTTGATTCCCCAGGCTAGAGAGTAATCATGACCCTCAGAGGGGGAATGCTGCTTGCTCAAGGTCACAGAGCTGCGAAATGGCAGGGCTGGAGTTAGAAGCCTGGCTGGTGGGACCCCAGAAACCCCTGCTAGGAGAGGTCCTCAGCCTGGGTGCGTTTGGCTCCAGCATGCCTGCCCTGGAATCCCCTGGAGAAAGGCATCAAGATGTGTGTTCCTCTGAGAGCCCCTGGAGAGAGACGCAGGCTCCTTCCCCATCGACACTAGCAAGGGCATCACTTCCTAGCTCTGGAAGGACCAACTCCCCAAAGCTGCAGCTCTATTTTTAGCCTTGAATCCATCAATAAATGGAGCCCAGCCGAGCAGGCAGCTCCCGGCTGCCTGGTATTAATAAGAAGAGAGACTGGGACAGTTTACTAAGAGCTTTCTATGTCTTGGGCATTATGCAAAGTGCTTCACATGGATTATCCACTGAAATCTTTATGACATTCCTGTGAAACAACTACTATTATTATCACGTTATAAATAAGGAAAATGAGGCTCAAAGACTTTAGGGCACTTGCCTGAGACCACACAGCAGATCAACTGCAGAGCTGGGATCCGCATGCAGGTCACGCCCAGTTTGTGGGATTGTTGAGTCCATGTGCTTGCCTCCTTACTGCACTCGCTGGGTCCAGTGAAACAGCCCCCCACCCCCGCGCCTGGGGCAGCCTGGTGGGGCAGGGGTGGGGGCAGGGCACAAGGGCAGCACTAAGCAGGGAGTGAGGGGGTCCTGGCTGGAAGAGCATTGTGGGCAGGAGGAAGAGCACAGGCAAAGGCAAAGAAATGAGGCCTGTTCTGGGCGCCATGGATAATCTGGCCAGATTTGGGCAGAGAAGGAAGATGAGGCCAGGGGTGGGGAACAGGCAAGATTCTGAAAGCTCTTCCGTCCCAGGTGGGGATTTTCGGTCTTCTAGATCCTGGAAGGACTGGGGGGATGGAGGAGTGGTGGTGTCGTGTCTGAGCTTCAGAGGGTGGAGGAACAGGGTGGGGGGAGTTTAAGGAAGAGGCTGGGGACTGGGAGATGAGAGGCTATTCCCACCACTAACAGTGGTAACAGCTTCTGTGTACCCGGCCTCCTATTAGGGGCTTTTCATAAATGATCCCTTAAGATCCCCTAATATACATAACAGGTGCTCCACCAGTGGCAGCTCTGTGAAGGCTTTTCATTGTCCCCCTTTTACAGACAAGGAAACAGAGGCTTTATGAGGTCAAATAGACCACTCAGGGCCCCTAGAACGGCCCCAGAGACCTTGGCGCCTTGCCAGCCGGATAGGAGTATCTCCAGCGAAAGGACATTTATCTGAAGTCTCAGGAATGGAGACGATAAGGTAAGTTTTCGAAGATAAGGAAGGTGGAGATTTTTTGTTTTGTTTTGTCTTTTAAATAAGTTTATTCTCACACTGAGGACAGCAGTTATGTTACTAAGGTTACAAAACACTCTAGGGGTCTGTAACCTGCAGACAGACTCAGCCAGGGGAGAGGGCATTGTTTCTTCAGGGCAATGGCTATGGGGGGAAGGAAAGGGCAGGGTCTTGAGTTCGTTGTGTCTAGCAGCTCTGAGGTCTCCCCTGATTAGAGGTGCAGCCAGGGCTTGGGGTTCAGAGCCCCCTAGATAATGGCAGGGTGAGTGAAGGAGGGATTGGATTGGGTCCCAGCTGCATCTGACATCTGGTATCATTAGGGTCAAAAGTCTCCCAGGAGGTAGGAAATATACCAATCCCCCCCCCCAAGTGGAGATATGTCAAAATGTAAAGAGACACAAGAGCCAACTAGAAGAAGTCACAGTGGCCAAAGCTGGAACAGTTTGAGCAACAAAATAAATAAGGCGGCGTTGGGTTCCAGTCCAAAGTATGAAATAAATATCCAAGAATCTGTACTGATATAAATAAATGATTGGATAAATGATACAAATAAATGATTGAAAAGAGACAAATCTCCCATGTGGAATTCCACGTAATTTCTGTAGCTATGCCACGGTCAAGGAGATGGTTCACAGTTGCACACAGTGACTTTCTTCCTAAGAGCACAGCTAGGGGGGCAGAGTAAACTTTTCAGAGGAGAAACCTGGCAAACAGGACCCAACCAGGTGATCAAGGTCAACATCAACAGTGATAAGTCCTAGAGATATGATGTGCGTCCATCGGCAGCCTCGGCCAGGGTGCCAGCAGCCCCTGGCAGCGTTGGAAAAGGTCTGCTTTTCATAAACACAAGCACACCCATCTGCAAGGAGCCACAGGTCTGGTTCATCCCTGGCTGGCAGGATGGGGATGAGGAACCCTGGAGGACCCGACCATTGCCTAAGCAGCTGGGAGCACAGGAAATCTAGTCCCTTCTGCTGTAACCAGGACTTCAAGGAGCAGGCACATCCAGGGGTGTCCCGCGGGAGGGCTCTGATAGAGGCCGCGCACACTTAACAGGGAGCAGTTAAAGTACGCACGTTGTAAGTTTAAAGGTAACTACTGAAGATTAGAAATAAGAAAATGTGGGGACATCTGGGTGGCTCAGTCAGCTAAGTGTCTGCCTTCGGCTCAGGTCATGATCCCAGGGTCCTGGGATCAAGTTCTGCCTTGGGCTCCCTGCTCAGCGGAGAGCCTGCTTCTCCCTCTGCCTGCTGCTCCCCCCTGCTTGTGCTCTCTAGATCTCTGACAAATAAACAAAATTAAAAAAAAAAAAGTAAAATCTAATTTCCAATCTTTTGAGGAAAAGAAAGGGAGTGTGATTTGATACGTCGGAAAAAAAGCAAGAAGGAACACAAAGGAAGCAGAGAATTTGTAGCAAGAAAGCATATAGAGCAGTGGTAGCAAGGAGACCAAGTGTATCAGTATCCCAAGCATATGACTAGGTTAAACATCAATGAAAGACAAAGATGCTCTGATTGGAATTCTAAAGTCTAGCTGTATGTCGTGTACAAGAGGTGTGGTGAAAAGCAGACCTGCACATGAAAGTTGAAAATAAAAAGACAGAAAAATTATACCTGTCAACACTGACCACAGGCAAGCAGGGTATTAGTAAACCGAGGCAAATAATAAATGAATAATTAATTACTATAATAAATTTATTATTAATAATAAATGAATGAACTAATGAATTAAATGAATTAAAGCAAAAGAACATTGATAGAAGGGAAGAAGAACATTTGGCATTGATGAAAGATACAATCTACCAGAAAGAGGTAAAAATAAATGAATTTGTATGCACCTTAAAAGGGGTTTGAGATATATAAAGCAGGAACTCAGCAAAGTAAAGGAAAAGTTGACAAGTCCACAATAATAACATGAGATTTAAAAACACACCTCTTGGGGCACCTGGGTGGCTCAGTTGGTTAGGTGGCTGCCTTCTGCTCAGATCATGAACCTAGAGTCACAGGATTGAGTCCTGCATCAGGGGGATTCCTTGCTCCATGGGGATTCTGCTTCTCCCTCTGACCGTCTCTGCTCTCTTGCTCTCTCTCACTCTCAAATAAATAAATAAAATCTTTAAATAAAATAAAAACACACCATTTGGAGCGCCTGGGTGGCTCAGTCATTTAAATACCCGCCTTTAGCTCAGGGGTCCTCGATGGAGCCCTACATCTGGGGGGGACGGGGAGGGGGTCGGCGGGGAGGGGGACTCTGCTTCTCCCTTTCCCACTGCTGCTCCCCCTCGCTTGTGCTCTCTCCCCACTCTCATTCTCACTCAAATAAATACATAAATAAATATAAAATCTTTTTAAAAAAATATAAAAAATGCACACCTCTTAGAAATGGGTAGATTGAGGAGATAAAAAGTAATTTAAAATATGATAGAGGATAACGCAGACTGAGTCACTCCACATCTGTTCCCACATGCTAGCGTGCCTTCTTATCTTGCGGCAGATGGAAAGCCAAAAACGATTTCCCAGAGTCCCTTACAGCTAGCGGTCCAAATGTGGATTCAGTTCCGGCCCCGGGTGCCCCTGTGCGGGATCTGGAAGGCAGATGAATGTCCTTTCCCTTGGGTGGTTTCTGCTTACAGGCTCAGTGCGGGAGCCGCTGGGGTTCTCTGTGTCCGTGTCTGGCCTCCAGTTTTGTGAATGCAGTGCACAGTGCAGCACTGGCCGTGCTGGGTCCCTGTCTTGGCTGGCTGCCACCAGGCTGTATCTTTTGACAGCCCTGGTGGCGGTGTCCCCAAGCCCAGCTTAGAGTGCACTCTTGTGGCCCTTCCATGACCTGGTAAACACCCAACGCTTTGTGACTGTTTTCTGCCTTCAACACTGTTTTCTACAGTTCCAAGTTACTATAGGTTACTGTTGATTTGAAGAACATGATTTAAAAGCTGAGAGTCTGGAATCAGGATTAAATAGGTAAATTAAAATTGGTAAATGCAGGTAAAGCACGTAGATCAGTCTCTGGCTCAAAGTAGCATTATATACATTAGTGATCACTGTCTTTCTATCCTCAGTGCCACATGGTACTAATAACACTGCTCTCATGGTACTAATAACACTCCCCCTTTCTTTGCCAATGGGGGGAAGACTTCCATTATCGAAATGGACCAGAATAACAGTTCCCTGGTCTCAGGAGACCTGATCAAGTCTTTGCCACAATGACTGGAACATTCCATAAGATGGGAAGTCTTTTCATTTAAAAAAATCATTTCTTTCTTTCTATCTTTTTTTTTTTTTTTTTAAGATTTTACTTGTTTGTCAGAGAGAGCACAAGCAGACAGAGTGGCAGGCAGAAGCAGAGGGAGAAGCAGGCTCCCCGATGAGCAAGGGGCCTTATGCGGAACTTGATCCCAGGACCCTGGGATCATGACCTGAGCGAAGGCAGCCGCTTAACTGACTGAGCCACCTAGGCATCCCTAAAAAAATAATTTCTTTCGAGCAGTATTGGATGTCATCAGTGGCATCAAGTCTCAACTCCTACCTCATTTGTGACCCTGACAGCCAGATCGAGACCGACAGCTTTCCATATGGGTCACACAACACCTACACACACACTCTCTCTCTTTTTAAATAGCAAAACTTATTTTTGATGAGTTTTAGATTTACAGAAAAAAAAAAAAAGAAAGATTAGTACAGAGATTTCTCATACACCTGGCCCTCTGTTTCCCTTACTGTTAACATTATCTTGATTTTCAAAGATTTATTTACTTATTTATTTGAGAGAGAGATGGAGCAAGCATGTGCAGGCAGAGACAGAGGGAGAGAGAGACTCTCCAGCTGACTCCCTATTGAGTGCGGAGTCCAAGGCGGGGCTGGATGCCAGCTGCATCTCTCCACCCTGAGATCAGGACCTGAGCGGAAAGCAAGAGTTGGATGGAGCCTTCATCGACCGCACCACCCAGGCGCATTGATGTTATCTCGCTTTTTAAATCCAACATTATGTCTCTGAGATACAGCCACGCTGATCTACAGACTAGCTCCTTCCCTCTGACGGCGGTGGGCTATTCCACCTGCCCCAAAGCGGCTCCTGGCCTCGCGTGGTGCAGGTTTACTGCCTGCGAATTTCACTTCCTTCTCCATGATGTCTATCAGATTCCTAGTTCCGCAGTGAAAATATTTACGTAGCTGTAATGTCATCAATGTCATCTGGTTTCAATGTTAAGAATCAATCCACAGGCAAAGTATGGCAGACTGAATCATCTTCCCAGGATGGGATGGGCGGGCCACGGAACTTGACAAAGACAAAAGGTGAGAGGCTGGAGAAAGGGCAGCGGGGTGGGGGTGGGGATGGGGGTGGAGGGTGGGGAGGGGAGGGAAACAGTTCATTTCACGCAGAGGAGAGTCAAGACGCGCAATCTAAGGAAGAAGTGGACATTTTAAGACTATTATTCCGAGGGGTAAGAGTAATCAATAGAAACGGTAGTAATATAAATATGAAAGAGAAAAACTGGGAAGAGAAAGGAGGACAGGTGGTGAATGCAATCACCAGGGCAGGGAGTCCAGAGAGGTTATTCCCACGAATAAGTCAAGTAATAGAGTATAAGACTATTATTAATATTATTGATTAGTGATAGAGTATATGATCACTTACAGTTATGAAAGCGGCATGAATAGAAAACTAAAACAACTTGGTGAAAGGAAGAAAGTTTGCTCCCAAGAGCCGGGAAGTGAGAGGACGATTGAGCTTATTTCTAACCTTTCAATTGGGGGCACCCGGGTGGCTCAGTGGGTTAAGCCTCTGCCTTCGGCTGGGGTCATGATCTCAGGGTCCTGGGATCAAGTCCCACATCGGGTTCTCTGCTTGGCAGGGAGCCTTCTTCCTCCTCTCTGCCTACATGTGATCTCTCTCTGTCAAATAAATAAATAAAATCTTTAACCTTTCAGTTGGACTTGGGTATGCATTTTCCTCCATATGAGTAATATTTTTATATTTGAGACGATGAAAATAATACATAATTAGACAGAAGTGTAATTCTGATTCTCCTTGGGGTTCAGGCACTTTTAGTGACACCCCATGGCTCTGGGGCCAAGTTTGTTTGTTTGTTTGTTTTTTAAAAGATTTTAAATTTATTTGACAGACAGAGACCACAAGTAGGTAGAGAGGCAGGCAGAGAGAGAGAGAGAGGGAAGCAGGCTCCCTGCTGAGCAGAGAGCCCGATGTGGGACTCGATCCTAGGACCCTGAGATCATGACCTGAGCCGAAGGCAGCGGCTTAACCCACTGAGCCACCCAGGCGCCCTCTGGGACCAAGTTTATACTGTCAGACAGATTCAAGACCCCTTAACGCTTCTGCCCTCTGTTTCAGGAGCCCACCTACCCCTGCCTAGAAGCCCAAGGGATTGGCACCTCCGCCAGGAAGCCCTCGGGAGGAAGAGCGCGCCCTCTGCCGGTGCCAGGGCGTCAGTACGCCTGGGGTGCCGTCCACAGCGCCTCTTCAGAGGCCCCACCCCTGTCCCTCACCCCCGGACTCCGCCCCCTCACGTGATCCCAGCCTTGGGTGGTTCTGTAGGGGGAGCTCGGGAACACAGGTGAGACCTCCTGGAGGGCTTGGGCTGTAGGGGACTGTCCCGATCAGGCCTGGGAACCTAGCGGGGGTATTCATCGGAGCAGGATCGGCGTGCGGGGAATTAGCCCCAATCACTGCCTGCTCCCCGCCCAGTGGTTAGGAGCTGGGCTTTCGGTGGTGGAAAGAAACCCCTCTTCCACTCCTGCGTGTCCTTTGGTGAGTCGCTAAAGTCCCTGTATCTCAGTTTCCTACCCTGTGGCTGCCGGCATGAAATGAAATAACGCACATAGTAGCTGCTTAAGAAACAGCACCTGTTACAATTACATGCCGTTTAGGCAAAAGTGGGACCCCTCAGAGATTAGAAGACCTAAGGTCGCTATAGCTCAATCCTGTTTGGTGGCAGGCCTCCCCTGCTACCCTGGGGCTTACATGGTGGGGAGGCTTATGTGACTGGCTGTTGTCTCCCTGTGGTCTCTGGGCCTCAGGAGTGGGCAGGGCCTCCGCCCAGCCCCTGGCAGGGAGGCTGCCTCCCTGGGAGTGACACCTGGGAGTCCTGAATGGGCTGGCAGCCAGACACCAATGTGACGCAGTCTCCCTTCTGTGTCCTCAGGGGGGTTGCGTTCTGCTTTTGGCCCCTATAGGTGGACAGACATGTCTCAGGAGGGGTCCCCTGAGGACCCTGCCCTCAGCCCCCGCTGCATTGCTGCACTTTTCCAGGATGATGTGGAAGAAGCCAGCTCTGGGTCAGGCTTGACACCACACCGGCCAGGGGCAAGCTCTGGGGCCCGAGTTGGGGCTGGCAGCAGGAAGAGGGTCCTGAGGGAAGAGACCCGTCGAGGTACCTGCTCCCAGGCTGGAGGTGCTCCTGGGGCAGGCCTGGAGGCTGGGTCCCACTTGATGACCCTGGAGCTACAAGGCAAGGGACGGAGCCAGGAGTTGGTGCCTGGCCCCCAGCAACTCTCCCAGCCACCCAGAATGTCTGCTCAGGGGAAGGCTCCGGCCTTCAGGAGGCTCCAGGTTTCTCTGCATGACATCTTCGCTGAAAGTTGGCCCAGGAACCCTTGTCCCGTGTGTTTGGGTTTTCCAGAGAAAGCTTTGGTTGGCAGGGAGAGGCTGGGAGGGGTGGGGACGAGGAGCTGCCCCGGGCCAGGAGAGGCAGGGGGAGGTTGGAGTGATGAAAGGGGCCCTACCCTCAGTAAAGAGGGGCCTTCCAGAAGGAGGCTACCATCCTCCCCAGGCCCAGCCCCTATGGGGGCAAGAAAGAACAGCAGGAAGTATGAGGCCTGCTCAGAGAGTGGGGAGGGGGCAGGAGGCTTCTTATGGTCTGGTCATGGCCCTGGTGGGGACAGCCCCCCATGTGAGGGAGACCCCCCACCAGGGGCTGATGTGGGGTCCTTGGGAGACCTTTATGGTCCCCTCTCTCCCAACGACACTGGGCCTGGGTCAGGAGATCCAGGTGGAACTTGTGTGGGATGTGTCTCAGGGACTGCGAAGTTTGAATATTTGCCTGCTTCAGAGAACGGGGCCCAGCCAGGCAGCCCCTCTCACCCTGTAGGGGTCCTACCACCTGATGGAGGGGAATCCCTCAGGCCAGCTGTCTGGGATCCCGGCTCTGCACTAGGCCTTGGAGCATCTGGAAAGGCCTCCACAGTGTGGCAGGAAGCTGAGCACCTAGTCGGGGCTGGCTGTGATGATGGCCCTGCTGTCTCACACAGTCAGGAGGAGCTAGAGGTCAAGGCTCAGCCAGAGTCCAGGGGGAGGCTGGGAGAAGGACCCCCTGCTCCCACTGACCGCCCCTCCAGCTCTTTGGAGCCTACAACCAGCAGGGCTCACTCGGGCCCATCCATGGGACAGAGAAGATCCAAGTATGCTAAGAAGTCGAGGAGAGGCCCAGTGCCCCACGCCCAGCACCAGGGCGCAGACAGGAGTGCAGATGACTTCAGCAAGGACCAGCAGGACAAATCCCACCCAGGAAGCTTCCCCAAACTGGTAAGTGGAGTCTGAGAAGTTGGGCTAGGGACGATTTGGCCAGTCTTAACGCCATGCTAGGCAGTGGAGTTTAATAGAGGTAAGCTAGAGAGCGTTTGGGCATTATCCTTCACGCCCATTTTATGCTGAGTAAATTGAGGCCCACCATGTCAGGAACGAGAAAATGAACTTCATTTGCTGATATCTTATGAAGGTTCATTATCTTTTGGAGTTGGTGAGTTCTGGGTTCAAACCTTGCCTCTGTCCACTTCCTAGCTGAGTGACTCTGGAATATTTTTTTTTTAACTAAGTTCCTCATCTGTAAAAAGGGAATAACTAATTCCAGTTGAATGGGGGTTGTTTTAAGGATTAAGTGAGATGATGGTGTAAAGTAATGTGCCTAGCACTGCCTAAGGAGCAAAGTAAATGACTTCATTTATGTTAAATCTGTGTTTCCTTTAGAGTTAACAATAGCACGTTATCCCCATGTTTCCAGATGGGGAAACTGAGGCTCAGGGAAGTTAACATACTCCCCCAAGCTCACACAGCGAGAGTCAATGCCCAGCTATATTCCCTGTATTTACTACTTCTCTCTCCATTGTCCTTTAATTAAATTGTTATTTTATTAATAATAGTTAACATGTTGTTTTAAAATATTTTATTTTAGGGGCACCTGGGTGGCTCAGTGGGTTAAAGCCTCTGCTTCGAGCCCCGCATTGGGCTCTCTGCTCAGTGGGGAGCCTACTTCCTCCTCTCCCTCTCTGCCTGCCTCTCTGCCTACTTGTGATCTCTGTCTGTCAAATAAATAAATAAATAAAAATCTTTTTAAAATAAAATAAATAAATAAAAGATTTTATTTTATTTGTTTATTTTAGGGAGACAGAGAGAGAGTGCAAGATCACGAGCAAGGGTAGGGGCAGAGGGAGAGGGAGAGAGAGAATCCCAGATAGACTGCACTA
Organism: Neogale vison; assembly: GCF_020171115.1. Taxonomy (NCBI): domain Eukaryota; kingdom Metazoa; phylum Chordata; class Mammalia; order Carnivora; family Mustelidae; genus Neogale; species Neogale vison. The sequence continues at coordinate 23,955,646 of NC_058092.1, read as the reverse complement.
CAGAGCCTGATGTGGGGTTCGATCTCAGGACCCTGAGATCATGACCTGAGTGGGAGCCAAGTCAGATGCTTTTTATTTATTTATTTATTTATTTATTTGACAGGCAGAGATCACAAGTAGTCAGAGAGGCAGGCAGACAGAGAGAGAGGTGGAAGCAGACTCCCCGCTGAGCAGAGAGCCTGATGCAGGGCTCCATCCCAGGACCCTGGGATCATGACCTGAGCCAAAGGCAGAGGCTTAACCCACTGAGCCACCCAGGCGCCATCCAAGTCAGATGCTTAATGGACTGTGCCACCCAGGCACCCCAGTAGCTCACGTGTTTATATTTAAGGCAGAAGGTGGCGCCTTCTCACATTTCTCGAATATGTATTCTGTGCTAGGCAGTTTTGATTGAATATTCACATGAAGCCCAGAGAGGTAAGGTGACTGGCCCAAGATCACACATCTGGTAAATGACAGAACCGGTGCATAAATGCTGACGGACTGTCCTGAGAGCACACCTCACTGTCTGCCTGTGCCCCTTCCCTGTTGGCATCACGCTAATTAGAGGATCTAGCCTGCTTACCCTGTGCTGGGTACTTGACTAAGCGCTTTATCTTCCTAACAGTCTGATGAGGTAGAGGCTATTGATATATACCCATTTTACTGATGTGGACACTGAGGCCCAGAGAGGTGAGAAGACTAGTTCAAGGCCAAAGAGCAAATTTATAGAATGGGGATGGGAACAAGTGAGTTGCTCTGTGATGTACCACAATTTGGTATTACAATCGCATGAGAATGCTATTACATTGCTTTTGTAAACATCACTAAAAACAATTATTTTTAAAGATTTTATTTATTTATTTGACAGAGAGAGAGAGACTACGAAAGAGGGAACACAAGCAAGGGGAGTGGGAGAGGTAGAAGTAGGCTTCCCTCTGAGCAGAGACCCCGGTGGGGGGGGGCTTGATCCCAGGACTCTGGGATCATGAGATGAGCCAAAGGTAGACACCTAAATACTGAGCAACCCAGGTGCCCCTCAAAAGCAATTTTTTTTTTTTAAGATTTTTTATTTTTATTTATTTGAGAGAGAGAGACAGTGAGAGAGAGCATGAGCGAGGAGAAGGTCAGAGGGAGAAGCAGACTCCCCATGCAGCTGGGAGCCTGATGTGGGACTCGATCCTAGGACTCCAGGATCACGCCCTGAGGCGGAGGCAGTCGTTTAACCAACTGCGCCACCCAGGCGTCCCTCAAAAGCAATTTTTAATAAAAGATACTAGTATGTGTTTATGATAGAAAATTAGAAATTTTTAAAACTCCAAATGCCAACTTTTTGGTATGTCTTTCTTCTCATCTCTTTCCTGTACATACATATCTTTTCTTCACCTGGATTAGGACTGTGTGTGTCAAATGTATGACTTGGCTTTTTTGACTAACTCAGTTGGTGTATATAGAGAGAGAGCATGTGAGCGTCAGGGAGAGGGACAGAGGGAGGAGGAAAGAGAGAATCCTAAGCAGTGCAGAACCTGACATAGATTTCGATCCCATGACCCTGAGATCATGACCTGAGCCAAAAATCAAGGGTCAGACAGTCAGACGCTTAACTGACTGAGCAGCCCAGGTGCCCGGGGCATGTGGCTCTTGATCTTGGGATTATGAGTTCAAGCCCCATGTTGGGCATAGAGTTTACTTAAAAAAATTTTTTTTCACCATTGATTTGTGAACACAGAAAGAGGAAGTCCCTTTAAATTCTTCCAGACCCCACTGCCTTCGTCTGGAGATAATCGGTGTTCGCGCTTGGAATCCCTCCAGCGCCCTTGTTGTGAACATCTACACCTCTGCGCCGGCCATATTTAAATAAGCTCATTCTACGCTTCATTGTTCTGGGGTCTGTACTTTGTTTATTTCTCAAGCATTATAGCATTTGGAGATCTTTCCAAGTTGGTACACATTGTTCTGCCGAATCTGTGCCTTTCCGGAGCCCTGGCTTGCAGTGGGCTGCAGACATATTTATCACGGCCACGGGCGCTGCCGGGACCAGAGGATGGGCTGGGACTTCCTTTTCTCATTTCCGACCACCGTCGTATAGTTGAGCGAACGAAGCCTGGAGGCGGCCAGCCTGGCATTCCGTCCTGGCTTTGCCTCTATCTGAATGACCTGGGCAGGCGGCTTCACCTTTCTGAGCATCATTTCCTCACCTGCGAACTGGAGGGGTGTGGCGGGGAGCACTTATCCGACAGCGGGGTGGTGAGGAGCAAATGAGATGACACATGCTTGGCGTTTAGCACAGTGCCTTGTACAAGATAAACACTCAAAAGTGTTACCTGTTATTGACATGTCCAGTTGTGTGCTGCTCTAAGTAATGCTGCAGAGAACCTTGCTGTGCCTCTGGTTTCTCCTCATTTCTGATGATTTATCTGGGCCGGCACTGGGACTCGGGGGCCTGCAGCGGTTTGAGGGGCTTGTGGGAGTGCGGCAGTGGCTCCAGGTGTCCACCTGCCTTGACTGAAGGAGCCCACAGCTGCTCCCTCCTCCAGGGCCCATCCTTGACTCAGCAGCCGGTGCAGCTTCTGAAACCACCCGTTGCTATGGCAACGGGTGCCAGCTGCAGGAGAAGAACTGAGCCAGGGCTGCAACAGGGACAGACAGGTGGTCGGGGCCGGTGCTGAGTGGGGCGTGGGCATAGGGTCCAGCCGGTCTGGCCACCTTTCAGGGCGCTAGCACCTTCTCCTGGAGGCAGCCTGGCTCGGTCCAGGGGCAGACCGGTGGGTTCAAGGTTAGTCTCTGCTTCTTACCACAGGGTGGCTTTGGATGAGGGATGTCTCTTCCCTGAACCGTAGTTGCCTCCTCTATGAAATGGACGTCCAGTATGAGAGGTTGGTTGTGTTGTATTCTTCTGGTGTGAGATACAGACCTTTGGATGACACAGCGAGGGAAATGGCATTTTCTTCTCTGTCCAGAGCCTCGCCGTGGCCAGTGAGGTCAGGCGCTACTTTGAGGGTGGAGCAGCAGGTGGTGTGGGGAGGGCAGCTCGGCCCCAGCCCCCTGCTCTGCTCACCACAACCGGGGAGGCATGGAGCTCCTTTGGCCCCATCTGGGGGCTCTCTGCTGCTGGGAAGTGTCAGGAGCTGTGTGAGAAGAGCATGTCCTTCTAGCAGATGGGTAGCCTAAGAATAGCGCTTTTTATTGAGTGCTTACTGTATACCAGCAGCTTCACATAAGGTCATCATCTCATAATCAACCCTCACAACAACATTAAAAGTTGGTGTTAATACTCAGTACTCCCATTTGGGATTCAGAGAAGTCAAGTGACTCAGTCAAGGTCACACAGCAATTAAACAGTAGAGCTGGTATTTTTGTTGTTGTTGTTAAAGATTTTATTTATTTATTTGGAGACCATGTGAGTTGGGGGGTGCAGGAGGGATGGAGGGAGAGGGAGAGAGAATCTCAAGCTGACTCTGGGCTGAGCACAGAACTTGACACAGGGCTCTATTTCACCACCGTGAGGTCATGACCTGAGCCGAAATCAAGAGTCAGACACTTAACTGACTGAGCCACCCAGGCGCCCCTGGGGCCAGTATTTAAATCCAGGCCTGGAGGCTTCCAGAGTCTGTGCTCTGATCTAGGCTGCCAAAGGCTGGGCTGAGGGGTTAGGATTTTTATGGGACTTTATTGTAATTTGTTCATCAAGTAGGGGGACCCCTACAGGGAACTCATGGTCCAGTGGGAGGAGGTAAACAAGTAACCAGAGGTATGAACTGAGACCCAGCAGACCTTAGATTACCCAGAGGGCAATTGATTCTACCTGGGGTAGGGGTGGGTAGGATGGGTTAAGGTAAGGTAGGGCAGAGATGGGGGCTGTCGGAGTTGGGTCTGGGCAAAGGAAGTAGGTGTTCAGCAGGCAGAGAAGGTAGGAAAGACACATCAGGAGGAGAGCAGAGGACCAGAGGCAGGAGGCAGCTTGGGGTGTTACAGGAGTGGAACAGGAGGCGGGATGGGGTCTCGAGGGGGAGGAGGGAGGTGGGAGAGATCAGCAAGGACAAAGTTGCTTGAATGCAAGGGGAGAGACTGCAGTGTGGTCAGGTGTCAGGGCATGAGCCAAGGAAGCTTAACATCCGTGTTTACAGAGAGAACGTGCTGTGTTCCAAGCGCTGTTCTAAGAACCTTGAATAATGATGGTCCTTGCATCAACACTATGAGGTAGATATTGGCATTGTGCCCATTTCACTGATAAAAGCTAAGGCACAGAGAGATCAAGTAATTTTCCCAAGATTATACAGATCCTAAGTGTTGGCAGCAAGTGTCCCATCGCATGAATATGCCACAGTTTATTTATTGACTCCATATGGACATTTGGGTTGTTTGCATTTTTTTTGCTATTACATCTAGTGATGCTATGATGAGCAATTTTGTATATGTTTCTGGGTACATATGAGCAAGAGTGTCTCCATGGAATATTCCTGGGACTGGAATTGCTAGATTATAGGGTATACACACCTTCAGCTTTACTTAAACAATTTTTTTATTTTAATTTTCACTAAAGTTTTTTTTTAATTTATTTGAGGAGAGAGAGATAGAATGTAAGAGCGGGGGGTGGAGAAACAGGCTCCCCAATGAGCAGAGAGCCTGACGTGGTACTCGATCCCAGGACCCTAGGATCATGACTTGAACTGAAGGCAGATGCTTAACTGAATGAGCCACCCGGGCGCCCCACCAAATGTTTTTTTAGAGTGGCTGAAACAGTAGATAGTTCCACAAGCAGTGTGTAAAGCAGCTCTTCATCTGCACCAACACTTGAAATTTATGCCAAAGTGAGAATAATATGTTACAGGGTTTTAGTGTTGTTTTCATTTATCTTGTCTTTCTTTTTTTTTTTTTTAAGGTTTTATTTATTTATTTGACACAGAGAGAGAGACCCCACATGTACTGACACAGGCAACAGCTGGCAGAGAGGGGCAGAGGGAGAGGGAAAAGCAGACTCCCTGCTGAGCAGGGAGCCCAACACAGGGTTTGGTCCCAGGACCCCAAGATCATGACCTGGACCAAAGGCAGATACTTAATTGACTGAGCCACCTAGGCAGCCCTACTTTGATTTTCATTTCCCTATTACTAAGGAGAATCCTTGCATACATTTTGGCTATTTCTGTTAACTCTTTTCCCCCAAATTTTATTTTGTGTGTTTAACTTTTCCTTATTTATCTGTGGGAGTTCTTTTTTTAAAAAAGTGTATTTATTTGAGAGAGAGTAAGTAAGAGAGAGATCGCATGAGTGTGGAGGGAGGGGCAGAGGGACAAGGAGAAGCAGACTTTCCTGCTGAACAGGGAGCCCAACATGGGGCTCGATCCCAGGATTCTGGGATCATGACCTGAACTGAAGGCAGATGCTTAACCAGTTGAGGCACCCAGATGTCCCTGTAGGAGTTCTTTATATATTTTAGATACTATTCCTTTGTCAGTTATATGTTTTGCAAGTATATTCTCCCAAAGTGTGGCTCATATTTTGCTTGCCTTATAGTGTCTATGGATGAGCAGAAATTAATTATTTAAAATTTTTTTATTGTAATAAAATATACATAACATACAACTTACCATTTTAACCTTGTTTAAGTATACAGTTCAGAGGCATTAAGTACCTTCACAGTTATGCTGCCAACACCACTATCCAGTATTTTTTTATCTTCCCAAACCTAAATCCTGTATCCATTAAATAGTAACTCCCCATTCCCTTCTCCCCATTCCCTTCTGATAATCACTATTCTTTTTTCTGTCTCTATGAACTTCACTGTTCTTGGTACCTCATACAACTAGAATATGCCTCCGTTTGTGACTATTTATTTCACTTAGCATAGTGTCTTCAGGGTTCATGTCGTAGCATGTATCAGAATTCTATTCCTTTTTAAGGCCAAATAATGTTCCATTGTATGCATATAGTACATTTTGTTTATCTGTCCATGGACATTTGTGTGGTCTCTACCTCATCACCACTGGGAATAATGCTGCTATAAACATTGGTGTACAAAGATCTGTTCAAGTCTGTGCTTTCAGTCCTTTTGCTCAAAAGTGGCAGTTGAATCAAAGTGGAATTGAAAAGAGGTAGAATTGCTGGAGAAATTCCTAATGTTCATGTATCCTAATTTATCCATTATTTCACTTACATTATGTGTTTTAAGAAATCTTTAAGGCACGTAGTTGGCTGAGTCAGTGGAGCATGTGACTCTTGATTTAGGGATTGTGAGTTTGAGCCACATGTTGGGTATAGAAATTATTTAAAAAAAATAAGAATAAATAAAAATCTTTTAAAGAAATTCCTTTCCTATCTCAAGATTATGAAGATGTTCTTGTACATTGTATTGTTTTGCCTTTCACACTAAGGTCTATAATGTACCTAGAATTAAATTTTGTTAATGATACGGACTATATGTTTTTTAGATGGATACCCAGTTGTTCCAACACCATTTACTGAAAATCCTGTCCTTCCCTACTTATAGGCAATGCCCTATTTGTCACAAATCATGTTTCAGTGTATGTGGGATTGGTTTTTGGTCTCCCTGTACTCTTTTCAAAAAGTTTTCCCTTTGCTAATATTATAGAATATTAATTATAGTATCTTGTTAATAATTCTTGATGTCTGGCAAGACAAGTCTCCCATCTTTGTTGTTTTCAGGAGGATCTTTGTTCTTACATTCCTTTGCTCTTTCATATAAGTATTAGATCAGCTTGTCAATTTCCACATACACAAAAACCTGTTGGGATTTTGACTGGAAAGATACTAATCTATAAATCATTTTGAGGAGGACTAATATCTTTACAGCATCTTTACAGTATTGTTAAGGTGTGAAGTATTGTATAATATGTCAATCCATGAACATGGTATATTCCTTTATTTATTTTGATCATCTTTATTGTCTTTCAATAAAGTTTTGTATTTTTTCCATCAAAAATATTGTATATCTTCTTCAGGTTTATTCCTAAATACTATATTTCTATATAACTTGTTATGGAAAACTTCAAATATCTGCAAAAATAGACTGAATTGTAAGAAGGGCTTGGCCACCTCACCTGGTTTTGTAAATAAAATGGAACACAGACACAACTATTTGTTTACATGTTATCTATGACTAATTTAATACCCCAAAGGCAGAGTCGAGGGGTTGCAGTGGAAACCATATAACCAGCAACCCTAAAATACTTTCCTTCTGGTTCTTTCCAGAGGAAAATTGCTAGGCCCTGATGTGAAATTTCTAGTACTCATCACCCAACTCTACCAGCAATCTGTTATTTTGTCTGAAAGTTGATAATAGTTCCAATAATATCACCTAATAGTCATTCAGTATCCTAATCTCCGATAGTCTTAAAAGATTATTGTTTTTATGCTTTGTCTTTTAAAAGTCAAGATCTAAATAAAATACACACATTATAATTGGTTAATATGCCTATAAGTCTCTTTTAACCTTTGGTTTTCTCCCCATATCTTTTTTTTCCTGTAATGTGTTTTTTTAAAAGATTTTATTTATTAGAGAGAGAGAGCATGAGTGGGTGGGGAGAGGCAGAAGGGGAGGAACAAGCAGACTCCCCGCTGAGCAGGAAGCCTGAGTGAGGCTTAATCCCAGCACCCTGAGATCATGACCTGACCCAAAGGCTTAACTGAGTCACCCAGACACCCCACCTGCAATATATTTTTGAAGAAATTAGTTTGTCCTGTAGCTTACTGCATCCCCGTAATTTAACGACACCTGTTTCTCTGTCTTCTGTATTTCCCGTGAGCTGGTGTTTGAATCTGGAACTTTGATTAGGTTTGGATTCATAGTTTTCAGGCTGACTATTTTATAGGTGGTCACGTGGTCTTTCAATCCAAAACCACATCATGTCTGATTGTACTACTTTATGTCTTTTGATGCTTATCATAAAATGGTAACTTTTAAAAATTGCAGTTTCTAACTGTTGCTGGTGTATAAAAATGCAATTAATTTTAAAGAAACCTTGCTAGATTCTTTTATTCATATAATTTACCTATTAAAATTCTGTTTTCTATGTAGACAATCATGTCATCTGAAAATAATGACAGCTTTTTTCTTTCCTTTCCAATTTTTGCATATTCTCTGCCCTCTTTCCTTACTGCACTAGGTAAAACTTCCAGTATAATGTCAAATAGAAATGATAACAGAGAGCCTTGTGTTGTTCTGGACCTTATAGGGAACGCGGTCATCTTCACCAGAATATGTTCGCTCTGTTTTGTTTTTAAGATTTTTATTTATTTATTTGACAGAAAGAGTGGGCCTGTGCATAAGTTGGGGCGGTGGGCAGAGGGAGGAGAAGCTGACTTCTCACTGAACGTGGAGCCTGACACGGGGCTCAATCCCAGAACCGGAGATCATGACCTGAGCCAAAGTTAGATCCTTAACCAATTGAGCCACCCAGGCACCCCTGTTTGCTCTATTTTTATATATATGCTCTTTATCAAGTTAAGGAAGCTTCCTTTTATTGCTGGTTTGTTCATTATTCTGAATAGACAGTATGATTGATCAAATATGATTTCTGCATTTTTGAGAGAATATGATTTTTATTCTTTAATTTTTTATTGTAGTAAATTTAATGAGTTGGGTTTTTTTTTTCATGTTAACTCAGACTTGCATTTCTGGAATAAACCCAACTTGATCATGTTTCTCTTTTTTATATTTTTTTAAATTCATTTTATAATATTTGGTTTGGGATTTTTGTATTTCTATTGATGTATTAATTAGCCTGAAATTATTTATTCTCATTTGCCTTCTAAGGCAGGCAGGTTTTTGCCTCATAGAATGAATTGCAGAGTGTTTTCTCCTTTTCTGCTTGCTGTAAGAATTTGTATCAGATTGGGATTATTTTGTTCTTTGAACATTTTGGTAGAGTCACTGTTAACAAAGCGGCTGGACTGGTGTCTTCTTCTTTTTTTTTCTTTTTTTTTTTAAAGATTTTATTTATTTATTTGACAGAGAGAGATCACAAGTAGGCAGAGAGGCAGGCAGAGAGAGGAGGAAGCAGTCTCCCTGCTGAGCAGAAAGCCCGATGCAGGACTCCATCCCAGGATCCTGAGATCATGACCTGAGCCGAAGGCAGCGGCTTAACCCACTGAGCCACCCAGGCACCCCGAGGACTGGTGTCTTCTTTAGGAAAGATGTCTCCTTACTGATTAAATTTATTCTATGTTTATAGGTTTATTCAGTTTTTTTTTTCTTTGAGTCAATTTTGGCAAGTTATATTTTTCTAAAAATATATCCATTTAATCTGAGTTTTCAAATTTATTGGCAAGTTGGCATAAAATGTTTTTTTTTAAGATTTTATTTATTTATTTGACAGAGAGAAACACAGCGAGAGAGGGAACACAAGCAGGGGCAGTGGGAGAGGGAGAAACAGGCTTCCTGTGGAGCAGGGAGCCTGATGCGGGGCTCCATCGGAGCCTGGAATCATGACCTGAGCTGAAGACAGGCGCTTAAAGACTGAGCCACCTAGATGCCCCTAGCATAAAGTATTTCACGATAACATCTTATCTTTTTAATATTGATGCGTTCATGATTAATCATTCTGGATGTGAAGTAGTTTTGTCATTCCTCTTTTCTTAATTTTGTCAGAGAATTGTCTGTTTTGAGTCTTCTCAAATAACTGATTTTTGGTTTTGTTGATCTTTTCAATTGTATGTTTGTCTTTAGTGTCATCTTTCTTTCAATTTATGTTCTTATTTTATAAAATCTTAAGAATTATGCTGAGTTTATTAATTTTCTTTCTTCTTCCTTTCTCTTAAAATCATTAGAAGCTATAAGGGAACCTGTAATTATCACCTTACCTTCACACAGAGACTCTAATGCATAGTTTTATTATCATTCAATTACTACATTTCATAATATTTATTATAATTTGTCTTTGACTTACATATTATTGTTCAGAAGTAAGATTTTTTTTTTAAGTTTCCATTCCTCTGGGCTTCTTTCATTTCTTCCTCTCTTTATCTTTGCTATTGCTTTCTAGCTTGATCAGAGTGTGGTGTGAGAAGGCAATTTTTTTAAAAGATTTTATTTATTTATTGACAGAGATCACAAGTAGGCAGAGAGAGAGAGAGAGAGAGAGGAGGAAACAAGCTCCCCAGCGAGCAGAGAGCCCGATGTGGGGCTCGATCCCAGGACCTGAGATCATGATCTGAGCTGAAGGCAGAGGCCTTAACCCACTGAGCCACCCAGGCACCCTGAGAATGCAATTTTTATCTGAGTTGTCTGAAATGGCAGCCGCCAGCCCCTTGTGCCTATTGAGCATTTGAAATTTGGGTGGCCAAAACTGAGTAAGTGTAAAGTACACATTGAATTCAAAGGCTTAGTACCAAAAAAAAAGTAAAAATCTAATAAATTCTTCTTTTGATTACATATTGAAATTGTAGTATTTTGCATACGTTGAGTTAAATATAAAATTAATTTTTTGAGGGGGTACGTGTAGAGGAAGCGGGAGAGAATTTTTTTTAAGATTTTATTTATTTACTTATTTGTCAGAGAGAGAGAGAGAGAACACAAGCAGGTAGAGCAGCAGGCAGAGGCAGAGAGAGAAGCAGGCTCCCTGCTGAGCAAGGAGCCCCATGCAGGACTCGATCCCAGGACCCCAGGATCATGACCCAAGCCGAAGGCAGCAGTTTAACAAATTGAGCCACCCAGGTGTCCTGAGAGAAAGAAATATTAAGCAGGCTCCTCACCCAGGGTTGAACCCGACAAAGGGCTTGATCTCAGCACCCTGAGATCATGACCTGAGCTAAAGTCAACAGTCGGACGCTCAACCGACTGAGCCACCCAAGTGCCCTTAAAATTAATTTAACTTGTTTCTTTTTACTTTTTTTTTTTTTCACGTGGCTACCAGAAAACTTGAAAGAATGCATACAGCTCATGTTTATACTTCTATTGGGCAGTGCTGGTGCAAAAAGTACCAGTCTTTTGAAATTTGTTGAGGTCTGCTTTATGGTCCAGGCTGTGGTTAATTTTATCTATCACGTGTATCCTTGAGAAGAATATGTATTTTTTGTTAGGAAAAGTCTTCTATATATGTACACGTCCTCTATATGTACATGATGAAGTTTTTAAACTGTTTTTATCAGGGGCACGTGGGTGGCTCAGTCAGTTAAGCCTCTGCCTTGGGCTCAGGTCATGATCCCTGGGATGAAGCCCCAGGTTGGGCTTCCTGCTCAGTGGGGAGCCTGCTTCTCCCTCTCCCTCTGCCCCTCCCCCGCTTGTGCGCTCTTGTTCTCTTTCTCTGTCAAATAAATAAATAAAATAGCTTTTATCAAATCTTTTTAATCTTTACTATTTTGTCAGCCAGATTCATCAACAGGGAAGTATATTAACATTTCTTCCTATAATAGTGGATTTTTTTTCTTGCAGTTTTGTCACTTTTTGCTTTATATTTCTTGAGATTATGTTATTAGATGCTTATCGTTTAGAGATGTGATAGCTTCCTGGTGAAACTGCTTATCTTTATGTAGTGAGGTCTTTGCTCCTAGTTATTTTTTTCCTTGAAGTCTGTTTTGTCAGATATTAATATGGCTATGAAGCTTTATTTTGCTTGGTATTTGTCTGTTCACATATTATTCTATTTTCTTCTTATACTCTTTTTTGCATTTTTTTAAAGATTTTTATTTATTTGACAGACAGAGATCATAAGTAGGCAGAGAGAGGGGGAACCAGGCACCCTGCTGAGCAGAGAGCCTGATGCGGGGCTCGATCCCAGGACCCTGGGATCATGACCCGAGCCAAAGGCAGAGACTTTAACCCACTGAGCCATCCAGGCACCCTGCATTTTTGTATTTTAGAAGTGGGTCTTATAAATATCCTTTAATTAGTTTTTTTTTTTAAATTTTTAAAGACTTTCTTTATTTATTTGACAGACAGAGATCACAAGTAGGCAGAGAGGCAGGTAGAAAGTGGGGGGGAGCAGGCCCCCCACTGAGCAGGGAGCCAGGTGCAGGACTAGATCTCAGGACTCTGAGATCATGACCCGAGCTGAAGGCAGAGGCTTAGTCCACTGAGCCACCCAGGTGCCCCAGGTTTTCTTTTTTTTAAAGGCCTAATTTTTTGGTATTTATCTCAAGGATTGGCCCATTTTCATTTGTTGTAGCTACTCATTTATTTGAATCTATTCCTACTGTCTTATTTTGAGCTTTGCATATATACCCTGCCTTTTCTATACCTTTTCCCCTTTTATTGCCTCCTTTTAGATTGATTCTTTTTTTTTTTTTTTAAGATTTTTATTTATCTGAGAGAAAGAGAAAGAGAGATTGAGAGAACAAATGGGATGAAGGGCAGAGGGAGAAGCAGATTCCTTGCCGAGCAGGGAGCCGGATGCAGGACTCCATCTCAGGACTCTGGAATCATGACCTGAGCTTAAGGCAGATGCTTAACTGACTGAGCCACCCAGGAGCCCTGATTATTTTTCCTTATTCCTTTTTTATCCCTCTAGTAGTTTGGAATTTTCTATGCCCTGTTTATGTTCTTTTGGTGGCAGTTCTGGAAATTTTAAAACCAATACCTAACTTGTCAAAGTTGAAAGGTAGTTACTACTATTACCTGCCTCTGAAATGACATAAGTACCTTGGGATGCTTTAATTAAGTCCAGTTAATTACATTTAATTGCTTTAAATGCACCTTCCCAATATATGTGCTATTATCCAGTAAATTGGTCCTATCTTATTTTTAATCCCCCAATTACACACTGTTAAGTTTCATATGATCAATGTTCATATAGATTTAACAACCTGTTTGTTATTTTCTTTGCTCAAAATTCCTCCTTGCATCTCGGCTTTTCTCTCAGGTATTATTTCCTTTTATCTGCCTCAAGTTCATCCATTAACATTTTGTTTCTTGTGGGGCACCTGGGTGGCTCAGTCAGTTAAGTGTCTGCCTTTGGCTCAGGTCATGATCTCTGGGGTCCCTGGGGTCGCTGGAGTTGCCAGGATCAAGACCCCTGTCGGTCTCCCTGCTCAGCAGGGAGTCTGCTTGTCCTTCTCCCTCTGCCCCCTGCTCCTCTGCCCTCTCTCTTTCTCACTCAAATATATTAATTAATTTAAAAAACCATTTTCCTTCTTGAGAAAAATAAAATGATTAAGAATAACAATAATTCTCTTGGTTTTCACTAGGATATCTTTGTCTGATCCTCATTCTCAAAAAATATGTTGTATGGGTCCCCAGTTGATAGTTATTTGCTTTAAGCACATTTGGAAATACTATTCTACTCTGTTTTGCCTTCCATTGTGACTGTTGAGAAGTTAGTGGTTAGTCTAATTGCCGTTCCTTTGTAGCTAAAAATGTCTTGGTGAGAAGTCTTTATAGCATATGGTTAAAGGTGTGGCCTCTAGAATCAGAGTGCCTGGATTTAAATCCCAGCTCTTTGGTCTGGTAGCAGTGAGACACTGAGCAAACTGATTAGCCTCTGAGTGCCTCTGCGTGCCTCAGTTTCCTCTTCTGTGAAAGGGGGACGATAATAGTAATAGTACCTAAGCTTATAGGGTTTTGGTGAGGATTAAATGAGCTAATGGAAAACAGTCACAGGAGTGGGGGCACATTTTCAGTGCTATTAAAGTGTAAGCTGTCATTTTTTCTCTTTATGTTCTTAGGATCTCCTCCTCACTGGTGTTGGGCAATTTCACTACGTGGTACCAAGCTGTGGCTTTACTTTTTCTTCTCCTGTTTGAGATTCACTGAGCTTTTTGAATCTGTGAATTGTTGTCTTTTACCAATTCAGGAAAAGTCTAAGCCATATATCTTCACATCCTGCCTCTGTCCTGCTCTCTCTTTTTTCTCCTTCTGGAACTTTAGTCAGATTTATCAGTCCTTTTCACTCGTTCACCGTGTTTTCAAAGTCTCTGTGTTTTGAATACTCTGCATCATTTATTTATTTTTTAAAATATTTAATTTATTTATTTGAGAGAGAGAGAGGGAACCCAAGCAGGGGGAGTGGGAGATGGAGAAGCAGGCTCTCTGCTGAGCAGGGAGCCCGATGTGGGGCTCCATCCCAGGATCCTTGGATCATGACCCGAGCCAAAGGCAGACGCCTAACGACTGAGCTGCCCAGGCAGCCCTACTCTGGATTATTTAAAATGTTTTCTAGTTCTCCAACGTATTCAGCTGTGTCTAATAGGCTATCAGACCTAGATATGGAGTCTTATATTTTCATGATTATCCCATTTTTATTTCCAGAAGTTGTGTTTGGTTCCCAACCAAATCTGCTTGGTTATTGTATAATATCGTTTTGCCCTTCACTCACATGTTTGACTCCTTCTTTTGTTTTGTTAAACATGTTACCCATATTTTGAATTCTAGTCTGATAAATCCAGCATCTAAAGTCTTTGTCTTGGAGCCTTATAAAGCTGATGGACAGGCCCCCAAGACAGGGGCCAGTTAGAAAGTTTTAAGCCATGGAGGGCTGTTCTTAACGTCTTTCCTGCTTTCCTTCCCAGATATCCTATTTTCTGCCCCCATCCCTTTGCCTCAATTTACTTTTTTGAAAAGCTGATTCATCCCCATGATTTAAAAAAATATATATATGGGATGCCTGGGTGGCTCAGTTGGTTAAGCAGCTGCCTTCGGCTCAGGTCATGATCCCAGCGTCCTGGGATCGAGTCCCACATCGGGCTCCTTGCTTGGCAGGGAGCCTGCTTCTCCCTCTGCCTCTGCCTGCCACTCCGTCTGCCTGTGCTTGCTCTCGCTTCTCTCTCTATGTCAAATAAATAAATAAAATCTTTAAAAAAAAAAAAAAAATTAAAAAAAAAATAAGTGAAAAGCCTCTTTTCCAGCTCCCTGTCCCTTTCCTACTGGCAGCCTCTGTTTTTAGGTTTATGGATACTTCCAGAGATATTTTATGCAGATTCAAGCAAATACAAATTTAAAAATTCTTTCTCTTTTAACACAAATGGGAGCACACTACACACATTGTTCTAAACTTGTTTTTTAATTTTAAAAAATATGTTTCTGCTTATAAAAGAAATACATGCTCATTTTGAGTAACATAAGTACCCAAGTGTCTACAAGCGGAAACTGAAAGTCCCTCTGGAATTTCATTCCCCAGAGATAACCTGCCTTTTGCGTCTATAAATACATATTTACATAAATGGGCCTTATGCAACAATACTGCTCTGTAACCTATTTTTTTCCCTCCAAATAATACACCCTGACATCTTTCCATGAATCTTTCCGCATCTGTCAGTGCTGTCCACATAGCCCGCAGCTCAGTGCCTGGGCTTGAGTCAGACAGAAGTAGGCTCGAGCCCTAGCTCTGCTGCATGGTAGCTTCAGGACTTTTCAGATCCTCTCTGACCCTCAGTTTCCCTCATCTGGAAAATGGGGGTAGAAATGGTACATACTGTATGGTGTTGATCTGGGACCCGGAATAAGGTCTTGTGTGATGTGTTTCCTTCAGGGCAGCTATGTTATAAGCCTCCCATGAATGATGTATTGATTTTGTTATGACTCACTCTACTCGGTGGCCAGTTAGAATCCGCAGGATGATATCTGATGGTTTATTAATCATTCCCCCTTTGATGGACATCGGAGGGTACGCATTTATTTTTTTGTGGGGGCTTTTTGCCAATCCTGTGAACACTGAACTATTTTACCTTTGTGTGAGTGTCTTCTTGTGAACTCCCTCCAAAGGGGTCACTGGTCCTCTGAATCCTAACCTCTGCCTCCTTTCTCTCCAAGGAGGAAATGGAAATGCCCCATGGGGTGAAGCACGTGTGTTACGTAGGTTTTTGCTTTTTCTTACTGCTCTTCTTCCTCCCTCTTCTCAGGTCTGGGGGGGTGGGATGGGTCTTCCTAGAGGACCTAGAGTTAATCCTGCCCCCCCCCCCGCCCAACTCTCCTCCAGAGCATGGTAGCACTCCCCACCCCTGGTGGTGCTGAACCTCAGACTTCCAGTTTTCCCTGACCTTTGGAACCTGACCATTCATGAGAATTCATTCAAAGATTAGATTTCAGACCCTACTTTCACAGTAGTTCCCTGTGGTTTGCAATAAATCAAAAGAATCAAAACATACTTGAAAAGGGATAAAAGCCTCAAGTTAGAGAAAAGGGGGAAGGGAAGGGGAAATCTTGTATGACAACCTCTCACCCTCTGCCAATCCTGGAAAGGTACAACTGACTGTTGGACTCTAAGTTAATGCTGAGCTTCCTGGCAGCCAGAGCAAAAAGGGGGAGCAGGAAAAGACCAAAAACCACTCTACCTTGAAATGCTTATAAGCGGCTGGAGTGAGCGGGGAAGGTGAGAGGATGAGAATGAAGACCAGCTCCTCTCCTGGCATAGAGACCCTTGCAGTCTGCACACATTTCTTGAATGCTACTTCGTGTCAGTCCTGTTCTAGGCATTGGGAATATAGTGGGACCAAGACATCCATGCTCTCTCCTCCTGCTGCTTACAGCACAGCGAGGAGAGAGACAGTAAGTGGGTGCAGAGGAAGTAAGCACTCCAAATGGGCCTGTGATGCTGCTGCTCCTTGGTTCTTAGGTGCTTTCCTCACACCCCCTCCCCCCGCAGCTTGGTTCTGGGGCAGTGCTCCACCTCCTGGGGGCCCTCCGCCGTGGCCAGGCAGGGGAACTGCAGCCCCCAAAGCTGGAGGTGCTGGAGGACATGATGGAGGTCAGCTTAGCATCACCTGTCCAGAGACCCAGAAGGAAGGAAAGGCCCGTGGCCCAAGGCCCTGCCAGGTGCCAGGTACAGAGCAAGTTCTTCACATAGACAGTGTTCCATCATCCCTGCCCAGGGACGCTGTCACACCTGCCCATGGTCACACTGAATGTGTTAGCCAGAGACGGGGGTTAGACACCCCCCTCACTTGCCTGCTAGCCGGGTCTGTGTGCTCTTTGTCCAGCGCTCCTGAGCTTGACTGGAGCAAGGGAGGGGCCGAGCCTTCAGCGCATTTGGAGGGGGAGCAGTTGCTGACCTTTGTTCCTGGCTGACCAGCATGTTCTACCATCCGGAGGTCCTCTAGCCCCCTCCCTCTGGAGGGATGGCATGGGCCCCTGGTGGCCTCTGACTTCTTGTGCTGCCGAAGCCATTCCTTTCTCTTTCAGGAGGGGGCTCCTGTGTGTGAGGCCTGTGCTGAGTGTCCTGGCGTGAGTGCCTCTCTCCCCACCGCCCCCCTGCTGAAGCAGGCAGAAGCTGGGGAGGTGATAATGGGGGGAGCAGTGCCCGCTGGGGCTGGGAGGCTACTCCCAGAATCATGGCCTCAGTTCCTCTCCCCTTCCGGGCAGTCAGCGGAGGCTGAAGAGGAGGAGCCTGGTGAACAGGACGGGGGAGAGGACTCAGGTGAGATGCCAGGGAGGGAGCCCTCCCCGGAGCTGCTTCTGGCCCCAGCCCCTGCTAGGACTCTTCTCTCTCTTGCCCCATCCCCCAGTCCCACTGCCCGCCGTCCTTCCACAGAGGGATGGGGCTGCTAGCTGCCCGGGATTGGACCCAACGGCTCAGGTTCCTAAAGTTGGGAGCCCCCAACCTTGCCTACCTGAACCCTTCAGCATTGAGTCGCTCCTGCCCCTTGCTCCTCAGGCATCCCGTGGGGGTTTGTGACTCTTTCTCTCTCTTTCTCCCTCTCCCCTCATGCAGCTCAGCTTTGGCCCCAACAGGAGAAGCTGTCCCTGGATGTCGGGGTACGGGCTATGGTGGTCCATGCCTTACAGGAGGTGCTGCGGAATCGGTAAGGACTCGCTCCCCACTTCCCTGACATCCCATGTCCTGAGAGCTGTCCTCGCCTCCCAGGCCCATGCTGCCATGTTCTCAGGGCTTCTGAGTGTGTGACGAACCCCATTTTGTAGCTGCGAGCTCATCTGCCTGCACAGCGAGCTGGTGGAGAGGTGACATTTGAACCTGGGTCTCTCTGGCTTCAAGGTCACGCCCTCCCCTTAAGCCACTGCTGCTGCTCCTGTCCTTGTGGTTGCCACCCACAGCAAATGATGTCAGACACAGTGAGACTGTGCATCTGAGGGCTCTGAGCCCAGAGCTCTCTTTTGCAATGGTGAGACCAAGGCTCAGAGAGGGTAGGACTTGGTAAAGGCCACACAGCAAGTCAGTGGCAGAGTCCGTGTTACACTGAGGGCCAGGGCTCAGTCCCCTGCCTGGCTGCTTCCTTCCCTTTTCCCCCAGGCTTCCTCCAACCCAGTTCCACTGGCCAAGGATAAAGCGTGGGCTGATCAGTCAGATCTTGCTTTGCCGCTTATCATGAGGCCTTGGGCAAGCACCTTATGTTCTCTGAGCCTTGCTCACCCCATCTGTAAATGGAGAATGAGAATATGGCTTGCTCACAGAGCTGGGGTGAGAATGAACGCGTATACATAGGGAGATGCACAGAATAGGACCCACAGTTGGTCCAGACCCTGCCCCATACTTTCCCTGTCCGTTGGAGGGCCTAGATCACTTTGCAGGCTCAGAGCCGTGGCTCCCGCAGCCTCCAGGACCTCCCAGATCTGGTGCTGAGTGAGGAGGTGGTGGAGGGCATCGCTGCTGGCATTGAGACAGCCCTCTTCGATCTGACACAAGCCACCAGCTGTCGCTACAAGACCAAGTACCGCAGCCTGCTGTTCAACCTGCGTGATCCCCGGAATCCGGTGCGCGGAGCTTGGGGGCAAGCCCAGACCCTCCCTTGGAGGCTCGAAGCCCAGGCAGGATATTGGGGTGGGGGGTGCTTCTGGAGCAGTGTGGTGCAGCCCCCATGCCTATCTCTGCAGGACCTGTTTCTCAAAGTGGTTCGGGGAGATGTCACCCCCCACAACCTGGTGCGGATGAGCTCCACCCAGCTGGCCCCCCAAGAGCTGGCCCGCTGGCGGGACCAGGAGGAGAAGAGGGTGAGCTGTTGGGTTAAGTCAGGATAGTTGATGTGGGAGGGATCCAGGGAGGGGAGGGCCTGAGGGTGCAGCAGGGAGACAGAACAGAGTGGGGGGGTGCAGTGAGATTTGGGGAGTACAAGACAGAGATAAAAAGGAGGAAATGGAAAGAAAGAGCAGGAAGACGAGGAGAGAGAGAGAAACAGAGACAGAGAGACCTCTCTACAAAAAAAATGGACAAGAGGCAAAAAGGAAAAGGCCTGGCGATGGAGAGCTTGGTGGAGTGGGGACCCTTGAGAGGTGTTATCTTCCATTTGCTTTTCTGCAGAGCTGGGCTGTGGGCAGGGGTGGGGTACTGGGTGTGATGGTCTGGGGTCTGGAGTCCAGGATTGTCATCCATCACTGATGGGGCTAGACCCCCCTGGGATGTCTCTGTTCCCACATCAGCATCAGAAGCCCCAGAAAAGTCTTCCTGGTGCCTCAGGCTGGGGGAGGGACCCCACAGCCCTCATGCTTCACAGTCATGTCCTCATACAACCCATGTCCATGGGTCTCTTCCGTCCTGGGGACAGCTCGGGGGCAGGGAAGGTATGGGCACTGAGCTAACTTTAGGGAATGCTTGCCGGTGGTCCCTGACAGAGAGGGGGCTGATCTCAGAGTAGGCTGGTGGGGCGGGCTGGGCTGCTGCGGCCTCCGTTCTGGAAGATACTAGGCTGATTAGATCCACCTGGAATCCACTAGGTGACTCTGTCCACTGTAGGCTGAGCTTCTGTCCAGGTACCTGTGGGGGACCAGGAGCAGGACCAGCTACATATCTTGTGGGGGGCAGGGCCAAACAAAAATGTGTGGCCTTTTGCTCAAGAAGCAGTAAGAATTTCAAGATGGCAACAGCATGAAGCAAGAGGCCTTGTGAAGGGTCGTGGCCATGTAAGCGCGGGAGCCCTCAGCTGCGAGGCGAGCCCCGCCAGGGAGGACGGGACCTCCTCCAGGCTTCCAAGAAACATTTCAGATAAGATGACATTGATCAACAATAAGAATGACAGGTAGCATTTACTGTGAGCCAGGCTCCAGTCAAGCATTCTACATTTGTCGTTTAATTTAATGCCCTTAATTTAATTCCTCGAAATCAGATACATGGAGGCTCAGAGGAGTGAAGTGCTTGTCCAAAGCCACACTGCCTTGGGGGGTCTCTAGTCACGACTGAGCTGATGCTTCCGAGCCTACACTCTTCCCACTGCACCATGTTCTTCCCAAGCCAGAGGGTGGGGCACAGTCAGAGGCAGAATTGACTTGTGGGAGAAGATGAAGCCCAAGAAGGCTTGTTGGAGGAGGCAAGGCTCGAGTTTGGAGGGCGAATGAGTGAGCTCTGGAGCAGTAGGGCTGAGAGGGGAGGGCTTGTTAGGCATGGGAAACAGTGGAAGCAGAAGTGTGAAGGGAGAGGAAGGGGTGGCCCAGGAGGGGGTCCGCAGGAGAGGGACCTCCCCGGGGGAAAGTGAACACCTGGGTTCCTTAGCCTGGGACCCCCTGATCTGGCTGAGTTTGGGCTACTCCCCCACCCCACCCCCCGCTGTCAGGGCCTGGAGATCATTGAGCAGCAACAGAAGGAGTCCTGCAGCCTCCCGGCCTTCAAACTGACCCACAAGGGTGAAGTGGAGATCCCGCGGGACGTGGACCAGACGCTGACCCTGGAGGACCTGGTGGTAAGCAGCCGCCTGACCTGGCACTGGGGGCGGGGAGGTGGGGTGGTCTGGTGCCCAGGGTCCCACTCCTCACCTTGGCAGCTGGGTGGCCTTGAGCAAGTTGCTGGGCCACCGTGAGTGCCAGGGTCTTCACAGCGAACAAGGGTATGGTCATTGCCACAGGGGTCCAGTGGAACACGGGGCAGGACCGAACCCCTGGGACTGGCCTGTCCTCACCTTCTCGGTGGTCCCCTCCTTCTGGCCCAATGCCAAGTCATCCCATGGGAGTGAGAATGAGTCTTATCACTGCTGCTTTCTCCAGCCCCAGTCGTTTTTGCCAGATCTCTGGTTGGGAAGCAGGAGGGTCACACTGTTTGAGTCAGCGACTGTTTTTGGATATGAGGAACAGAGACCTACTCTCTTTGGTGGCAGGACTTTGGGGTGCTGGGGGCGCAGAACCAACCGGAGCCCAGGGCTGTCACTACACTCCCCTTGCATCGCTGGGGATCTGCTCCTTCCTCCCTGTTGCGCGCACCCCCCCCCACCCCGCCTTCCCTGTCTTGCACACGGCCTGTCACCATGGCTCAGCAGCCCTCAAATCAATGAACTCATCACCAGCTCAGCCTCCCGCAGATGATCAGAACTCCCCCTCGGCTTATTTCAGTCACTCCCGGGAGGCTGGTCTGGTTTGGCTTAGGTGTTCGGTGGCTCAGATGCTCACCTGCCTCTAATAAGCTTTGTGTCCTGCAGTGGACAGTGTGGATGGACCCCGTGAGCTACGTGCTCTCAGTAAATGACAGTGAACGTGACAGACAAAAATCCCTGCTCCCTCCCACTGCCTGCATGGAAGGGAGTTCCCAGCAAAACCAATCTGTATTCCCCAAATAAATGGCACCTAAGTGTCGAGGGAGGAACTCGAAAACCCAGAAAGGAGCCCTCACCGGGGAGAGAATGGCAGAGAAGCGGAGAGGGGAGTAACATGTAATAACATCTTCACTCTTTATCCAGCCCCACTGTATGCCCCTTTGACAAACAGTGCCTCGTTCAGATCTCACAGTGACCTACGAGGTGGGTGATGCCAGTTTCCTGGATGAGGAACCCAAAGCCCTGTGCCCAGGGTCACTTAGTTGGTCCCAGAGGGGGGCTGTGATTTGAGGTATGTGCCTTGGTGCTACTCTGAAGGTGGTTTATGAGGCCAGAGTGGAGCTTCTGAATCTTTCAAAACCTTCCTAAAGCTATGTTTGGTTTGTGTTTATTTTTTTTTTTAAGATTATATTTAATAGAGAGAGAGAGAGTGAGAGCATGCGCGTGCCCTAAGCAGCAGGGGGGAGGGGCAGAAGGAGGAGGAGGCTCCCCGCTGGTAGGGAGCCCCAGGTGGGGCTTGATCCCAGGACCCTGGGATCTTGACCTGAGCTGAAGGCAGACCCTTAACTAACTGAGCCACCCAGGCGTCCCTGTTTTGTAGTTAAAGCTATTTCTGTTGTGAGGGAAAAAGGTGATTTGGCAGTGAGCATCAAATCTTAAAAATGTTCATTCTTGGGCTCCTGGGTGGCTCAGTTGGCTGAGCAACTGCCTTCGGCTCAGGTCATGATCCTGGAGTCCTGGGATTGAGTCCTGCATCGGGCTCCCTGCTCAGCAGGGGGTCTGCTTCTCCCTCTGACCTTCCTCCTCTCCTGCTCGATGGCTCTCATTCTCTCTCTCCAATAAATAAATAAAATCTTTTAAAAAAAAATAAAATAAGAAAAAAAAATGCTCATTCTCCCTGATTCTGCCATCTGCTTCTGAGAACTTGTCCCGAGGACAGAGATGAAAGCTTAGGAAAGTGCTCTCTGCATAAGGATGCCCTCAGTACCGTTTGTAATGATGAAACTCTGGGAATGACCCCACCATCCAGGAGTGGTGGCAATGCACATATGATGCCCCTCTCCACCCCCCACCTCCCCCCGCCCCGCTTACTCAGGTGCTGGGCAATACGACAGGCATCTCTGCTGTAATTCAGAGATGCGATGAGGATACAAGCGGAATATATGATCCCAGCTTTTTTACTCAAAGGACCCCCGTACCCTGTGTGTAGGAAATCTGCTACAAGGACAAGTGTCTCTGAGTGCTGGTGCCAGGGGTGACTTTTCAGTGATTTTCAAATTTTCTGTATTTTCCAAATTTTCTCCAATACCTTCACCGTATCTCTGTAATAAAAAAAATAAAAAACCTTATCCCCGAGGCTCCCTATGGAATGAGAGCGGCTGCCTTCTCTGGCACCTTGCCAGCCCACTGCTCTCTCCTCCTGTGCTTCCTAGGGACCCATGGTGTCCATAGATGACAGCCCACCAGCCCTGGCAGCCACGTCGAAGGCCACCAGAGAGCAGGACGAGGACACCACGGGGCATCACGAGCACCACTTCCTGGACCCCAGCTGCCGCATCTGCCTGGGTTGGTGGGAGACCCGACGGGCTGGGGCAGGCTGGGGCTGAGTGGGGGCTCAGCAGCAACAGGGATCCATGGCCTGGGGAGAAGGTGGCAAGGTGGGCCTATCTGTGTCCCGGGTGACCTTGAAAAGAACCCAGTTCAAAGCCTGGCTCCAAAGCCCTAGGCTGGCTTCATCTAGCCGCCTGCCTGTCAGCTTCTGCTGCTGTTCTTTGTAGACTGGAAGCCCTCGTGTGAGCTGCCAAGCTCTTTCAAAGCTACTACAAGGATAGGGGACAGTATCTTCGAGAGAGTTCCAAGCCCAGCCTTTCCATCCTCTCCAGAGACGCCCCAAACTAGGGAGAAGCCTCCCACACAGCTCCAGGACAGGTGTGGGGCTGGGACTGGGAGGGGTCAGCGGGGGCGGGGCGCCCACCTGGGGGGCAGAAGACACAGTACGGCCTCTTCTTTCTTTGTGGCCTGGGGCAAGTCCTGCCTCTTCTGCGAGTCTCAGTTTCCCCATCTGTGCAGTGGAACCAGTCATTGCCACCTGCTGGTTCCCCCCACAAGTGCTCCAGCACCCACATGGGGAACACAGGGCCTTCTCTGAAAAGTAGGGAGATGGTGACGAATGGCCTGATAACCTGCTCTGTCTGGGCCTCTCTGTCCCTCTCTCTAGGCTCCAGATGCCTGCCGGGCC
This sequence comes from Neogale vison, assembly GCF_020171115.1. Classification (NCBI taxonomy): domain Eukaryota; kingdom Metazoa; phylum Chordata; class Mammalia; order Carnivora; family Mustelidae; genus Neogale; species Neogale vison. The sequence continues at coordinate 23,932,074 of NC_058092.1, read as the reverse complement.
CACAAAGGCTCTGCCCAGCCAGCCGCCCTGGGAGGGAGCTTTGGACATGTTCTCCATCAAGCGGTTCAGGGCCAAGGCCCAGCTGGTGTCTGGAAACAGCTGTCGGCTCCTCACGGTACTCCGGCCCTGCTCTCCAGGGTCGTCCCCCTCACACACCGGGAGTCAGCTCCTCAAACTGCTTTCATTCTTTGATTCTCTTACTCCCTCGTTCTAGAACTAGGCATTGGCACCTCTCTGGGCCTGGCCCTGTGCTGGGCACGGGGCCAATGAGACACCAGCCCCACTCCTGCGGAGACGCATGGGGGTCAAGGACTCCCTGTCATGTGAGAGGGCCCTGGGAGAGGAGTGTGGTTCCTCCCTGACCCCGGGAAGGGGGGGTTAGGAGGGATGGTTAAGTGACTGAATGGTCAAGCTGAACTGAGGGATGGGAGTGGAAAGGTCAAGGAGGGAGGAAGGAGCTTCTGAGGAGCTGCAGGGGTGGGTCCAGGTAGGCTGTAGGCCTCCAGGGACAGTCAGGGCTTCTCAGGCTGCCACTGACCTTCCTGGGGTTCTGGTATACCATCCTTGTCACTGAAGGCTGTGGCTTTGCCATGGCGGGTGTGGAGTGTGTGCTGAGTGGGTGGGAAGTTGGGGGCTGACTGGCTGTCCTCCCTGCCCCCCAGACCCTGCCTGAGGTGATCCGTTCGGCAGGCTGCATCCCCTCTGGTACTGTCTGGGAACTTTTGGCCAGCGTCTGCCCGGCAGAGGCCAAGGTAACTGGCATCCTCGGGCACCACCCTCTCCTCCCAGCAGGGGACCCCCAGCCCTGTGCTCCGTCTCTCTCCATGTCTGGAGCAGAGGCCTGGCTTAGGCTGTCTGGGTCTGGTTTCCCCTGTAATCATAGACACTCTGTGACCCTGGGCAAGTCCCTCCCTTTCCTCCTCTGGAAAGGGGCACATGCGTCCTCACAGGGTCGGCAGAGGTTTAGGTGAGGGCGGGGTGTTCGCAGGAGGAAAGGTTGGCTGCTCCAGAAGCCACCCTTCCTCCTGCAACTGCAGGACATCTGCGTGGTCAGACTGTGCCCGCACGGGGCTCGGGACACACACAACTGCCGTCAGCTCTATTCCTACCTCAACAACAAACAGCGCCACGGCCTGGCAGCTGTGGAGCACGTGGGCATGGTCCTGCTGCCCCTGCCCGCCTTCCAGCCCCTGCCCCCCAGACTGCGCCCTCTTGGAGGCCCCGGTGAGTGCCCCAATGCGAGAACCAGACCCTGTCTCCCCTCCCCTGTGACCAGCGGGGAGGGCTGTTGAAGGTCACCCTGGGTGTCCACGGAGGAGGCAAGCTCAGCTCAGCTCAGCAGGGAACTTCCTGACACTGGCACATGGAGTGACCATCATAGCTCTATATTGCTTACTGGGTGCCAGGCAGTGTTCTAGAAGCTTCACTTCTATTAATTTATTGAGTCCTCAGAATAACCCCCATCAGAATGCTGATGTCAGTTTCTCCATTTCACAGATGAGGAAATTGAGATAGGGAGAAAGCTGGTGACTTGTCTGGAGTCACACGGCCAGTCCAGAAGCAGGGCCAGGCCTCACAGCCGGGCGGCATGGCTGCAGACACAGGGCTGCTGACCACCACACGGACTGCCTCTTCAGCTGGGCATCCGGATTAGAAAGCCCTGGGGGGTCACAAGGAAGGCAGACACGGCGGGACAGAGGCAGGACCCACAGACAATCAAAAGCATTACCCAAGATGGGAAGGAGGGAGGTTTTCACTACAGTGGTCCTAGGCCAAGGTTGGCCGTGGTGCACAGGGCGTGACTCCAGCAAAGCCCCCCGGGGTGGAGGTGGGGGTGGGGGTCAGGGGGTTAGCTGCCTCCATTTCCAAGCAGAACACTTGGCCTTTCTGGGCTGCCGGTCCTGGGGACAGTGTGACAGACTGAACCCATATAGTCTTGAGGTCAAACCATCCATTGCCCTACCCTTCATCAGGGGAGTCCATTCCTGTGCCTGAGACAGGCTCACCCTCTTCTTACTGTTCCCAGCTTCTCATGGGCCCCCGTCTCACTGCTAGAAAGCTCTCCTTGGGGCCTCCTCTCCAGACCTGCTGCCGCCACAGTGCAGCTTCTGGGGACGGTGTGCTCTCTCCTACCCGCCCCTTGGTCTCTCTGCTCCCTCTTTCCCCAGGCCTGGAAGCTGCTCATTCAAGCCTGGTCCTGGCTGTGCTGCTCCCCAAGGCAGGGCTTCGACACACAGCGGAGTCCAGCCCTTTGTGGGGGAAGGTTCGAAAGATGGTCTCCTTCAACAGAAAAGTGGAGAGGAGAAGCTATCAGCCAGAGGACAGGAGTCCCAGCGTGGCCTTGAAGGGCTCCCCTTCCCCAAAGGGTGCTCCGCTGCCGAGCCAGGACGCGGGCAGCCTGGCTCCAAAGGGAATTTGTGCTTGGCACAGGCCTTCTCGAGGCAGGGAGAGACTGTGGGGAGAGCCAGAGGCCTGGCAGGGTCCTAGGCGAGGGCAGTGGCCCCCCAAACCAGGCTGGTGCCAGTCATGGCATCTCCATTCAGCAGCACCATCTGGCCCCAGCCAGCACCTCCACAGGGCCTCCTGTCCCCACCAGGCCCTGCTCCAGCATCTGGAATCCCTGGTGTCCATGAGCCACCAGCTCCAAGCCTCGCTGAGCTCCCCAGGCCAGGGGCTCTTTCCCCCAACCCCTGTCCAGCCCCCTGCAGCCCCTGGAATTCTTGGCCTATTTTGCCAGCCCCCTGCATCTCCAGAGCCCCCTGGCCAGGCTCCTGACTTTTTGGGTCCTACAGATGGAGCTGGTTCTGAGTGTACCCTCCCCAGAGAGACCTGAGCCTCATTGCCAACCAGAAGAGAGGCCTTGATTCCCTCCCCAGGACTGAATCTTGAGCTGTTCCCAGAGAGAGGGAGGGGCAGAGGAAGCAGGGGAGGGTCGGCTGTTTGAGTTGCTTGTTCTGCGGTCTGCTTGGTGTTGATTTTTGGTTCAATAAAGAGTTTGGCAAAGGTGAGGTTGCCTCTGCTGGCTAATCAGGAGAGATCCGGGGCCGGGCCAGGTGTGGGTCGGGGTAGGTGTGTCTGTGACTTTCTGTGCACAGATGTAGCAGAGCTGAAGTGCTGGGGATGGAGGGGGCAGCCCTGCCAGTTGCTTGCCTTGAGCTCCTGAACCATCACTGCACCCCAGGGCCCATCTGTTGCTGTGGTGGGTTCTGGAAGCATTTCTGGAAGTATTCTGAACTAGGAGGCAGTAGCCATGGGAGAGAGGGCAGGACGAGGGTGGGGGAGACAGAAATGAGGCTTTGGCCGGGGCACAGACACCAAGAGATTATTAGAAAAAGGAGAGCAAGTTGCAATAATTTTTAAATTTTTCAGTTATACCACCCCCCCATTGTTTTTCAGTTACCAGCAATTTTTTCATTTGGCTAGTTGGGTACCACCATATTTCCTCTGTGTCTCTGTGTCCATGTGGATCTGTGAGTGTCTCTGTACACATGGGCTTGTGAGCATGTGTGTGCCTCTGTGTGCATGGATGTCTGATAGTGTGTGTGTGTATGGGTGTCTGTTGAGTAAGTTAGGAGATCCATTTAGGATGATGCTTCTCTGCGTGTCTTGCCAGTTCCCAGAAACTGGTGCAGGAGAAAACCACGGGTCTTGGCCTGGGAAGGGGTGGATATTCAGGGCAGGCTGGGAAGCTCGTTGTGTTAGGGCCGGATGGCGCTACTTTGCCTGGGGCCTGGAGTGAGCTCCTAACAGCAGCTACAATTGTAAAGCATTTCAGTGTGGGGTGGACCCTGCACGAACTGAGTCTGGGGGCCCACCTGGAAACTAGCTGCCCCGTGGTTGCCTAACGCAGTGGGAAGAGGCAGGGCCCTGCTTACAGGAAAGAACTTCTGGCTGAACCCCTCCTCCCTCCTCACCCCGCCTCCCCGGTCCTAAAGGGGTGTATACCCCGTCCATCCCTCTGGAAGTCTATCAGTGCACCCGCCTCGCTCTGGAGCGTGCTGTACTAGGAAGGATGGGGCAATGGTTGTTTGGGGGAGCCCCTCTTCTCTGCCCCATGAGCTCTGCTGCTGCCCTACCCGCGGCCGACAGCAGAGGGGGCCCTCGGCCTAGGGATGGAGGTCGGGGCTAGCAGGACCAGAGGACGGACTGGGGGCGGGGAGAGGTATGGAATTTTAGCCGGAGGGACAGGAAGAGGGGCCCAGAGTGTGGTGCGGGGGCAGGTGGAGGACGCGGAAAGGGGACTGGACAAGTGCATCAGGATTGAGAAAGCGGGGTTCCTTCGGTAACTTTACCGACTCCGACGGGCTAGTGAGCGCCACAGCCTCTGTTCTTTATGTAAATGACACAAATTACTATGCAACCTGCAGCCTGATCTGAGTCGGCAACTTGGATCATTTACCTAACGCAGTTGGGACAGGTCAAGGGGAAGACGGCTGCGCACCCCTTCTCTCCAGGCCCAGGGCTTCCTCTCAGGGAGACAGGAGAGCGTATGCTGCCTTCTCAGGGCACTCAGGGAAGAGCAGGCTCTGTACTCTCGGCCGGGTCTTCCTTTCGGAGCTTCAGCTCCCCTCCTCCCCCCTGCAAATGGGGGCGATGACTCGGCCTTCCAGCACCTCGCCCCGCGAAGAGGGCTAGAGGTGGACCGCGAAATCCTGCAGCGTGCTTGGAGGCTGGGGCTGGACAGTACGACCTCCACCCACGCTTTGGCCCTAGTCCACAAGCCTCTTCCCTCGCCTTTCTTGCGGCGGAGGAGGCCAGGAGCAAGGATTAGGCGAGCTGTTGCTAGGGGGCGTGACCGGAGGTTGCTGGGCTCGAGGGACGTTGCTAAGCAACGCTGGGCGGGGCTCACGTTGCTAGGCCTGAGTAGGAGTCCCCAGGGACCGGAAAGGCCACCTAGCTCCCCTCGGCTTCAGTGCAAGGCGCGACTTTCTCCAGGCCTCAGCTTCCCCCGGACTGGACGCAGTTTCCGAGGGTCCTTCCGGTTCACACCCTCCGAGACTCCGGGGTCCCTGGGCTCTGGAGCGAGGAACCCTGGGTCTTTGGGCACGTGTCTCTGCGCTTGCTTGAGCGGTAGAGGGGGGAGGGGGCTCGCATTTGGGTTTCCATAGCAACCGCTCCTGTGTCGTCCCATTTCTCCCAAAGGTTTGAGCGGTAGCGTGTACAAATTTGCATATATCTGCATTTCATTAACATAGAGGCGGGGCCGGAACTTGTTTGGGCAACTATCCCGGGACAGTTCCCTTTGCTTCTCTCTCATCCCGCCCGAGGGGCACGTGGGCTGCGCATGCGTGAGTGTTTCGCTTGTTAATGTTCCCAGAATTGGGGTGGGTGGATGATCTTAATAGTGACCTCCCGTTCTGGCCCTTTATTGAACCATTAGCATGAATTAGTCCAAGTACCCTTGACCAGCACCCCCATGCAATGCCAGGCCTGGTTGGGATCCCAATTCTGCCCTCTCCTGTCTGTGTGGCCTTGGGCAAGTTTAGTTCCCCTCTCTATGGCTCAGTTTCCTTCTTTGTAAATAGGGATACTAATCCTTAATTCACCAGATGATGTGAGGATATGAAGAGATGTCACTTTTATATCCACTTATGCTGCTTCTGGCACACAGCAGGCCCTTAGTAATGGCTTCTACCCTTCCTTCTTAGAATCCAGCTCCTCTCAGGACCCAACCAAAGCAAATTAACTTCCTTTGCAGCGCCAGGCTTGACAACTAAACACCAGCAAGGACTTCCAGATGTCAGGATTCAAGGCACAGGATGAGGACTATTGGTTTGCCTGTTTGTCCTTGGAGGCTGGAGGCCAGGTTGGTGAAGCATGGACCCCCATCCCCCACCCATCACCACCCCCACACTCTCATGCACGTCCTTACACCCCTTCCCCTCCAGCCTCCATTTGTTCTGTACAGCCTCTTCAAAACCTGGAACGTCCCTCCTGGGTCTGACTTTAGCCCTACCTGCTCTGGCCTTCTTGCCTTCCTTTTTCCCAGAGTCCCCATAACCTTAGCCTTGACTGCTAGGGTCAGAGGTGAGGCAGAGGAGGTGGTAAAGGAGGAGAATCAGTTCCACTCTCTGTTGGTCCCTTCGTTCTCAATTAGGTTCACATAATTAAGATAAATGAGGTTGGCTCCTCTCCTGGGTAGATGAAGTTTGTTGGTGATGGAGAGAGAGGGTTGGAGCTGGATTCTGATTGGTTGATTGGCTTCCTGGAGGAGGTAGGAGTACATGGGGGCTATACCCTACAGTTGTAACTCTGACCGCTGGATGCAAGACTGCTGTCCGCCTGCGGATGGCAGTGGGCCAACTCCTTCCTTTGTAGCCACCTGTGCTCCACAGGTAAGGGTTCCAGGGACAGGCTGAGAGCCTGGCAGTGCCCGGCTGGCCCGCCTGTGTCCCACTCTGGGGGCCAATTAAGTCTCCATCCCTAGCCGCGCCGATTAACAGTTAATAAGGCAGCAAACACCTGCAGCTACGGAGGCGAATTAAGAGCAACAGTCGGCATAATACACAACCCGATAAGTGAGCAATTAACAACCAGAGAAAGATTAATAGAAGCAATTACGTCCTACTCGGAGTTCTGTAAATACGACTGTCAGTGGCTGAGGGATGCAGTCGAGTCCCGCCCAGCCCCACCCCAGGCCATAGCCTCTGCAGGGATGGGAGCCAGCCCAGCCAGCCTGTGGACTCCAGACCCCAGACCCATATACACATGAGAAATGTACACATGTGCAAACACACACACAGACATATATAGACATACATTTGCAGCAAGACAGTCCACATGGTCTAGTCACACAATACACAAGTCCCCTACTGTCATCCACAAAAAATGTGTTCATGGAGATACATGGAAGTCCTGCCAGAAATACACATAGATCCAGAAAAATATCCACAGTGTCACATAGAGACGCTTCCCTGTTTAACAGAGAGCTACAACCACACAGACTACGAGACATACAGTGGCACGTGCACAGATCTGGACATGTACACAGACACAGCTGTGTTCCCAGGGGGTTCCATGTGCACGTGGCACTTGCCCTCCTTTGATGCCAGCCTTGCAAAGGGTCATCCCTGGAGAGCTACAGCGGGGTATCAGACTGAGAACTGGAACCAGGGTGGGAAGGGACACAACACTTGGGAACACACACGCAAGCACATCTGCATGCATGTAACTCGAAGCATGCATGTCCTCGTGACTCACGGGCATGTGCTTGTGTGGAAACGCACATGCCTTCCATCTGTGTGCCTGTGTGAATGTTTGTGCGGCAAGATGGGTGCACGGGTGTGTGTCCATGTGCCCGTGTTCAGTGGAGCTGTGACCACCATGTGGATTTCTGGTTCATGTGTGAGGCTGTGCCACCACTCATGACTGGCTAATCGGGTGACTACTTCCGAGTGGCTCTATGAGTGTCCTGTGTTGTGGCTGGTGAGGGGAGTCCCTACAGGAGCTCCCCGGAGAGCCTGGGGGGTACCAGGTGCCGCCTCTAGGGAACAGGGCTCTAGGGCTCCTGGGGCGATGTGGTTTCCTTCACAGGGACTTCTGGCCCCTCTAGGGGGACTTGGCACCACTGAGCCTCACCCAGGCCGAGGGAGAGAGATGAGAATCATCAAGAAATGGACATGGAGCTTAATTTCTCCCTACTGAAAGCTGAGAATAGGTCCCTGTCCCTCTCCCACCTGTGTCTGGGGGCTTCCCATGGAAAACCTGCAGAGCCAAGACCCAAGCACCTCACCTATGGTCTGTGACATAGGTCGTCATACACAGAAACCCCAGACTACAAAGATCCAGCCATGCGGACACACAAACGTGGACAGTCATGAATACAAACATAAAACTCCACTCACGGTCACACCCAGACCCAGCCATCCACGCGCAGTCTTGCCACATGCGAAATCACGTGCACATGGGCACACGTGCAGCGCTGCTCACACACACCTGCACTCCCACGTGCCCCTACGCCCGGCACTCTCTGAGACGAGACCAGTGCTAAGCCTGAGGGCCCAGAGGGGCGTCCTGGGACAGGTTCCCCCACCTCCCCCAACACCAGCCTGGCCAGATGGTGGAGGCTGCCAGGCCCCAGGAGAGCTCTCTATCACTGCTAACCCGCCAGCTGACAGGCGGGAGCACTGAGGCCTGGCTCTGCCAGAGGGGGACAGAGGTGGAAATAAGGAGGTAATGAAGCTCACCGACACCACCCCCCTCCCCCCGCCCCACACCAGGATGAGGCCTGCCCCAGGGCCTCTCACTGTTGAGCAGGGAGGGGCTTCGGAGCTGGGACACGCAGACACAGAGATACAGGGGTTCATACAGAGCCATCCCCACATGCTTGGGCTTCAACAGGACACAGAACGACCCAGACACAAGCAGATGCCCCATCCCCATCTCGTGCCCACAGGTTCAGCTACGCCCCTCCCCAGGCATGAGCCACTCACCAAACCCTGGGCTTACTTTGCAGAAAGTCTGTCCAGACCCCTAAGCCCCCTCTGCCTTCTACCATCTAATGAAAGCAAACAGGAAACAGATCCGTGGGCCTCCAAAGCCAAGACGTCTTCTATAGGTCTGTCCTTCTGTTAGTGATTCCAGCCTTCTGAATGACTTTGAGTCATTTAATTTTTGTTTTTCATTCATTCATTTGTTCACTCATTCATTCAACCAGTAAGGAGATTAAACAAGCCATTCTATCCTGTCCAATGACCTGAATGTCCTGGCAGCCGGGCAGCCTGGCCTCAGGGTGTGGAGCTGGGGAGGCAAACAAAGCAGGAGGCTGGGCTTAGAGGGATGAGATAGAGGAGTGGAAGGGATGTCCCCATCCCCTACTTCTTCCATCTCTCAAAGTGAAAGAGAAGGTGCTTCTTCTGCAGCTGGAGGGAAAAAAGCCAAATCCCAGGGTAATATAGACAATAATAGCGAACGCTTGCAAGCCCTTTCTCTGTGTCAGGCGCCGCTCTAAGTGCTTTACGTGAATTAAGTCAGTTCTTCCTCCTAACAACTGCATGAGGCAGGTACTATTATTAACCCCACTTGAGGGCACAGGGAGGTTAGGTAGGTTGCCCAAGATCAAACAACTTATTGGAACCACCCCAAATGTTTAAAAAGCCTAGGGCAAGAATATAACAGGAGACCCCCCTAGAGCTCCCCCTAGACCTCTCTCTCCTCTTCACCCAGGGGGCTCTAGACAACAGTGCGAGGGGCTTCCTGTGCAGATCTGTGGATGCCCCACACTCCTGGAAAAGGCCACCCTCTGCCACCCATCAAGTCTGAGGAGAAGGGATGTGGGGAAGAGGACATCCGGGGCTTGGCTGTAGGCTTAGTGCTGCTGGGGCAGGGAATTCTGGGGTCCTGGGTTGGGGTGTGGTCTAGAAGGGGGTGGAGTTCCAGGTGGGCACAACCCTGTGGGCCTGTGGACCTTGAAATTCTTCATTCCATGCAGAAGAGGGCTGTCTGAAGTAGAGGCCCAGGGCAGCGGTGGCCTTTGCCCAGGGCTGAGATTATTGGGGCTGCTAAGTGACAGATCCAGGAGACCATCCCAAGAACTCTGGCTAGATCAGCTTTTAACTAGGTGGTGGGGGCTGAGGAAGCCTGGAGGCTGATAGGGGCGTGGGGGGTGCAGAACTAGCCTAGTTGTCCTTCCCCACCCACCCTCAGTTCTGCTCTTACCAAATTCAGGCCATTTCCACCAAAGGGATTGCTCTGTGCCCAGGTCCACGTGGGAGCCCAGGGCTCTCAATCTTGTTGCCCCTCCATCCTCATTCCCACTGACATCCCCACCCCTCCTGCTCTGGTATTCGGGAAGAAATGGAGGCTTCTGGGATTGAACGGAGACCAGCAACCTCAGTGCGTCCAGCTCCCTGCCTCTGTTTCCCTGACCCCCAAATTACCGCTCTATCTCCAGAGGCTTTTTCACACAATTACTCAGGCTAGGAATTTCGATCTCTGGTGCCAGCCAGACCCTTGTTATGCAAATATAGGCAAATGAGATGCAAACAGAGCAGTCCCAGATTAACAGAGAAATCCCCAGCAGCTGGAGGAGTCACCATAAGTCAGCTCACTGGAGCACGCTTCCCCCAACCCCCTCCTTTCCCAGTCTCCGTCCACCTGGATCCGTCTGGCCCCTCCCTGCCCAGGGCTACCACTCTTCCGCCTGATCAGGAGCTCGGTGCTCCGACACAGGGAGGGTCTGGCCAAGTGGGGACAGGAAGGCCCAGGCCCAAACATGATCTCCAGCTTGAGATCTCTGCCCTTCCCCCCATTTTTAAGAGAGCCAGACAGGGGTAGAGATTAGGGGTAAGGGCAGCGAGGGGAGCTGGGGAAGAGGGAGAACTCTAGTCCCCCCCCCCCAACGGAGAATTCTCACACACACACACACACACACACACACACACGAACACACGCCTGCAGAGCTGATGTATGACCTCTAAGAGGCACACGCATGCACACACACACAAACACACACACACTCATTCAGACACAAGCATCACACCTACCACCTCACAAATCTGGCCAAAGTCCACTCTCCCCTTTTCCCCCCAACACACTGTAAATTAAACCACTGACATCAATAGCTCATAGTGGCGGGGTGGGGGGTGGGTGTAGACTGTGTCTGTGATTCCTGGGGCCTGGAGGTTGACGGGCACTGCAGGTTGACGGGCACTGCAGGCAGGACCCCAGGTCTGTGTGAAGATAGAAGGGAGTAGAAGATCCTACTCAGGTCGTGACCTGGGGAAGGATGCTGGGGGCATGTGGGAAAAGACTGGCATGGGTAGTGCCCAGCGGAACCCCCCCAGTGGGGCTGAGGCTGGTGTCTGTGTCTTCAGGCACCGCCCAAGGGAGCTGGGCCCGCTGGCCGGCCCAACCAGCCCAGGCCCAACTTCTAAAAATAAGAGTCAAGAATCTAAGCTCCTGGTTGGTTCCGCAGGAGCCTGTTGCCTTGGCAACCCCTTCCTCCTGGCTGCCCCGTTTGGCTGCTGGTCCCTGTGCCAGTCCCCCGTGCTGGCCCCTCTGCCAGCCCTCTGCCTGTCCTTCTGGGGAGGGAAGAGCACCCAGGGGACCTGGGGGCTCCAGCAGAGCACAGTGGCCTGAGTGTGAGACCTGTGTGGGGCTGTGTCGGTGGCTGTCTGTTGGTGGGTGTGTGACTGTGTGCGCGACAGGCCTGTGTCGAACAGCCTGCGTCAGGCTGTCTCTGTGTATGTCTCCGCCTGTGACTTGACTCTCAGAATCCCCGAGGGTGACTGGGCTCTCTCTTTGTGTATCCAAGTCCATGTGTATGACGGTGTGGAGTATCAGGTCCTGAGGAAAGATCTAGGGGTGGCCATTCGTGTCTGCTCCTGCCCATCCCCTCCCCCACTCCCTGTGGGCTTTCCCTTAACCTGCCCCCCCCATGCAGGCTGGGAGTAGGGGCACCCAGTTGAGCCAGAGGTCAAGTGTGGTGACCTGGCCAAGGTCAGCCTCTTCCAGGGTGGGCAGCTAAAGATCAAATAAGGTCCAAATCTGCCCCTTTGGGAGACGGGGTGGGGGAAGGCACTCCTGAAACTGTGTGATCTAAATTTCTGAGTGTGTGCCAGTGTGTGCTCTAGTCACGGTCAGAGGCAGAGCCTTCCCTCCCCCACCTGGCTTCCCCTCTCCAATCAATCACCAAGTCCTGTCAGATCTCCTCATCATCACTGCTCTGGCTGGCTCCTCCTCTCTTCCTCTCTGCCACCCTCACGAAGCCCAGGCCAACCCCTCCCTCACCCAGGCACTGCCACAGCCTCCCAGCACTCCCTGCGTTCCCGGTCAAGGTTGAGCCTCACCCTCCCTCCGGTGCCCCATCCCCTCCTCCATTCTGCAGTCCCAGGGATGGTCCTTCCAAAGCCCAAGTTGGATCCTGGGAGGCCCCTGCTTGGGACCATCCACTGACTGTGTTCTCAGGGCAAAGCACCAGCTCCTCAGCCTGGTCTTCTATGCCTTCCCCAATCTGGTCTCTGCTCACTGCCTAGGGTTTACCTGTGCCCCCTTCACCCAGCCACACAAATGACTAAGTTTCCACAAGAGCTCAGGTTATCTCTTGCCTCTGTGCCTTTAAATGTGGTTTCCTAGGCTAGAACCAGTCTACCTTCCTTTGAGTAAGGCATTTGGAGTGTCAGCACAGACATCACCTCTACCAGGAAGTCTTCCCTGACTGGGCTTAGGAGTATCTCTATGCTCCTGTGACATTCTCCCTCCCCCCCCCCCACATTGCATGTATTTTTGACTTCTCTCCACAAATTTGGAGATTTAGAAGAAACAGAAAAATACCGATTGAAACCAAAAAATTACCCACAATCCTCTCAGATTAACTCCCAGCTTATTTCCTTCCAGACTTTCTATAAATGAATGGATTAAATTTTTTTATAGAATTAAGAGCATCCTATATGTATAGATTGGTTTAACTTGTCATTACACAGTGAGCATTTTCCCAGGTTATTAAAAATTCTTCAAGAACATGACTTTTAATGGTTGCATAATATTCTTACATATGGATATATCATAATTTATTTAACCAACCCTCCACTGCTATACATTTATGTTGGCTGTGATTTTTCACAGTTATAAATAATGGTAATAAGTATCCCTTTGCATGGTTCTTTTTCAGTATTCAATTATTTCTTGGATAAAGCTCCTAAAAGTAGATTAACAGGACTAAGAGGTCTGTTTTGTTTTGTTTTGATTTAAAGATTTTATTTACTTATTTGACACAGAGAGAGAGACCACAAGTAGGCAGAGAGGCAGGCAGAGAGAGAGGGGGAAGCAAGTTCCCTCCTGAGAAGAGAGTTCGATGCAGAACTCAATCTAAGGGCCCTGAGATCACGACCTGAGCCAAAGGCAGAAGCTTAACCCACTGAGCCACACATGCACCCCTTGTTGCTGTTGTTGTTGTTGTTTTAAGATTTTATTTATTTATTTGTCAGAGAGTGAGAGCACAAAAAAGAGGAGCTGCAGGTAGAGGGGGAAGCAGGATCCCTATGATGCAGGGCTCAGTCCCAGAACCCTGGGATCATGACCTGAGCTGAAGGTAGACGCTTAACTGACTGAGCCACCCAGGCATCCCTAAGAGGTCTGTTTCTAAAATTCTTGACAGCAAAGCCGGATGGCCTTCCAGAAAAGTTGTTTTTGGGGTATCTGGCTAGCTCAGTTGGTAGAGCATGCAACTCTTGATCTCAGGGTTGTGAGTTTGAAACCCACATTGAGCTTACTTAAAGAAAATGTAAGAAAAGTTGTTCTAATTTACTCCTCCGTCAGCGGAGTCTGAGAGTGCCCCAGATTTCAGTTCACATCAACACTGGTGCTGTCTCTAAACAGACACACACACACACACACACACACACACAACTGTATTAATTTCAGTAGGTAAAACTGCATCGTATTGTTGTTTTAATTTGCATGTCTTTGATTACTGGTGAGGATAAACCTTTTGTATTTTCTCTTTTGTGTCACGCACAGAACACACTGAGCTATAATTATATTTTTACATCCTGCCTCTCCCTCACCAACCTCAGCTCTTGAGGGCAGAGACTGTTTGGGTCCAATTCTCTGTATCAGGAGCAGAGACAGAGGACACATTCCCAGAGTGCTAGATGGATTGAATTGAAGACTCTGTCTTCAGCCTGAGCTTTGACATTGGGCAGAGCTAGGGTCAAGCTTAGCTCTGAGACGTGAACTTGGGTGAATCACTTTGCTTGTGTGGGTCTCAGTTTCCTATGTTAAGTGGGTTTGAGTGAGGATTAAGCAAATGAAGAGTGTGAAGAGGCATGTAAAGCGTTGTGAGCAGTGGCTGTTGTTTGAGATCTGCTCATGTTTTGGATGTTGGCTTCGCTGAGGGAGGAAGGAATGTTCAGGAAGAGTTAACGCCCCACTCCCAGAGATGAGATGGTACCCAGAAGCCTGGTGGTTCAGAGGTGGGCAGGGAGCTCAGAGCAAAGTGTCTGGGCAAGACTGGGATGGGTCATGATAGCAGACAGGCCTAAGTTCAAGTTTGACTGAGACAAAAGCGGTTTGTGCTCTTGACTCTGAGATAGAAACTGCTGGGTTTATTTACACCTGACAGATGCCCACTAAACAGAGAGGGAGAATACCTTTGGCCTGGCAGCCCAGCATCTCTTTCTGAGATTGGCTCTCTGCCACAGGGAACGTCTTGGAGACAAACCCTAGCTGGGGGTGCCCTCACCCACTCTGGCTCAGGACATGTTCCAAGACAGACACGCACAATTTCTCTGCACATTACGAGCCTAATGATACTGTCACTCGAGTCTGGAAATGAGGAGAAATCGGCTTTTTCTTGGTAATTAACGTGAGTGATGGGCCTTGAGATGGAGTGGCGGCCCCCCAAGAGAGAACCAAGCTCTCAGGGAAAGTCAGCCAGGTCATCCCCCTGCCTCCAGGAAGATCTGAATTCTGTCCCTGGCCTCTGCACGGTCTCCTTTGGAGAAGCCAACCCCCACCTCCTGCCGCTGTCCCTTCCCTGTTGCTTATTTCTTTAGAGATCATTTTAGGGGCTGAACACTGATGGTCAGCAGCTTCCTCCGTGAGTCTGCCCATAAGCCAGCATGCTGCAGTTCCATTTGCTGTGCCATTGCCATCACGAGAGCCGCCTTTTTATTTTAAGGGGGTAACCTTAGCTTAGTAGGGGTTTCCTCTACGTCATTTGCTGAAAGCAGAGGTGAAAACAGCTGGATAAGAATGGGTTGAAGAGAGGTAGTCCAAGATTTGGGTGGGTGTTCGGGAAGAAAACCTAGAGGGATGGGATCTGGGCTTGGCGCTGATGAACAGGGGGTTGAAAGCAGACTTAGCTTTCCTTTCTAAGTGCAGCATCCACCAGATTCATGAATATTTCTCTGGGTCTCTGCCTCAGTTTCCCCGCTGTCCTCCAGGGAAATTTTTTTTATCTCATCCCTTCGTCTTCTCTGTTCCTTTGCTTTCTGTGCTGGATGAAGGAGACGCAGAGTAAATCAGCTCCAGGCCCTACCCGTGAGCAGCTCCAAGCCCGGTGGGACAGGCCAACGCTGATACCAACAGCTTTGATGCAGAGTGAACAGTGGCACAGAAGAAGGTGACAAAGGGAACCTGGAGGAGAGACGAGTTGGTGCTTCCTGGAGGAATCTGGGAGGCAGAGGTTGGGGGGCCTGGCAGGATGCATTTGGTAACAAAGAAGGGGTGTTGGGACAGCAATCCAGGCAGAGGGAACAGCAGAGTCAGAGGCTGGGAGATGGGAATGATGGGAACAATCAGGAAACGGAGTCTAGTTTCCAGGACACACCAGGTGGCTGGGGGGGTAGAAAGGGAGGGAGGGAGGCTGGATAGGAAAAGGCAGTGAATAGTGAGGTGGGGTGCTTGAACTTATCCTGAGGGTACCGGGGAGCCATTGAGGGTTTAAGCAAGTGAGGAATCTGATTTGTTTTGTTCCTTAGGGTGATCACTTGGGGGAAAATACAGACAGGAGATGAGGGGCAGGACTGGCAGCTACAGCTACAGTCTCAGTGGTCCTGGACAAGGGCAGCGGGTTCCAGTGATGTTAAGAGGGGAGACTCGAGGGGGCCCCATGGCAGCTGTAGGTGGGATGAGTGGTTGCTGGTGGCCGCAGATTAGGACACAGCATGAGTCTCTGCATAGTCCCCTCCTCTTCCCCTGAGCCCCCAGGCCTCCAGGAGCGTGCTTCAATCAGCTGTGGCTGCAATGGCATTCCCTGTCTGACTGTAATTACCCACCTCAGCAGCCTCGGCAGCCTCGGCAGCCTCGGCACCCCCCACCCTCTGCATGAACCTGTGCTCTGGCCTAAATGCTTTCTCCATTGGACCTGAGCTCAAATGACCTGCTCAAGCATCCAAGCCTTTAACCAGTGAATTCCTGTCTCCCATTGCGCCCCATCTTCTCAATGAAGGTGGTCTTGTCTGCTTCAGCTTCCCTCTCCTTACTATCCACTCTTCCTCCCCCTCCTCTCTACCCTACTCTTAGCAAAGGCCTGGGCAGACCATGTCATCAACATAAACAGCGCTTAAAGATCCTTAAAGGAGAACTGCAGACTTTGGCCCGGGTCTGGGGCTGAAAGCAGGCAGCTCCCCACCTCCAGGGGCTCCAGGAGGCCCAGGCTGGGTGAACGGTCTTGTGTGCAGTGATCTCCCCCCGGCCACTGGAGCTGTTGTTATTGCTCCAAATTAGGCACCAATTTGCCCGTGTAATTGTTTGCTAATTGGCATGAAATCCTAATGTAATTAGTTGGACCCCTTATCGGGGAGCCTGGGGAGCCAGAGGCAGTGGGGGGCCGCTGGAGCTGGGAGGGTCTAGGAGGCTGGGGAAATGTTCTGAGAGAGGAGGCCCTGAGCTGCCATCAGGGCTGAGATAAGGAATTCGAGAAATGGCAGAATCTCACAGTACAAAGGGCCTTTGGAGAGCCAGCAGTGGCTGCCTATCTCACAGATGGGGAGACTGAGGGGAAACCCCTGGGAGCTGGTGGCAGAGCTGGACCAGATATCCACGTCACCTGTCTATAATGACCACAGCCATAGCCTAGTTGCGGGTCGGTGGCACAGCACCCCCCCCAAAAAAAAGAGAAGAAAAGAAAAAAGGGGGGCCCCCTCTGAGAAGGAGGCTGGAAAGTGGGTGAGGTTGTGGATACCAGTCCACCTTTTGTAGGAAATGCAATGCGTAGACGCCTAGGAAGAATGTCACACAGTTGAAGTTTATGAGAGCCCGTTGTTAAATGTTTGGGAATTTGCCAGCCAGTGGACTTCACATCGGGGCTGTTTAAATTGACCCCAATGGGAGGATTTACACCATGGAAAGCGGCAAATGCTACAAATCAAGGCTGTGCCTCCCCTGTCCCTCCCCAGGGCCAGTTGTTTGACAGTTAACAATACACCACCAAAACCACCTGAAACGTGCTGAAGGAGCCTCAGAAATTCTGATCCCATTAGGTCCTGCAGGAGGCTGTCCCTCCAAACCGCAACACAGGGGGAAATGGAGACTCAGAGGCCACCTGGGAAATCTGCAACCTTCCAGACTCTCAGTCCAGGCTCCCCTGCTCCCTGGGACTGATTCCTGCTGCGGGAGCTGCTGAAGTGAGAGGAAAGAAGCTCTGAAGGTAGACAGGTTGGCTCTGATGGTCAGGAAGGCGGCAGAGGGAGGCCAGAGGACTTCCTGGTGGAAACGGGCCTGCCTCTCTCCCAGGCAGCAGGGTAGACAGGCAAGTGAGGAGAGACTGTGGCCCCGAGGAGGATGGGAAGGAGGGGAAGCTAGTACCAGGACCATTGTGGGGGTGGGGATGCTATTTTGGCCATACGGTCCCCATCCTTGTTCCCCATCCCCAACAGCCATTCTCCCAGAAACTGACTCCACACCGTGGGCTCCTCCCCGTTCTCCTCCCTGTCTGCCATCTATCCTTAATCTCTCCTGCTGCAGCCACTCCCGCGCCTCCATTCTCCCTCATCTCTATCTTTACCCACATCTCTCCTGTTTCCTGGGCCCTGTCCCCGGATGTCCTGAAGGCACCTCAATGCAGTATGTCCAAAATAGAAATCATCCACTTCCCATAAGTCTTCCGTGTGTGAGGGAATGGCGCACTCCCCCTCAGGACCTTTGCACTTACCATTGCCACTATCCAGACTGCTCTTCCTCTGCATATCCCTCACCTCCTTCAGGTCTCTGCTCCCATGGTACCTTCTCAGGACAGCTTTCCTGACCACCTCACCTAGAACCCCCCCCACCCCATTTTCCTCTACCATTCTCCTCCCCTGCCTTCTTACCGGACACTATTTTCCTTCTTTGTACTCACCAACATTAACCTTCCGTGTATTTACGCTTTTGTGTCTGCCTCCCCTCCCCCACTAGGCAGTGAACTCCACATAAACTCAGGAGTTAAGTGGTCAGGTTCTAGAAACTCCTTGAGGTCCTAACTTGTATCCATTTCACCCTTTCTCTGCCAGACTGTTCTATTTTTTTTTTTTTTTTTTTTTTTTAAGTAGTCTCTATGCCCGATGTGGGGCTTGAACTCACAGCTGGGAGATCAAGAGTCACATGCTTCACCAACTGAGCCAGCTGGGCGCCCAAGGGCCAGACACTTTTAGTAAGCTCTCAATAAATATTTGTTGAATGAATAAATGAATGAAAGAAAGAATGAACGAGCCTCTCACCATTCCTCTTCTCCAATCCTGGATTCCTCAAATCCACCTTCCAGCTGCCCAGCTGTTTCTCCTTAAACAAACTTGACTATGATGTTTCCTATCTGAAACCCTCCATAGAATTTGGTTGCTTTCAGAATTAAACCTACTTCTGGTTTAGCTTACAAGGCCCACAGGGATGTGTTTCCTGCCTCACCTCCAGCTTCCTGTGTCCTTCCCCACAACATAAACACAGACGCGTACACACACACACACACACACACGCACGCACACCCATGCAGAGAGCTTGGGTATACTATTTCTGCCTCTGTATGGTGCTCTTTCAGCCCTTAGGTGGTCCTCTACATTCTGACTCATTTCTTTCCCTTTCTTTCTTTCTTTTTTTATTGAGTTGATAGTGGTTTTGGAGTCGCCCTTGGTGCCAGGCCCCTTGCTGAGTCTTCCTGGGAGGAGTCAGTGCATACCCCTTCTCAAAAACGCTCCCAGTCCTGCAGAAAAGGAGGACCTGAAACTGGCATCCCTCCCTAGTTCCTAATTTGTTGTCCTCTGGGCATCCTGACAGCACCTGCCTGTTCCAGCCAGGACCCTGGGGTACCTGCCATGAGAAGGCAGTCCCTGGCTCCTACCTGCCTCTGGCTGCAGGATGGCACCTTATAGGAATGACCAGGAATAACTGGATTCGGGTCTTTATGCCTACATCTCCACCCCTGGTTTCTGAGAGACTGGGTGCTGGGTAAGCACGGTCAGGGCCCAACCCAGGGCCTGACAGAGTAAAGGGAAAACAAAGTGACTTCAGGCTGCCCCTTTTCCCTAGGACTTCTGAGCTTCCGCCCTCTTCACCCCACAGGGTCCAAAACCCAGGGAGGGGTGAGTTTGTTCCTGTGAATGCAAGATGTGCCCATGAACTTGCCTCTATCTCTGGGTGTGTGTGTGTGTGTGTGTGTATGCGTGTGCACACATGCTCACTCACATGCGTGCCTTCCTGGCTTGCACCAGTGGGCCTGACCCTGGGGTCGGTGTCAGTGGCCTGGCCCACACTCCCGTGTGTGTTAAGTGTGCCCGAGAGCGTGGTCTGGTGTGTCCGAGTTAGGGTCTGTGTGTGCTGGTGCCTGTTAGATGGCAGCCCGGGGGGTCCCTGGTGGTCCTGGCCTGAGTCAGCAGGGCAGCCACAGGACAGTGACCATCTCTCAGCGGCACAGGCTGGTGGCCAGCCACGACGGAGGAGCTGCTCCAAGCCCTCCAGGGGGAGAGAGAGCGTGAAACAGGCGCCACCGCTCCGCCCCTCGGGCTCACGGCCCATCCTCTTCGGCCATTGCCTCCCGAGAGCCCATTGAGCGACCGCGGGTCGGTGAGCGGGGCCGCTGCAGCGGCGGGTGCGCGGGGAAAGGCTGGGGGCGCCTTCGCACGCGGCTCTCGCAGCCCGCGCCGGCTCCCCAACCCCTGCCCCACGCCGGGCCGCTGCACACTCGCACAGACACTCATTCTCGTTCGCGCCCATGCTGGGGGTCCCACAGTGACACAGAACCCCCGGCACACGGAGGCACGGACACCCTCGCAGCCTCACGCGGGGCTGGACGCGGTCATGCTCAGATGGACACGCGTTCCTATAGACAGACGCCCGCGTGGACTCACAGGTGCAAACGCGCGTCCACACGTGGGCACAGACACGCGGACACACCCTCACAGCCCTGCAGACGTCCACTCGGTGACACAGACACGCGCGCCCAAACGCGTGGCCATGCTCGCAGCCACACGCAGGGCCTGGGGCACGGATACACACACACACACACACACACACACACACGGTCGTGCAGACTCGTCCTAAAAATACACACTCGCAGATGCAGCGCCGGCCCGCAAGCCCGCGCAGACACGCGGCTGTGGACGTTCACGGTGACAGAGCCCCCGGCCGCTCAGGCTCCCTGGCACTCGCACTCGCAGCCCACGCGGGGGCTGGAGCGCGCCCTTCAGAGGCACACACAAAACACGCTCACCCAGACACACACCACACACGCAGGCGCGGCTGGGCCGACACACCAGCCCGGCACACAGGAGATCGCACAACGCAGACGCAGACGCACTTGGGCCCCAGCAGCCTTTGAAATTCAAATCCGCGCTCCCTCCCTCAGCCCGGCGACCCCGCGGCCCCGCACCTCGCCGCCGCCCTGCTGGCTCCAGCCTCATTACGGCCGCCCGCCTGGAGCGGAAATTAAAATTCATTTCAGGGGAGACCTGGGCAGCCTCGCCGGTAGGGGTCTTTGTGAGAGAGGAGAGGAGCAGGGCGCCCTAGCCCTAGGAGGAGGAGCCCCTGCGCTTCCTGCCATGCGACCTTGACCTGTGGCCGGCAGTTTCTGGGTTCCCTTGCTCCCCCCCCAACCCCTGCTCCCCCTAAGGCAAGGGCAGAGCTGGACAAGATGGCTGGGAGTGGAGAGCACGGCCAGAGGTCTCAGCCTTGGGGTAGGAGGAGGCTTCCTGGGAGACATTAGCTTACAAAGTGCCCGGAGGACAAGAACAACAGTGTCTTTGGTACAGATCTGTAGATACACACTATGCACCTATCCACACCCTCATCTGGGCACCTGAAGAGGACACCCAGGGCCACAACCACCCAGAGCCACGCACTAAATAATGCCATATACAGTGCTTACCCCGCACCCCACCTGTGCCTGCCAACACCCCCCAAATACACACAGGGAAACACCACAGGCTGGCACAGACACCTTCCAAACACTGACACACAGAGGTAGTCACACACAGACCAGCAAATGCCGTGTTCCCTGACTCATACCCCGCCAAAAGGCACAGACAACACGCCTGAAAACACTTCCTCCCAACCACAGGCTCAAGCACGGAATACAAAGAAACACTACATTCTGGTTGCACACACACTCCAACAACCCTAAACCCAGCCCTATCGACACACCCCACATTCATTAGACACCGAGCAGAAACACAGACGCGGGTGACCCGTGCCTGTATGCATTATATACCATACGTATACACAAACAGAAAAATTGTGCGTGAAACACCACACACCCTGCTTACAAAGGCAAAGACACACACACACGCACACACGCACACACACAGAGCAGAGATCCCAGAGCCAGGCCCAGGCTTCTGACGTACGAGGCCTAAGCAGACACACACAAAACCTGTGCACAGGCACACCACAGACACACACACAGACTCTCTCCCCACGCATTGACGCACACAACCACCCACACGTGTACCCGAGCTCAGCCCCACTCACTCCCACTCTGACATGCAGAACACCGGCTGGCAATGCACCCCGGGGCCTCGCCCCTCCAACCGCAACATTCAGAGCCTACCCCCCAACCCCCTGCCCCCTCCACAGGGCTGGCCCCCAAGCCGAGGACCCCCCCACAGAGATCAGAGTTGTGTCAGGTTTGGCAGTAAGAGCTAGAAGGCCCACCCTCTCACCCAGCGGTGACCACTTGACTGCCTGCATGAGGTGACGTATGTTCTAGCAAAGGAGACGTCCTCCTGGGGCGTGTCAGCAAGGAGCATGGCTGTACCCGCCGGGGAGGTGTGTGCGTACCTGTCCACGGTCCTGTGAGATGTCCTTCCCAGCACCCTCAGCCACGTCGGTTGCCTCCCCCAAATCTGGGTGTCCTGCTTCAGCCTTTCCTTAGAGCGGGCAGGCCCTGGGAGTCAGACCCCTCCAGATCTCTCATCATGAGGGGGCTGGTTCTCCCCGGAAGATCAGCTCTAATCCTGAACTAAATTGTTTGCCACAGTCGGTGCTTGGTCTGTCCCCCCGGGGAGGGGGTGGCAGGGGGAAGAGGGAGAGGCAAAACTAAGGCAGGGCCGTTCTGAATGACGGGGGCGCTTGGGTTCTCCTGCTTCCTCCCTCTAAGCCATGTTTCTCATCTGGGAAATGGGGGTGACCATACCGGTAGAAGGGTTTGTTGTGACAATAAGTTAAAAGCAGCTGGCATGGCATCAGGCCCACAGAGGGGCTCAGCAGTATGAGCTGGTCCCTCTAGACCTCTAGGTCGCCCCCACCCTTGCCTGCTACGCTCAATGTGTCCTGCTTGGCATGAACCCAGTCCAGCTGGATCCAGGTGGCACAGAGCCCGGGGGAGAGAACATGGGGCATCCCAGATGGTGGGGACACACTGGCCCCCCACTGCCGGTGTGCCCCATGCCTGCCAAGTGGCCCAGACCCTCCTTGAGGGATTCCCCTTCCCTTTCCACCTGGGCAGGAA
Organism: Neogale vison; assembly: GCF_020171115.1. NCBI lineage: Eukaryota > Metazoa > Chordata > Mammalia > Carnivora > Mustelidae > Neogale > Neogale vison. Next base: position 23,909,717 of record NC_058092.1, on the reverse strand, counting down.
GCCGGAAGCAGCTCCTCTCAGGCACCTCCTCCCTCCACCGTCTGCCTGTCACCAGCGGGGGTGGGGGGGTGAGGGGGGAGAAGTATGGGTACAGGGGACCATGCTGTCATTTCTGGGTGTCCAGAGCGCTTGCGGGGGCTCCTTGTCCTTAAGGCCTACAGCAGGGGAGTGTGGAATTAGGTCTCAAGGAGAACTGACCAAGGGGGAGAGCGTAGGCTTCCACCTGGCAACCTGGAAGGGTCGCGTCTAACCCTAGCCTAGAGCAGGACGTGACAGGACAGACAGATGAGCCAGACAGGTTCTCAGTGGCCAGAAAAATGGAGGGGGGTGTGAGTCCTGGGGTTGCGTGTTTGTGTGTGCATGTGGTTATTTATACACCTGTGTTTCCCAGGCACATGTATGTCTGGGGGTCAGTGACTGTGTAAGTGTATGAATGCGGGCTTGTTAGCACATGCATCCGTGTGTGTGCGTGTGTTTACACAGATGGGAAGGCAGAAGAGGAGTAGGGACTTCCAAATAAGGAGAGGAGGTGCTGCAGAGAAGTGGATTCAGACTCAGTTTCTCTGAGGGAATCCCACACTCACACCGTCCAGGTTCACTCCGCTGGCTTCCTTCACAGCAGTGATCTCAGCAGGTAAGAACTCCTCGCTCCCTGGGTGGGAGGGAGGGGGCGCTGGGAAGGCCTCAAGGTCAGAGCCCCATTCTGAGTCATCTTCATGTCCTCAGAACCTGGAACAGCTGCAGCCCTCAGTAGGTCTCAAAAGGGGCCACATGCCTGCGGATGACCCCTCCCAGGGGCTGCCATGGTGTGAGGCCTTCATCTTTTACCATCTCTTGTGACTCACATCAGCTCTGCTAGTTTGGCATCATTATTTCCATTCTACGGAAGAGAAAACCGAGGTTTGGAGAGCATACGTGACCTGTCCAAGCACAACCAGTGAGAGATAGAGGCAGAAGTCCTTCCTCGTTTACCACATGGGAAAACACGAAACACTGTTTTATTGGACAAACATAGATCGAGGATCACAGACTGGAAGCTGGGTAAGGGCAGGATCTTTCCTTGCCTTTTGACCATTCTTTCCCTCGGCAAATACCTACCTCGTACTTGACATAATGCTGTGTGCCAGGAGATCCCACTGTGAATGGAGGGACAAGGTCTCTGCCTTTACAGAACTCATAGTCCAGAGGGGAAACAGATGACACGTGTGTAAACAGACAACATATTTTCAAATAATGATGTTGTGACGGAAATGCAAGGCCATGGTTTGGAGCGATGGGGGGGGTGGGTGGGTAGGGTTGCTTTAGAAGTGTAATCCCAGAGGCCTCCTAGAGGAGGTGATGTTGGAACTGAGCCTTCCTGGTAAACTGGGGCAAGTGCCAGGGGGAGGAAAGATTTGGACTTTTTCAAGAAGACCCGTGTTATTCCCATATTGTGTGGAGATGGTGTGAAGATGGGTAGTGGAAATGGCTCTGGAGAGGCTGGTAAGGGCCAGATCACGTGGGGCTTGGAAGGTCATGGTGCTCAGTGCAGCAGGAAGACATTGGACGGTTTAGGAAGAGGTGCTCTGATTTACATGTTAAAAAGATGGCTCAGTGAGCTCCAGGAGAATGGACTGGGGCTGGGAGGGAGAAGTAGGGACATGGAGATTAAAGAAGAGAGGTCCAGGCACCAGATGTTGGTGGCTTGGGTTCCCATGTTGGCAGTGGGGATGTGAAGAGTGAATAGATTTGGGGTATTCTGGGAGGTAGAAGCAATGGAACTTGCTGATGGCCTGGATCCCAGGGCCTAGAACATAGTAAACACTCAATAAATATTGGTTGAATGCTCGAGCAAAGGCACCTTTTTGCAGCAGGCTCTTCTGTGCATATTCCAGTGTAAGGCGTAGGAACCTAACGGTCTTCTTTGCCCCCTGCCCCGGGAACCAAAGAATGCAGGAACTGCCCAGAGGGCTGCATTCGAACCAGACTGTAAACTTCTGGGAGGATCTGGCTAGAGAACAGCTAACACCCAGCCCGGGCTGCCTGCCCCCAGGCTCCTAACCCATTCGGCATCTGCACATCAGGAAGGATGGAAACTGGACATGCAGGACTTCCCACAGGCAGAGAGGACCTGTCTGCTTTTCCCAGGATGCCGCTCCAGGATCCATGACATCTAGAGCAGTGAGGTATTTGTCACATGAACTCCGGGACAGACCCTGATAGATTGCCACATGGATTTGGGTGTCTTTGGGAACATGTTATGAGCTTCTGATCGGTATCTGGGGTGGGGCTGGGGGACTAAAAGGGGACCTTGGTACTCAGAGTTCTGGGCTGCCAATGGGTGCCTGTCAGGGGAGGGTAGGGGTTGACCGAGGGACACTCCCAGGCCCCACCGACTGGAAGGAAACCTGACCAGGCTCTGGGCCAAATAAATCACTGGGAAGAGAAGAAGAACATTTTCTCATCTGTTTAAAGGGCAACGAAGCACAGCATTGGCTGGCCCAGTGGGAGGCAGGGCTGAGGCCGGGCGGGTGAGGCCAGGCCCAGGAGGCCAGGGTTGTGCCCCCGCCCCCAGACCCACTACCCTCTCCTGAACCACTCCGCTGAGGGCTGGGCTGCCTACGGAATGGACCGCTGGTGGCTGTCATTGTTAACCAAAATACAGTTCATTGGTACTAAAACAATGACTTAAAAAGGCCCGTTTCAGGAATGCTGCTCTTGCTAATCCGTATCCGTTATCTCTCTGGAGCCCTGGTGAGATCATTTATACCATTTCACAGGTAAGCAAACAGAGGCTCAGAAAGCTGGAGGGATTTTCTCAAGGTCACCTAGGGAGGCAGCGTGAGAGCACGGTAGAGAGCTCGACTTCTTAGTTGCCCTTGGGGGATGGGTCCCCTACCTCCCATCAGAGGTTCCCAGAGGGAGCCCCAAATGAAGCTAAAAGGCTGGGGGTCATTGTCCTTTGCCCAGTCTTTGTGTTTCAGCAGTGGGGGGTGGGAGGGTGGTATCCCTATCTTCTGCCTAACCCCTCAGTGCTCAGGCTCTGGCTGGGGCCTGTTCCCTTGCCCAGTCTCGGCCCAAGGCTCCCTAGAGGCCCCTCCTGGGGCTTAGACTTGTTCTTCCCACCCCCGCCTGGGCTGTCAGAGAAGTAATTTCTCTTCAACCAGCTGGATTTGAATATGGAAACGATTTGTAATTACTCCAAGTCCTCCCGGGGCGGCATTATCACCAGAGTGAGTCTGGAAGGGCAGGGGCTCTTGGGAAAGGAGGTGGGGAAGCCCTCATGCGGGGAGGCACCTCCGGGAGAGCCTTCTAGAGGTTGGCCCTAATCTAGGCTGCTGCTGCACATCCCCTGGAGGTCTGTTCTCTCCACCCAGCTCCCACAGCCCTTGCTGCCTTGCTGACCTCAACACAATGCCCCGTGAGCCCCCAGGGACGGGGTACCATCTCTGTCAGTCCCTCACTCTGACCACCTGTCTTTCCCCGGGCATACATTTTTGTGGCTGAAAGAGTGGGGCTGAGAAGTCCGAGGGCTACCGAGAAACACAGAGACAGACAAAATGCTGCTGTCTTTCCAGAGCCAGCCCCTCCCATTACCCCTGTACCCAGCTGGATCCTGGGGGGAGAGGGAGGGCCTCAAGGATCCAGCTGCATTACATCTGCGAGAGAGACCTGCCTGGGTTTCTCTGGGCTCTGGGTCTCTAGTATGCTAATGCGATGAATATTCATAAAGAAGGAGGCAGGCTCCCTGTGGGAGTGGAAGGGGCTGGAGCTCTCTGGAGTACTGGGTCCTGGAAGCTTCTGAGGACCTGTCCTTACATCCTTGTGCGTACCTCCTGTCCTGACCACTCTCCCCACCTTTGCCCACCTCCTTAAGGGCTGAACTCTAGCACACACACACACCCCCCCATTGCCCTTTGCAATGCCCAAGGAAGGCAGCCTGGGATCTCCCACTGCCCTTGGGGTGGCTCGACACACTCTGTAGATGGCAAGGCCTGCCTTGGCTTTCACAGTAGCGGCTGAGCCTCCAAACCCAGAGAACCAGGGTTTACTTGAGATTGCCCAGCAGGAACCCAGGAGCCCTGCCTGCCAGTGCCAGGCTTAAGGCACAGGCCTCCTTGGGCTCCCGCTGGGAAAGGAAAGGTGCCAGCCCTCCTCCCTGCCTCATACAGCCTCATAAATTCCCTTAAGGTGACAGGTGAGATTCCTTCATTGCCCCTTATTACCTCCTTCCATTAAAGTCGATAATCTCTCGCAATCACTCACAACAAACGTCATCAAGACTACTGCGGGTGGGGGGAGACAGAGGAAGTGAACAGGGGGCTTTTCTCTCTGCCTCATCCTGGTACTGCCCCTGGGGGGACGTGGAATCTTCTCGTCCTGTCACGGTCTCCGGAGTGACAACTCAAGAGGCTTCAGTGGAGAGGTGGGCTTGGGGTTGGGTGGACTGGAGACTTCCTTGCTTCCCAGGCTTAGCCCCCTCCTGGCCATAGAACCTTCAAAAAGTAGGGTTCCCGAAACCATCCCAACCCTCGCTGCAAAGCTGCCCCCTGCTGGCTCCTCCTCTGACCAGAGTCATCCGATTAACCTACTTGTCTTTGGCCGAAGTGGTGAGTCCCTGGTCTGCCCACCTTCCTGGTGGCAACATGCCCCAGGCCACAAAACCACCGGACCAGGGCCCTGAGCCATAGGCATCTCCCTGGGAACCACCTCCACCATGTGGGCTCTGGCCCCACCCAACTGCACAGTGCCAGGCTGGGGAGGGGGCAGGTCCCTACATTCCGGCTGCTTCTACGCAAACAGATGCAACATGGGGGCGCCCCTGGCACAGGAAAAGGCACTTGTGGGACTAGACAGGCACTCAGGAAAACATGTAACACACTGCACACGTGTAGCATCCTCGTGCCTTGGGACATGCGACATTGCAGTTTACACTAGAGTTACATGCACCAAGGGGACCACACTGCAGTGTCCATATGTGGCTCCTACATACAAGTGACCCAGAGCACTCAGCACATAGGTGGCACTTGTAAGCTTGTCCACATATAGCATCCCTACCCGCATGAACGGCCAACATACATTCAAGACCTGAACACATGTTAACACACCGTGTACGTGTGTAACAATTACATGCACAGAGCCAGACAACATTGCAGTGCACACACAGGCACCTGTGTGCACAAGCATATGCAAAGTTCAGCAAACGGGAGTGGCACCTGCATGCACAGGGATATGCAATTTGCAAAGCACACGGGGGAGGGTGGGGCGAATGTTTCAGCCCCCCGGAGCTCCGGAGACTCTGGTTGCTCGAGCTGCCTCCGGCCTGGGGTATCGCCGGAGGGGCGTCGCGGATCGCCGCATCCTGCGGTCCAGGAGGCCGCGGGCGGGGCGGGGGCTTACCCGGGGCTTCTCCCGCGCCGGCGCCTGGGGCCCAGGGCGGGGAGGAGGAGGGTGCGCTTGGCTCGGCTGGCGCTGCTCCCCCTTTAACAGGAGGCGGCGCGCGTCGCCCCCGCCCCCCGCCCCTTCTCCCGCGGCTCCTCGCGCCCGGCCTGGCGCGCGCCCCCTCCCGGGCCCAGCCCGCGCAGGCGCCGCGTCCCGCCTCGGCCGTCACTCGGCCCGGCGCGCGCTGCGGGCAGCGGCCGGAGCGGCCGGAGGAACCGGGTTTGGCGGCGGCAGCGGCGGCGGCGGCGGCGCTCGGAGACCGAGGATGCGGCGCCGGCTTTTGGAGCCTGGGGCTGCGGCCGCCGCCCGCGAATAGGAGGCTGCGCGCGGCGCGGGCGGTGCTCGGGGCGGGGGAGCGGGGAGCGGGGTGGGGGGGCGGCGCGGCGAGGAGGCGGCGGCAGGAGCCCGCGCCCGGCCCGGCGCCCGCCCGCCCCGCGCTGCTCCGCGGCGCCTTTTCTGCACCCGCCGCTCCGCGGAGCGGGAGCCTCGGCCCCTCCGCGCCGCTGCCGCGAGCTGCCCCGCGCCCGGCCAGGCCCCCGCATTAGGGATGGCAAACTTGCGCCCCGTGGCTGCCTCCGCCAGCGCCGGCCCCCGCTCCTGCTGCTGACGGCGCCCAGGTGAGTGCTCGGTCTCAGACCTCGACCCGGCCCCGCACTGAGCCTTCCCGGCGCGGTCCCGAGTTTCCGCACCGGCCCGGACTCGGGGCGCTCCCTTGCCCCATCTCTGTTGAATCCTCCCCCTCCCAAACTGAGTTCTTTGTGCATTTACCCACTCCCATCTCTTTGGGAACTTCCAAGCCTGGGGCCGAGGCCCCTTTCATCTCTGGTAAGTCCCTTTTCCACCCTCTTCCCCTTACCCATTTCTGCTAAAGCCCTCCCCCACAATCCTGACCCAAACCTTACCCCCATTGCTGTCTGGAGTCCCTTCCTATCTTAGCCTGGATCCTGGCAGTGCGCCCCCCACCTTGATTAGAGCCCCTTTCTCCAACCTGCAGCTCGACTGTGTATTCCCCCTTAATTGCCCCTCCTCGTCTGGATGCCGGACCCTGCTCCTCCCCTCCACTTCATCTCTGCCCAGAGTCCTTCCTATTCCCATCCATGTCTGCCCATAGTTAACTGCCTTTCCCCGCGCCAGTACCCCGACCATGCTTCCCTTCTTATTTCTGTCCCGATGCCTCCTCCCCCATATCTGCCTGGAGTCTCTCTATCCCTCGCCAATCTCTGCTGCAGGTCTCCTCCCCCTCAGCCTGGACTTGGGGCCGTGTACCCCATGTCTGCTCCGAGCCCCCTCCTCCCCGGCCGGAATCTCGACTGGCCCTGCATCCCTGGCTCCCGTGTCCATCTTTGGTCGGAGTCTGTCCATCCCCCATCCTTCTCTTCCCACCCCTGGGGCATAGAGCCGGGCACCAAACGCACCCTCCCGCAGCCCCGGGGACTGGCATGATGGGGTGGGGGCGGGGGGGTTGTAGGTTGTGAAGTTGGCGGCCACTCCCGCAGTCATCTCGGTCCGAGGGAAGTCCTCTGCGCCGCGGCCGGTGCAGAGCGGGTGAAGGGTCTGGTGCCCGCGGGGGGAGGGGCTCCCGGGCCAGAGATACTGTCCGCCTGCCCGCCTCGCCAGCTGCCGGCCGGGCCCCTGGGCGTCCTCTGGCGCCCCCTGCCCGCAGTCCTGGACCCGCCGCCCCTTTTCCTTCCGCGGGTAGCCCCAGGTTTCCGCAGCCGGAGCAGCAGTGGTGGCTGCGGGACTGGCTCTGGGAAGTCCCTGGGGAAGAAGAGGTTGGCGGGCGAGGCCGGGTGCCCCCTTGTGCTGGCCGTGTGGGAACAGTTCTGGTTGTCAGATCCTCTGCTCTGGGGATGGGGTGGGGTGAGGTGGGGTGGGGTGGGGTAGAAGGCTCATCCCAGCAGGAATTCAGAAGCCCTTTGAGCTAGCAGGGACAGACCAGCAGGACTGGCCGCTGGATTTGAGATGGTCTGGATGGGCTCTTTTGGGCTTGGGCAGGTGTCCCCAGGGAGCCTCTGTCTACCCCATGGCAGTCCCCACTAGGTGGTGGGAGGGGGCAAAGGTGTTTGGGCATGGCATAGGCGGTGGGGCAAGTCCACCTGGCCCTAAGACAGAGCAGTCACCTGGGGACTGTCGCCCTGCTGCCATAGGGGTCAGTGGGGACTCTGGATGGATTATGCCTTGATGGTGGTGGTGGTGAGGCTTGAGGGAGGGTCTTCCCTGGACTGAGATTGACAGATTCCCCCCTTCCCTGCCCCCGCTTCTTCTCTGCCTTCTCTTCTCCCCTCTTCTGTCCCCCTTCCGCCATCACTCTTGAGAAAGGGAGAGGTCTAGCCTGGGGTGTGTGTGTGTGTGGTAGGCATTTCTGTAACCCCAAGTGAAGTCTCAGCCCTCTTCTCTCCCTCCCAACACCCAGGTAACGGAGCTGAGCAAGTAGATAGTAAGTCAGCTTTTGACCAGATGACCTGGGTTCAAAAAGCTTTGTGACCTGGGCAGGCTGTGTAACATTTCTGAGCCTCAGGTGGCCCTCTATAAAATGGGTCAGTGATAAATGCCTCATAGAGTTGCTGGGAGAATGAAATTAGATTGTATAGAATGTCCGGCACCTAGTAATGCTCAACAACGATTGGTTTATTGGGCGGTCTTCAAGAGCAAGGTCAGGCACCTCTCCACACCATTCCTATTCCCAGAGGAAAAGTGCAGAACAGGTTCTAGTGACTTCACTCTAACCCCCAGGATCATAAAGCCAGAAACCACCCAGCTCCCAGAGAGGGTCCAGGGAGCCTGTGACTGTCAGCCTCTCCCCTCCCTCACCCATCCTTCACCATCCCATTGGACTGCTCTGGGATCAGCTCTGGCCACAGGCTCATCAGTGAAAGCCAGGCCAAGGCTTCTGAGGTTCTGGTTCAAGTGTAGGGTCTGGGGAGGTAGGATAAATGCAAGGAAGAAACCCAAGACAAGGTCCCCAAAGGTAGGCTTGCCTGTTAGGGGGGCCCACGAGGGAAATCAGCCACAGAAGAGTACATGGTGCACAGAGGAACCTCTTACCTCTCCCCAGGGGGTCAGATGCCATCAGGAACTTTCCAGGACAGTTAATGCTCCAGGTCAGAGTTAGGGGGCGACCCGGCCTGAGGACCCCTAGAGTTCGAAGAAACCTGGCTTTGCAGGGAGGAAGGGCGGGTGAGGGGGAGAGAGAACGCTCGAATCCGTGGCGTTTGGCTGCTGGAAGCCCTCCGGGCAGTGTCGTTGGGTCTGGGTCCCACCGGGGAGTAGCAGCCTCTCAGCCTCCAGTCTGCCCGGGCAGCCCTGACATTGGGGAACAAAAGCTTTCGGTTCCTGTAGCAACGGCGGCTCCAGCTGCTGCAAAGTTCCGGGGAGGCGGGCGGAGGGCGGCTGAGTCACCGCCCCCTCCCCCCCACCCCACCGCCCTCGCGGCCCCGCCCCCTCCCCCCCCCGAATTGTCGTGCGGGAGGGCCCCTCCCCCAGCCGAAAGACCCCAGAGCGAGAGGAGGAGTGGCCCTCTTTGCCCTGTGGAGAAGGCGGTGCCGCACTCGGAGAGCCCCCTCCCCTCGGTCCTGCCCACAGCTCCAGAAACTGGATGGAGGTGTGCGCCCTCCTGGGTATCAGAGCTCCGGGAGACCCCCCAGGGTCTTAAGGACCCTGCCACCCGGTTGGTGCATGGGCAGGGGACCCGAAGGCCCTGAGTGGGGGGTCCCCGCCCGCGTGTCGGCCTGGGCTCGGCCCCGCAGCGAGTGCCTGGGAGGCGGAGGGTGAGTGACGGGCCGGTGAATTGGAGCTGCCAGGTGGATAAACGCGACCGATGCGCGCACCGCCGTGCCCCCTCCCCCACGGCCGCCCCTCCCCCGCCCGGGGCCCGGCCTCCGGGCTCTCCGCTGCCCAGCATTGCTGCTCTCAGCCTGCAGGGCGCAAGGGGGTCGATCCTGGGGATCCCAGAGTCCCAGCCCTTGCCCTGAGGTGCCCCCCCCCCCCCCCCCCCCCCGCCTCCAGTCTTGTCCCTGCCAGCTGCTGCGAAAGCCTCCGATTCCCTCTTCGGTACAGATAGGGAAGCCCGAGGCCGGCGGCCTGTCGGGTTGGGGAGGAACAGGGTCTCAGTGTGCTTGGGCAGAGGGTGGGATTCTCAGTTCTGCTGGCAGGCGACAGGCATGTGGTGGAAGTAGCCCAAAGGGGTAGCCCAAGTCTCCCAAGGGAGACTGAGATTATGCCAACCAGCAGCTCATGCATCTCAGCCCACTGAAGTCCTGAGTGAGGGAGGAGGACTTTTGATTATCCTCTCCATTAATCTCCTGACCCAGGAAGTTCTTCCTCAGAGCTGAGTTCCATACCTGTCCTCTACAGTTCTTAGGCACGTTTGTGATCCTGCTGGGCTTGGAGGTGGCAAAGTCATTTCTGTGTTTCAGCCCAAAGGGCCTTCCCAGAGATAGTGGTGGACCTCAGTAGGGAATCAGGGAGTCAGGAATCAGAAGGAGGGAAGAAGAGGGGGCGCCTGGGTGGCTTAGTTGTAGGGCATTTCGATCCCGGGGTCCTGGGATCGAGCCCCATGTTGGGCTCCTGACTCTGTGGGAAGCCTGCTTCTCCTCCTCCCATTCCCTCTGCTTGTGTTCCCTCTCTCACTGTGTCTCTATCAAATAAATAAAATCTTTAAAAAAAAAAAAAAGAAAGAAAGAAAAAGAAGGAGGGAAGAAGGGGAAGTGAGCATGTGAGTCCTCAGCCTGGGCCAGGCTCGGTGCTAGGAACTCACCGGGAGGTGAATGAGAAAGGTGGCCCAGTCCTGAGGGCAGGGATCATGGTCTCCATTCCACAGAGGGGGAAACTGAGGCTCAGGGAGGGTGATCATGGCCCATAACCACCCGGCCTGCCTGTGACGTAAGGATTCTTCTAGGTCCCCTCCCAGGAGAGGCTCTCTCTGACTTAGCTTGGAATTGGGCTTTTTGCCTTTTTTTTTAATAGGTGGAGAATGATGTTAAAATAAAGGGCCCCTAGAGGTCTTATGTCACCGCAGGAACCACGAGGGTCATAGAGACCCCAGGTGAAATTTGTCTGAAGAAGACTGAGCGGAGGAGGGGGCTTAGGCAGGGTTTCAAGGTGGCTCAGTTGTGCAGAAGCTGGGCTGCACCTCGGAGGGTCTAGACCTAGGACTTCTTGATGGGTCAGGGATATGGAGGAGGGAGCGGCTGAGGCCCAGGAGGCAGGGTTGGGGGGCGGGGTCTGAGCCCCCAGCTTCAGGAACTGCACACAAAGGAAGGAGCTACAAGTCAGATCCTGCCTGACACTTAGCTGTCATGTGCTAAAGCCTCAAAGAACCAGCTACCTGGATGTATTCACGCGAGCAGAGTACATTTGCCTCTCTGTGCAAGTGTTTAAGTGGTTGGCTCTTTACGCCTTGTACATGTGGGTGCCTGTACCCTAGTGTGCGTGTGAATTTACAGTGGCTTCACTGATCTGTGTGCGTGTTTGTGTGCATGTGTATCTGTTCACATGCAGAATGCCTGTGAACACCTGTCTTTTCATGAGTCTGTGCATATGTGCCTTGGTGCACACGGCAAAGCAATGTTCAAGCTTGTGCGTGTGCGTGTGCATGTGTGTGTGTGTGTGTGTGTAGATTCCCCACCTGCTTTAAGTGGGGGAGGCGAGGCCAGTTATAATGAGCCCCCACCTCCCCTCTGCTGAGCTGCAGCTATGGCCTGAATTTTGCAGCCTGCTTAAAAATAATTGGGGGCAGCGGGGGGGATCGGATGTCACTCATCATCAGCTCCTGGCTTTGCTGGTGCCGCAGCGGGCGGGGCGGGCTGCACGGTTTGGGACAGGCATGATGTGGGGCAGGGATGGCAGGGCTCCTGCGTCCCTTTGTCAGTTCTGGCGGGAGCAGTGGAGATGCAGCCTGTTCTGACTTCTGCTGAATAACTCCACACGGGTCTCTGGAAGAGGGTGGGGTGGCTCCTCCCCAGTAAATGAGCCTGCCTGAGCTGGTCCCCTCCACCCCCCACTCCCATGGCTGGGGAGGGGCATGTGCGGGATCTGGGGCAGTGAGGCGTTCCTTGGATGCTGCACAGGGATTGGAATTCTGGGGTGCTAATTCCTGCCCGCCCACCCCTGCCCTGCCCGCCTCTGTTGAGGCTCCCAAAAAGCCAAGGGTAAATCTGTGCCTGAGGAGCCTCCGGGTCTTTGGGGAACATCTGGCCACACCTGTGAATTATCCTCTGTTTGTGACTCAAGCTTCTCCTTCGGGCCTGAAGCCTGGGCAAGGAAGGGGATGGAGCAAGAGGTTGTTGGTGGACCAGAGGGAACGGCAGGCCGGAGGCTTCAGGTCCCAGCTTCTAGTCCCAGCTGGATCTCTCTTGTGTGATCTTGAGCAGGTCGCCGCCCCTTTTGGAGCCTCATCTTTTCTCCTCTAATGTGGAGCAACCAGGCTCTAGGGGCCCATCCAGTGCTGTGAGCTATGTTGCTGGCACGGAGGAGAGAGGCAGCGTGGATCACCTCGGGGGCAGGCCTGGAAGCAGGACTGAGCCAGCCTAGGTGCCAGACTCTGTTTTCTGGACAGCTAGGGTGGAGGCTGGGCGGGCTGTGGGCAGTGGCTCTGGTCTGGCCTGGTGGGTGGGAGGGTACCTGCAGGCGCCCTGCCTACCAGCTTTTGTCCACTTGGGCCTGACCACCCTGCGTATCTGTCAGGGTGTGGCCTAGGTCCCCGTTGCCTGCCCACACCAGGAGTACATTCAAACCTGCTGGGCGTTTAGCTCCGTGCAGCACTTGGCTGGGAGGGAGAAATCGTTGAACTGTTGTCTCTACTCCTAGGAGATTGAAGACTCCTTGAGATGAATGAGCTAGCCTTGGGGAGACAGCAGGGGATAGAGGTGATGACCGGGGCTATGGACTCACAGGCAAGGGCTGTAGGAGCTGCGAGCTGGGAGATGGCTTCGTGGTCTCACTGGGAGTAGCGGGCCCTGAGCCAGGCCTGGGAAGATGAGCCCATGGCAGGAAGGGAAGAAAGGGTAAGGGGAAGAGTGCACCCATTTTGCAGATGCCTCCCCCCATTGTTTCCACCCCATAGGAAACCCACCCCATAGGTACTCATGACATTCTTCCTTGCCAAGATCCCCTCCATGGGCGTGGCTCAGGTTGTGCGCAGCCCCTGGCTTGCCAGTAACTCCTCCCCTTTCCCCACCCACTCAGTAAAGCAAATGAGAATGACATTGTTCCGGGAATAACCTTGAATTGCTCTGATTTATAAAAAAGCAAATTGTTGTCAAACATTGCTCCTTTGACAGTTGCCACTGGATTATGCGTGACACGCCTCACAGCTGATCACGATACACTGCGACTGAGAGCAAGGGTTCTGGAGAGTTCCGGTTGGGTGGCGGGGACGGGGCTAGATCCAAGAGTCAGGCCAGGTGCCCGTGGCTGGTGGGACTGACCGGACTGACTGGGGAATCACAGGGTGACAGAGACAACAGAGACAACAACTGATGTGTTTTCTTAAGGGCTGCCAGAATCAGGCACTCTCCCAACATGCTTTCATTTTACAGGTAAGGTGACTGAGGCTCCACGCAATGGAGTCCCCCCATCTAAGACCACACAGGTGGACGTGGGTGACTTCAGAGTCGTCACCAGGACGCCCCCTCCTGGCAGTGAGCCACAGGAGACTGAGAGCTCATGCTGTCCATGCCTGGGACCGCTGACCACCGTCTCTCTCCACAGGGCAAGGGACATAGGATGACCCCAGCCTGTCCCCTCTTACTATCTGTGATTCTGTCCCTGCACCTGGCCGCCGCCTTCGACCCTGCCCCCAGCGCCTGCTCCGCCCTGGCCTCGGGCGTGCTCTACGGGGCCTTCTCACTGCAGGACCTCTTCCCCACCATTGCCTCGGGCTGCTCCTGGACCCTGGAGAACCCCGACCCCACCAAGTACTCCCTCTACCTGCGCTTCAACCGCCAGGAGCAGGTGTGCGCTCACTTCGCCCCCCGTCTGCTGCCCCTGGACCACTATCTGGTCAACTTCACCTGCCTGCGGCCTAGCCCCGAGGAGGCAGCGGCAGGGGCCGGGGCCGAGGCCGAGGCGGAGGCAGAGGCGGGGCGGCCAGAGGAGGAAGAGGAGGCGGCAGCGGGGCTGGAGCTGTGCGGCGGCTCGGGCCCCTTCACTTTCCTGCACTTCGACAAGAACTTCGTGCAGCTGTGCCTGTCGGCAGAGCCCTCGGAGGCCCCACGCCTGCTAGCGCCCGCCGCCCTGGCCTTCCGCTTCGTCGAGGTCTTGCTCATCAACAACAACAACTCCAGCCAGTTCACCTGCGGTGTCCTCTGCCGCTGGAGCGAGGAGTGTGGCCGCGCGGCTGGCCGGGCCTGTGGCTTTGCCCAGCCCGGCTGCAGCTGCCCCGGGGAGGCGGGGGCCGCTGCCGCCACCACCACCACGCCTCCAGGCCCTCCTGCTGCCCACACTCTGTCCAATGCCCTGGTGCCCGGGGGCCCGGCCCCACCCGCTGAGGCCGATTTGCATTCAGGGAGCAGCAATGACCTGTTTACCACCGAGATGAGATATGGTGAGTCTGAGCAGGGCCCTGGTGGGGTGGGTGCGTCAAGGCGGCCCAGGGGGCCCTCTGGTGCCTGTCTGGACAGATCTCCCAGGCCATTCGTGTGGTCCTTCACCCTTGTCCCCTTTGTGTCCGGCCTTGTTCCAATGTTGGGGTCACTGAAATGAATTTGGGTCAGACCAGGTTGCAGTCTGGGCAGGGTGAATGGGGGGCAGAGATCAGCCAGTGTGGTGTGGTGAACCTGGGGAGAGGACTCGCCACACTGGGCAATCAAGGAAGGCTTCCTGAAGGAAGTGATACAGGAGCAGAGATCTGAAGGACGAGTGGAAGCCAGCCAAGCCAAAGAAGCGGTGAGGGCATTCCAGGCAGAGGGAGCCGTACGAACAAAGGCCCCAAGCTGAGCGTGAGCGTGGCAGGTTCTGGCACTGCAAGTTGACAAGTTTGCCTGGAGGCTGGAGAGTCAGCAGGGAGCAGGGACGCGTTCCTGTCCATAGGGGTCAGTGATTTTTGGCAGTGGCCCCAGGGTCAGGGCAGAGGGAGGTGCAGAAGAATGTGCCTGGGTGAAGAGGCCCGGTCTTCGAGGCTGCCTTGGAGGGCTGGACTGGCTCAGCTCCCAGCATCCCCTATCTCCCCCTCTGGGCCCATGTCTTTTGGGACCGAGGCTGCCAGCTGCTAGAGCTTCCTGCTGACTGGGCAAAAGCTCTTCGAGCCCTCGAGTCCTGGCGGCTCTTGCTCCCACCGCAGCTCCCTCAGCACAGCCACCTTCAGCCCACCCTCCTTCCTGCAGCTTCAAGGACCCCCAGCCCCTCATCTGGATCATAAGTCCCGAGACTGGCCAGGGGGCCTGGCAGGGAGTGGGGTGGGAGGAAGGCAGATTGGGATTCTGTCCCCAGCTCTGGTACTAAGAGGGAGTTCCCTCCCTCTCTGGGCCTCGGTTTCCCCATTTGGGGTAACAGGTCCTGGCCTACCAGTATGAGGATGTCATGCAGGGCTGGAAGTCAGAAAAAGCATCTAGATCTGCCTGCGAGTATTTACAGGGAGGCAAGGGGTCTTGTGTGAGGGCCACTAGGAATGTTGGAGTATGACCTGTCCCCACCCCTACTTTGGAGGCCAGAGCCCTGGAGTTGGGCACCACCTTAGACCGTCCCCTTCAGCGGATCCCATTTTTTGGCATCAGTTTCTTCATCTGTAAAATGGGGAGATAGCTCTCTATTAGAGGGGCTAGTTATTGTGACCGTGGCCTCTCCCAATGCGGTGCAGCGGGGGGCTCCTCAGCCTCCCCCAGGAGACATCTGGCACCATGCCTATCCATGGCAAGTGCCCAGTGGCCTTGCTCTGGCCTCTCCCTCTGGCCAGCTTGGCCTTTAACATTGGTCGATGAAGCCGTCCGAGTGACAGCCAGGCCGTGGGCAGGTTACGGGCCCTGGAGGCCGGCCTGGGATTTAGTGCCTGCAGGAAGAAATTGAATTTCGCTTCTTTGTCGAACATCGGCGGAGAGTGCCAGGCGTATATCAGGAGGTTTATGGCTCTTCCTGCCTGGCGGTCACTGCCTAGGACTCTGTAGGGGCCTCCCCCATCATGCTCAGCAGAGGGCAGGCTCTTTTGTCTGGATTTCCCTGTGGTCCATTGGCCCAGTGGTCCGCAGTGGATGGAGCAAGGCTCTCCCCTCATGGGCGAACAGCATCTGGGCAGGCTGCCATGCGGAGCCCGGAGCCAGGAGCAGCCAGCTGGGGTGGGGGAAGCCGGAAGCAGGAGTTGGTTGATAGTTGGGGTGTCTTTGGGGGTCAGAGAGGGCTGCTTATGGGAAGGCCACCATGGTTGCCGTCATCATCACAGCCTCTGCAGGGGCCTCTGGGACTGGGGATGTGTGGAGATTGGATGCTCCCTGTCCCTGGGCATGAGGCCTGGTATCATCTCCGAGCAGGGAGCCTCAGGCTCCCAGCTGTTCTACGCCTGACCTCAGCTCATGCTCCTTGTCCTGCTTGGCCTGTTTTCAGGATGCTCCTTGGGTTGCCTGCAGGGAGGGCCCTTGGGGGGAGTTGCCAGGGCTGAGGTGGCGTCTGTCTTCCTAAGTGGGCTGGCACAGGACACTGCTGCCCAGACTTCCTTCCTCTCCTCGGCAGGCAGGCAGGAGACTTTCCCTTTCTGCCATCTCCTCCCTTCTGCTTAATCTCTTCGGGGCAAGAGACAATGGACATATGGCTTGGTTCGTTCCATGTGGCAGGGGGCGTCGGAAGGCCAGGACATCATCAGGGCTCAGGGCACTTTGGCCTGGTGGTAGCACCACCCCTTCCCCGCCGGGCCAGCTGGACACACGTACCAGGGGAGAATCGGCTCGCACGTGGAACTGCCAGATTGAGGACAAGATTGGTGGGGATGGTGGTGAGCAGGGAGAGTAAGACCCTTGGCCTGGCCCCTCTGCCAGGTACTGCAGCAGGGGAGCGGTGCTCCCCTTCCCTGGGAGACCCTGAGTGGGATGCATGGCAAGGCCAAGTAGAGTGGGGCAGGGGCGCTGGTGGGCAACGCTGGAGCGGAGTGCCGGGGCCCGCCTCAGAGCTGAGTGCACTTGACAAGAGGGTACAGGCGCCTGTTAATTTCACGCAAACTGCCTTTGATAGATCTCTTGTTATTTTTGGTGAGTTGAGCCATAAATTTGTGCCATCTTGCTGCCGCAATCTGTTAAGTGGGGAGAGAGGAAGAAAGGGAAGGCAGGCAGGAAGGAGCTCAGCGGATGCCGGCTGAGGCCGGGGCAGGAATCGGGGGCGGGGTTGGGGGGTGGAAGAGAGAGCTGCCACCCTGCAGTTCCTACCTGCAGACCCTTGTGACCTGATGAGGCACAGGTCAGTGGGGAGAGCTGTGTGGAGTGATACCCGGGAGAAGGTGTCTTTCGCTCTGGCAGCCCTCCCCCTCCTTTCTCACACACTCTGCCCTCCCCAGAGCCACTGTTCCATCCTTGGCTGGTTACCACTCACCCACCTCCCCATCATTCTGGCTCCATTCCTGCGGCAAAAGTTCACATCCCCACTCTGCCATTTCTGCAGGGTGGCTTGGACAAGGGCCTGCCCCTGGGGGCCTCAGGACCTCTCGTCCTCTGCGCATTGCTTCCCTAATCCAACCCCCTGACTCCCTGTCACGTCCTAGACTCTTGAGTCTGGCATTCTGGCCCCACCCCAGACCCCACTGTCCCCTGCTATTCAGCCTTCCCTCTGATTCTGTCCTGCTCTTGACTGGGGCTCCTCACTGGCCCCTGAGTCCCTGCTTGCTGGACTCCCCACCTGTGCTTGGGCTATTTCATAGAATGCCCCTTGCCCTCAGTTATCCGGATCTTCCTCATTCTTCCCAAAGCTGCTCAAGCCCTGTTTGCTCCAGGAAGCTACTTCTACCTGCCCAACCCAGTCCTCGATTGGTCTTTCTCCTCCCGGCGCTCACATCCTGCTGTTCTCTTTTGGCCAGGCTCGTTTGGTGGCAGGAAATGCAGCCTTCACTGCTTGTTTGGGGCTCAGACACTGGGGAGGCTGGGCCTCTCTCAAGGCGGGAGCAGGAGGGCAGGGAGACCTAGAGAAGGTCCTTCCAGTCCCGACCCGTGCCGCTGGAGCTCTGTGTGCTCCGTTACAGGATGGCGGGGGACGGATTCCTGAGACATCTCAGCAGGGACCGAGTCCCAGCCCGTCCAACACGCACATCTTCATGTCTTTATGAGAGTGGAGTGTGTGCCAGGCCTCGGGGCGTCTCTGAGTGGATGAGATCCTCTCTGAGTGGATGAGATCCGAGATGAGCCAGACATACCTGCCCTCTGATGGGGGAGAGCCACCACTAGGGGACAGCAATCACAGGCTGAAGTCGCCCAGCCTCCCCCTGCCCCCCCCCCCCGTTCAGTTCCCAGCCCCAACTAGCTGTGTGACTATGGGCCAGTTTCTTCACCTTCACTTTACCACCTGTAAAATGGGGCTAGTAGAGCCTATTCACGGAGTAACAGTGAAGATGAAGCAAGAGACTATGGGTCAGTGCTCAGCCCAGTGTCTCACACATGGTAAATCCCTAGTAAATTGCCACTTGGTGTCCTAATTTAGTTCAGTAGGTGTGATGTACATGGACCAGAGGTCAAGGGAGGAGGAAGAGTGAAGGATTCAACCACAAAGTGGGGGGAAGGCAGTCTCAAGAAGGTGTTTTGGAGTTGGGTTTTGAGGACTGAATAGGAATCCACTAGCCCGTGACATTTTTTTTTAATTGAATCACTTTTAAAGTCAAATGTATTAGGAAGAAATTTCACATCATAACCAGGAAGGGAGTATCAGTTATTTGAAGGAGAAGATAACGGAAGAGACAACCGTAGTGAAAACAAAGCGACGATAGTAAATTCTAACTAGCTGCTTGTCTTTCCTCTCGATTTGTTGGAAAGAGAAATGAGCACGTGCTGGGGACTTTTATCTTGTGTGCGTTTGGAAGGATTAAAAGTAAAGCCACCCTATAATTTATCATTTAACTGGGACATTTCTGAGGTTTTAAAGTAGGGGAAGGGGTCCTATTCCTGGCATCAGGGCAGGCACAAAATACACCACCCCAGGCAGATTGGTAGGAAGTCACCCTAATTAAAAGAGACCCGGAAGGGGGAACTACCTCAGTCCACGATCCAGCGTTTGTTTAATGGAACATTTGCGAGCCACCCCAAGTCATTTCCTACTGCATGCTTTGGGGCAGCTCTGCAGGAGGAAGCAGCCCATGCAAGAACGTGGAGGGGTGGGCATGTGGGTCTGGGGGCCTAGTAGACCGGCGCTACTGGGCAGTAGCCTTGGAGATATGGGAGATGGGGGCCAGGCTCTGACTGCCATCCCCAGACCCTGGGACCCTGCCCCCACTGGCCGAGGGTGGTAAGTAAGGCAGCAAGAAGTTGGGTGTCATGGGGGAGGCCAGGAGGATGGATGGGCTGGATGAGTCAGATGTGGTCCCTGCTCTCCAGGAGCTGCTGGCCACGTGGGGGAGGTGGCAGTACCCCAGCTTGCTCTGGTGAGAGGCTGGGCAGACAGGCCCGCAACTCAGGGGAGGGAGTCATCAGCGGGGAGCTGGCATTGTGGCCGGGCATCTGCTCTCATGGGGATACCCAGTTGCATTGGACTGCAGAGAAAGAGCTTGGGGCTCTCAAAGCCATCTCCCAGTGCAACCTCCCTGCAGGGCTGGGAGGCACTGCTGGTGGTGGGAAGCCATGGAGGGACATGACAGAGCCCTGTTTCAAGGGGATCTGTTGGTGCCTACTCAGGGCCCCAGGGCCAGCCTCAGGGAGGATGTAGAGAGCCCTGGGAGGGAGGACTGCTTTGTAAATCGCACTGCTCTCCGCGTGGAAGTGATGATTATCGTGGTTATTTTTAACACATTCATGACAAAGGAGGCTGAGGGGGCTGCACTGTGTGGGGTTTGGGGGCAGGGTCTGCAGAGCATGGGGGGAGCAGGTGTCTGCAGTCCTGCTCATGTGGCAGAGAGCCTGCACCCACCCTGCCTGCCAGCACCAGGGGGGAAACAAGAGCGGCTCCTGTATCACTGGGCTGGGGGAACACTCAGAGATATCTGGCCTGGGTTTCCCGAAGGCCTGTCTTCTGTCTAGCGGCTCAGAGCTAGGCCCTCAATGCGAGAGGAGCGAGGGAAGTTGAGACCCTCCTGTAGAGCTCACAAGAGGCACAAGTCCAGGATACTCACAGCTGCAGGGGGCACCAATCTAGGGTCTCAGCCACAGAAGGGACCAGGGTAGCCAAACTCCTGTGTAGTCAACCTAGGAAGGCTTCCTGGAGGAGGCAGCATTTAACATGTAGAAAATTTTGGCAGGTTGAGGTGGAGAGGCATCCCAAGGGGAGGAAACACCAATCGCAGAGAGGAAAGCATGTGGATGACAAGAAGGAGGTGGCACTCCCTTTCCATGTAGCTCATGGAAAGGGCAGGCAGTCCATCTCTCTCTCTCTCTCTCTCTCTCTTTTTTTTTTTTTTTAAAGATTTTATTTATTTTTTGACAGAGATCACAAGAAGGCAGAGAGACAGGTGTGGGGTGGGGGAAAGCAGGCTCCCTGCTGAGCAGAGAGCCAAATGCGGGGCTCCATCCCAGGACGCTGGGATCATGATCTGAGCCTAAGGCAGAGGCTTTAACCCACTGAGCCACCCAGGCAGTCCATATTTCTTGTTTCTTTTAATTCTGAACTGTGATAGGATGTATCATTTCAATTTTCAGTCGAAGATGTTTAAGCTCAGAGAAGTGAGGCAACTTGCCCAAGGGCACACAGCAAGCCTCTGGGGTGAATTTGGGAATCAAATCTGCATCTGTCTGTCTGGCTCTTAAAGCTGTGTCCTTCACACTGGCCCACATGACCTTGCAGCGTGCTTGGCTGCCTGGTGGGGAGAGGAAAATAGGACTGGGCAGGTCAGCAGGGGCCAGCACGTGCCGGGCCCCGAGGTTTATGCTGGTAGCAGTACAGAGCCACAGAAGATTCCTTAGCAGGGGGGTGGTTTGAGCTGGGCTCCCAGAGGATCACTTTGGAGGCTACAGAAGAGAATCAGGCTCGAAGGTGAGGAGTGGATGTGCAAAGGAACAATTAGAAGGTGGTGTGAAGACTGGATCACAGTAGCAAGTGTGAGGGGCTTTGGGGAGCGAGCAGGTGGACAGAAGTGACTCGAGGTCCTATGGGAATTAAGAAAGGCATCTCTGAGGAGGTCCCAGTTGGACTGCATTGTGTTAGAGCCAGCGTGGTTCAGAAGAAAGAGCATGGCCGCCGGAGGAGTCAGGCAGGCCTGGGTTCGAATGGCACTCAGGCTCTCTGTGGCATGGGACCTCAGAGCCGCGGTCCCGGTCAGTAACATGGGAGAACCCACACTCGTGAGCATGAGATGAGGCGAGGGTCCACAGGTGCACAGTGACTGGCAGGGAGGGGTTGTGTAGTAAACGTTGCCTCATTCAGAACCAAACACAACAGTTAAGAGCCCATCGGGTTGAGTAGGGATGTGGGTTCTGGGCAGTAGGTCTCTCCTGCCCAGGGCGGGCTTCTGGGTGACAAAGCCCACAGATTGCAGGACTGTGAGCATCTGAGCCCCGGATCCTCCAAGCTTGTGCTGCTCCGTGGACGAGATACTCGGGAGTTCCGGGAGGGCACTCACACCTCCTCCTGGACCCCTTCTTGTGCTGTTGGCTCAGTGGCCTCTTAGATACCCCCAGTGGTGGGCCGCGAGCCGGCTGGGCCTGCCCACGGTATAGGCTGAGTAAATGCGGTTTTGGTAGTGACTTCTCTGGTCTTACCTGTGTTCCTCCCCTTCCGGTAGAACTGCCTCTCACCTGTGGGGACATGAATTGCTGGCTTCCCTTCGGAGGGAAGTGGGGTGGGGTTGCAAGGGAGGGCAATCCACGTAGGCCCCGTGGCCTTGGGGTTGTCCCCTCCCTTCTCTGGTCCAGCGCAGGAGGCCACAAGAGGGACTCAAGAGCTGGGCCTGGGACATGTTCTGATTGTTAAATCGGGTGCATTCTAGAAACCACCACCGTCACCTCTGGTTCTTTCTTGGGGCTGGCCAGCAAAGGGTTGGCGCCCGGTTTGTAGAGGCCGTGGAGACCCTGGGCAGTGGTGGGGGTCCACAGCAAGTGGGTCAGACAGCTCTCTCATCGTATCCGGGTTTGCTGGCCCCAGAGGGATGGTCTAGATGCCAAAGCAGGAGCTGAATGAGGGGATTCTCAGCTGGATTGGTGATAGGGTGGGCAGCGTCTGCAGTATTTACTAGGACACGGGTGTCAGGTTGGGGGCTGGTCTAGGCAGAGGAGTGCTGGGCGGGGCTGATACTCAAGGCTTACAAGGGACCATTTCCAGCGACCCCTGTGGGGTTGGGGGGAGAAGCTGGGAGCAGCGTGTTCATTAGTATGCCTCTGGGCCTGCTCCGGGGCCAGCGTGCACTGTGCTCAGGGAGACGGCTTCCACGACCTTCCTTCAAAGGGGTCCACAGGTGCAGGGAGGTTCGGACGGTTGGAAGGCGAAATCCTACGTGGGGACAGGGCCCACAGTGGAGGGGACAGCTGATGCTGCCCAGGGCTGGGGGACGAGGAAGGCTTCACATATGAGAGGCCGCATGAGCTGGGTTTTGAACCTCAGGTAGGAGCTTTCGAGGTGAAAAAGGTGGGAAACCAGCAGGTAGATATTTGAGAAGAAACGGTGGTCCGATTCTGGATGGGCTGAATTGGAGGACCTCTCCTCAGGAGACCTGTTCAGGAGGCAGGAGGCAACAGGGGAGCGAAGCCCAGCGTGGGGGTGCTGCAGGGGTGCCCTGGGAGCAGCCACTCAGAGGGGCTAAGTCAAACCTGGGGTGGTGCAATGGAAACCTGATGAAGCATGGCTGCCCCATGTGGGAAGCAGCAGGAAGACAGAGCGGTCAGGGAGACTGGGACGGACGGAGGCCGGACAGGTAGGAGAGAACCAGGAGAGTCGGGAAGGAGGGGAGTGTTCCCAGGCAGGAAGAGTCAGTGGGGCCCCATGCTGGCATGGGGTCAAGTGGGACGAAGATAGCGGCCATAGGACTGAGCAATAAGGAGGGCGCTGATGCCTTTGTCAGGAACAGTTTCAGCATAAAGATGTGGCCAGACTGCGGTGGATTACCAGGCGAGGTGACATTTGCGCCAGCATGTGAGTGGCAGGTGAGAAACCAGAGTGCCAGCTGTGGAACACTTATGGATGGGGAGGAGGAATGGGGTGGGGGACAGTGGCTAGTAGGGGAAGGAGGGTTGAAGTGCGGCTCTCCCAGAATGGAGGTCCATTTGGGGGCTGCCGTGAGAAGCCCGCGCTGACCAAATGCTGAGCCAGAGGGTCACAGGTGGAGCCCTCCTGGACGGTGGGTGGGATGGGGTGGGAGCGGGGAATGCTGGGCCAGGCCAGGGTTGGGGGCTGGCCTTTGTAAGAGGGACTGCAGGGAATTTGGGAGTTGGAGGGGTAGGACAAAAA
The DNA here is from genome assembly GCF_020171115.1 of Neogale vison. Classification (NCBI taxonomy): domain Eukaryota; kingdom Metazoa; phylum Chordata; class Mammalia; order Carnivora; family Mustelidae; genus Neogale; species Neogale vison. The sequence goes on along the minus strand of NC_058092.1, from coordinate 23,886,809 downwards.
GTCAGGGCCCAGGGTTGGGAGAGAGGTTCCTAGGTCACAGCGCCCGCTTTCTCTGTAAAGGAGCTCCTTGCGGAGAGCATGGGGGCAGAGATGAGCTCAAGGAGAGAGGTCAAGGTCTGGCACATCTAAGGTGGGAAAGGGGAAGGCAGGGAGCTGGGGAGTGCTGCTGAGAAGCCCCAGGCCCCCCGGGCGGATATGCAGCCCTGAATCTGTCCTGGTGCCAGTTGGCACAGCTGTGGATTTCTTCAGCAGCCTGGGGGTGGGCGTGGAGAAGGCGGCTTGTCACAAGGCTCCCGGGCTGGGGACTGGCTGAGCGGGTGTGGTGGAAGGGCTGGGTGAGGGAATTCGGGAGTGCGCAAGAATGGCACGGGCACCCTCTCTGTGGTCCCACTGGAGGCAGGGCGCCAAAGTGAGGCCGGAAGGAGTCACAGATGCTGTTTGAAGGGAGGAGGCCCGGGGGCCGAAAGGGTGGCAAGCGAGGGTGCAGAAGAGAGGCAGGTCGTGAGGGGAGGGGAGATGGTAAAAATAAGCCAGATGGGTCCTGCCTTCTGGAGTGCTCACCCCATGCCAAGCAGGGTGCTAAAGGCTTCATGGCCCCCTCTCAGGTTGTCCTCAAGTCAGCCTTCAAGGGAGGCGGTATTCCGAGAACTGTTCTACGGAGGTGAAAACAGAGTCAGAGAGACAAAGACACTTGCCCAAGGTCACACAGCATGTCAGGGCCGTGCCGCAGTTGGGATCCAGGATTGTCTGCTCCAGAGTTGTCCTGGGGGCCCAGGTTTCTGAGCTGGTGGAGAAGTTTTGGGGAAGGTGTAGATTGAGTTCTGGTACTTGTGGCTGAAATGGAGGTAGGGGCCCCGGAGCTGATGAGACCAGAAGCTGGGCTGAGTGGCACTTCAAGGCCCCCTGCCCAGTGGGTTTGCTCAAGGTGGCCCTCTTCCTGCCTGGTCAGATAGAGCTTTCTCTCAGACGCAGAGCCTGGACTGGGCAGCAGGGGGCAGGAAGAGCATAGCCCTCCTGGGTTTCCTCAGACACCAGGCCTTCTGGGTGCTGACCTGCCTTTGGGATATAGAAGAGGGTCTGGGGCTGGGGGCCAGCAGTACCTTCTAGTCCAGTGACAGCTTGGGCTGAGTCTTATCCCAAATGCTGCTCCTTCCTGCTCAGTAGCCCCTACAGGGGCTGGGTCTTGCCCCTCTGTGTTTGTGTCAGCCCCCATCTGCGCTGCCTAGCCTGTGGGAGAGGGCCTAGATGAGCTCATGTCTGAGCAGGAGGGGCCAGCTTTGGAGAATGGGAGCTCCCAGCCCCTCCTCTGGCGCTGGTGGTGCTTCCAAGGCCTAGACCAGACACATAAATCAGGGTGGTCAGCTGAGAGCCTGGTGAGGCTGGGGCCGAGTTGGCAGCAGCCTCCAAGAGCACCTGCTGTTCTCCCAACCGCAGGGGAAGTGGGGAGGAGGGTTTACGGGGGGTTGTAGGCACCTGCCTGAGGCCCTGGGGTCTTGGAGGAGCAGCATTCTGACCTGGGCCTACGGGTCCCAGTCCAGGGCCGCATGGAAGCAGAATCCAGGCCTAACACTCAGCCCCTGGCTTGGTATGAATCATGTCCCAGCACTGGTGGCGGTGGTCTGTTTGTCAGCCTGAGGACTCCGCGGGGAAAGCACCTGGGCCTCAGGCTCTGTCAGCTGTGTGCTCTTAGACAAGTCACGTCCCCTCTCTGGTCCTCAGTGTCCTCATCTTTAAACAGAGACGGTGGTCCCTGCGTGCCGGAGGAGGACTGGGGGAGCTAGGTGTGGGTAGCACATGGTCCTGAAGCCTCCCGGAGCCTGTTGCAGTGAGCAGCCACTCCTCTCCCGTCTCCCTCAGTCCAGCTGAGGCAAGAGGAGGTGTAAGGCTGTGGGCGAGTCCTGCGTGGCCTTCTGAGCTGCCTTGTCTGTTAGATGATGGTGGGAGGGCAGGGGCCATGACTTGCATCGCCTGTTGTCGGTTCCAGTCCCTCGGGCTGAGGGCAAGCCAGGCCACCCTCTCTGCGCCTCTCTGGCAGGACAGAGCTCCCTTTGCTGAGCCCCTGCCACCCTCTCCGTGTTCCAGGTGAGGAGCCGGAAGAGGAACCCAAGGTGAAAACCCAGTGGCCAAGGTCTGCAGATGAGCCTGGGCTATACATGGCACAGACAGGTAACTCGGGCCCGCCTCCCTTCCTCTGCGGCGGGGGCCCGATGGTGTGGCGTCTGGTGGCATGTGTGCTTGGCGTGTGCCCGTCTGTGTCTGTGTCCTAGAGCTCAGTCACATCTCTGCCACATGAGGCCTGTGGGTAGGGCTGGGCGGCCTCCTTACGAGCCTGTCCCCTGGGGTCAGGGCAGGAGGATCCCTAGGAGGCTGAGTGCTTGGGAGGTGCCCCCTGCCGCCGACGCTGTCCCTCTCTCGTAGGCGACCCGGCGGCCGAGGAGTGGTCCCCGTGGAGCGTGTGTTCTCTGACGTGTGGGCAGGGTCTGCAGGTGCGGACCCGCTCCTGTGTGTCTTCCCCCTATGGGACCCTGTGCAGCGGGCCCCTGCGGGAGACCCGGCCCTGCAACAATTCGGCCACCTGCCCAGGTATGCCCGTCCTCCCACCCGCTCGGCCTGCAGGGGTAGGTCCGGCCTGGGGCTCGGGCAGATTTATCTGCCAAAGATGGTGGGTCGCCTCCTTTTTTAATTCAGCAAACTTGATTGTCCCCCACACCATGCCCAGCCCTACATAGGGCACTGGGGACACAGGTAAATCAGACCAGGGCCCACACTGGTGGGCTCGGTTCTGGGCCCCGCACTCTCCTGATGCCTGTGTCCCGGTAATCAAGGCTCATCTTTTTACCCTCATTGCCCTCTGTGTTCCCTGCGCTCTGGCCATACCAGTGCCTCTTGCACTCTCCGGTCTCCGAGCATTGGCTTATTCTCATCCTATCCCCACCTGGGCTGTTACAATTCAGCCTGCCCTTTAAGATCTAAGACAAATGCCACGTCTTCTTCTTCTTCTTCTTTTTTTTTCTTTTTCTAAATGAAACCTTGCCTGACCATCCCCTCCCTCCTCTGACTCCCCATCCCAGTCCCCAGGGAGCCTCCTCAGTCCAGCATGGAGTACTGAGAATGTTGCATGCGCCTGCCTGCGACAGGTGGTCCGCCAGGGGGAGGAGGGGAACCGCTTCCGCCAGTCCTGTTCCTTGTTCCCCGAGGGAGCGTGGCGGTGCCTAGGCCATGACCAGCTCCTGGCCAGGGATTTAGAATAGGGCTATCTGGGAAGGGGTCTTGGCACCCGGGGTGAGGCAAGAGCTTGCGGAAGGCTGGGGCCAAGCTGTGTTCCAGAGTGTGAGCTCTCTGTGTCAGTGTCCGTGTAGAGGTTTGTGTCTCTTTGTGTGTCCATGCGCTTGGGTTCGGGAGGGGCACTACTCTTGCCCCAGGCCTGTCATGTTGGATTCTTGCTTTGGGTCTGGGGATCGGGAGGGCTGGGGTGGGATAGGCTGGGACGGATATGGAGACTTTTCCTGGGCTCTCCTGTGCCCCCAGGAGAGGAGGAGCCCCTGCTCCTCTCCTGGGTCAGTCCTAGTCTCCCAGTCGCAGGAGGTATCCTGTGTGAGCTGGGACTAGAAGCCGGTGTCTTTGACTCCCCCCCCTCCAAGGGCGGAGTCCTGGGGCCCAGTGTAGAGCCAATGAGGAGCTGTCGCAGAGCTGCCAGAGCTCCTGATTGGTGGGCGGATGGGCAGTGGGCGGGGCCAAGGTGCCGCCCAGCCACCGGCCACGTGCTTCCTTGCAGTGCACGGCGTGTGGGAGGAGTGGGGCTCCTGGAGCCTGTGCTCCCGCAGCTGCGGGCGGGGGTCCCGGAGCCGGATGCGGACCTGCGTGCCCCCCCAGCACGGCGGCAAGGCCTGCGAGGGTCCCGAGCTGCAGACTAAGCTCTGCAGTATGGCTGCCTGCCCGGGTCAGTAGCGCCCGTGGGCTGCCAGGCGGGCGCTGCCCAGCCGGGTGGGGGTCGGGAGATCCAGGGGAGGCAGTCAGGTCCAGTGCCCTAACCCTAGGGGCCCATGAACTTGAACCAAGCATGGGGAGACTGGCGAAGTGTACTGGCCAGCGTGGGAGGTGATGTGGCCCGGCCCAGACTTGGAGTTGGCACACTGCAACTCCATGGAAAGAAGCCTGCCCCTTTCCCTAAGTCCCGGGATACCCTTGCCGTTCGTCACCCTTTGGTGCTCATGGCTAGCCTGGCTGTGAGGCGACACTAATCTGGGCTTAAGAGTGGGCAGAGATCCAGAGGTATCCCTGGGGCCCATTTTCCTAACCAGGAGAGGGCAGGTGCCACCTTGGTGCTGAGTGCAGAGGGATCCTGTGTTCCTGGAGCTGGTGACAGGCAGGCAGGCCCAGGCCCAGGCACCACCTGTTCACTGCAGCCCCCCTGCATCCACCCCTTTCCCGTGGGTCTGGCCTGGTTCAAATTGGAATGCCTAGCAGGCTCTGCCTCCTCCCTGCCCCCACTGTTCGCCACACCCCTTGCTCAACGCCACCCCTGCTTGTGTCTCCCCATGCAGTGGAAGGCCAGTGGCTAGAATGGGGTCCCTGGGGCCCATGCTCCACCTCCTGTGCCAATGGGACCCAGCAGCGCAGCCGGAAGTGCAGTGTGGCAGGCCCAGCCTGGGCCACGTGTACAGGGGCACTCACAGACACCCGCGAGTGCAGCAACCTCGAATGCCCTGGTGAGTGCTCACTGCCAGGGCTGGGGGCAGGTGGCAACCCCGCCTCCGGGGGGCGACTGGGGCCACTCATGCCCCTCCTCCTCCCGCAGCCGCGGATAGCAAGTGGGGGCCGTGGAACGCATGGAGCCTGTGCTCCAAGACGTGCGACACGGGCTGGCAGCGCCGCTTTCGCATGTGCCAGGCCTCAGGTGCACAGGGCTACCCCTGTGAGGGCACTGGAGAGGAGGTGAAGCCTTGCAGCGAGAAGAGGTGTCCAGGTATTGGTCGCAGGCCCCCCGGGAGGCTGAGGGGCAAGCCTGTGGGCCTGGCTGAGCCCCTACACTGCCCCCACAGCCTTCCACGAGATGTGCAGGGACGAGTATGTGATGCTGATGACATGGAAGAAGGCAGCTGCTGGCGAGATCATTTACAACAAGTGCCCCCCTAACGCCTCAGGTGAGGGCTGTGGTGGCTCTCCCCAAAGCCCCCACCCCTGCCCTTCCTGCTCACCCCCTTTTGCTGCTCCCACCCCCTGCCCGTTTGAGCCTACGTGCTCGGGTGTGGAGTGAAGTGGGTAGGAGTCCAGCCCCCATGCCCAACCCCGTGTCCCGTCCTATCTTCCCTGCAGGGTCTGCCAGCCGCCGCTGTCTCCTCAGTGCCCAAGGCGTGGCATACTGGGGTCTGCCCAGCTTCGCCCGCTGCATCTCCCACGAATACCGCTACCTGTACCTGTCTGTGAGTGTGCCCCGTGGGTCTGGGGTGGGGGGCACAGGATCTGTCCCAGGCTCAGGTGGGGGGGTGGAGGGAGCTTGCCTCCTGCTCTGGCCCATGTGCCTTGGCAGACATATGCTGTCTGGCTGTACCTCTGCCTGGTTGTGCCCCTCCTTGCCCAGCACACTCCTACTCACATCTTAAGGCCCAACCATCAAGTGTCTTCCCTTGTTCCTGGTGCCTCCTTCTGTGCTCTTCTGGTCCCCTGAGCCTCCTGGTCATGAGGTGTCGTGAATGTTCATCGAAGTGTCTGTGTCCCCGTAGACTGAGGGCTCCTTAAAGGCAGGCACAAAGTTGGATTTATTTTTGTGTCCCCAGTGCCCAGCCCAGGAGGGCCTGCTAGGGGGGGTAAGAATGTCGATAGCGAATGTGGCCTCTGTGTTGCGTGTGTCTGACTGTATTTGGTACCTGTGTGTTTGCACTCAGAGCTCGTGTTGAGAGAGAGTGATAGTGAGGATGCGTTACGCTTGGGAGCATGCCTGACCCCTCTGAGATGGGGAGGTGCCTCATCCCTGTGCCATGCTTGTCATCTTTTCTGTGCACATCTGAGCACCTCCCTTTTCTAGCTATTTCTATTTCTGTCTTTTTCAAGTATCTTTAGGTCTTTTTCTTGGACTCTGTCTCCTATGAGCCCCTTTGAGCAGCTCTCTCTGACCTTTTCCCCCTCTCTCTCCCTCTTGGATGCAAGCAGTGGGTGGACCTGAGTGGGATGGGACCGTGGCCGGTCCCAGCTCCTGACCCCATGGTGACAGCAGCCTGCTTGTCCCCCGCAGCTTCGGGAGCATCTGGCCAAGGGGCAGCGCATGCTGGCGGGCGAGGGCATGTCACAGGTGGTGCGCAGCCTGCAGGAGCTGCTGGCCCGGCGCACTTACTACAGCGGGGACCTGCTCTTCTCCGTGGACATTCTCCGGAACGTCACGGACACTTTCAAGAGGGCCACCTATGTGCCCTCGGCAGACGACGTGCAGGTGCCACCCTGCCCCACCAAAAGAAAGGAGGGCACCCTAGACTGAAGTGGGGGGTTGGGACCCCATGGCAGAGTCTGTGTTTGGGGTGGCAGGGGAAGCCACTGTCCCTGAGGCTGGTACCTCCTGACTCCTGTGGCTTTTGCCCCCAGCGCTTCTTCCAGGTGGTGAGCTTCATGGTGGACGCAGAGAACAAGGAGAAGTGGGATGACGCTCAGCAGGTGAGGGGTGGGCTTGCAGCCCCCCTCCCCCCACCCCGCCCAGGACCCACCCCTGCCTGGGACCCTTATATATTCTCTGTCTCCAGGTATCCCCTGGCTCTGTGCACCTGCTGCGTGTCGTGGAGGACTTCATTCACCTGGTGGGCGATGCCCTCAAGGCCTTCCAGAGCTCTCTGATTGTCACAGACAACCTGGGTACCAGGAGGCAGGCTAGGGAGCCCGGGCTGGAGAAGGCAGAACCCAGGCCGCTCTGGGGGAGGGATGGTTTCTGCGGGGCTCTTGCTACTTTTCTGTCTCTCTGGGTCCTCTCTTTCCTTCATTTAACCCCTTCTTTGTATCTCTGTCCCTGTCTTTTCTCCCCTTCTCCCTACCCCGACCCGGTTGTTTCTCTGTGCGTGTGTCCCCCACCCACGTGTTTGTACCAACCTTGGTGTCTGGGTCTGCCTTCCTGGCATCTGTCTCTCCCCTTTCTGTTTCTTCTCCTGTGACTCTCCCGGCCGCCTCTGTCCCTCCGTCTCTGGTGCCGGTCGCAGTGATCAGCATTCAGCGTGAACCGGTCTCGGCCGTGTCCAGTGACATCACATTCCCCATGCGCGGCCGCAGGGGCATGAAGGACTGGGTGCGGCACTCGGAGGACCGCCTTTTCCTACCCAAGGAGGTGCTCAGCCTCTCCTCCCCGGGGAAGCCAGCTGCCTCTGGCCCAGCGGGCAGCCCTGGCAGGGGGAGGGGCCCAGAAACCATGCCCCCTGGCCCCGGCCACTCCCACCAGCGCCTCCTGCCGGCAGACCCCGAGGAGTCGTCCTCCTACTTTGTGATCGGTGCTGTGCTCTACCGCACGCTCGGCCTCATCCTGCCTCCCCCCAGGTGAGTCCCCGGGGAAGGGTGGCTGGGGCCACCCAGGTGAGAAAAGGAGGACTGAGCCTGTGCTGGCCAGGGGGAGCTCCCTCCACAGCCTCCTGGACCTTGGTCGCTGTTGCCTGGCTAGGGACACAGGGGCTCCCAGAGGCCTTCTGGGGACTGGGGCTGTTGGACTGAGCTCTAGAGCTCATATGAAGTCCCGGGCCCCACTGAACTCTAGGCCTTTCCCGGGCTATGGCTCCCTGGTGGCCCCCTGCCCCTGATCTAGAGTACCTCCGGGGTTTTTTGCCTGGGTCTGGGCCCCACTGGCACGAGCTGACCTCAGTACCTGTCCCCAGACCCCCACTGGCCGTCACATCCAGGGTGATGACAGTGACCGTGCGGCCACCCACCCAGCCACCAGCTGAGCCCCTAATCACAGTGGAGCTCTCCTACATCATCAACGTGAGTGGGGGTCCAGACAGTAACCTCGGGGTACCCCATCGCAGGTAGCCAAAGCCCTGTCCAATGGCAGGCTGAACCTCTGGCCTGTGGGGGGGTCTGCTGTGGCAGGATGGGAAGTAGTCTGGGGGAGCTCCCCGCCCATGCTGCGCTCGTGACTTCTGCTCCCCAGGGCACCACGGATCCCCACTGTGCCAGCTGGGACTACTCCAGAGCGTGAGTTGGGTGGGGGCTCTGCTGGGGTCGGGGGTGCAGCTCTAGCACCTCTCTGTCAGGGGGCTGTCTCACCTGGAAGGCAAGAGAGTTCTCTGGGGCTGTCTTTGGCTGGAGGGATCCAGGGTTCATCCTGGGGCTCCCAGCCACTGGCCTCACCCTGGATTTCCTCTAGCTCCGGGGGTGGGGCCGCAGAATTGGGCTAGGTATCATTCCACCTCTCCCCTGACTTCAGAGATGCCAGCTCAGGGGACTGGGACACCGAGAGCTGCCAGACGCTGGAGACACAAGCAGCCCACACTCGCTGCCAGTGCCAGCACCTGTCCACCTTTGCTGTGTTGGCCCAGCCGCCCAAGGACCTGGTGAGCAGGAGGGAGGTGCCTGGGCTGGGTGGGTGGCAGGGGATGCTCCCGGGTTGCCAGGAACCATATGTGGTGGTGTCGGCGGGGACCTGGGTCATCCTGCACATGGGTCCCAGCAGGTGCACTTGGGGAACTACACACATAAGTCCGTGCCACTGGGAGGGTGCTCACAGGGATGACATGTGCCTGGGAGCAACTGCATGGGTGTACACACATGTACATGTCTGGTTGTATGTAGTAGAGTGTGGGTGACCCAGCCTAAATGCATATCCGCATGTGTGACTGTGTCTGCCCGTGCACACATAGATGCTGTGGGGAGTTCCATCCCGTGTGTGAGTGTGGGTGAAGGTGTAGGAGCCCGTTGTCTGTGCCAGCCCTGTCTGTGCCAGACAGGGTGTGGGGAGGGGGCGGGCCTCCCCTGCAGCTGCCCAGCCCTGTGCCCTCGTGGATCACCTACTCATCCTCCCTAGACCCTGGAGCTGGCAGGCTCCCCTTCAGTCCCCCTCGTGATCGGCTGTGCCGTGTCCTGCATGGCGCTGCTCACCCTCCTTGCCATCTACGCCGCCTTCTGGAGGTAGGTGGGACGCTGGGCGGGGTGAGGCGGTGGGGGGTGGCCAGCCCTGACTTGGACGCGGTGGCTAGCTCCTCTGTCCCTGCCTGCCATGCCCTCTCAGGTTCATAAAATCCGAGCGCTCCATCATCTTGCTGAACTTTTGCCTGTCCATCCTGGCTTCCAACATCCTGATCCTCGTAGGCCAGTCCCGGGTGCTGAGCAAGGCAGGTGCAGGTCACCGGTGCCAGGGTGAGGGAGGAGTGAAAGGGCTGAGGACGGAGAGCGCTTGCTGGGGACAGTGTGTGGCAGCTGTTTGTAAACACCCGAGCCCTGTGCTGGGGGAGGGACTGAGCGGGAAGGAGTGTGTGTGAGTGCACGTGGGGCCATTGGAGAGGGGTATGTACCCGAGGGGTGACTGTCCCTGTGCCTCTGGGAGCACGTCTGTGAGCTCAGCTCCCGTGCTCATGCATTGGGCCACCTTGGGTCTGCGGGAGCCCGAGCAGGGCTTTTCATGCCACCTGCCTGTGGGTGACCTTGGCCGGCTATCCCCTCTGCCCCCTCGACCGGCTCTGTGAAGCACCAGGCGCGGGCCCGTCTGGCTGTGACGTGGCAGCGGCTCCTGTCTGTCCCCTCCCTGCCAGCCCTGTCTGCGTGTGGGTGGCCTGCCCGCCCGCCTCCCGGATGTCGAGTGCTGTGTGCATGTCACCGGGCCCGTGTCGTGCTGTGTGTGGGTGCAGAGAGGCGGGGGTGCCTGACAGGGCTCTGTGGGGGGGGGGGTGGAGCTCAGGTGGGCGGCCATGGCAGCGCCCAGCGGTGGATGTGGGAAGCCCGGCACCTCCCGCCCTGGTGGCTGCTCAGGGCCACTCCCTCCCTCCCGTCTCCCTGCAGGGTGTCTGCACCATGACTGCCGCCTTCTTGCACTTCTTCTTCCTCTCCTCCTTCTGCTGGGTGCTCACGGAGGCCTGGCAGTCCTACCTGGCTGTCATTGGACGGATGCGTACCCGCCTCGTTCGCAAGCGCTTCCTCTGCCTGGGCTGGGGTGAGCAGGGCCTGTGCCAGACTCTGTCGCTGGGCTTTGGGGGCAGGAGCAACGGGACGGGGTCAGCTTTGGCCCTGGCCCCGATCTCTGGGCTCAGGGTCAGCTGTGTTGGGGCTGGGAGGCTAAGAGGATGCCGAGAACCCGCAGCCATCTCACTGTGGCCCTCCCCTGCTCCTCCAGGTCTGCCGGCCCTGGTGGTGGCTGTGTCTGTCGGCTTTACCCGCACCAAAGGATACGGTACATCCAGCTAGTACGTGGGCCTCCTGCGGTGGGCAGCAGGGAGATGAGTGGACCTGTTTGCGCATCACACTGGGCGTGGGGTATACTCAGGCCGCGGTCCTAGCCCCTGCCTGCTGTGCTTGGGGCAAAATGTTGCCCCTGAGCCTCTGTATCCCTGACTGTAGAAGGATATGCTGGGATTGGGGATAATCGCTAAGAACTGTTTAGCTCAGGGGTCAGACCACCATTCGATACCTATGGTGGGCTCAGGGCTGGGTCTTTGTTAGAGCGGAAACAGGCTCAGCAGGAGCCCAAGGCTCACTGTCACCCAGCTGGAGGCTCTGCCCCACTGACAGCCCAGGGGGCACTGAGCGGTGGTGTGTCTGACGCCCCCTCTTTTCCCTCCACCCCAGCTGCTGGCTCTCCCTGGAGGGCGGCCTGCTCTATGCCTTTGTGGGCCCTGCAGCTGTCATTGTCCTGGTATGTGCCCCATTAGCATCCTGGGAAGGGTGTGGCCGTAGGGGCTCTACCTTCTCCCTGCACTCCAGCTCCCACCTGGGGGTTTCCCTACCAGGAGGGCACCTGGTGATCCCGTCTCTCCCCCCACCCCTCACTGGGCCCCCAGGTGAATATGCTCATTGGGATCATCGTCTTCAACAAACTCATGGCACGTGATGGCATCTCCGACAAGTCCAAGAAGCAGAGGGCCGGGTAAGGGGGCTGCGACTTGGCCTTGTGGGAAACGGTGCAGGGAGGGCAGGCCGGGCCTCTCGGAGACTCAGGGCTTGCCAATGCAGCCGGGGCTCCCTGACCTTGGGGCATCAAGGGTGCAGGCAAGGTGGGCACCTGGAGTGCTCCACTGCATCCCCTCGCCCACCCTAACCCACCTCTTTCTCTCTCGTCTGCCCTCCCCCTCCCACCCCACTTGGGGCTCATGCTGCCCCGTCTCCTCCCGCTTCCCATGTGTCTCCCCACCTCTCCCGTGTCTGTGCCGCCCCCGAGGTCGGAGCGGTGCCCCTGGGCCAGCCTGCTCCTCCCCTGCTCAGCGTGTGGAGCGGTCCCCAGCCCCCTGCTCAGCTCAGCCTCGGCCAGGAACGCCATGTTAGTTGTGCCCCCCGGGGGGGAGGGGGTGGGGGCGGGCGGGGGCAAAAGAAATGGGGGGCAGTGCCCATGGTTGGGGGGAGGAGGGATATCAGCCCAGTGCCCTGAAAAGCTTGCCCTGCCCTGCCAACTGCCACACACTCTCAAGGGCTTGGCACTGATGCAGCAAAGGGCAACGGGGAGTGAATGTCTGTGCCTCTTGGAAAATGCTGGGTTCCTGTGCCCACCCCTTGCTCCCACCCCTGCCCCCCACTCCCAGCTTATGTATTATCCAGGCACAGCTGCAGAGCCCTCCTTACACCCCCCCCAACCTACAGAGGCTTTTAGAATCTTAGGCCCTTAGAATTCTTGAGCTCATAGAACCTTAGAATGATAGAATCTTAGAGTAAGACAATCAGAAGCTAAGAATGTTAGAATGAGTGAATCATAGTCTTATCATTTGTCACAGAATCTGAGGTTTAGAATTTTAGAGGCATTGAATCTCACAATCAGTTGGGGGGACAGAGAATCTAACAGACGGAGAACTATTTCACCAACATAACCCCTGGAGGCGGAGAATCCTAAAATCAGAGCCACTTAAGAGCAGAATGAGTGAATGAATGAATGAATCCACAGGGGCCTAGGGCCCAACCTCCTCCTACCCAGGGCCAGAAATCCATTGGAGCCTCCCTGACCAGTGGGGGTCCAGCCTTATCTTGCACACCTCCTGGGTCAGGGAAGCTCACGGCTTCTGGAAGCAGCTGGCACCATCTCTGGGAAGCTGTGCGTGGTAGAAAGCTCCCTCTCCCCCAGGCTTCCGTCTGCCTCCCTGACCCAGTCTCTCAGAACTAGCAGTTAAAAGTCTGGGCTTTGGAGGCGGCCAGGCTGGGTCTGCATTCCAGCTCTGTCTCTCTCTCCCAGTTGGGCACACTCCAGTTTCCTCATCTGTAAATTGGGATAATAATCCCCATGCCTGTTTACTGGCGTTGTTTTGATCACAGTGTGAACTAATGTATGTAAATTGTTCAGTGTAGGGCCTGGCAAAGGATTGGTGGTTAATCAATGGTAGCTCTTATGACTGTGATTAGGCCCTTTCTGAGTCTTGGCTGCGCCCCCGGGGGCTGTGGAGACCACTGTGCCCGCCCCCTGCCAGGCTGAATAGCCCCCAGCTTCTCTTCCTAGGACAGGTCTTGGCCCCCTGCCCATCTCTCTGCCTTGTCCGGGGCTGTTCCCACCCCTGCCTGACTCTCCTGCTGGGGTGTTCACGAGGCAGAGTAGGCTGGGCGTGGCACCTGGCCCAGTAGGGCAATCTTGCCCTGCTGTGCCCACGTGGGCCCTAGCTGGTGAGGGTGGGCTGGCTCTGGGGCCGGGATGCCAGGGCGCGTCTGCCTCTTTCCTTGGCCGTCCCTGCTCAAGGAGTGGGGTGTGTGTGTGTGGGTTTGGTCATGACCCCAGCTTTTCCGGCCAGCCCCAGCTATGCACTTTCTGCCCAGGGCTCTGAGCACCCCCCCCCACCCTAGAGCCCGGCACAGCCTCCTTGAGGGGGAAGAGGCTCTGCTGCCCCGGGCCTGGGCCCATCCCCAAAGATGTGTGCGCTCATGTCCTCCGTGCTCTGACTGCTGGATCTCTGTGTCGGCCTGTCTCATGCTCTCTCCCTCCTGCGTCTGCTGTCTCTCCGCGTCCGGCCCCCTCCCGCCTCTCCTGGAATCTCTGGGGGTGCATCCCAGGCCTGTGATTCCGCGCAGATTGGGGCTGAAAGTCAACAGCATCTGCATCTGCCTTCCTCCCGGTCTTTTCTCCCATCCAGCTTTGTCCACTTGCTCGGTCTCCATGCCCGGACTCTGGCCTTGGCTCTGGCTGAGCCCCGCCTCCTCGACCCCTCCCACCTCTCCTCCGCCGCGCTCTGGCCCCCGCTGCAGCCCTTCTCCGCTCTGTCTCTGGTCTCTGTCTCTCTGCCGTGGGCTCCTGGCCTCTGTCTGCTTGGGGACATGGCTGAGGTCTTGGAGTTTGGCCCTCTGCCAATCTTAGGCGTCTTACGGGCCCCAGGCCGAGCGCGGACCTGGACTTAGCAACCCCGTCCCCGGAGGGTCACGCTGATGGGCCCTCTGCTGCCGTTCTCAGGGCCTCGCTCTGGAGCTCCTGCGTGGTGCTGCCGCTGCTGGCGCTCACCTGGATGTCGGCCGTCCTGGCCATGACAGACCGGCGCTCCGTCCTCTTCCAGGCTCTCTTCGCGGTCTTCAACTCCGCGCAGGGTTTCGTCATCACTGCGGTGCACTGCTTCCTGCGCCGGGAGGTGGGGCTGGGCTTCTCCCCGCCCCTTCCCATCCGCCTCACCTGTGCGGACGGGGCGGAGCCAAGCCCCAAGGTTTGGGGAGGGGGGCGCTCCTAGCTGGGTGCGGAAGCCGTTTGCCTGAGGAGGTCTTGACCTTGGCCTTTGAGCCTTTGGGCCTTTGAGGCTCCATCTCGCCTGGGACCTTCCCCTACACTGGGTGTAGTTCTTTTCTTCCACACCCACCTGGGTGCCTGGGGTGGGAGGCACAGCCAGCTGTGGCCAGGGGGCCTGTGGTGGCCTGAAGCCCAGTGGGCACCCGCTGCCCCCAGGTCCAGGACGTGGTGAAATGCCAGATGGGCGTGTGCCGGGCGGATGAAAGTGAAGACTCCCCGGACTCCTGTAAGAACGGGCAGCTGCAGATCCTGGTGAGCGAGGAGGCCGAGCAAAGCGGGCTGTGGGTGGGTTCTGAGGATGCTCCCCGCTCCAGTCCTCCTGCCCTGGGATGAGAGACAGGGAGGGAACAGAGACCGGGTCTGAGTCAGGCCCAGTCACTGACAGCTTGGTGGCATCGGGCAGGTCTTTTCCCCTCTCAGTTTTCCCACCTGTTGGGTGAGGCTGGAGAAGACCCTGTCTGGGGCCCCTCTGGGCTCTGTTAGGCAGTGTGCCAAGGGCAGCCCCTCTGGGTGGCTGGGGAGGGGTGAGCCCCCTCCCCCCACCCTGATACATGGATCCTCTCTCCGCCCATCTGCTCTGTTCCTCTCTGCCTATAGTCAGACTTTGAAAAGGATGTGGATCTGGCCTGTCAGACAGGTGAGTCTGCCTGAGAACCGAGAATGGCCCCTGAGAGTGGGCAGGAAGGGAGGGCCTGTTAAGAGTCTTGTTGTGGAGTTTAGTTAGAGAGCCCGAAGTTGGAGTCAAAGCTGTGAACATGACTTACTGTGTGACTTTGGGCAAAGGGCTTACTTCTCAGAGCCTTAACTGAATTAGGGGACATCAAATGCCCAGCAGGATGGTTGGTATGCAGTGGCTGTCACGTTGTTGTATCATTTCCATGCTTCGTACCAGAATCCACTTTCCACTTCTGGCTCCTGGGGAGGAGCTACCGGGCCAAGGCAGGGAAAGGAGCAAGGCCATTTTGACAGTCTTGGGGCTATGGGGGTCAGAGGTCAGGACCTGCACTGGGAGCTGAACTGTGGGAGCTAGGTCTTGGCTTCCATCCCTTGCCCTGCCTTGCTGTGGGGCTCTGGGCCGGTCTGACCCCTCTTCTTAACCCATCTGGTATGTGAGAGAGCGCTTCCCGCCTAGCCATCTCTCCAGGACTCAGTTTCCTCTCCTTGGACTCAGTCCAAGCTCAGGGGCTTGGAACCCACTCAACCTGGGCCAGGGCATCGGGGACCCCTCCTCCTTAGGACTTACCTCTCTCCCACTCCTGCCCTCAGTTCTGTTCAAGGAGGTCAACACTTGCAACCCATCTACCATCACGGGCACACTCTCCCGCCTGTCCTTGGACGAGGATGAGGAGCCCAAGTCCTGCCTCGTGGGTCCTGAGGGCGGCCTCAGCTTCTCACCGCTGCCCGGGAATATCCTGGTGCCCATGGCGGCCTCGCCAGGGCTGGGGGAGCCCCCGCCCCCGCAGGAGGCCAACCCTGTGTACATGTGTGGTGAAGGTGGCCTGCGGCAGCTGGACCTCACATGGCTGCGGCCCGAGCCGGGCTCCGAGGGGGACTACATGGTGCTGCCCCGGCGGACTCTGAGCCTGCAGCCCGGCAGCGGGGGCGGAGCTGGCGAAGAACCCCCAAGGGCCCGGCCCGAGGGCACCCCTCGGCGCGCTGCCAAGACGCTGCCCCACCCTGAAGGCTACCCCAGCTTCCTGTCTGTGGACCACTCAGGCCTGGGGCTGGGCCCTGCCTATGGGTCCCTACAGAACCCCTACGGGATGACCTTCCAGCCACCCCCACCGACGCCCAGTGCCCGCCAAATACCTGAGCCAGGGGAGCGCAGCCGGACCATGCCCCGTACTGTGCCAGGCTCCACCATGAAGCTGGGCTCCTTGGAGGTGAGGGGCCGTAGGGTGTGGGGTGGGTTGGGGGAGGCCTGCCCCCATGTGCCCAGATGACGTCTAAGTAGTAGGTAGCAGCCAGGGAGGGACAGCAGGCACTGCCCCCTGCCAAGCGGCTCCTTTGTACCAAGTGGCTGGGAGTGTGTACACCATGCCTTTCTTCCTCGGTGTGTGCTCCCACCCGTACAAGGGAATCCTGGCTTCTCTGGACTCAGATGGGCTGGGACTCCGTGTGCGGAGGGCGCACCTTTCATGCTTTCCTGATTGCTTCGGTTCCTCCTTTGGGGTGACTAATTAGGATGGGTCTTCCTTGGAGGGGTGCAGTGTTGGGTTGTTAGGGAAGCCACATCAGGGGCTAGGAGCCCAGGTCGCTGAGTCCGGCAGGTTTGAGTTTGGATCCGGGCACTACCAATCAGCCGTGAGGTCCGGAGTGTCATCTCTCTCTGAGCCTCAGTCTCCTTGTTTGTAGAGAGGGCAGCCTCTTTGTAGAGTTGTTCCGAGGACTAATTGAGTGGTATAAACATTTGTCACTGTGTGGAGCAAGTAGAAAGTGCTAGATAATTGGAAATTGATGCTGTTAACATCCCTGAAATCAGCCTCAGGCACTGGCCCTAGGCCTCTGGTCGTTGACCCTTTCTTCCTGAAAAAAGCCCCTGAGAAAAGCCTCTCTTCCTGAGAAAAGCCCCTTTGTCTCCCTGCCTGTGTGTTTTCTGTGGATGCCCCACCTTCCCTCCAGCTTCCTCAGGGAATTAACTGGGAACAAGCATGTGACAAGCAGTGAGCCACTGTAGAACTTTAGGACATTCTAGAACTCTAGAGGGATGATGGAAACACAGATAAGGACGGGCTGGAGTCACAGCTCAGACACCGTAGGCTGCTCGTGTTTGGCCTCCGACATCTCTCCTCATCCTCCGCACAAAGGAAATTAAGTTAGCAGCTAGAGGTTTGCAAGTTTAGTTTCTCTCCCAAAAATGTTTCTTGAACATTTGGTGCCCGCTCCTGCTGCAGATGGCAGAAACAGGAAGGCATAACAAAGACAAAACGACACCAGAGCCAGGGAGGAGCTCGGTCGGCATCACGGCAGGTTTTGTTCTGTGGACACCTGCCCAGGGCTGGGCCACGGAGGAGGGGCCAGTTTTGGGCTCTGTGTGTGGGAGGTAGCAATAAATGTGGCGGTGTCTTGAGGGGTCAAGGATGACGTCCAGGATTCTGGTGCAGACAACTGCAGTGGAGTGGAGGCGGAGGAATGGGTTTGGGGTGGGGAATTTGGAGTTTTTTTAGTTGGGCACAGCTGTGTGTGTGGTGCCTGTGGGCAACAGGGGACAGGAAGAGATGTCCTGCTGCCTCCAGAAAGAGAGACGTGGCCAGAACGGGGAGGGCACACGCGTGGTGGTGCTTGGTCAAGGTCACGAGAAGGTCTAGGGCTGAGCATGGAGGGCCTCATGCAGGGGAAGCCAGGGATGGTGGGAAGACCAGGAGGGCGTGGTGTCATGGAGGCCAGTGGCGATGATCATGTCTGCTGGGCCCAGGACTTAGGAAATCTTAGCTGGTCGTCTTAGCATCATCCCTGAGGGCCTTGGGGGAAGTCCCTTCCCCTCCCCTGACCCCAGTTTCTCCAGGGTAACTCGGGACAGTTTACCTACTCTCATGAGTACTCCTGGTGCCAACACTAAGACTCTAAGGCCTCATCCTTGAACAGCATTGTACACTGCATAGGTCCATAGGGCCTTGAACATGCTCTTGGGCAAGCGAGGGGCTGGAGGGGTGCAGAGGCCAGGGGGGTAAGACCTGGTTTGTCAGCAAGACGGGGTCCAAGGAAGAACTGAATACCGAGTCCTTGTGTTCACGGGGCAAGTGGAAGGTTCCAAGGAGTGGGGCGCCTGCGACTGGCAGAGAATGGGGCAGGATGGGATGAAAGGTAGAGTCCGGGGCCCAGAGGAGGACGGTCTGCTTTGTGATCCCATGTAAAAATCCATGTCTCGGTGACACTTGGCTGGGGTGTCTGGGGTGTGTCTGTGTGTGTGCACTCCCTGTGTCTGCAGGTCTGGGTGTGTATGGGCCTTGCAGGAGCGGTAGGATTACGGGGCTGCGGTGGGATCACACCTCAGCTCCTCATCCCCCAGGCCTCTGTCCTGTTGCTCTAGTCCCAAGGGCTCCCCTTAAGAGCTCCTGGCTCCTGGGCCCCGGGCTGGCAGAGGGGTGTGAGGGCAGATGTGGAGTACCAGGGCTCCCGCTCTAAAGCCCCCGCGTGCAGTTAAAACACTTTCTTCTCCTTCACTGTCTCCTTGTTGATCCCTCCCAGCGAAAGAAGTTACGATATTCAGACCTGGACTTTGAGGTAAGTGGTGCATGTGTATGTGTGAGTGTGTGTGAGTGTGTGCGTGTGAGTGTGTTGGGGGGCATCTGTCCATGGTGTCTGTCCCCAGAGGGTCCATTCCTAACATGAGCCAAAGCCTCACTGCAGAGCCTGACCGAAGGACCCCAAGCACATGGCTTCCGTGGGCATCTTCCTACCATCCCCCAATCCGAGCCCAAGCTCAGAGCTAAGAAGTCGAGCGAGAGCAGGGCCTTGTCCTAGGGGGCCAGCGGCAGGCAGAGATGTGGAGTGCCAGGATGCTGGGGAGCAGGGGTAGGGGCTAGTTTACCGTGCCGCCCGGTGCAGTCCCTTCCCCCTCCTCTGACCCCCTGTGGCTCCCAGAAGGTGATGCACACCCGGAAGCGGCACTCGGAACTCTACCACGAGCTCAACCAGAAATTCCACACTTTCGACCGTTACCGCAGCCAGTCCACAGCCAAGGTGAGGGCCCCTCCCGAGTGTTCCCGGTCCACAGCTCTGGGCCCAACCCGACGCAGGGCCCCCCAGGGTCGGACCTGGACCCGTGGCCCCCGTTGCAGAGGGAGAAGCGGTGGAGTGCGTCCTCAGGTGGGACAGCCGAGTGGAGCATGTCTAGTATAAGTACCCCGGGCTGGGTCAGAGTCAGGGTCAGGCGGGCTCTGAGGAGCTTCTTCCCTCCCAGCCCTCCTCCCCTTCCTGGGCAACCTCAGCCCGCCTCACCAAGGGCCTACCCATGGCACAAGTGACAGTTCTGGGGCTGCTTGGGCATGGGGAGCCTTGCTGGGGCTCCGGCAGGATCTCGAGGAGGATGGGAACACAGAAGACATGACCCTAGGGGCCTCTCAGTGCACAGGGCTCATTCCTCCAGCTCTGGAGCCAAGCAGATCTGGGTCGGAACTCTACTCAGGCGCCTGGATGCTGGATAACTTTGGGCTTTTCTGGCCCTCTCTGGCCTCCTCCACTTGTCCTGCCCAATGACGAGCGAGAGGGTATGGGCCCATCTCCAAGGGTCCTTCCCACTGCCTCTCACAGGAGAAGCCCAGCCCTGGGGAGCATCCCGGCTTGTCCCAACAGCGGAGACACCAGAGCTGGAGCACCTTCAAGTCGATGACGTTGGGCTCGCTTCCCCCCAAGCCCCGAGAACGGCTGGGCCTGCACCGAGCAGCTGCCTGGGAGCCCGCAGAGCCACCTGATGGTGACTTCCAGACAGAGGTGTGAGTGCACACCGGACTGCCCACTGCGTATAAATATATATATCTCTCTATTTTCACACTCCACTTTGGAACCACCCAGGAGCCGGCGCCCCCTCCCCTCTCCCGAGGGCTGGGCAGGGAGGCGCAGTGGACTCAGCCGGGCTGGGGGAGCCAGACACGGCATGGTCTGGGGGGGCCAGGGCCGTTCCCTGTTTCTCAGAGGCCCCCCATCTTCACCCCAGCTGTCTGTCCCTGTCCTGGGCTGGGGAGGGGGGAGGGAAACTTTGTCGGGAATAAACTTCACTCTGTGGATTTTGCTGCCGAGCTGTTTGCTTCCCGCGGCTGAAGGCCCAGCCCTGGGACCCCAATTTTGTTCCCCTGTCTCCTTGGCTCACCTCACTGGGTCTTTTCAAATTGTCTAATGGGGTCAGGCCTACCCTGACTGGGAGGGGGCACCTGGGCTCTGACTCTGTCTTTGCTCCTGACTCCCTGGGTGACCTTGGGCACATCCTGTCTCCTGTCAGGGCCTGGGTTGGGTTAAGCAGATTGGGAATGTGGGAGGGGGCCCCTGGCAGCTGGCCTTCCCCCTTGGCTGTGATGGTCATGGTTGCTATTCCCTGGGACTCACAGGCCAGACTGCCAGGGCTGGAGCCAAGGCAGAGCTTAGTGACCTTGGTTTCTGTGAAATAGGGCTGGTAATAGTACCCACCTCACAGGGTTGTTGAGAGGATGAGGCATGTTAACACGAGCAAAGTGCTGAGCGAGGGCCTGGCGCGGGAGACACTTCTAAAGGCTTTTCTCTATTATCTCTTGGCACTTGGTCTCGAGCTGTGCTCTGTGCTAGGAGCTTCGGACACACAACCCCTGATCCCTCAGAATAACTGGAAGGTTTTAGGTCTGTGGGTGGGAATACGAGGCCAGAATTGGGAAGTGACTTGCTCAAGGCCACCATCAGAGTCAGAGCTGGGATTTGCAGCCCAGGCTTGGTGGGCAGTGGAGCCGCCTGCCTCCATCTTTATCAGCCTCCCCCTGACAGGACAGGATGCTAGAGCTCAGCTCCCTGGGACCTGAGCTTCCTGGCTGCAGGGGAGCGGCAGGGCGCTGGATGGCCATGGAGCCTCAGGGTCCAGGGCTCAGGGTGGGTGTAGAGGGGAGGGGCCTGAGGGCCAGGGTGGGAGGCTTGTGCTGGGGTGTATTCCTCTCACGCCGGAGTGGACGGTGGCACCCAGGAAGAAGAGGTGTAGGATTGGCACATGGAAATGTTTTAGAGGGTGGGCAGAGGTGCTCTGGTTGTCAGGCAGTATTGTGAGCAGGGGCCACAGGGGCGGCTGCTGGCCTGGTCATTCAGCAGCACAGGCACTCCTGGGCCACTCTCCAGGGACCCAGTCTCAGGATGGTTGACCCTTCAGAGGGAGAGGTTAGGTGCTGTGGGAGCCTAGATGGGGGAGAAGGGGGAAGGGACTGGCTGCTGCAGCAGAAGTCACAGCTAAAAGCCCCTGGAGGAGGGGCTGGCCACAAGGTCCAGGCTCCCCCAGTCTTCTCTGAATCCTGCCTGCTGTGAGCCTGGTCAGAGGATAGCAGCAGAGCCCTCAGACCTGTGCCTGTAGGCCCTGGGCTTTTCCAGGCCTCCCTGCCACCCCCTGCCCCCGGCAGCCCAGGCACGCACAGGGCACAGGGTTCTCTCAGGAATGACCTCATTTGAGACTTCAAGGTAGGTACTGTGACTCCCCCATTTGACAGATAAGAAAATCAGGGCTCAGAGAGGGGACATGACTTTCCCAAACATACACCTTCTAAGTGACTATACTGGGGCCTGTGGCTGTGAGGGGCAGACTTTTGTTCCCAGCCAGCCTGCATAAAAGGGAACTTTGTTCACTCAGGAGTTTCAAGCTGCAGGGAAGATAGCAGTGGGCATGTGTGGCTGTCCATAGGTCTTGAGACCCAGGGTGAGAGTGCCTCCAGATGTTCTGTCCCTTATAGCTGCTCTGTGTCAGCTTCATTCTTTTAGGCAAGCTTCCTCACTGCCCCCAACTAGGCTTCCTAGCTCCCGTCATTGGCTCTGCCCCCAGAGAGGAAGAAACTTTCTTTTAAATTCCAATCAGAAACCCCTCAAGAAAGGGCTGTGTATGGCCCAGATAGAGGTTGGGGTGCTGTGATGGGCGCGGTTGGCATAAACAAAGGCCCTGGTCTTGACCTTGGACCAACAGTGCCAACCACCACCCCCTGCCCCCAGCCACGGGCCAGGCTTTCCTTTGAGCTACCACCTAGTGCCTTCTCAGTGTCTTTCCTATATTCCTATCTCCTTTCTTCCTGGCCCTGGGCTTCACTGGCCACCACGGGGTTCTCTGGGACTGAGCTGCCGTGCACTTTCCCCTCCCCTCTTGTGGTTTCTCGCTGTGCATCTGGATTAAGGCAGCTTAGTATTCACCTTGTTGATTCTGCTCAAGCAGCAACCACAGCTGCAGCAGGAGAGGCTCCTGAGGCAGGAGACTCACATCTGTGGTCGGGGCCAGAGCTTTCCTGGGCTGAGGCTCTGTGCTTCTTGGCCCCACAGTCCTCACTCCCCCAGGCACTGCCTAGCAGTGGCAGGTGTGACCAGGCCCTATCAACCTTGAGTTTCCTTATCTGTAGGCTGTTAGCCCTTCTTTTAGGGCTGATAGCAATCAACCTGTCGTTTCTTTCCTGTACTTGAATCTCTCTGCTCATCATCCTCCTTATTCTCTCTGCCTCGTGTCTCCAGGATTTTGTCCACCTGGCCTGCCCATCGCCCTGCCCAGAAGCCTCCTAGGGATCCTAAAATTAGCCTGGAATGCAAGGCACTGATGATGTGACCCTTGTCTACCTCTCCTAACTTGTCTCTCACCTCTGTGCCTAGGCACAGAGAACTCCCTCCTGCTCGCACTGGCAAATCCCTTCACTCTTCTAGATCCAGCCCAAGTGGCCCATCTATGAAGCCATCCCTGAACTCCCCATCTCAGCCCTGGCACACACTTTCACTGTCACATTGCTCACAGAACTGGTGATATTCACGTTGATGTGGTTCATGTTTGTGAGCTTAGTCGAGGGCTCCAGAGTAGGCATCAGCAGATCTTTACTGACTGAACAGAGGGAATGTATAAACCAGTGTTGGTTTCTTTATCTGCAGAATGGAGATATCGATAATCCCTACCCAGCCTTCCTCTCTGGTATAATTCCTGAGGAGCATTTGCCAGCGCCATTTACATAGTACCAGGCCCAGAGGGGAGCCAGGGTGCTGTCCAGGGTGCTGAAAGGGACATGCCGCCTCCCAAGAGATAGGACAGCCCCAGAGGCTCAGCCAAGTTCAGCCGCAGCTTTCTTTGCCTTCCGGGCCATGGCAGGGTCATGGGTGAGCAGACCAGCCCTACCTTTGTAAGAACAGAGCCTGGGACAATGTCCAACAAGAAAATGAAATTTACATATGCAATTGTAAATTTCAAATTCTCTAGTAGCCATTTTTTTAAAAAGATTTTATTTATTTGACAGACAGAAATCACAAGTAGGCAGGCAGAGAGAGAGAGGAGGAAGCAGGCTCCCTGCCGAGCAGAGAGCCCGATGCAGGGCTCGATCCCAGAACCCTGGGATCATGACACGAGCCGAAGGCAGACGCTTTAACCCACTGAGCCACTCAGGCGCCCCTCTAGTAGCCATTTTTAAAAAGAGAAAGGTGAGATATATTTTGTTTGTTTATTTGTTTTTAAAGATTTTATTACCTATTTGTCAAAGAGAGAGAGAGCACAAGCAAGGGGAGCATCAGGCAGAAGGAGAAGCAGGTTCCTTGCTGAGCAGGGAGCCTGATGGGAGACTCAGTCCCAGGACCCGGGGATCTTGACCTGAGCCAAAGGGAGATGCTTAACAAACTAAGCCACCCAGGCACTCGAGATTTAAAAAAAATAATATATTTAGCCCAATATATAGAAAACATCATTTCAACACATACTCCATAAATTACCAACGACATACTTTATGTTCTTTTTCATACTAAGTCTTTGAAATCTAGTGTTTGTTTCACACGAACAGCACATCTCAATTCAGCCTGGTGACATTCTGAGTCTTTAGTAACCCTATGTGGCTAGTGGCTACCATACTGGATGGCACAGCTCTAGACAGAATAAAGACAGTGACCTTGGACAAGTCAGTTTAGTGTCATCTGTGGAAAGGAGGTCACAAGTACCACTTGCCTCACTGGGACATGGTGAGGGTTCAAGAAGGTGACGCAGGGAAGAGTCCCAGCACAGTACCACAGTGAAGTAGGTCCTAAGTCAGTGTTCCTAGAATCTAGGTATTCAGGGAGTATAGATGGACAGGAAGGGGGCTGTCCCAAGGAGACCTTTCCCTCACCCCACAGCCTGTCTTCCTTCCTTCTACCTGCAGCCCCAGACCCTGGGAGAAGGGAGGCAGGTTAGGACTGGCACTTGAACAGACACAATAAAACTCAGTAGGGTTTAATTCGCTTCCATTAGGTACCAATTAAAAAGAAATTAGGTGACCAAGGAGGCCTGAGGGAGACTCTGGGTGCAGGATGCTGTGAACTTCTGCCTCTCTGGACTTAGTTCCCTCAAGGCTTCTTGTCTACCATGGCAGTTCATGGGGTCCCACAGTTGGGCTTTTTAGGGCCAGTCCCTAGCACCCCCTATTATTCTTCCCTGCACTTCTCCAAGGCCACCAACCCCAGGAAGACCCCTATAATCTCAGGCCCTCAACATACATCTTAATTTTCAGGAGAGGGGAGTATCCCACAAGGGCTTTGGCGTGCAGGCTAGTGGGAAGTCAAGAAGGGTGTCGAGCCGGGGACTGGCACGATCAGATTTATTTATTAACAGGATTGCACTGAGTGGATGGGAAATGGATAGGGGTGGGTTATTATTTTTTTTAAAGATTTTATTTATTTATTTGACAGAGAGAGATCACAGTAGGCAGAGAGGCAGGCAGAGAGAGGGGAAGGGAAGCAGGCCCCCTGCTGAGCAGAGAGCCCGACGTGGGACTCGATCCCAGGACCCTGAGATCATGACCTGAGCCGAAGGCAGCGGCTTAACCCACTGAGCCACCCAGGCGCCCCTAGGGGTGGGTTATTAACGAAGAGTAAGGATGGATGCAGAGAGACCAGTGAGGGGACCATCCATGAAGGGAACTTAGAGTAGAAGGGGCACGGGATTTATATGTATGTAGTGGGTGGAGTTGTCGGCCCCTGATAAGGCAGTATGGGAAGGAGCCAAGGACAACTCATGGGCTTCTTTCTTATGATGGACAATTGTGCCATTAGATTTGGAACACCAGAAGAGAACCAGCTTTGGGGGAGACACATTATGACTTTGACTTTGAGTGTGTTAACCTGGAAATACCTTGGAGGTAGTTAAAGGGGAATTTCAGGTAGGAAGTAGGTGGTCAGACTCACAGAAGTGGAACCAGAGCTGTACTAGGGTCATGGGTGTGGCAAGAGGCCATATTGGAGTAGGCTGTAGAGTGAGCAGGAGGTAAAGAAATGAAGACGGTATAGACAACTCTTGCAGTGGGGCCACGAAAAGGGACAGGAAGCTTAGGGTCTGCTGTAGGGTCTGAAGGTAAATTAGCTGGCGAGATGATGGACTATTTCCATGCAATGAAGAGGTCATCCTTACCCTGTCCCCAAGTTCCTACATAATGACAGACCAAAAATAACCAGCTCTGCCATTCGGGGAGGTAGGGTCCTGAGACCTGGGAATGGATATCATCATGGAGATTGATTCTACTCATTTACTGGGCTGCAGGCCAGTGGCAAGTCCTGCAGAGCAGATGGAAGGTAGAGGTGAGTGTTCAACAAAACCTCAGCTCTAAGACCTCTGGGAGGAGGAAACTTTGGATTCCCGGGGAGTTCCCAGGGTACAAGATGGAGATACAGGCACGTGCCCAGGGCTCTCTGCAGCCCTCTCTGCCTGGTCAGGGAGAGCAGTGGGGAGCCCTTCCCCCAAGCCTCCCCACTGGGCTTGCTCCAGGCTGGTATGTCCCCATTCCCTGCGGTGCATGGCAGAGCCCCAACCATCAATCCAGGCATCCCTAGAGTCAACCAGGAAAGTCAATATTTAATTTGGGCATCATGTTAATGCTATTGATCGCTGCCTCCCCTTCTCCGCTTCCTCAGGCTCATTTGTCACTTCCCACCCACTGGGGGTTGCAGGGGTGGAGTGTGCTAGAGCCCAGTGGAGGCAGAGCTTATTCCGAGGTTGCCTTGGGGAAACTGGACTGCACGTGGGGGTGCTGCCCTGAGCCACCCGCCTTCCCATTCTCCCTGAGAATCTCTGATCTGCTTTGTTTGAGTTTCCAGAGCCCTGTCTCCAGGGAGCGCATTGAGGTGGGGAAGGGAGGTCAACCTTCCTCCTCCTCGGGGACTGAGTCTAATTCCCTACAGGGTCCATAAGCAGAGCAGGTGTGGTTGGCATTGAATGATGGATAGAAACTGTGAAGTCCACCACTGTGGGAGTAAGTAAGAAGTGAGAGTGACTCCTGGGACCCAGAGCCCAAGCCCAGAGCTTCTGTTCAAGCGTTTGGAGCCCCTCTAGCTCTCTAGCACTGTGTCTATATAATGCTGTGGGACCCACATGAAGACCTGGAGACAAGGGTAAACCCTGGGAATGGCTTAGGAGTGCTTTGAGCTTAGAGATCAGCTGGGCATCCAAAGAGGCTAAGTCCACCATAGAGCCCACTGCAAGGCTGAGCTGGGTTCAGCGTCACAGTTCATTCTTTTCATCTCTGGGAATCAGATCAAGTAGGCTGTGCCTCTTGGTGCTCTTGCCTTGTCTGGCCCACCCAGAGGAGGAGGGGAATGAAGTCGGCTTGGGGGCGGGTCTCATGCTTAAATTGCAACTTGATCTGCACTTGCTGAGTGACTGCAAGTTAAACAACCTTTCTGAGCCCTAGATTCTTCCTCTGAGAAGTCTCTCGGTGCCTTGGTTACTTTGTACAGTTTTCAGAGGGCCAGAGATAGGCAGGGGCATCAAAGCCTTGGTGGCCCAGGGGGTGGCATGGGTTCTTGCACTGAGCCCCTGCCACATCAGGCGCAGCCTTGAGGAACTGCCAACAGTGCTTCAGTGGGCCACTTGCTATCAGACCTGAGCCACTGGGGCCACTTTGGCATTTGACGTTGTCCTGAGCTCAAAGCCAAGACCATATCACTGAGGGGACCATTGGGTCAGGCCTGCCTTCTAGCATGGTTGACCCAAGGGTCAGATAATCCAGTTTGGGGCACCTGCAAGCTGGCAGCAACACACACACACACACACACACACACACAGAAGAAATTCTGCTTCGATGAACTAATCCAGAATTTTGCAATTGAAAAATCCCCAAAAAGAAGTTGTTTCCATTTCAGCATGCTTGTAAGTATTATGCTTCACAGAATAGTATTATTTCTATTATGAATTATGTATGAAGAACACCGGATTCTTTTCAGTGGGCAGGGCACCTAAATATATTAATCTTGCTCAGATGACTCCCATCTGAGCTGCCTGAGGACTCCCCAGTGGCCCAGCTCACCCACTCTGAGCCATTCACTCATTCAAACCTTGAGCCAGGACAGCCTGAACTGGCCATTCATTCATTCATTCAGCCAACATTGTCTGATGCCAGCTCATGCCAAGCCCTGTGCTGGGAATCGATATGAACCGATATGAAGACATAGTCCTTAAGAAGGATACCTAGAGGGCGCCTAGGTGGCTCAGTCGCTAAGTGTCTGCCTTCGGCTCAGGTCATGATCCCGGAGTCCCCAGATCGAGTCCTGCATTGGGCTCCCTGCTCAGCGGGGAGCCTGCTTCTCCCTCTCCCTCTGCTGTTCCCCCTACTGTGCACTCTCTCTGTCAAATAATAAAATCTCTCTCTAAAAAAAAAGAAGGATACCAAGGAGAAGAGGCACAGAGAGAAGGGATAGATTTGGTTTCCTCTGCCCAGAAACTTCTAGGGGCATTCCCTTGCTCTCAGAATAAAGTTAAGGCTCCCTACTGTGTCCAAAGCTCTGATGTGTCCCCTGCCACTCTCTCCTCACCGATGGAGCTCCAGCTATGTGGCCTCCTTTCTGCTCCTCAAATACATTTCATGCTTTCTCCTACCCCAGGGCCTTTGCATGTGCTGTACCCTCTGCTTGAAATGTTCTTTCCTAGTTATCTGCTTTGCTGGCTCCTCATCTTTTGATTGAAGCCATCCCCTCAGAAAGGCCTTCCTTACATACACTTTGCCCCTCTGAGTCATTTTGTATCCCATCAGCCTAATCTTTCCTTAGTACTGCTTTTCTGAAACTACAGCACCTGTTTCCTGTTTGTTGTCTGTCTCCCCCACTAGACTGTGAACCTCTGAGCGCAGGACAGGGTGATATTCATTGACATATATGCCACCGCCTGGCACATGATGTGAACTTAAGAGCCATGGATGAAGGAATGAATGTGGAGTTTAAGGTTCCCATAGGACGTCAAGTGGGGGACACCTGGAGCTAAATCTCTGGCTCTTTATACCACAGGCTGGCCATGTCTGTGTCTAGACCTGGGGGTGGAGGGAGGGTATTGCATGGGCAAGCCTGGGAAGGACAAAGCCCCATGGGACACCAGCCTCAGGCCATGCATATTGCAGGAGGCTCATTCCTTGCATATTAACTTGCTGCTGGACTGGCATCTCTGGCTCCTGCTGAATTTCTCACTGTCAGGACCAGTGGTTGATTGGGGAGGGGGGTTGGGTGGACAGAGAGCATCAACATCCAGAAGACCACGCATGCCTTTGCTCACGTGCCACCATATAGGCAAGGACTTGCTCTCAGGTGGCCGCGCATGGGGAGATACAGGTGCAGCTACACGTGCAGCTACACATCTGAGCGAACTCTGCCCTTGGCGGGCCTGCAGGGCACACAGGTGAATGGTCTTCCATGCACCATCACTGCCCCGCCCAGCTGAGAGAAAGAAGCGCCATGAGAGACCATTGAGTTCCACTCCCACCCCCATAGGGCAGTGAGGAAAAGCGAGGCCCAGAGAGGGGAGAGGTCGCTCGAGATCACATCCTGATTCCACGGAGGGTTAGGACTAAGGTTCAGTGAGCAGTGAGCATTTCTGGAAAGCCTACAGTGTACGTGGCAGGGTGTGGGGCACTAAAGAAACCGTCACCTGGGAGCCGGGGCTAGGGGGAAAAGGGAGTCTGACCTGGATGTGAGCAGTCGGCTCCAGAGCTGGAGGGGTCTCCTCTGCCTTTGTGGGGAAGACATTAGGGAAGTCTTCTTTAAGGAAGGAAACACTTGTGCTCAGCTTTGAAGACTGATTGAAAACTTAGTAGGTGGAGAAAGGGGCAGGGGCCAGGTAACCAAAGGAGGCACAGGCCTGAAACAGGCTGGCAAGTCTGGGAAGCTATGAATCATGTGGTTTGGCTGGAGAGGACAGGAGAGTGCAGAGTAGGGGTGGAGTGAGGGGAGGAGATGGGCTGCCTTGATGAGGCCGTGAGGGAGGCGGGTTCTGATCACAGTGGGCCTTGCTGGACAGGATAGGAGTTTGGATTTTATTCTGAGGGTTGCAGGGGAATCACTGAAACAGACATAGGTTTTAGGAAGATCTCTGTAGCTACCAAGGAAAAGTGAATTCAGCATATGTATTTTGAGCACTTACTATGTGCCAGGCACCCCGCTAAGTCCCAACAATTCAGTTCAGGATGAGGCACAGTCCCAGTCCCATGGTGCAGATACAACAGGCAGGTGCGCCAGGGAGAAATCTTGGCGCAGAAACTCAAGAAAACACTCCATTTCTGTATTCTTGTTAAGTCAGCTCCAGTCTGACCCACACTAAGCCCTGTCCTACAAGTTGGCAGCAAATGCAATCTCAACCATCCCTGGGGTCCCCTTGCCACCTCCTCCAGCGTCTTGCACAAGGGCCTGTTGTCCCACTGGGGCTAAGCATGGAGGAGGCAGCACCTGTCTTCCGGCAACCTCCATCACAGAGATGCCCATTGTCTCAGTTCATGTGGTTGCTCAAGGTTCGAGGCTTGGCAACTCAGCCGTTCCTCTGCCACTTTGGAGCACTGATGCTAGAACCCTAGTGCCTGGGCTCCTTCTCTGTGCCCTCTCCCTCCCCCCCCCACCCCGTGTACCACTCTCCGTCCTCCACAGCTCCTGCCACCAGTCAGGGGTGGGGCTGCTGGACACACATCCCTACCACTCCTAGGATTCCCCCTTCTGCCCACTCTGCAGCTAGCTGCTCTGCCTCCGTTCTCTGCCCTCACTGGCCCTTCTCTTCTCCCCATCCCTTGGGAATACCCAGCACAGTCACTTCCAGAAGGTTAGCTTTTTCCAAAGTCAGGATGAGCCATCAGACTTCAAACAACTTTTGTGTTCAGCCCTGCACACTTCCCTGAGGCTAGGAAAACCAAAGGGCTGGGCTATCAGCATGAAACTGGGAGGGGAGCAAAACAATGAACATCTCTATAAATTATCCTGTCACAGGAGTGCATAAGTGTTGAGACCCAGGCAGTGACTGCTCTGAGAGGGGCAGGGAGGCACCCAGGACTGTAGGAGCTCAGACAAGGGGCACCAAACTCATTCTGAGAGGGGGCCAGGAATGGCCTCCCAAGGAGCAGAGTTTCTGCCAGCCTGAGTCTTGAGAACAGCAAGGAAGAGTGTTCCAGGAGAAAGGAACAGCAGGTGGGAAGGCCTCTTGGTGAGCGCCAGCAGGGATGTGTGAAGAACTGACAGCTGGCCTGTGTGAAGGAGATGGGGTTAAGTGGTGAAAAGCCTTCTAAGTCCTCAGCCAAGGTCTGGCTGTTCATCTTGATCATAAAAAAAAAAAAAAAATCTTTGAAAGATATTAATCAAGGAAGTGACAGGACCAGATTTCTGATTCAGAAACTCTAGTTGGCTAGCAGTAGAAGAAGGGAGGGGGAAAGGGGAAAGTTGGAGGCAAGGGCAGCAGTTGGCAGGAGCTGCAGAGATCTAGGCAAAAGAGGGCAGCTGCCTGAACCCCGGGGTGGTGGCCTCGCTGGACAGAAGGGGACACCATCCATATAGATAGGGGGAAAGGGGAGAACAGAGCTTCAAATGACTATCTGGGGCCAATCCCTGAGATGGAGCAGATGGGGTTGGGGAGGATGGTGGCGGTAGGGGTCAGCAGGACCGCCAGGGAGAGGAAGGTTTGGAAGTGCAAAGAACACCTCCCCCTCACCCCAACTCTGCATCCCCTCTGCGATTCCCAAACTTCCCACTAGATGGAGGGCTGGTGCTAAGAGACCAGCTCCCCCCTCCCCATTCTCTACCCCTCCCCCCTCCCCCCACCCAGGGATTGGCTTTCATTTGGGCCTCTCCAAACCCTGAACTCGCCAAGAGAACTCAAGCATTTGGGGCCATCAGCTGCCCCCACTCCCCAGCACTCAACCTCTAGGGTCCAGTGGTGGGGGTATCAGTCCAGAGACATATGCCCCAGGTGCCTCGGCATACCGCTCTGTACCCGCGAATACAGCAGTGTTTCTGTGTTTCGAGGGGCCTCAGCCACTTGGGCCTCAAAAAGCGCCGGGCTCCCACAGATACGCCCTCAGCTTAGAGACCTCCCTGTCAATGGCTTTGTGGTTGACCACCACCACCCCCGCCCGACGCTCTCCTTCCCCGCCCCCCCCCCCGACTCCACGCTGGGGGAGGAGGCACCCATTCCTGTCTCTTCGGTCCCGGCCTCCAGAGGCAGGCGCAGGTCCAGTCCCAGGCCGTCAGACGCCTGGCATCTAGGCCTTTCTGGACCTTGGAGGCAGCATGTAAGGTTGCCAGATGGGCCGGACGGAGCCAGATGGGAGGCGGGGCCTAGTGTGGAGTCCGCGAAGCCAGCGGCCGTGGGTGTGGCCTAGGGGGCGTGGCCAGAGTAGGCTGGAGGCGTGGCCGACGGTGGGATGTGAAAGGGATCCCCCAACTTGGAAGCCTCTTCTCCTCCTTCCCTAGCCACTTGGCTCTCGCCCTGGCCCCCAGTCCCATATCCTGCCAGACGGGCCGTCGCGAGGCTCCTGGCCCTACTTAAGAGAGGTCATTTCTCTGGGGAGGCCGCGCCCAGCTCCTTGGAACTGCCAGGCCTTGCAGGGAGGCGGGTGGAGTGGGGGACGCGTGCATTCTCGAGCCTACACCTCACCCCCTGTAATTCTCCCCACCTGGTATTGTGTTTCCATTCTTTTCTAGATAGACAGCTGGAGGGCCTGGGGCTTGAGCCCTGAGCGGGAGGAGCTGGTCAAGCGCCTGCGCCCCTGTGAGGCCCCCCCCCACCCCCGCTTTTTCCTGCCCCTCTGCCCTCAAGCCTGGAGCTTGCTCTAAAGATAGACACAGGCGCCAAACGTGCCCACCCAGGAGGGGGTCTGGGATGCCTGAGTCATACTGCACCCGGGGCCTCCCCTCATCTCTGGGAGTGGGGGCCAAGTTGATGGCCAGGCATCACTCAGGCTCTGTTGGCTAGACTCTGCGCTCTTGGCGGTGCCTTGTCTCCCTCCCAGGCCCCAGGAACTGGCCAGGCGATGGCAGGCCAGGCTGGGCAGGCGTAGCGGTAGCAGCTACAGCCGGGAAGAATTAGAAGTTCCCGGCCCTGATTTATTTAGTTGTTTTTGTGAGTCTGGCGCGGGTGTCCCCCCTCCCCCACATCCCTGGCAGGACAGTCAGGTCTACACCTGCCTTTCTCTCCGCCCAGGCCCACAGGGCTGTTGGAGGCGCGGACCTGGGCTCAGAGCAGCAAAGAAGTCCCAACTTGGATCTTACAGATTCTGGAGTTACCACCCCATTCCACAGAGGAGAAAACTGAGTCCCAAGGGAGGAAAGGGTCTATCACAGAGCCTGTAACAGCCCTCCATTTAAATCTAGCTCTGCCTCTGCAAGCCACTTCTTAGGGCCGTTTCCTTACTGTAAAGTGCTCAAGTTGAGGATGACAGCCATTCACCTGTAAAATGAGAGTCAGGAGAGACACTTAGGATTGCCCTAATGATTAAGATTACTTTTTATTTTTTATTTTTAAAAAAGATTTTATTTATTTATTTGAGAGAGAGAGAGAGAACACAAGAGCCAGGGAAGGAGCAGAAGGAGAGGGGGAGAGAGATCATCTCCAGCAGATTCTGGATTCTGTAACGAGTGCAGAGCCATATGTGGGGTTCGATCTCATGACCCTGAGATCATAACCTGAGCCAAAGCCAAGAGTCAGACACTTAACCCACTGAGCCATGCAGGCACCCTGAAAATTACTTTTTAGAAAGCAGCAGAGGAGTATTAAGAGTTTCTCGCTCCTGGGTTGGATCCCAGTCCAGTAAGTTCGCGACTATCTCTGGTACCTGTTTTTTCTCTCCTCCCCCTGAGAGCCACTCAGTGAAGGTGGTGTGGTGTGGTCATGGGGATGCTGGGATGGGTGAAGATCACTTGACTCTGAGTGGGTGGGACGGGGGTGGGAGGGAGTTGAGGTGAGGGGACATTGCGTCCTGCCCTTTGTCCAGGTCTGGCTCACCTGACCCTCTTTCCATTTCCGAGGAGAGGGCATGTTTGGGTCATTACAGGTTTAAGACCTGCAGATGTGGGGGAATGGAAGGTGCTCAAGTGTCCCCAAAATTCAGCTTTACCTTGTTACCAAAGGGCCGGAACCTCCCCCTTCCCTGGCCCCCAAGCCAAACAGTACATCAAAGCAGACCCTGGCCTTGAACCCACGTCCTCAGTCTTAGGCTCTTTCCCCCTACCTTCCAGCCACCTGTGCTCTTTGTCAGGTCTTCTCTGAGTGGTCAAGGCTGACGACAACACTCCAGCTGATTTTATTTCTTTATATATTATTTGTTATTTGGGGTTCTTCATGGAGGGAAAAAAACAACCACCTTGTCTTCTATCTGTCAGAAATGTCAGTGACCTCTCAAAGCGACATGAAATCAGCTATGTAAATAGGAAGGGGACAGGGGGCACTGTCAGATATGAACGTGGGTGTGAGGTTTGGGGCCAGAGTCCCTGGTGAATTGCTAGCCCTCCCCAATAATAATAATAATGTTAATAATGAACCTTTTTCGAGTGTTTATATGGGCTTGGCTTAGTTTCATGCATTATCTCGTTTAATCCTCCCCCAAATTCCACGTGGCTTGGTGTTACCATTATCAACCCCATTTTATAAATATGGAAACTGAGGGCTCAGAGACATGAAGGAATTTGCCTAAAAGAACAAAGCCAGGAAGCAGCAGAGCCAGGATCAAACCTCTCCGACCTTTGATTTGCTTTTCTGCCTTGATGAAAAAGTTGCATTTTCACCCTCAACTTTCCCTTCCCCTGCCCACTCCCTGAAGTTCCCTTCCTAGCCCAGCTGTCAGGCCTCCCCAGCCCTGCCCCAGGGCAGGGGCTACTGGGAGGAGGTAGCGCTGGGTTACAGCAAAGCTTCTCTCCACCCAGAGATTCCAGGATTCAAAGAATTTACGATTCCAAGTGTCTGAGGCTTTTGCATGCAAAGAAAGAATCTGGGAGTCCCTGGATGCTCTCTTCCTAACCACACCAGCCAGAGGAGAGACTCTTTGGCCTTCCCTCCTGGGCGGGGAGTGTGTCTGTTACAGGACCTGGGCTCCTCTTTCATTCACGCAGCAAGGATTTGTAAGGCGCTTAGTCTCTGTCATAGGCTCTGGGGATAAAATGGCAGCAAAAGCAGCTCCTTGTATGGCTTACAGTCCAGCACGGCACAAAGACGCTCAGCT
The DNA here is from genome assembly GCF_020171115.1 of Neogale vison. Lineage (NCBI taxonomy): Eukaryota > Metazoa > Chordata > Mammalia > Carnivora > Mustelidae > Neogale > Neogale vison. The sequence goes on along the minus strand of NC_058092.1, from coordinate 23,852,864 downwards.
AAATCAGTGGGTGATAACCGATTGCACCCCTCGTTCTTCCAAGCCTCTGTTGAGATGTGCCTTTTCTGAGAGGCTGCTCCCCACCCCGCCCTGGGAAGGAAAATGAAGACAGTCTCAACCCCAAGGATGTAGAGGGCAGGCGGCCAGGGGAGCCTCAAGAGATGGTGTGTGGTGGTGGTGAGGGTTATTCTCTTTCCTCGTTTGCACAGGATAGCTGCCTACTCTACTGAGTTCCAGGAGCCACACTTAGCTCTTTCACTGTATCATCTCACGGACCCTTCACAGCGCCCTTGGGAGCTGCGAACAAGTCTGTTTTACCAACAAGGAAACAGAAGCTCTCCACTGTCTCGGGGGTGGGAGTGGGGTGATTTGCCAAAAGTCATCCAGCTTGTAAGTCAGGGGAAAGGTGGAGGGTGAACCCAATTATCCTGGGGCTAGAGGCCCTACTCTTACCTTCAGATCGGAGTTCTTGCTCAATTTTTCCATGAAGAAACTAAGACCCGAAAGGGATTAGAGGTTGGCTCAGAGTGGCACAGCATAGCAGGACTGAGCTGTGTTGATTGCTTGGCTATAAAATCTTCCACCAGGATCTCCGTAGGCCAACACTGGCCCCGAAAGGGATTACTGGAGGTGGGCAGGGCTTGGAGGAAGGCTGAGGGCCAGGTCTGCCTGGCGCTCCTCGATGCTGCTTATGCCCCTCCTCCCCGTCCTGCTCCAGGAGGCCCTGTGCTGTGGCTCAGAGGCCCCTTGGGGTGCCTTGATAAATGAGGGCTACATCCCACTGGCCCTTCTGTGATTGTTCTGAGATACCATCTCTGTTCAAGCCCAGAGAGGTGGCCCGTAGACAGGAGAAGAGGAAGCATCTGTCCTTTGCCCTCTGGAAGCTTCCAGTCTGTCTGGGGAGGTGGGGAGTTTCCTGGCTAGAGGATTGTTATGCCAGCGAGCATTTCTGAGCATTGACAAGGTGCCAGCACCTTGAGAACAGCTTTCCGTTTGTCATTACCCCCTTCAATCCTTCCAGCAAATTGAAGTGATAGATGTTACCATTATCTCTGTTTCTCAGAGGAAGAGGTTAAGTGACAGAGCCAGCAAAAGCCAGAGCCAGGATTTGAACCTAGGGACACGCGATCTGACACCAGGTTTTATTGCAGGGGTTCTCCATGTGGTCCCTGGGCCAGCAGCATCCGCATGGCCTGGGAACTTACTCAAAAATCAAGTTCTATTGACTCTGAAACCCTGGGGGGGTGGGGCCGTGTGGGACCAGTTCTCCAAACTTGAGGACCTCTGCTCTCCTGCTTTGTGGCACTTGGGTGACTGCAGGTGACCTGATTCAGAACCAAAGCCCTGGGGTCAGGCGGAGCTCAGTTCAGATCTCTGCTCCACCACTTTCCAGCCCTATGACCTGAGCCTTCAGTCTTGAATCCTTGCCTTTCTGGCCCGTAAAGAGGTAAAAATAATGTCTTATTTCCTAGAATTGCTGCTGGCTGTGTTACATGAGAGAGTAGATCCTATTTGACGGATGAAAACAAAAATAAAAACAAAAGCAAAAACACCCCAGGAGGCTCAGAGAGGCCAAAGGACTTACCCAGGACCATGCTGTGTGGACTCTTTCCCAGACAGGACTCTGCCCTGTGGGTCTGTCCCAAAATGACCAGTTCAGATCTGGCTTTGTCCTTGCCAGCTGCGTGACCTTGAGCTGATGACTCGCTTCTCTCTGCCTGCATTCCCGCACTTGGAACGGGCATCGCGATTGTGCCCGGGCCTCCTGTGGCTGTTGCGAGACTCAAATGAGTTTCTCCATGTTTGGTGCCAGCCAGTGCTTTAGAAAGGCCCAATAAATCTTAGCTGCTGCTATTAAAGTCAGAGCCAGGATCACCGCTACTGTCTTCTAACGGCCCCCACCCCTGCTCAGAGTATGATGAAGACTTTACAGGCGGTCAGAGAGCGTGGGAATTCCGAGGAGCCGAATTTTTCCCTTGGGGTAGAGCAGAGTTTCTCCACCTTGCCGCTGCTGGCAGGTGGACCCAATAATTCTTTTATTGTGAGGGACTGTCCTATGCCTCACAGGAGGCGTCCATATCATATCCTATCACGGATGTATAGCAGCACCCCTGGGCACTACCCCCCGGATGCCAGTAGGCACGCCCCCAAGCTCTAACAGTCAAGAGTGTCCCCAGACGTTGCCCAGTGTCCCATGGGGAACAAAATTGCCTCGGTGGAGAACTACTGAGGGAGAATTGTCAGACAAGGGGCTGCGAGGTGTCCTAGCACACCAGGTGAAGTGGGTTCATGGGGGGAGTCTATAGTTTACCTTATGCCACGCTGGGGAGACGGGGGCCCAGGATCCCACAGTGGATAAAGGTAGGACTGGAATCCAGGACTCTTGTGCCTGTCACCTCCCCATAGTTCCCTCAGAACAAGCAGGCCGAGCCCAGGGGGCAATCAAGTGGGGGCTCATAATGCCTACTGTGTTCTCCCTCCTAACACCGCCCCCACCCCCGTGACCACCTGCCTTGCCATCACCCTACCTGCAGCAGCACCTGTCAGAGTCTGCACCTACCTCTCTGGGAGCTCCGGGGTGCCATGAGCTATTGAAATCTGCCCGTCTGGTTGGGCATCTGTAAATGTTGCCAGGGTCAAGGCTGTCTGCGTGGAGCTCACTGTGGCCCTGCAGGGGAGGTGGGCATCGGAGAGGCAGAGTAGAGCGCCGGCCCACCCGCTGGGCCCATAAAGCTGCCGCCGGAGGTGAAAGATGGGTCTCCCCGCCACAGGGATGCGGACAGCCGTGGAGACGGGGCAGCGGGGCTGATTTAAGGCAAAGAGTTGGAGGGAGGACAAGAAACAGAGTCAGAGAGTCAGAGGTACAGAGCCAGAAACAGAGACACAGGCAGAGAGAGACAGGAGAGACAGAGACAGAGTGAAGGAAGCAGAGAACGGAGCAGCTCAAAGATAAAGAGAGGCAGGAGACAGGGACATGGAGATACAGAAAGGGGGAGAAAAAGACAGAGACCAGAGAGACCCAGAGAGACAGAGATTTGGAGCTGGAGCTGGAGGTCCCCAAACTGGCACACAAGAGAGTTGGAAGCAGAGAGGCAGAGGCGAGAGGGAGCTGTAGGGCGCCCAGCGGCACATGGAAGAAGGCAGGCTAGAGAGTCCTAGAGTAACACAGACCCAGAGCAAAAAGGACAGAGACAGTGGGAGACAGCCAGAGTCATAAGGAGATGGGACAGAGACATAGAGCATCCAAAGGAAACGGAGAGTGACCTTGGTCCTCAGGTCTCAGCCTCTCTTCTGGAGCCCAGAAGCTGCGCGCCTGTGGGTGTTTCTCACGTGTGTTCGCTCACGCCCATGCTGGCATGTGATAACTCCTGCGGGGCGCGCATCTGTGCCTGAGGGCTGGGACAGTGCCAGTGTGCATTTTCCCACGACCTCACCAGGGGACACCTCTGGGGTGCCAGGCTCAGCTGTGGGCCGGTGAGGACCAGCGGGTGGACCCGACCCCTCGTGGAGGCTCTTGCTTATTAGGAGAGAAAGACAGCACGTACACACACACACACACACACTGCAGCTATGCAGAGATTTAAAACAGATTCATGTGATCGGGAGCCACTTGAGATTCCTGTGGATCTGGTGGTCAAGGAGGGCCACTCGAGGAGGTAACTTTGAGAGGAGACCTATCAAAGAGCCAGTCCAGCAAAGATGGGGATAAATCCTTCCAGGCAGAGGGAGGGGTTGGTAAAAAAAGCCCCCAGGGGAACATCCACTTGGCCAATATAGTACTGAGAATGGAAGCCAGTGGGGCCCCAGCTCCTGGAGCGAGGCTGCTGGACAGGAAGGTGGAGGCCAGATCATGATGGGCTTCGAGGAAGGCCAAGGCAAAGATCTGGGGTTTTAGGAAATGAGAACTGGAAAATTGAAGCAGGACCGTGAACATAACAGCGACAGATTTGGAAAGGCCTTGCTGGCTGCTGTGTGGGAGGTAGGGGTTGGGGGTCTCCTGCAACAGTCCAGGCAGAAGCGGGTGTGGCTTGGGAGAGAGTGGCGGAGCAGTGGTGGGATGTAGGCTGTGTTTTGGGGGCAGAGTCAACAGGACTGGATGGGGGGCGGGGGAGGAACCAAGGATGACTCCTAGTTTTTTGGCCTGAGCATCTGAGTGAATTATAGTGGCATTTAGCAGAATGAGGAAGACAGGAGGAAGCAGATCTGTGGGGAATAATCAGGAGGTCTGTTTGGGCCATGTGGGATAGGCGTGCATGCATGCACAACTGTGTGCCCATATGCCAGGGGCCAGGTATCCACGTGAGCCTGTGGGGCTCAGACCATCTCTGCTCAGCTGCATGGGAGCTCTGGGGCCTGTCCTGGGACAAGGTCCTGTCTTGGCTCTTTATTTTCCCCCAGCTTCCTGTGCTGCCTCTGCCAGATGGGGATTCCCCAACGGCCAGCTGGGACAGTGGGGTGGGCAGCCCTTGGGCCCGGCTGACATCTGGGCATATGACCCTGGGCCCGGGAGGCTCCAGGGCAGCTGGTGGCGATTAGCAGCACTGATTACCTCGTGGTGATACCATCTGGGGCCAGGGCACTGAGCCCAGCCCCACAGGAGACCCTGCTCGCTGGTGTGTGGGGCTTTCTGGGGCAGAAGCGTATAAACGTGTGCACGTATGTGCGTGCACGGTCAGTGTGGGAGTTGGGGGGGCGGTTCTGCAGGAGCCACCTGTGTCTGTGTGCACACGCGTGTATGCACTGTAGTTCTGTAGCTTTCTCTGCTCACGTATAGTAGTAATTGCCCCTGCGGGCACGGGTGTGTGTTTGCGCAGTCGTACTCTGTGTGTGCATATCCAAGTACATGCAGCGCTGTACGCGTGCGTTGGAGGAATTAGGCACCTGTGTTGGAGTATGTCCAGGGATATATTTCTGTGGTTTCAAATGTGCTCGCATATGTGTCTCTGTGCGTCCGTTTACGCGGAGGACTAGCGTGTGGATGCGTGTGTCTGTGTAAAGATACTTGCTTGCCTGTGCGTGTGAAGTCTACACGCGTGTTGTGAGAGACCCTATCTACATGCTCCTTGATGTGTGCACCCGCGTGTCAGAGGGAGGAAGGCGCAGAGGTACCGTTCTAGACCGTGTCTGCATTGTATCCAGGCCCAGGGAGCACCCCAGGCTTGGCGGTTCGTGGGAGTACCCTTGCGATGCTGCGGGGAGCTATCTCTGTTCCCCCTTCTCAGGTCCTTCTTGCTTTGGCTGCTCTGGGTCCAGCCCTCTCCCCCTGCCTTGGAGAGCCGGGAATGAAAGGGGGGAAGGGTAGGAGTTGCCCAGGATGACACAGTAGTTAAGATTGTGCTGTGAGTGCAGGCTTCCTGGGCGTGGGTACCTGTTCCACCATCTCCTAGCCATATAAGTGTCGGGGTCCGTTATCAAAGGAATGAGACTGAAACAAAGTGAAAATTATGCGGAGCTTTATTCTATGCCAAGCATTAGAAGTCAGACTGACCAGCTAGGGCCGCTTCCGAGGAGAGCGATCCCCTCCTGATCTCACAGGCTGGTTTTATAGGGCATAACTGCAGACCCAAAGTACGTGACTTCAATTGTTATGGCGTTTACTCCCGGAATCGATACCCAGAATCATACCAGTAACTACCGGGGCATTTATTCCCGGAATGAAGTCCGAGGATGTAAACAATATGGCTACCTAGGCAATATGGAGTTGCTCTGGCTAAGCAGGCCCTAATAGTTAAACAGGTTTTAACATTAAATTGGCCCTAACGGTGAGCTCAGGCAAGTTGCATCATTCTTGTGCTCCAGGTTTCTCCATCTGTAAAATGGGGATAAGACTAGAATTCTCCCTCTTGAGGTGGATGTGAAGAGTAAAGGAGTCAGCCTATGTGAAGTTCTTAGCACAGACCCTGACCTATATGCGCTGCCTATTGGTTCCCAAATGCCCACCTCTGGGACAGCACCTCTGGACAAGCAGAGCCCGTGGCCCCGCCCCCTTCTCAGGCTGGAGTGCCCAGAAAGCCCCACCTCTCTGCTTCCCGCCTGCTGAGCTCAGCGTTTCCCAGGCTCTACCACTGTCATAGCCACATCTGGGACAGCTTGGCTCCCCAGGGCCGGGACCACAGTGGGGCTCCTCTGTGGTCTTGGTTGGGGTTTCCGCTGACTCAGTGCCTTTGGCTTTTAAGGCGGGAAATCCCGGGCCTGCTCCCCCCTCTCCCGGGTTAGATGGGGCCAGAGAGCTACAGTTCACCCATTTTGCTTCTACAGGAAGCCTCTCTTCACCAGGGCACCCCAGTTGCGCCCCCTCCCCCCATCCATTCCTTCCATTTGTGGGCCTCTTGAACCCAGTTCTCCGTAGTTCCTTGGCCTCTGTGCCCAGAAATTTGTTTGCTGCCTTGGGCTGGGTACCCTTGGGAGTGTCACCTTGATTATCCCCTACCTCTGGATAGAACTGGACACCGTACCTGCTCCTTTTGCTCAGAAGTCCCATCGATGATGTATATGGTGGAATCCTAGGACCCCCCACCCCCAACCCCCTACCTCCTGCCAGTGTTCATGTTAATAAAGATAATAATAATGAACATTTATTGAGCTCCTTTTTTAAAACATCATTTTTATTACTTAACAATCCTTGTTTCTTACAGCTCTTCTTTTTAGGGCTTTTTATAGCTCTCCTTGCATGTTTATTTTTTTAAGCAGACTTGACCCCCAAGGCGGGGCTCAAACTCTTGATTCCAAGATCAAGAGTCCCATGCTCCAGGGATGGAGCCAGCCAGGCGCCCCATAGGGAGCTCCTCTTTTGTACCAGACCCTGTATAAAGCCCTTTGATAGACTTCCACTCATTTCCTGCTCACAACGACCCTGTGAGGTATAGCGATCATTATCCCATCATACAGATGAAAAAGGGAGTCCGAGTTAAATAGTGAGTTCCAAGCCACAAAGCTAGAGCAGAGGACAGGGACAGGAGCCCTTCTAACCTCACGGAGTCAGGAAGAGGGGAACCTGCCGGGCTCCACTTCTCTGGGCACGAGGCTAGAGCAGAACGGGTTAATGCAGCGCCCACCCCGACTCTGGGACGACCTCCTCTCCCCATGCCCCAGTTCAGTTCAGACGGAGGAACAGACTAACTGGGAACATGAGGCTAAGAAACTGGAAAAAGCTGACCGAGGAGGCCTGGGCAGCAGCCACGTCACCGCTGCCACGGAACTGGGGAGGAGGGTCTGCAACCCCCCGCCCGCCCTCTCCAGCCTTCCGGAGCCCCAGCCAGGCGAGGGGAAAGGGGTGGCACCGGGGAGGCCCTTCACGCTCCGGCCGAGCCCTTAAAGGGCCGGCCTCCCCCACCCCGCGGCGGCCGCTGGCTGCAGAGCCCCCTGGGCAGGGCAGCTCCGGGCACGCAGGGGCCCGCCCCGCTCGCTGCAGAGCTCACCTGGCGGGGAAGCGGGCGGGGCGCGCGCGGGCGCGGGGCCAGGCCGGGAGCGGGACCGTGCATCCCGCCGGCCGTCTCTGCCACCGCCGGAGCCCCCTCCCTGCCCTCCCTCCTGCCTCCCGCTCGGCGGGCGGGTCCAGCTGTGTTCCATTAGCGGCCCTGGCAAGTCCCCAGTCCCCTGGAACCGCCCCTCTTCCCCCGCCCGGAGTGGCCGTCGGTCCCCGGCAGACAGGCGCGCGCTCGCTCGCGGGGCAGCATTCAGCCCCCGGAGCTAGCGACCTGAGAAGCCGGGTCTTCGCGGCCCGTCGGAAGTGATCGAGGACCTCGCCGCGGGACTGAGGAACCCAGCCCCCCTGCTTCCCCTGGCTGGCTGCCCCCGGGCTACGTGGATTACTCAGTGAGGTGCGGGATCCCCAGCCACGGTAAGTGGAGGGTGGAGTGGGCTGCCTCGGGGCTCTGGGTGGAAGCACTTCTTCTGCCTCCAACTTGCTGTGTGACTCGGGCCAAGTGGCATCCAGCGCCTGGACCTCAGTTGCCTTCTCAGTAGGGAGCTCTGAACTCCATCTCAGTTCTGCTCTCCCTGCCCCCAAATCCGCGCCTTTGTAGTAGGATGGGATCACATCTTTGGAAGCGTCCCTCATATCCCTGCAGCCCCAGCTCTGGGGAGTGGAGGCTGGAGAGGAGGAGCAGGAAGGGGACAAGCCCACCGAAATTCCCTGCTCCACATGTGGTCACAGGCCTCCCGCAGCTGGCAGCTCTTCCACTGGCAGGACGGGGAGGCCAGGATAGGGTTTTGGGTGATGGGATGTGCCCATCCCTAGGAAGGAGAGCGAGTGGGGTGGAGAAACCATTCTGCCCCAGGAACAAGGGGATCGGGATTCTATCTCCAAATATATTGAGGTGAGGGATCCTTCTTGCGCTCACTCCCTATTCAGAACTGAGGGAAGGGAAATAGAATTCCATAACAGCTGGGGGGAATGAGGTCAGACTTGCATAAGAACTTCCCGACAGGAGGGCCTACTGGAGGGGTAGTCATAGACTGGCTATGGGCACGTGTGTACGTGCAAACTGGTATGTCTGGGTAGATCGGTGAACATGTGTCTCTGGGAGCAATCCTGTATGCGGGTAGGTCTGTACGCACGTGCTAGCACAAAAGTGTCTGTGTGGACACGTGCTTGTGTATCTGCGTGTGTCACGCTGACATATGAATAACTCTGTGTGTGCACGTGCAAGTGCTGTCTGTCTCAGGGGAGGCCGGATGATGTATGGGTCTGCTGGCCGCTTGCTGAGCCTGCATTGATTTATCTGGGCCCATCCATCAGGGTTTAATAAAACTAAAAGACGAGCATCCATCAGCGGGGGAGGTTGGCAACAAGGTCCTGAGCCCGGTGACCCGCTTTCCCACCCACCGTACCCACTGGCAAAGCTTCCTTGGCCCACACACAACTCTGTGATACCTGCCAGGAGACGTAGCTCCTGACCTGTGGGTGCCTGGCAGGACTGTCTGGCTGAGCCGGGTTCCGCTAGCCAGGTGCCAGGCCAGTATATAGCAATACAGAGCTATATAGGTTGATAAGATATTGAAATACTTCTAAGTGTCTTGTAGTCTCTGTCTCAAGCCCTCTCCCTCTCCCAGCTCACCTGGCCTTCTAGGACCTTCTAGATCTCTCCTTAATCCAGCAACTACCCACCAGCACCATCCAACACTGCCTGGACCCAGAATGCGCCAGCCAGCGTTCTGCTCTGGCTGATCCCTGTCCGTGCCATACCGGTGGTTAAATATTTTGAATATTACCCTGGCCTAAATCCTAGCCCAGGGCCTGTGGTTGGGCCTCTGAGAGGGATGGATGCTTGTCCAGCCCTCCTGCCACCCCAGCACGAGGGCCTGGGCCCCACGGGCCGGCTCCTCCTTGCCCCTGGATCACACCATGTGAGCTCAGGAATCCACCTCCACGGTCTCTGTGGTTTTCAGGAACTGGGGCTGTGGCCGACCTCTCCGGACCAGGATGCGGGCGCCTTGGGTCCCTGGTTTGTGGCTGCTCAGTCTCTGGGCCGTGTGCAGCCAGGGGGCAGACACAGGTGAGGAGCCATATGAGGCTTGGGGTGCCATCGGCCTGTGATTGGCTTCCTGATGTACAGGTGTGGCCATGTGCCTAGGTCATGTGGGTGTTTATGGAGGGAGGGTCAGAGGATGGCCTTGGGGTGGCCTGAGGCTTTGGTGCGGCATGAGCCAGTGTCTTTGTGCTTCTGTCTGTGTGCTTGTCCATCTCTGAGTCTTTCTGCGGCAAGAGCGGCTCTGTACATATTCCTGCGTCTCTGTATGTGAGACAACAGCCCTCCTCCCTTCCTCCGATGACCCCCCCACACCCCCACCCCCGGCACGTGAGCCCATCCTGCGCACATGCAGGCCCGTGATGTTCCTGCAGAAGGAAGCTGCTTCTTGAAAGAGGCCCAGGCCCTTCCACTCCTTTTCATGGTGGAGAATCCATCCTCCAGCCCACGTGCTCCTCCTCCTCCATGGCTGGCCCTGGATCCCGAATAAACGGCCCGCCTCGAGGCCCAGACGCTGGATGGGACAGAGGGTGCAGCTTTCCAGGGACCAAAGCCAGAGGAAGTTGACCGGGCAACTTGCCCTGCCCTGCTGGGTGCCCTCTGGGTTTTGTAGCTTAGCTGCCCGGCTGAGCAGAAATAGAACTCCTTCCGAAACGAGCTGAGGGAGGCAGAAAAAGTGAGGTGCCGATGTGAAAGGGGTGTGCAGCCAGCACCCACGTGACTGCCTGCAGGTTGTGTGTGTACATATGTGTTTCTGCATGTATGCGCGTGTGCCTTGCTCTCTCCCTCACCGGGTCCCCTGGGGGATGGGGCAGGGAATTTCAACATCTGTAAGGAATCTGGGCCTGTTGCCAAGGGGTGAGTCACCCATTGCTGCTGCCGATGCTGAAGACAGTGATAGTCCTTCTGGCCAGACCTGGGGGAGGAGGACTTCAGTGGGGTCACTGGGCCCAGGGATCGAGGAGTCTTTCTTCCAGCCAGGCAGCCAGGGAGTCCAATGCCCAGCATCTTGGAGCTGTATCCGTTGTCCTGTCCCAGCTATCCCACCTGCAGTGATGGGAAGGCCTCTTTGAGTCTGGCCTTTTTCTCCTCTTGTAGCATCTTTCCTGACATTTTGCTCAGTCAGGAGGAGGCAGGCCCATGGCTGCCTGTCTGTCCCTTCAGGGTTCTGGAGACCATAATTAAGCTATTCTTCTCTAGGGGCCTTTGCCTAGTTAATATATCCTCTATGGAGCCCTAAGGTGTGGGTGGTTCCCTTGAGCTTGTGGTCCCTTCAGGCCCTCGGTCTCTTCTCACTGTTTTGTAAGGTAGTTATCCAGGTGAAAAGTCATTCTGTTGGCTCAGACTTGTGTCTGGTCTGCTTTTCTGCTTTATATGTAGGAAGTAAACTCCACCCACTGCTGAGAACATGTGTGCCGGCTGTACATGGCATCCCCAGGGGCACTGGCATCTGTAACTCATGCATGTGCAGACATGCTCGTGTGCTCGTATATAACACAAGCATGCATAATGTGATTTTCTTTACCCCCAGGTGCCCTTGCCCCCTGCTTGGATGTATATGCAAGAGGAAGCACATGTTTATATCCAGATCTCTACTGACACTTGCTTTTGCTCCTTCTCTTGCTGACCTTCCCCCTGAGTTGGAATCATGGGGGATTTGAGTTCCAGGAGTTCTGGTCCTGTTCTGCTGTGAACTCACTTCGTGGCCTTGGGCCCAGTCTCGGTCTCTGGACCTCAGTCTTCCCATCTGTATACTGGGGGTCCTCCTGGCTCCCAGGGCAATCAGGGTCAGAAGGCAAGAGGTAAAAGCTGCCCCAAGGCAGGTTCCCCATTTTTGGGGAACAAAAACTTGCTTTTCTCCAGCTTCCCCAAGAGCCTGGACTCTTCAGCCAGAGTCCACTGAATGGCCAGCTGCCGATTCTCTTCCAGGCGAGAAATGCCCTCCTTCACAACAGGAAGGACTCAAGTTGGAGCACAGAAGCCGTTTATCGACCAATGTGACCGGTGAGTGTCCATCTCATTCAGCTGTTCCCCTCCCCCAACTTCCTGGAGTGGCTGTTACCCCTCCTCACCTGTCCAGCTGAGCTCTTCATCGGGTGTCTCCCCCAAAGGCTTTAATCTCATCCGCCGACTCAACCTCATGAAAACATCTGCCATCAAGAAGATCCGCAACCCTAAGGGTCCCCTCATCCTTCGACTGGGGGCAGCCGCGCTCACCCAGCCAGTACGGTAAAGGCCCCACTGCGACCACTGGGAATTAACACTCCCTAGCAACTCTGGACGTGGGACCAAAACCCAGGGGTGTCTGTGGGTCATTATAGCCTACCCCCTGCTGGGAGTCCGTCTGGTTCCTGCCCCTGGGGCTTGCAGGGTGGGCCCAGAGGAGATGCGTGGCAGACCCACCTTCTGTCCCGTCCCTTCCCTACCTCTGGCTAGTAGAGGTAGCCATCCTATGGGCGCTGGGAAGACCCTGGGATGGGGGTGGGAAGCTGGCAAGAGTCATGTTGTGTGTGTGTATATGTATGTGTGTGTGGGAAAGAGAGAGCACGTACCCACATGTGCCTGTGGGTGAGGTTCAAACTCCTAGAAGTCCCCTGGGGGTCTGGCCCCTGCTTCCCTCTCTAGCCTCACCTTCCAAACTGTTCCTCTTTCTTGCTGGCTGCTCTTGTCACACTGAATGCTTTTTACCTTTTGTTAGTACCTTTTCTGCCAGTCCAGTCCTGGCTGTCCTGAGTTCCAGGGCAGCCCGGATTCTGTGGAAGAACTCAACCACAATTGTCACGAAATAGTGACATCGTCATCCTGGGGATTCTTTGTCTAGGGTCCTACCTCTCCCCCCTGTAGCTCCCCCATTGGACTTGAAGGCTCCTCGAGGGCAAGCACCTTCTCTGTGTTTCCACCACTGCTACCCCCCAGCAGCTGGACTCACCTGGCATGTAGTAGGCACTCAGGCGATGTCAGGAGAGGGAACGGACATGCTCGTGTGTGTGTGTCGGTTAGGAGGTGTGGGTCTGCGCATGTGTCATTCAGGTTTGGCTGTCCTGAGGGCCCAGGGTGGGCAGCGGCTGGCCTCTCACCTGAGCCTCAGCGTCCCCTCCCTGCTCTGCCCCCAGACGAGTGTTCCCTCAGGGCCTCCCCGATGAGTTTGCCCTGGTGCTCACACTCTTGCTGAAGAAACACACCCACCAGAGCACGTGGTATTTATTCCAAGTGACCGATGGAGATGGGTACCCACAGGTGAGCTGGACGCCTCTGCCCCGTCCCCCCATGGCTCTGGAGGCATCGAGTAGTACCCATCCAGCCCGACCTCTGTCCCAGCTTGTGAATTCGGGGACCCCTCTGTCCCATCCCCAGCACCCACCCTCGAGGCTACCCTGTGCCCGGCACTCCTGTCCCCTTCCTTCAGGGTGGATGGCTCTGTGGCCCTACCAGCTTTCCTGTCTTTCTGGGCTTCAGTTCTGCCTCCTGTGAAATGACTTTGAGAGCCCCACACTTTGCCAGACTGAGCCTGTGGGGCTCTGAGTCTCTGCCCTTTTCCTTTCCCGATGCTGCACAGATTTCCCTGGAAGTCAACAGCCCAGAGCGGAGTCTGGAGCTCCGGGCCCGGGGCCAAGATGGTGACTTTGTGTCCTGCATCTTCCGGGTGCCCCAGCTCTTTGACCTGCGCTGGCACAAGCTGGTGCTGAGCGTGTCTGAACGTGTGGCCTCCGTGCATGTGGACTGCACCTCAGCCTCCTCGAAGCCTCTGGGGCCCCGGCAACCCATGCGGCCCGTGGGCCACGTCTTTCTGGGCTTGGATGCTGAGCAGGGGAAGCCCGTCTCAGTGAGTACTAGGCCAGGCGCTGGCCTCACTTCCTGCCTCCTGGGTTGCAGGAATGAGCTCCCTGGAATCTGTATCTGACCAGGTCCTTCCCTTGCTCAGAATCCTCTCTTGGTTCCCCATGGCCCTACACATAGTAACCTGGCATTCAAGGCCTTTCATGATCTGGTCCTAGAAACGTCCATGGTTTATCTCCTTCCTTTATATCTCTCTATACGGCTTACTCTGGTCAATTCCTCCCTAGTCAGCCATCTCACCTGCTAGTTTCATGCCTGCTCACCTTTGCCTGTGCTGTCACATACCCATCCACAGGACGTCTGCTGGTCCTTCAAGGCCTCCCTGAACCTGAACCTCCTCTGGCTCTGTTCCTCTGGGCCAAAGCCAAAGCGAACTTTTCTTCCTCCTCTCCATCCTTCCTGCATGTACATCTCTGTTTCGCTTTATTCCTGACAATCTCTCCAGGTGAGACTGGAAACCCTCTGAGGGCAAAGCCCGGGGTGGGGCCATCTCGGGCCTCAAGGGCAGCCAGGACGCTGAGCCGTTTGATCAAATGAAGTAGGAAACTGATTAGTATGTCTTATCCCCTGCAGTTCGACCTTCAGCAGGCACACATCTACTGTGACCCAGAGCTTGTGCTGGAGGAGGGATGCTGTGAGATTTTACCGGGCGGGGTGAGTGGCCCTGCTCAGGCCCAGCTGGGAAGGTCTGTGGCACAGTGTGCTGAAGAGGGGAGACAGGGACGGGGATGCCCTGAGAGCTTAGGATGAGTGGGGTTGGGGGGGGTGGGTCTGCCTTCTGTACTGACCCAGCCCTTCCCCCTCTCTGGACAGTGTCCCCCAGAGACCTCCAAGGCTCGCCGGGATACCCAGAGCAATGAGCTCATTGAGATTAATCCACAGACTGAAGGCAGGGTCTACACCCGCTGCTTCTGCCTGGAGGAGCCTCAAAACAGCAAGGTGAGTGGGCGGGATGAGCGCCGGGGAGACCGGGGTCCAGCACAGGGCCAGTTGTGCCTGGGGTGGGGAGGGCACTGGAAGCCCCACCTGTCTACGGACCACCCCTATAGGATTCAGGGAGACAGAGAGCCCACTGTATGAAGCTATTTGCATGGAGAGACGTGCCTCTAGCTCTGGCACTACCCAGCCCTCACTGGTGTCACCCAGGACCCCTCTGGTGATGTCAGGACCAGGTTTGCACCCAAAGGCAGTATCTCCAGGACAGGGGTACCTGGGGTCAGAGCCCAGGCCACACTGCTTCCCTCCGGGCTTGCTTGCTTTCACGGGCCCAGCCCCAGCCAATGGCAGGCTGGTCTTACGCCCAGCACCATGGCCAGCTGCCCTACCCACTCTCAAGTTCTTTAGGGTGGCAGAGAAGCCCAGTCCCTCCCTTTGCCCCACCCCCAGGCTGGGCAGCCTCCCTGCCCGCTGGGCATTGTGCCAGCCTTTGGCTGCAGGAACACAGGCTCCCATTGATTCATGGTCTTGTTTTCTCCGACATCACGTGGGTTGGGGGAGAAGGAGGAGGGCCTGGGGGAGTGCCAGGAGCCTGAGCAGGCTCTCTATGCCTGGCGAGGTGCTAACTGAGGGGGCACCTGGGGCCATGCCCCTACCTGGGTGCCCCTTTCCAACATGGGTCCCTGCACTGCCCCATCTTCAAGAGTTCCTTTTTCACTCCGTCTGCCCAGGTGGACGCCCAACGGACAGGAAGCATCAGCCAGCAGGCAGAGAGGGAAACAAAGGTAGAGATGGTAGGGGGAGGGCAGGGGATGGAGTCCGTCGTGCCCTCTGGCTGCTCTTTGTGCCCTCTGTAGACCCCTGGAATAAGCCACTGTACTCCCACTCACTTCCCCCTGCCCCCACTCCTGGACCGAACTGAGGACGCACAGGAGCGATGAATGGGGGTGAGCCAGACAGTACCTGGCACAGCGTAGGGCACCCGCTCCCGATGGTTCTTGGGTAGGAGTATTGGACAGGGCCTCACAGCCTCTGCTTCCTGCCCATCACCATGCCCTCCCTCTTCCCAGGCCCGGCAGGAGACAGCAGCCGATGAGGTAAGCCTCCCATCTAGACTGGCAAAAAGAGTTTGGTTGAAGGGGTGCCAGCATGAACTCTTTGCACAGGCTCTGGGGCAGCAGATCTGGGCATGGGGGTTTGGGATGACAACGCAGCTCCCAGCATTCTTCTGGGGCTCAGTGCTGGGCCCGATCTACCTGCTGCCTCTCTTGGGTGGTTGGAGATGGTGGTGTTTGGGGGGTAGTTAGTCCTGGACACTCCTGCTGAGTTGGCAGCAGATGGCCACGGGCATCATGGGAGGAATCCAGGCCTTGGCTGTGGGACCCCAGATCCTGGGCCTCACTCTGCCTCCACACGCTGTGGAACCCAGATCCCACTGCTATTCCTCTCTGGGCTTCATTTTCCTTGTGTGGGGAATGGCTTGGCTCTGTTTGGCTGGGAGTTGCGGGATGAGGCTTGTTGGGCAGGATTCCTCTCTTCCTGGCCCCTTGGACTTCACCCAGGACACGCATGGTGTTCTGTGTGCTTGGTGTGTGCATGCGGGGGAATGGGGTGGGGAGGGCCGGCCTCAGGCTCTCCCACCTGACCTCCTGGCCCATTCTTCCCTTGCAGTGCCCACCCTGTGTCCATGGTGCCCTGGGAAGCAACGTGAGTGAATAGAGGGTGTGCAGGCTGCAGTGGGCGGGAACTGGGAGTGGGCTAGTTGGCTTCCTGGTTGAGGACAAGCAGGCCTTTGTGTTCTTATCGCACCCCCTCCCTGCACATCCCCCAGAGCCGGGCTTGACTCCCACCCCCATCCCCACCAAAGGCAGCATGGAAGGAAGCCTCATGCCTTACGATCATGGCAATGTATTGGGATCCAGGGATGGAATGGGGACAGGGTGGGGACTGGTGGGACCAGACCTTGGTTGCTGATCCTAGCTTTCCACTCCCCACAAGGACTCTGGGCTGCTGTGCTTGAAGGCCTCGCACATTACCTTGGAGGCCTCGAGAAGGACAAAGCTCACTTGGGGTGACACAGCCTGGCACTGATCCCAAAAACCCATGTTGGCTCAGCCCGTCCCCTCCTCTGCCTGTCTAGCTGACTCTGGCCCAGTCTCCCTCTGGGGGTCCAGAAGGAGAAGGGAGAGGGCTTAGTGCGAGCATGGCTAGTACCCAAATATGCCTCTTCCGTGGGCAGCATAAGTCACTACTTTCCCACAGCCTGACATTCTGAATTGACAGACCAAGTAAGTCCATAAAGGGCACAACCCCCTGTGGCCCTCAGCTCCAAGCCCCCTGAACTTGGGGGACACAAAAAGTACCTCCTCTGCTGCCTGGCCCTCTTTCCATCTAACCCCCCACCAAATCTGGTGAGGCTGATGGGCCCCAGATATGCGGGAGTTACCATGGCAACTGAGCAGTCCAGTAAGCCTAACAACCAGGGGGCGGAGCTAGCTAAAACCAGGCAGTTTAGAAAAAGGAGGTTAGACCCCCTCGGCAAGTCCAACAGCCTTAGGATATGAACTCAGACTGCTGGGTGGCCTTGGAGACAGTGCTGGTGGTCCGTTGGGGGTCTTGGATTCAGGCTGTTGGTCTTGCCACAATGCTGGGTGTCCCTGGCTTAGTTGCTCGCCTTCTCTGCGCCCCTGGTTTTCTTTCCATCTCTGAGATATAATGCTCTCTTTGCCTCCTAGGTCACAGTCGGTCCCTCTGGACCCAAGGTGAGTCCAAGATGGAGAACAGGACCCTTTTGCCTTCTTCGGCAGTCCCAGCCTGTCCCACAACGTGTGATCCCATGGTTGTGTGTTTCTATCTGGGCTACCCAGCCCTGTATGTGTGGGGGGTGGTTAGGGGTGTGTGTGTGTGTTGGAGGGAGTTGTGGGTCCTGTGTGTCTAAGGAAGGGCGTTAAGGGCGCTCCTTTGCTGAGTCCTTCTGTGCCTCCCAGTGTGGGCCTCAAGTTCCTTCCTGCCTCCCCCGCAAGCACTCTGGAGGGCTGCTACTACCATTTTACTTCGAAACACCCCAGACCCCACGGTGCCCCCTGTGTGGGACTGGGGGTATCAGAGGGATTGTGTGCGGGCGGGGGGGTCTGACTGTGTGCCTCCTGGCTTACATGTTCACATACGTGTGGCCCCCTGCGTTGGGGGCGCTGAGCCCTTGTCCTGGTAGGCCTGACAGGACCACCGGGCCTGTGGGCACCCACCGGGGCGGGCAGCGCGTGTGTCAGTGGGGAACTGGGCGCTCGTCCTTGCCCGAGGGAACGTAACCCAGCCCCTGGGGCTGCCTTCAGGTCCTGTTTCTTCCTCTCCCCAGCCCCCTGAGGTCAGGGCTGATGGGAAGCCCATTTTATTGACAAAGAGACTAAGTCTCAGAGAGGTGACAAGAGTCGCCCTGAGTCAAGTGCTAGTCCGGGTGGGGCAGCATTTGAACAAAGGCAGTCTAGCACTCACCATCGCGGGTCCTGTCATCCCACATGTGTGCATCCGTGCACATGTGTCCCTGTGCCCCTGGGTGAGCTGCGTGCGGGCTCGCATGCTTTGGTAGGGGTGTGGGGAAAGTACCCTTTTTTGTGAGACTATAGATTTGCCAAATATAGCCTCTTGGGGTGGGAGGGCCATATGGAGGAAGGCATATGGAATCCATATGCCACGCTGTGTGCATGGTTGGGGATTGGGGCAGGCTGTGCTCATTTACACTCCCGTGCGTAGGGGATGGGTAGAGAAGACAGCCTGAGGAGACCTTCCTTGGGTCTCCCCTGTGCTCCCCCCGGGGCCCAGCTCTCCGCTTTGATCTCCACAGGGAGGGAAAGGTGAGCGAGGCCTGCCTGGCCCATCAGGCCCCAAGGGAGAGAAGGGAGCCCGGGTAAGTGCCCCAACTATGCCCACTGCAGGGCCCTGCTGGGCTGTGCCCCGGGGGAAGGGGCCTGGCGTGTGAACCATCCCATCTGCTCAGCCAAACCCCTGCAGCCTGGCCCATGTGGGGGAGGATGGGTAGTGTCTTTCTAGGAGTTAGTATATGGGATCCTCTATTTTTTAGGGGTACCTAGAAGATGCCCAGTGGGACTGTGGGACTCTTAAGCCTATCCCTCTCAAAACAGGGTCCTACCCTGATCCCTCTTTCCCTCCCCTTAGGGCAATGACTGTGTCCGAATCTCCCCGGATGCCCCGCTTCAGGTAAGACCTGGAGGCAAGGCCTCCTTCAAGGTCATATGGGGCCAGCCCCCAGGGAAGGGGCTGTGCCCTTGGCAGCCCATGAGGTGACCCTGGGACCCTCTCAACACCTTCTCTCCCTGCTCAGTGTGCAGAAGGCCCGAAGGGAGAGAAGGGGGAGTCAGGAGCGTTGGTGAGTGTGGGACCGGGCTTGGGGCAGGCCAGTGGGGTCCTGGCCCAGCCTCTCCTTCCTTCCCTCACCCCTTCTTTTGTGTCCCCTGTTATCTCAGGGACCCTCAGGACTTCCGGGCTCTACAGGCCAGAAGGTAATGGGCCTGGATTTGGCGGGCCGGGTGCCCAGGAGGTCTCTGGGTCCTTCAGACTTGAGGAAGCAGAAGTCTGAAGTTTCCTTGGGGGATGGAGAGCACAGTCCCCACCGAAGACTCTGTGTCCCTCCCAGTCACACTGCTTGGTCCCAATTCCCACTGACCTAGAGGGAAATGCCACAGACTCTCTGAGAGTGGCTGGGCTGGGCTGGCTTGGAGGGTCCTTCTCTTGTCCACCTTTCTGGAGCGACAGAAGCCTTTCAGTCAGGGGAGGCAGAAAGTAGGGTCTAGAGGGCAATCTGGACAGAGCTGCTTTGGTTCTTCCAGCACTTTCTTTCAACCCGTCACGTCACCTTTTCCTTCCCCAGGGCCAGAAAGGCGAGAAGGGAGACGGAGGCATCAAGGGCTCGCCGGGAAAGCCAGGCCGTGATGTACGCTGCTGGGGACCCTTCCTCGCCACAGCCCCCGTGGCCCTTGGTGCAAAGCTGGAATTGGCCAGCAGTGTCCAACCTGCTAGCCTTGCTCAGACAGAACAGAAACCCAGGGAAGGAGAGGCAGGGCCCAAGGAAGCAGAGCAAGGAGGGGATGGAAAAAGATCCAAGTCCAGGCTCCCTGGCTCCTAGCCTAAGAGTCCGTGACCTCTAGTGCCGTGACACGAATGTCTGATGATCTTGGCTTTGGGGAGGGGCACTGGGGGGGGGGGCAATTGGCTGCTGCCCCAGGAAGGTGCCAGGCCTCAGGCTTTTCTTCCACCTTCCCCAACTCCACAGGGCCGGCCGGGGGAGATCTGCGTCATGGGGCCCAAGGGACAAAAGGTGAGTTGTGGCGTGTGTGGGGCCGAGCATAGGTGGTGGGGCTGAGGCGGAGGCTTTCTCACACCAACCTTATGTCTGTGCCAGGGAGATCCTGGCTTCGTGGGGCCTGAGGGGCTGGCAGGAGAGCCTGGGCGCCCCGGCCTCCCTGGGCCCCCTGGGATAGGACTTCCTGGGACCCCGGTGAGTACCTCTAGCCCCTCCTGCTGTTCTTTCCTCAGAAACCCTTCTCTTGCTTGGTGGGGGCTGGGGAGATAAGGCTTCTGGGGGTCCTGGTTGGGGGAAGGGGCTCAAGTAGGTCTCACTGTGTTGTGGGGTCCCTGGGAAGCCTCTACCTGATGCTGTTTCTGCCCTCAGGGGGACCCAGGCGGCCCGCCAGGCCCTAAAGGAGACAAGGTAAGCACAGGCAGGAGTATGAGCACCACTGCATGGTGGAGGGAGGCAGAAGGGGACCCAGGGCAGCAGGCCTGCATGCGGGGAAGGAGCCAGACATTCAAGCTGAGGGGGCTGGCTCAGCTCAGCCAGGGCCCTCACTGAGGAGGGTCCCCATCCCAGCACTTGCTGACATGGGAGCCCTGAGGAGGGTCCCCATCCCAGCACTTACTGACATGGGAGCCCTGGCCTGGGTTCCAGTCATGGGGACAGAGAGGCCGAAGTCTAGTAATGACCAGAAAGGCCACACCTGGGTCTTATGCCTTGATGAGCAGAAAGTCCTGGAAAGGACTCTCTGTCTGCTATGGTTCCTCCGGGGTCACCCAGATTCCCCTTGACTTGCTGCACTGGGGAAGGGATACACAGAGGCCTCGTACCCTTCCTTCTTTTGCAGCAGAAGGACTTGGGTTACACATGGAGAGGGACAGGCAGCAGGCAGGAAGTGCTTGCTGACCAAGCTGACCAGGAGGAGTTGGGAGATTTGACTGAGATCATGCTGCCAATTCAGAGAAAGGGCTGATGGGGACGGGGTGAATGGGCTGAGGTCATGACCAGGAGCTTCCCCCTTAACCTTTTTTCTGACCCCAGGGCAGCTCGGGGGTGCCAGGAAAGGAAGGTCCTGGTGGGAAACCTGTAAGTAAGCCCAGTCTGGAGGTGGAGGGGGGCTGTGCCTACCATGCCCAGGGCTGCTCTGCCAAGGCCTCCAGAGAGAGGGGTGCTGGGTCCTTGGGGCCTCCCTTGGCATACCAGTCCCTCTGGCTGGCACTAACCACTAACATTCACCGCTTCTTCTCCAACAGGGGAAGCCAGGGGTGCCGGGGCTGAAGGGAGAGAAGGTGAGGTCCAGGCGGGGTGACACCGGGTTGGGGTGGGAGTGGGAGGCCCTCTTTGAGGGTGACACTGAGCCTCAGGGGTGCTGGACATTCTCTAGGGACCTGTTGTTTGTCCACTCACAGTCTCTCTCTTCTGCTAGGGTGACCCCTGTGAAGTGTGCCCAACGCTGCCTGAAGGCTTCCAGAAGTTTGTGGGGCTCCCTGGAAAGCCAGGACCCAAGGGGGAGCCAGGCGATCCTGCACCAGCCAAGGTGAGTGCCCAGGTGGCCATTGAGGGGCCCCCCAAAAAACCTGGGAGTATGATCCTGGAGAGGAGTTCAGTGCTTGACAGAGGGGCTGGGTTCTCCTCTTAGCCATAGAGAGATTGTGGGCAGAGAGTCCCAGATCCAGATGGGAGCTGGGTTGAACCATAGAGTGGAGGGCTAGGCTAGAAGGTCACCCAGGTCTCCGTGGCTACCTCCTAGGGCTCTTGAAGGAGGCTCTAAGATGCCTTTTGGGCAGGCTGGGGTGGAGCCAGCCCTTATAGTGAGTGGGGCTGTGCCCTCCTTCTGGGACTGGGTGTTGGTTGGGGGGCAGGGCTGGGCTACAGTCCTGGGCTCGACTCCCCACCCCACTCCATTCCCTCCCCCACATTTTCTTTCAGGAGGGCCTGGGAGCTGTTGGATGGAAAGGTGATCGGGTAAGTACAGGAACTTTCCAGTAGGGTAGCTTAGACTGGGCTGATTTCCTCCATCTATTACGTGGGTTGATGAGCCCTGGCTCTGGGTGCTGATCTTGAACACCGTAGGACCCCTGCGTATTTGTAGGGTTTGTGGTGTGTAACACTGTGTTCCTCACACATGGCTAGGAAGTTTGTGGGGCCCAGCGGGCCCAGTCTCAGCCCATAAACCTTTTCTCCCTGTAGGGAGACCCTGGCATCCAAGGCCCCAAAGGAGAGAAGGTAAGGGAACACGGGTCTCCTAGCTGCCTCCCCGCCCCCCAACCTTTGGGGGCCTTTCCAATTCTTTTCTTCCTTCCCCAGGGGGACTCCTGCTTGTCCTGCAGCTTAGCTGTAGGGTCCCAGCATCTTGGGCCCTCCACAGGGGCCAAAGGAGATACAGGCGCCCCTGGCTTCGGTTTGCCTGGCCTCCCGGTGAGTGACTAACCACACTGGTGGCTTCCCTGGCTTTTTTTTTGGCTCTGAGTCTCGAGGCAGAGACCAAGAAGGAGGCCCTGACGCGGGTGTCCCAGGCCTGCAGCCTCGCTTCCCCCTCCATCCCTACACTGTCCCAGGCTGCTTGCCCCTGGGGGCTCCCTCTTAGGACCTCCAAGTGCCCCGCTGCAGGACAGGAGTAAGAGCCAGCTACCTGCAGAGTCGTGGCGTTCCTAATTCCAAGCTGGCCTTTCTCTTTCTGGGTGGACGCTGGGACCATGGAAGTGGGAAGGGGCTCTAATTGTGATTTGATTGCTTTTCAGGGGAAAGTTGGGGCTCCAGGGCCAGCAGGGCTGAAAGGAGAGAAGGTGAGATCTGAGTTAGCTGTCAGGGACCCTGGGGCTTTCTTGGCAGGGAGGCCGGAAATAGGGACGATACAGAGATTGAACACAGAGATTGAATCCACGGTGAAAAAAAAAGTCATCGGTGTTTTGCAGACGGGAGTCTCCTTGTGAGAGTCCTCATGCTCTCCAAGAGAATTCCTTGTTGTATTTTTATTTTATTGATCATCAAAAACAATTAGGCACCCGTAAGACTGTCCTTTAATAAAATAACCATATTTGATTATCCCTTACCATTTATCATGGGCCCGGGCCCCGTTCCAAGCATTCGTACATGTGTTAACTTGTTTCCCCTCCTAAAACCTGATGGGGGAGCTACTCCGTTCTTCTCGTTTTTACGGATGAAGAATTGGAGGTTGGAGAAAGCCAAGTCAGTTCCCCAAGTCCACATGGCTGCTTGGGTGCAGAGCTGGGATCTGAGCCTGGGAATCTGGCTCCAGAGTCTGTAATCTTTGCCTCTCGGCTGGGCCACTCGATTCTGGTGCCCGTGTTCCCATCTGTACGTTTGATTGTGGTGGAGACAGATGACAGCGCTCCCCACACGAGGGCTTCCGTGGGTGGATGAGTGCTCAAGGCTGACAAACACCGCAATCTATGTTCAGACTCCGCTCTGTCGGGCAAACCACACCTGGCATTTCTCAGATGGAACTTCTGTCCCCCCACTTCTTAGCGGCGGGGTCCTGGTCTCAGTAAATGGCCGGTCCCTACCTCTTCCGGCCCCAAACCTGCAGCCTCCTGGCTCCCCTGCTTGCCACACGCCCTCGCCTGCCTCTGAAAGTTCTGCCAGCCGCCTCTCTGTTGGCACCCTCCCTTCCCCGCTCCTGAGTCCCAGTGTGGCTCACCTGCCGGCGGCCACCACAGCCTGTTCACGGCCCATTTGTTGGCCAGCAGCTAACATGATGTGCCCTTGTAAAAAGAGCTCAGGTTTCATTATCTCCGTGCTTAAAATCCTTCATGACTGACTCTGTCTGAACCAAAGTCCTGCTATGCCTAGCAACACCCTGGGCAACCGGCCCCTGCCCGCTTTCCTGCCGGCTCTCCTCTCCCCGGTTCTAGGGCTCCTCTCTGGGCCCCATCAAGGCCGCTCTCACCTCTTAGATTCTGTACTGTGACTCCCGCTTTCTAGCACATTCTTCCTCTCTATGCTCCCCCCCACTGCTTTCGCTGGCTGGCTTGATTCTTGTCTTTCTGATGATAATCGTGGTCAACACTTGATGACCCCTTTCCAAGGCAACCTCCCCTGTCTCATCTCCCTGCCTATTTCCTTTGCTGCGCTCATCACAGATTACAGTTGCTGTGACTCCAGAAGTTCTGGTTTTCCCCACAAGTGTGTAAACTCCACGAGGTGCTTACACACTGCTCTCTGCGTCCCACCCGCGCCTCGGCCTTGCACACGGTGTTGGTTGGCGTCCAGTGACGAGCCATCAGATGAATGAATGAGTGACCTTTGGGGGCTAGGATTCTGTGAAGTGAGGCTGGGGGCAGGAACGTGCCACAGACTCTCCTGGGAACCTTGGGAGCCATCCCCTTCCCTCTCTGGGCCTCAGTTTCCCTCACCAGGAAATGAGAAGGGTAGGTTAGTTTAGAAGTCCTCACTGGATCCTTTTTGTGGTTTGTGCTTTGTGGCCTGACCTGGACCTGTCAGGCCACCTCACTTTGACCCTATGTTCTCTGCTTTCCTCCAGGGTAACTTTGGGGAGACGGGGCCAGCGGGCCGGCAGGTGAGTGTGCGCCGTGACAGCTCTGGGGAGGAGGAAACAAGGGAGGTGGGCATGTGGGGAAGACCCTGTGCTAGGATGTGGCCCAGCATAGCACCGGCAGGTGATGGGCCTCACACATGGCTTCTTTTTTTAATCACACAGGGCCCACCAGGGCCAGTGGGAGCCACAGGCATCAAAGGGGAGAAGGTGAGTCTGGGGACATTCCCCACCTGCAGCCAGGGTGAACTTCCTCAGCGCACACTTGCTCTAATTCCAGCTTTTCAAGGCTCCCCACTGCCTGAGGATAGCCTCTTGCTCCTTAGCATGGCTTCTGAGATCTTGATGACCTTGATGATGTGGTCCCCACCTTCGTTTCTTACCTGTCCTCCCACAGTCTCTCCGAAGATACCCCTCTCCCCACAGAGATGCTGTCAGGCCCGGCTGGGTTCCCTAGGCCCCAGATCCCAGGCCTGGCCTGGAATCCCCTGCACCACCCCCACCCCGTCCCTGTGTCCTTACTTGGCAGGGGGAGCCTTGTGAGCCATGCCCAGCCCTGTCCAGACCTCAGGATGGGGACAGCTACATGGTCACCTTGCCTGGCCCTCCTGGAGAGAAGGGAGAGACCGGGCCTCCAGGCTTCGGCTTACCAGGAAAACAGGTGAGTTCCTGGGTTGTTGCAGGCAAGGCTCAAAGTGGGGAGGGACCCCTGCCTGGGTCTCTTGGCTCCATGGACAGAGGGGAGTAGGTGGGAGGGTGTGGAAGCGTCAGCACTTCTGTCTCCAGAGGAGGCTGGCCTCAGGGGCCTCAGCCCTTCCTCCTGGGACGCAGCCTGGCAGAGCGTGCAGAGCACCAGCCTGGGACCAGCCGGGCCTGGGTTCAAACTCTAGCTCTGCTTTTTACTCACTCTTCGACTTGAGCAAGTTAATCCTCTCCGTGCCTCTGCTTCCTCTGTGTGGCGTTGTTGGAGAGCCTCGGGATGCTGTGTGTGAAGCACTTCACAGCTCACAACAGACATCCAAGAAGTGATGGCTACCACGGGGCCCATTACTATTGCGGCTTTACTGGGAGCAGCAAGCGCTGGCACAGGGTACGTTCTGTGCCACACACTGCTTCCCACGTCCTGGCATGTCCAACCTTAGAGAGGCCAGAGCCATTTTTATCTTCCCCATTGACAGATAAGGAAGCCGAGTCACAGAGAGGTTAAGTAACTTGCCCAGGGTCGCCCGGGCAGGAGTCTGGCTCGTTTCTTCTCTGCATCTATACAGAATCACTTCCCCAGAACGGGAGTGGGGATTTTGTTCTGTTTTGCGTACGACTGTATTCCCCGTGTCTAATACAGTGCAGGACACTTAGCGGTGTCCACTGTGAGTGCATGGGTGCTAGAAATGCTTTCTCCCCAGGGCAAGGCTGGAGAGCGTGGACTGAAGGGGCAGAAGGTGAGAACCTCGTGTGCTTGGCCGGGCACCACCCATCTGATGAGCTTTCCACCTCCTTTTCCTGATTGTGCTGTGCCCATTCTCTCCTCCCTGGACAGCCCCCAGCCCCAGTGAAGGGTCTCTGAGTGCCTTTAGTTCCTAAGAGGGCCGTCTGCCCCTGCTGGGTTGGCCCTCCTTGAACCCTGCTCCTTATAGGGTGATGCTGGGAATCCTGGAGATCCTGGAGTGCCAGGCACCACGGGGCAGCCGGGACTGTCGGGAGAGCCTGGGGTTCGGGGTCCCATGGGCCCGAAAGGAGAAAAGGTCAGTCGGGCAGGGGACATTGTGTTGCATGAACAAAAAGAAATCAGACTGAGAGTTAATGAGGTGAGGGATGGCAGAGTCAGGCTGTGAGCCTTACAGGATATCAGAGTCACTGTGGAGATGCCTCAGCTCTTCTCCACGGCAGGGAGGAGAAGAGCAAAGAGCGTCAGGGGCTGTTTTGATTTCCCATACTGACATGGGGACCCTGGAGGGGCAGAGCTCTTAGAGGGGCACAAGGACTCTTTTTGCCATTCCTCCTCCTGGCCTGGCCAGCGCTGGCTCAGGGCTCCTGGCTGTGCCCATCTCTGACCAGGGCGATGGCTGCACTGCCTGCCCCAGCCTGCAGGGGGCAGTGACGAACATGGCGGGACTGCCTGGGAAGCCAGGCCCCAAAGGAGAACCGGGGCCAGAAGGCATGGGCCGGCCTGGTAAACCGGTGAGTCCTGGCTGCCTGCCCCTTGGTCTTTCCCTGCCTGAGCTTTGCCTTCTTTCCCACCTGCACCTTTCCCCCTGTGGGACCCATGGGCCACCTGTATCTTTTAGGGCCAGCCTGGTCTACCTGGAGTTCAAGGGCCCCCAGGACTGAAGGGCATCCAGGTACGTGTGCGTCCGGGGAGAGCCTGGGCTGCAGGTGTATATGGTGAGGGTAGATACACAGGTGAGGCAGATACATAGGCCCTTTCGGCCTGGAGTGGGGAAGGTGGTCTACAGAGTAGGGAGAAGCTAGAAAAAAAGGAGGTTAAGGGGAAGAGGCTAGGGAAGGAGGTTTTAAAGGTGAGCAGGGAATCTCAAGCCAAGGATTGTCCTATTGCCTCTTTAGGGAGAGCCTGGACTTCCAGGAAAGGGAGTCCAAGGGCCCCAGGTGAGTGTTTAGCCTTACTTTTGCTTCCCTGCTCCCCAGTGCCTCTAACAGGCCAGCTGCTCACTCCTGTACATCCCCCAAACTACAGAGCTCTGTCTGCCCTCGGATGCTTAAGGGCACAGCTCTGGCATAAGGAACTGGTCAGCAGCCCTGTAACTGTGGCTGGCCTGCTATTACTTCTGTGGAGGACCTTGGCTTGGTCCCCTTCCTCTCTTACCCTCACAGTCTTTCCGTGGAGCTCTCTGGACTTTGGGCTGGTAGATGCCCCAGCCCAGACCAGCTGTGCCAGTGAGACAGGTTGGCCTGGACAGCTGTGGCCCAGTCTGTGGTTTCTGACTTGCAGGGGGAACCTGGAGTACAGGGTTTGCCTGGTATTCAGGTACGTCCGCTTCGGGGCCCAGAGGATACTAGGGGCCGGGGATGGGAAGGGAAAGGAACCCTTTAGAACAAGGGTTAACTTCTGTCTGCAGGGACTTCCAGGACCTCGGGGACCACCTGGACCTGTTGGAGAGAAGGGTGCCAAGGTGAGCCTCTGCCTCATAGGTGCTAGCCCTGTGGTGCTTTGGAGTGTCTTGGCCGAGGGGACAGGGGACCAGTGACATGCCCAATGCAGGGCCACCCAAGACCTGATCTAATGCATCTCACCTGCCTGATTACTCATGGTAGCCTCCATGTCCTCCTTTCCACAGGGGTCTCCAGGACTGAAAGGGGCTGCTGGGCCTATGGGGCCCCCCGGTGCCAGCATCTCTGGGCCTCCGGTAAGGGTCCTCTCTGCACTCTGTGCTGGACGCTTGCTGGGGCCAAGGCACTTACTGCTGGGAAGAGGGCACAGGGTTGACCCCGCTGGGGGATGGCAGCATGGGGGACAGGAGGAGGGAAGCCCAGCCTCCAATAAGGAAGACCACCCCATCTGGATGGGGGCATCTGACCACTGATGTTACCGACCCCCGTCATCTTACTGATCCCCATCATTTTGGGAGCAGTGGCTGCTAAGCCTGCTGCTAAGCCCTAGACCTGGGATCTGCTTAAACCTCCCTGAAAGGGGGACGCCTGGGTGGCTCAGTTGGTTGGACGACTGCCTTCAGCTCAGGTCATGATCCCGGAGTCCCGGGATCGAGTCCCACATCGGGCTCCCAGCTCCATGGGGAGTCTGCTTCACTCTCTGACCTTCTCCTCGCTCATGCTCTCTCTCACTGTCTCTCTCTCAAATAAATAAATAAAATCTTTAAAAAAAAAATAAAAATTAAAAAACAAAAAACAAACAAACAAAAAACCTCCCTGAAAGGGAATGGCTGTTACTGTCCCTGTTTCATAGATGAGAAAGCTGAAGGCCAGAGGGCGAGGGAGCCAAGGCAGGACTTGAACCCTGGCCTGTCTGACTCAAAGCATGTATGGGGACTCACTCACCCCCACTTCAAACCTTGGGCCTTGGGGGGATCTTCTAACGGAGTGCTGCCCCATCGAACTATCCATAGTGATGGAAATGTTCTATTCTCCTCTGCCCGAGGCACATATGGTCATCAAGCACTTGAACTGTGGCCAGCGTAACTCGGGAGCTAAGTTGTAAATTTCATTTAATTTAAATTAATTTAAATTTAAATAAGCACATGTGGCTATTGCCCGACTCGACAGGCCAGATCTTTCTCGACTCAAAATACCTTCCAACCTCATTACCTTCTAAGACCTCTCTTTATCCTACCAACGAGTCCCCTCTTTACGACTGTCCGACCAGTCCGTAAAGTCGCATGCTTTAAAACATGTGTCTATTGAACAAACTGCAGAGATTAAGTAATAATAAGTACATTTCCTCATTTTCATTCATCAAAGACCTGCATAATAGTCAGCTTCTGTTCATACAAGTCTACTAGAATTTTACAAGATGGTATAATTCTAGCCTAAATCAAAGAAATGCTACCTTTCAGCCAGCCTGTGCCATCCTGGGTCATGGGCAAATGTGCTTTTTCTTCTTTTGGTAATGGGGAAAATAGCCTGGCGAAAGATACCTTTTCTATCTTTACGGGTCCCTAGAGAAATTCCAGTTCTGGTTTGGCAATCACTGATAAAAGTCCTGCCGAGGGTGCTCGGAAGCCCAGAGGAGCCCACACCCTGCCCACGTCCATGGCCACTCTCAGGGAGCCCCAGGGGAAAGGCAGAGGTTAAAGGCAAAGGAGGTCCAGGTCCTCAAGGAGTTTTGAGTCCCTAGCGTGAAGGTGGCAGAGCCCATAGAAAGGCGGCCTTCCAAATGCCGTCGTTCTGCCCGGCGGACTTCTCCAGACCTCCTTCTCTCAGGCCAAACCCCATCCAGGAGGCTTTCCAATCTCAGCCCCCAACACAGTCCTAGTTGTGTGACCACAGGCAAGTGACAGCCTTTCAGAGTCTCCAAATCCTTGGTGATAAAATAAGAACAGAAATTTCTCCTTCCTGCTAAGTCCTCGGAGATAACCTTTGTGATAGAACGAGTGTCAAGCATGAGAAAGGGAGGGAGAGGGAGAGGGCAGGGGCCCCGGGCCGCCTGGAGAAGGGTACAGTCATGCTGGGGGGGGAGGGTCTCTTACAAAATTTCTTTAAGCCTGAGTTCCCTCACCAGTCAGACAGAACCGTGCCATCCTACAGGTCTGGGGTGGGGGGCTGGTCCCACTCAGCATCGTCTGACAGGCGCTTGGCTCAGGGTCTGACTCCCAGAAGGCACTCAGGAAATGCCAGTCTTCCTGCTTCCTCCACTCCTTGTCTCCTGTGCCAGAGTCCCCTCCTTGAGGACAGGGGCACTAGGACACAGGCTTCTGCTAGTCCTATCTGCCCTGTGGGTGGGCCGCACGGCTTGGCTGCCATCCAGGCTCAACGCTGACCCTGGACTCTCTCCCCTCAGGGCCCAGATGGGCAGCAAGGACAAACTGGACTTCCTGGAGCCAGAGGGACGCCGGTGAGCACAGAGTCTCAGAACAGCAGGAAGCTGTGGCATTGTGCCTTCACACCCCTCCCTACTCACCTCGCTGTGTTTTTTCCCTGCAGGGTGAAAAGGGACCTCAGGGAGAGAAGGTAAGTCTCAAGGCCCTGTGGTCAATACTGTGGGGAAATTAACCACCCCTGGAGCCCCACCCTCAAGGGAACCTTTACACATGGTGATTGCTCTAGACTGGAGGACAGAGGCTAAGGAGTCATCCCAGTCTCCTTGCTACTGCCAGCTCCCCAGTTCTAGGAAGCCGGGGCCCCAAACATTTCTCACTTCACTTGGTTGCTGGCCCAGGGCACAACTAGGATCCCAGGAGACCCAGAGAGCTCTAAAGGCCCCATGAGGGCAGCTGCACTGGCAGATGGGGCCTGAGTCACAGGCCAGGGCAGGCACTAAGCTGGGGAGGACCAGTGGTGAGAGGGCAGAGAGGCAGGGGGCTGGGTCCCGGCCAAGGGCCAAGGGGAGTGGGAGGGCAACGATCAAGCCGCAAGTGTCCCAGAGGCAGAACACCTGTGTAACTGCAGATGCTGGGTGCAAACTGACAGCACGAGCAGTAGCACCTAGCCGCCGGGGGCCTCAGGCCTCCCCGTGTGGCAGGAGCTCCGTGTACATCCATCCCTGCCATCCTCCTGACCGTCTGTGCATTTGGTGCGATCACCCTCGTTTTACAGATAAGGTGACTGAGACTCGAGAGGTTGAAGAGCTTGCCTAAGGGCACAGTCGTCAAGAGGCAGATCCTGGATTTAAACCCTGGCCTCTCCATCCTAGAGCCCGTGCTGCCTCCTAGATCCTGGTTTCCAGAAGGTCCTCTATCCTCGCCCCACCCCCACCGACAAAAGCTCTTGTCTTTTCAGGGCGAGCCTGGGGAGTGTTCCTGCCCCTCTCGAGGGGACCCCATCTTCTCTGGCATGCCGGTGAGTGGCACTGAGAGCCCTCCCCCCCAGCTGGGGGAGAGGCCTGGCTTCCTGTGTTGGCTCAACACGCGAGCCCTCCCCTCCGCCCCCCAGGGCTTTGCGCCCCAGCCAGCTGCCTCCCCACGCAGCCCTGCGCTTGGTGTGGACGTTGCCTATAACCTCTCCCTTCTTTTGCGACCCCCACTCCCACCCAGGGTGCTCCGGGACTTTGGATGGGCAGCTCCTGGCAGCCGGGCCCGCAGGTGTGTGTCGCTTGTCTCCTCTGTCTCTCCACTTGTCCGCCAGCGCCCCGTGGCTTGCCCATCCTGATGCTGACACCCCCAGCAGTGGGGCAGAACTTTCTCTGGGGTCTGATGACTTCTCCTCTCCCTCAGGGTCCCCCAGGGGTTCCCGGACCACCTGGCCCTCCTGGAATGCCCGGGCTACAGGTAAAGGGGGAGAAGAGAATGGGAGTCTGGGAGGCAGGGAGCCGGGGTGGCCATGCTGGGGCTCTGTGCTGGCCCTCACTCAACACTTACGTGTGCCATCCTCACGGGGGTCCCTGCTCCGCAGAGCAGCATGGGGGGGGCGCCCACTGATCCTTTAGGGCAGGCTAGGGACAGTCTCAGCCCTTTCTTGAGGAACGCCCTGCTATGTGCTCGCCTGGGCACCCTACTGACCCCCAGGCCAAGTTCAGGCCTCGGTCATCTGTTAGGAACCCACGATCTGGATCAAACAGTTTCTTACACCGGCCTGGCGCGCCCCTGGCTTGGAGCAGTGTGCAACATTCATTCACGCGAGGAGGGAGGGAGGAAGACGAATTAGGGCGTGGGGTCAGAAAGTGGGAGGAGGGCAAGGAAGATGTTGGAGAAGAGTGTTGGAAAGAATCCAGATTCAGAGGAAATGAGTGAGTAAGCCCATGAGGGAGAGCATTCCTGACAGCAAAAGCGGCAGGTGCAAAGGTTCGGGGGCGAACAGTTGGGAGAAGAGCAGGGAGGCGGCTGACAGTGAGGGGAGAGCAGTGGGCGTGGAGACCCGTGCGGCACGCTGCTGAGGGAGCGCACTCCAGAGCCTGTCCGTCAGCCTGACTTTGAATCCCAGCCCCGCCAGGTGCTAGCGGTGCCATGCCCGGCGAGTTACCTACCCTCTCTGTGTCTCGGTTCCTTCCTCTGTTAAGTGGAGATCATTACAGCACGGACCTCATGGGGCTTTTGTGAATTTTAAACAGGTTAACGCATGTGAGATGTGTAGAACCACGCCTGGCACACAGTAAACGGTTAGACAGCATTAGCCGACATTAGGCCGGTGCCCATGATCATTTTATATCCGTTCCCTCATTCGCTGGAGTCTCACGTCAACTCTGGTAGGCAGATGGCATTCTCCCTAAGTCTCAGCTGGGCGAACGGGCTCCGAGGGGTGAAGTATCTTGTCTGAGGTCATCTGGCTCGGAATTGGCAGTGCTGGACTGGGCTTCCCCAGCGCCCAGCATTTCCTCTTCCCTGCCAATGCCCTGCGGGACAGCTCCCCAGCGGCTTGCATGCCAGGCGCCATTCTCTGAAGGTCCCAGGAGGGACAGACAGTGGCTTCTGCATGTCTGGCTCCCAGCGCCCGAAGAAGCAGAGCAGAGTCCCATGGGAGCTTTTCACAAACTACTCCCCCCTTCCCCCCCGCCCCGGAGATTTGCCACATTTCCCCCGCTGCCACCCCCGGGGTGAGAATCTGTTCTGGTGAGTCCCCACGGCTGATGGGAGTCTCTGCCGGGATCCAATTCGCTCATCAAGAGCTCAGAACGGGAGCCAGCTCTCCGTTCCCCCACGGGCCAACTGCACATTTACCAAGCGTCCCCACCTCCTGCTGCACCACCAGGAAGCAGGAATCTGTCTGTGGGGGTCTTGCGGTTTGCTTGGGGAAGCATGAGAGTCATTTCAAAGTGACCCATTAACACGCTGATGGAGTGTGAACCCTGCCAAGACATGCTGAGGGAACAAGGCAGAAAAGAGTGACTGCAGAGTCTGGTCCCAGGCACCGGAGTCCTCGCCCGGTGCCAGTGCGGGAGACCAAGCCAAGGCTGCCACTAATAGGCACCTGCCCCGTATCAGGCAAGATACAGCTCTTCCTCGCCAGGTCAGCCCTGCAGTCCTTCCAAGGAAGGGAGGGCCCGGCAGCTGCCCCCCTCCAACCCCGTCTTCAGGCTCAGAAACGGGCCCAGAGACAGACAGCATTTATTTGCCTTAGGAATGAAATCTCCTATCATCCTCCAGAAGGGGAAACTGAGGCAGGGAGGCCGAGCCACGTGCCTGAGGCTATACAGTTAGCAGCCAGTGAGTGGGTAGCTCTCGGCTTCCAGGGCAGAGCAACAGGTGGGACCTTTAGTTCCAATTTTTTTTTTTTTTTTCCAAGAAGGCAGGGAAAGAAAATCACCAAGTATCAGGCTTGAAGTCACACACACCCACAATGGCAAGTAGAGCGGGGCGGGGGCATAATTTATGTGCATAAGGATAATGACCAGGTTCAAGGCGTTTTCCAGGCACCGGGCACTGTCCTGAGCACATTATCCCGTGAACTCACTAGGGCCGCAGAAGGACTGGCACAGGAGCTTGCTGGAGGGAGGCTGCCCTGGGCCTTGGTAGAGCCTGGCCTGGAACGGAGAGGGCTGGGGCAGCAGGGCGGCGGGGGGAAGGTGGCCGTGCTCTGTCGCTGGGAACTGGGACTTGAAGGGAGGCCAGATCTCAGAAGGGGCCAAGGAAGAGCAGGGTGTGTGGTGGTGCGTTCCCTCCAGCGTCTAATGTATGCTTCCTCTTAGCTGGGGATTGAGAAGGGAACACACTCCTGGCCCTCCGCGGGGAGTATTTAATATGCAAATATGCACCGTGAGCCTGCAGGGGCCTCAGGGAGTCTGGGTGGCAAAAAGGTCGCAGGAGTTCCTCATCACCCCATGCTCTCTCCTTTATGCCTCGCCATAGAGGATCGCTGTTTCACAGATAAGGAAACTGAGGCATAGAGATTTTTTCCCCCCCAAGTAAGCTGCTGGAGGTTACCCAGGTAGCTGGGGTTCCCACCTGCCTAGGTCTGGCTATGTACACGAGTGTTGTGGGGAACGTCTTTTGAGGAAGGTTCTGGAATCCTGGTTAAGAGAGGGTTTGGAGCCAGTGGTCCTGACTCTGAATCTCACCCCTGCACTTTGCTCATCTCGTGACCTCGGGAAAGTTACTTAGCTTCTCAGAATTCTTCTTCACCATCTTCTTCTTCTTCTTTTTAAGATTTTATTTATTTATTTGACAGAGAGAGAGGGAACACACGCAGGGCGAGTGGGAGAGGAAGAAGCAGTCTCCCCACAGAGCAGGGAGCCTGATGCGGGACTCCATCCCAGGACCCTGGGATCATGACCTGAGCCGAAGGCAGACATTTAACGACTGAGCCACCCAGGCACCCCCTCCCCCTTTTCAAGATTTTATTTATTTATTTGACAGAGAGAGAGAGAGCACAAGTAGGCAGAGCGGCGGGCAGAGGGAGAGGGGGAAGCAGACTTCCGGCTGTGCATGGAGCCCGATGTTGGGCTTGCTCACTGGGATCATGACCTGAGCCAAAGGCAGAGAGGCTTAATGACTGAACCCCCCAGGCGCCCCCTCTCAGAATTTTTTGTTCCGGCTTTAAGTTGGGTGTGATACCGCCTAGTTCACCAAGAGCTCTGTGATTCAGCGGGATCCGATAGGAAATGGACATAGCACAGAAAGGATCGTATTTACTATGTGGAAGCCTCTTTGCCTGGTTTCTGACGTTCCTCTAACATGTAGGAAAAACTTCCTGTTGGACTGCTCCTGGGGGTCCCCCTTCTGGGCCTCCTCCACGTTCCCCACAAACGGTCTGGAGATTCTGAGCTAAGCATGGATGCCAGCCTTGCATCCACTGGGCTCTCAGCGCTGCTGGAAGGGAAGGGGCAGGGGGCATGGAGGGCGTGAAGCAGGGTGGCCTTCAGGCTCAAGAGGAGTCCACTCACTCGTGTCTCTTCTTGGCTATAGGGAGTGCCTGGAAACACCGGTTTGCCTGGACAGCCCGGGCTAACTGCGGAACTGGTAGGTACCAGTCAGGGTCCCCGTGCAGCCCCCTCCCTGCCCTTCCCAGGATGGAGCTGGCCATGCCAGTCCTCTTAGCTGCAGCGCCAGCCCTCGTCCCTCCCTCCTGTGAGGCAGGGAGAAGCCAGGGTGGCCTCTGTCTTCCCAAGACCCCACCTGATCCTGTAAGTCTCCGCCCCCTTTCCTGCTCACTGCCTGAGCCCTCCTGTCTTGTCTCCTGCAGGGCTCCTTACCAATTGAACAGCACCTCCTTAAGGTAAGAGGGTAAGAGGGGAGGAGGAATGGGCAGAGTGGTCTCCTAAGGGGATTGTTGCAGGAAGTGCTCAGCATCACACAGTGAGAGCAAGGGACATGTCCCTTCTCCAAGCAGCTGTCTCAGAGGGCCTAGCACAGTGCCTGGCATGTAACAGCGCCTCAGTCTTCCTTGCTGAATGAGTGTTTGGAGGAATCCTGCCAAGGTAGCCCCATGGTGGATGTTTTGGGCAGTTCCTGCTCCAAAGCCTGCCCACGGGAGCCACCGATGAGGCCCTGTACCACCCTGGTCCCACCAAGGCAGGGTCCAGCAGCTTCTAGGGCAGGGCGGGAGGGCTAGAGTTAGAGTTGTGGGGTCACCCGGCAGGGAGATGTGGAGGTTACTTATGTTCTTGGACGGGACTGGTTTGGGAGCCTGGAAGAAGGACAGATTGACCAGAGGACCATCCAGAAAGAATCCAGGGAGGAAACAGGATTTCAGGAGCAGTTCTGGTGGTACAGGAGAGGGGGATCTGAAGTCCTGGTGGGGTCGGCCCGTGCCAGCGCTGCCAATGGCGTCAAGACCACCCTGAGGGCTCTGGCCTGGTCTGGCCTCCCAACCTGGGCACCAGGGCTGACATGGACTTCCCTTGCTCCGTCACCTCTGGAGACAAGACCTGGATCCTCCTCTCCTCCAGCTCGGCATCCTCTGGGGTCCCTCCAGAGGCCCCCTGTCCTGGCCACCCCCTTCTAGTACCGGCTGGCCAGTACCCTGGACCTCCCACTTCCCCCGTGGGTCCTGGTCAGGCCAGAGCATGGGCACTGCCTTCCCTGTCCCCGCTCTGGACAGCAGATGTCTCCAGAAGAAGCCTGTAATCGGGTTCACCTCCTGACAGCAGCTACAGGTTGGATCACGTGAAGTGTGGCAAGGAAACCCCAGCTCTTCTCCCTGAGGCTCCTGGCAAGCTGGGGATCCCCCAAGTCCTGCCTCCGGGCACGGGATCGCATGACCCCAAATGCAGGATTTGGCACGTTTCTGTGTCCCACGTCATCTGAACAGCCTTGTGGAGGACCCCAAACTGGAACGGAGCATGGTCTGGGCGAGGGGTCAGACGGCACCCCAGAGGAAGCCTGGGCCTGCGGATCGAGTGCCAGCTCTGGCCTCAGCAGAGCAGGGTCCAGCACGGGCCCCCACTTACCGGAGATGAGTTGCACTGTGTCTCTGAGCATTGGCTTTCTCATCTCCAGAACGACTACAAGATTACCCGCCTCATTGCACTGTCGGGAGTGAACGCGATCACGGGCAAAGGTCCATTACAGTGGCCGGCATCTTGGGTGCTGAGCCCATGCCGACCATTATCCCCAGGCTGGGCAGTGAGCAGTGAACGTGAACTGAGAGCTCCTGCCCAGGGGCCCAGGGACACCCCGCCATGGATGGGCAAACCGGGGAGCCCGTGACAGTCAGCAGCCCCCGGGGACAGGAGGGCCAGCCCCATCCTGGAGGGTGTCTGCGAGAGGCCTGGCTCGGCCTGCGGCTGCCCCGTTGCTCCCTTGGGCAGAGAAGCGGGTGTGCAGGAGCCGGCCTTCCAAGCCCGAATCCTAGTGGCGTGTCCTCACAGCGGGGGCCGGTTGCAGGAACAGCCGGGACAGATGGTCCCTCCGCGGGCCCCTCCGCCTCCTCCCACACGCCTGTCTGGAAAGTGGCTTTGGCTTGGCCCCACAGAGCTGCTTCCTGGAGGCAACTCAAAGCCAGTGTTGGGATCGGGTCCCCTGAGGATGGAGCAAAGCTGCCGCAGGGATGTGGCTGGGGAGAGAGAGAGAATGTGGGCAGGCAGGGTGCCCTGGCTGAGTGTGGGGTGAGGTTCCCCCATTTGGCCCGTCCTGGCCTTCTGGGACCCATGCCCCGCTGCCCTCTCCTCTCTCTGGTCAGAGCATCTGCGGGGACTGTGTCCAGGGGCAAACAGCCCGCCCCGTGGCGTTCCTGGAAAAAGGAGAGAAGGGAGACCAAGGTGTCCCCGGGGTGCCAGGCCTGGACAGCTGTGCCCGGGTAAGGAGGCTGGGCTGTGGGGTGGCCTGGGGCGGGGGAAGCGCCCGGTTGCCTCACCTGACGGAGGGCCTCCTGTTGTCCCCCACAGTGCTTTGCAGAGCGGGAACGCCCAAGAGCTGAGGAGGCCCGGGTGAGTGGACCCGTGCCTGGTCCTCCTCGCCTGTGCCCCGGGCCCCACAGGGAGGGCCCCGGCTGCTCAGCTCACCCTCCCCGTCCCACTCCAGGGAGACAACGGTGAGGGGGACCTAGACTGTGCTGGGAGCCCTGGGCTGCCCGGTCCTCCAGGACTGCCCGGCCAGAGAGGAGAAGAGGTAAGACCAGTCCCAGGCCTCGTCCGGGCAGGGCAAGGGGGCTGCTGTCTCCACGCAAGCGGCCCTCAGTTCCTCAGGGGCAGTTTCATTCCTGCCAAACGTCTCCTGGGCCCTCTGGGGGCTCCCTGTCTCTTGAGAGCCCTTTGGGGGCCTCCAAGTCTCAGGTCACCTGGCACCTCTCATGGCTCAGCGTCCCTCACTCCGCTGGTACCCAGGCTGCTCTCGGCCCGAGGGACACCCTCCTGCACCCCAAGCTGCTCCCTCTGCCTGCAGCTCTTCTCCGGGGCTTGCTCCTTCCCCCCTTCCACTCTTTGCTCAGAGATCACCTTCTCAGAGAGACGCTCCCTGACTTCTCGGAAACTGACCTCCCCCAACACCACCCTTAGAACCCCTGGTCCCCTCCACGCAGTGCACATGTCCCCCTCTGAAGACCGTGTATTTCATTCATCGAAGAACATTCCACATGCATCTACTGGGCACCACGTGCCGGCCCGGGTGTGTTTGTTACTGCCCCCCTCTCCCCTAGAGCATCAGTCCACACTGCAGGGATTTTTATGTTTGGTTTATGGCTCTGTCCCCAGCACCTGGACTAATGCCTGGGGCATAATAGCTGCTCAGTAAATGTTTGTTGGATGATTGAATGAACTGAACGAAAGGTTTAACATCAGCTAAAACGGCCCTGCTTTGCCATCCACCGCCCGCTGTGGGCGCTGGGAGGAAGGCCGCAGAGACCCCCAGGCTCTGTGGAGCCTGAGCTGCTTCCTCCGTTTCCCTCTGCAGGGTCCGCCTGGCATGAGGGGCTCCCCGGGTCCTCCAGGCCCTATTGTAAGTATCCGTGCTTTCCTGGCCCACTTGAGAAGCTCTTGAAGGGGTCATAATGCCCAGACTCCATTCTGCTGCCTTGTATCCGGGAAGCTGGACAGGGCAGAAGGAGGGAAATCCTACTGCCCGCCCGTGTCCCTCATCGAAGCATCTGTGGGGACTGTGGACTCCCACTACCCCACCCAAGCCCCTGGTACTGGCCTGCTCCATCTCGCTCTATTGGGCGTCCTGCTTCGGGGAGGCCCTCTGGGGCACACCCTGGTCTCCCCATCCCCAGCCCTACGGTGTCCTGCACGGGGGACCCAGGATCCCCCGGCGGGAGGGCCTGTGCTTCTGGCTTGTGGTCCCAGCTGCCAGGAATGTGTGCGGCACCCCGACCAGATCTCTGCACGCCTCCATGCCACCAGTTGCTACGGGGGCCAGGGGTTAGGATGGAACAGTCCTGCGTCACTCTGTAGGGCCATCTCTGGGACGCGTCGCCAAAGGCCAGGCCAGGGATGTCTGCCCTGGAGTTCTTCGTGGCCTTGCTATGGTGGGAAGCTAGAAGTGACCAGGAAAGACTGGAAGAACCGAAAATGCTTTCCTTGGAGAAGAGGTGGCTGGTGGGAGCCACCTTAGAAGCAGGGAGCCACCCAGCTGGAGGCGTCTGGAGGTCAGGTGGCAGGCGCGATGGGCTGGCGCCCGAGCGAGGGTGTCCGGCTGGACTCGGGAGGACTCGGCCAGGGCCCTTGACTCTGGGGGCTGTTTCTCATCTCCGCTGATGGCGGAGCCATTCTTCCCGGAGCCAAGGGGGAGGGGCAGATGCCTTCAATGAGTCTCTTCTCCAGCCGCCTTGGAAATATTCCTGTGACCTCCTCTCCCCCTGACCCTCTGCCCCAGACGATGCCCAGGGTTACTATGCCTATGAGTTGTGACCTGCCTGTTTCTCCCACCAGGGCCCCCCAGGTTTTCCTGGTGCTGTTGGCTCCCCCGGATTGCCTGTAAGAACCTAGCGTTGCTTGACCTCTCTTCCCCACCCCCCTGACCAGCCAGGTCTCTGTGGCGTTTGCTTGTCTCCCTCCTTGTGGAGCCCTCGTCACCCCCCCCCATGTTTGTCTTTGTCCCCCTGCAGGCACATAACGACACAGGTTCCCTGCGGCCCCAGCGGCTTGGACATCTTCCAAGTCTCTGACTTCTTTCCCTTTTCCCTTCTCCCTCTGCTCTGGCTTCTTTCATCTTCTCTCTCCCCACCCCACCTACGAGCTCCTTTCTCTCTCCCCCAATGCCACGTCACTCCCCCACCAACCTCACCCACTACCCCTCCCACCCCCCCAGCCCGCCTTGGAGCTGTTTTACCTTCTTATATGAAGCTGGTGCCTCCAGGGGCCTCTTGGTCCCTCCCTTCTCACTTCTGCCTCCTGCTTCTCCCACCTTGGCTGTTGACTGAAGATTTGCTGGAAGTAGTTCTTGGGGCCCTGCCAGGCACCTGGCACAGAGCCCGGTAGAGATGCCAAAGCTTCAGGGCCCCACATTGCGGGCTGGCACAGGTTGCTGCCCCAGTGCTTGGCAGGGCCGTCCCGAGGCACCCCAGGGATCTGAAGGTAGCCACGCTCTCTCCTTTCCCATTGTCCTAGAGGAACCCCGCCGCTTCCTCCTCTGCCTCTCCTCTTCCTCGGCTCCGGGCCCCGTCTGCTGCCCCGAGGCTGGGTGTGTGATGCCAGCCAGCGGGGTTCCTGGGTGTCACGGGGCCCGGCGCCTGCGTGCCGGGCGCCGTGGCCTGCTTCTTCCGCCAGGTGTCGTTAATTGCTCTGCCTTCGTCGTCATCATCGTCACAAGTGTGTTTAAATCATCCCTGTCCTCACTGTTGCTCCCTCCCGGGTCACGGAAACTAACCTCGTTTGTCGGATTTGGTGTTCCTGGGGCCTGGTTCCGCTCCTCCCAGGCCTGGCGATGGAGGCTCAGGGAGCAGGGCCCCCCCTTGTCGCGGCTCCATCTGTCCCCACGTCCTCATCCTGGCCGGACCTTGTCTGTTTCTGCTTGCTTGGGTGAAGGGGCCATCTGTCCGTCTAGCCATCTGTCTTGTGTTGTGGAAAGGTTTGGGCACCATCTCTTGAGGGTACAAGGGAGAAGGGGCAGACCCAGCCCCTTAATGCTGTGGCAGATCCCCAAGGGTCAGGGTGAGGACTTCGGGATGGGGGTTCTGGCTTCGATCGAAAGTCCTCTCCCTTTCCACCCCACAAAGTG
This sequence comes from Neogale vison, assembly GCF_020171115.1. Taxonomy (NCBI): domain Eukaryota; kingdom Metazoa; phylum Chordata; class Mammalia; order Carnivora; family Mustelidae; genus Neogale; species Neogale vison. Next base: position 23,812,643 of record NC_058092.1, on the reverse strand, counting down.
ACAGGGACGGCTCCGGAGGGAGCAGTCTGTTCTGGGGGCCTGCCTGAGTGTCTCCCCTGCATCCCTAAAAGGAGGTCGTTTGGGGCTAGGAGTGGGGGAGGGGGGTACAGGTAAGTGTTGGCTCTCCAGCGACACATTTTGGTGGAGGAACATCATTGTAGGGATTCCGCTCTTTGCAGTTGTCCCCCAGGGGAGCACATACGTGTTAGACTCCTGAAGGTACAGCCCCGCCACTTACGGAAGTAGGGCACACCAGTGACCGTCACCCGCCTGAGAGGCACCCTCTGAGGGTCCCCTACCTGGAGGGGGGCATATCTTCATAGTTACCCGTCTTGGGGGCATGCTCTCGAGAGGTGCCCTGATGTGGGACTCTAAACCTCTCAAAGTTACCCTTCTGGGGTATAACCCGTGGTCACCTTGCTGGGGACCCTAAGTGGGGGGCAATCAGCAATGTCCAGCTCTGCCTGGACGGGGACAGAAGGCTGCAGGGCAGGCAAAAGGAGCTGGGGGCTGGGTGGGGACAGCCCTTCCCTGCAGGTTCTCATGATTTTTCTCTCCAAGGGTCTTCAAGGAGAACGAGGCCTCAGGGGCCCGACAGGAGAGAAGGGGGAACCGGTAAGAGGGGGCCTGCAGGGGAAGGTGATAGATGAGGTGTCCTGGGAGGCAAAGTTGGGGCCCCCAGGGATGGCTGCTGAGTGGAAGATGGGAAGGGGACTCCTTTTGCAATTCGCAGCCCCTGGTCCCTCAGATCGGGGATTTTATACCCCCTTGGGATCAAAGGAGGCTCATCTCCGTGAGCCCTGACCCTCTGCAAGGAGCAAATGGCCTGACTCCCACCCCGGGCTCAGCTCCCAGGGTCCTGGCTGGGCTGGCACTTGTCAGCTGGCTGGCACTTGCCCCAGGCTCATGGTGGTGGTCTCCGTCAGAGGAACCTGGGCCTTTGGGAGCTGGCCCGAGGTGGTGGCTGTCCTGGGACGGGCGTGGGCCTACTCAGTTGGCAGCTCGGGCATCCTGGCTACCGCTACTCTTTTTGCCCAAGGTAGGGGGGGAATCAGAAATGTTGGGGTGGTGGTGGTGCTGGTCCATAATGCCTCTTTCTTTGTAGGGTCCTCCAGGGCAACCTGGTTACCCAGGTGCCATGGGTCCGCCAGGACTGCCCGTGAGTAAGGGGATGCTGGCTCTGAGCCTGGTGGTGGGGGTGAGGAGAGGGCGAGGCTGATGCATCCCCCACGAGGCTCCCTCCCTTCCAAGCATTTCAGCCTGTGCTTCTGCCAGGCCGTCTGTCCATCCGTCTGTCTGTGCAGGGCTCCCCAAAGCTGCTGTGGCAGGGCAGCGTGGCCCTGTCGTTCCACTGGGGAAGTTGACTGTGGCCACTGCATCCAGACCCCAGAACTGAACGCTGCCTCCTAGAGTCGGTGGGGGGGGTGGGTAGGAGAGGCAAGGAGACTCCGGGAAGCCTACCCTCCACCCAGGGCTGGAGGCTGCTGGGTGGGTGTGTCCCCGCATTCCCCAGAGGGGGCCATGGCAGCCGGTGGGGAGCAGCACCCCCCTGTTCCCCCAGCCGTCGTCCTCGGTGCCATCTGCCTGGAAGTGCCCGCTTTTGCCAGCTGCAGTCTCCACCCCCCGTATTAGCACCGTGAGGCAGGCCACGGGGCTAATTCAGCTCTTTCTCTCCTGCTTGTCAGGGCATCAAGGGGGAGCGGGGCTATGTCGGGCCCGCAGGAGAGAAGGGAGAATCGGTGAGTCTGCGTTGCTGCTGCTGCTCCTCCGCTGTCCCTGCCCCGCCTCCACGGCCACCAGGACCTTCCCAGCAGCCTGTGAAGGGAGAGACCTGCCTGCCCACTGCTTCCCTGCCCCATGAGTCACTCCAGCTGCAGCGCAGGCTGAGGGCGAGGTGGAGGGGAGGCTAGAAGGAGGATCCCAGCAGGTTTCCTGGAGATGGGCTGGCCAGGGCTGCCAAGGGACAAGGGGGCCTGGAGGCAGCCGGCAGGAGAGCCTCCTCCTCCCCTGCAAAGGCGCGGGCCAGCAGGGCAGGCTGGGGACCCCAGACCCTGCATGGCACCCGGTGTGATCCCACAAGCCCAGAGACCCCCTTCCAGGCTGAGTGCAGGGGCAGGGGCTGTTTTCAGGGGAGGACATCACATCAGTGAGGTTCTCCCTGAGTCTCAGGAGGCGATGGGGCTTACCCAGCAAGGTGAGTGAGTTAGGGCAGAGGCTGGGCTCACATCCAAGTCCGTCTGTGACCAACCCGCCAAGCCTTAGCCTTACCTTCCCCTCTCATGTCAGTGAGGCCCAGGTGGGATGTAGCAGACCCCGTGGGCATTTATCTAATAACAGACATTCCTCAGGGGCCTTCTGGGTGCCAGCCTGTTCAGGGGGTGCCGCCATGAACAAAACAGGCACCTGTGTGACCCTTGACTTCAGGAGCTCACATTCCAGCGAGGGAGGATGAATAAGTCAATGCTTATAAATGATGAGAAAGCAATGGAGAAAAGAGAGCAGGGTAAGGGGCTGGCTAGTGCACAGGGTGCTATTAGACAGAGGATCAGGAGGCCTCTCTGAGGAGGCGCTGTTGGGCCTGAGCCCTGAATAGAGTGAGGGGTGGGCGAGGGCACATGGTTATCTATCCTGGGGAATCCCCAAGGGAGAGGCTATGCATGGGGGCACCTTAGGAAGAAATTGGAGCCAATGAATCCCTTGGTAAGATTTTAAGAACCCCAGAAAGGGTGGGGGAACAGTAGGCATTCTAGGGAGAAGGGGTAGCTGTGCAAAGGGCCTGGGGTACGAATGTAGAGTATGTTCAGAGAATAGCAGTCTGACCAAGCAAGGCAAAAGGTAAGATGGGGAGAGGGAAGTAAAGCAGAAAAGGGTGGATGGTACCAGATCACAGGATGCCTCAAAACCCAGCGCTGGAGGAAAGTGTGTACTTCGTTCATTTGGACAGAGGGGAGACATGGAAGGCTTTGGAGCAAGAAAGGGTTAGAATCAGAGCTATGTTGGAAAAGAGGAGAGGGCAGCCAGTTGCTGGCTGGACCGAAGTGAGCCAGGAGGTGGCAGGACTAGTTAAGAGGCTAGTTCAATAGTTCAGGCTAAGAGAAGGGAAGCTGGAGCTAACCAGGGAGGAGTCCTGCCGGCTTAGTCTCCCGCCACGTCTCCAGCTACTTTCTGCCCCTGTTGCCTGCCCCATCTCTTGATCTCCCACCTCCCCCAGCCTGGGTAGCTGATTCTGCTCCTTCGTGTCCCCAGGGCCCGCCAGGATCTGAAGGCCTCCCAGGTCCCCCAGGCCCAGCGGTGAGTGGAGGAGGAGACAGGAGACAGTGGACATGGGGACTCCTGGTCCCCGTCCAGCCCTGGGGTCTAAGGGAAGATTGACTAGGTTCCAGATGCCTTGTTGTCTCTGGTGACAGGGTCCCCGAGGAGAGCGAGGACCCCAAGGGAACTCGGGAGAGAAGGGTGACCAGGTGAGTGACCAGAGGACCAGGTTGGCAGTCCTGACTGTGGGGGGAGGCCTGAGGGGATGGGCACAGGGAAGGGGCTGGGTCCTCTCCCTGGTGGTCACCCTCACGTGTGGAGGGGTGACCGGCTCTAGCCTCCAGCCCTCACCTGTCCTTGAGATGTCCCCTCCCAGCTGGAGACTGGAGCTTCACCTGCTGCTGCTCTTGGGCAGAGTGGAGGACGGCCCCATGGCTCCAGGCAGCCTCCTGGTGTCACTCTTTCCATTCGGGCTGCCAGGACTGGGAGAGTGGGCGGCACCGCAAACTCTCCCTTCCTTCTTCTCCTAGGGATTTCAAGGCCAGCCAGGCTTTCCCGGCCCACCGGTGAGTGAAGCCACAAAGCCAGCCCTGTCTCTGTGGTCTTATTTGGGAAGAGTGGGCCTGACCAGGACAGGCTGGGCTCGGATGGGCCCGGGGAAGGGAGGGAAGATGCATGGGAGGAACGGCCTGGGTGGCCAGGCCTGACTCCAGGAGCCAGGACCTGGAGGGCAGAGCCTCCTGGGTGGGCCTCCAGCAGCAGGCCAGCCAGCAGTAACGCTCTGAGGCGGTGTTTCTAGGAAGTCCGAATGTGTCTGAATGTGTCGTATTAACCATAGTGAAGCAGACCCAGGAGGAAGGAAGGGGAGGTCCCCCCTCTAGCACCCCCTCATTCCCGCCTGCCCCTTTTTTGACACAGGGTCCCCCTGGATTCCCAGGCAAAGCTGGAGCACCTGGCCCACCTGGGCCCCAAGCGGAGAAGGTGAGCAAGACCCCACGTCGGCCACAGCCACGGATCTGAGCCCGGCAGGTCCCACACCCCGTCCCACCCTGACTATCGAGCCTTGGGAAAATCAAGGACTGGCTCGGTTAGGTCAGGGATGGGGAAGGAGACCTCCAGCATAGCTGCGGCTGGGCCCAGGGTGCCTGCTGGGAGCAGGGGGCGGGCAGGAGGCAGAGGGTTGTGTGAGAGGAGGTGACCACAGCACCTGGCCTGGCTTCATCTCCTGAGGGGAGGAGGGAAGCACATCCAGACTGTGAACCCGAACCCTGAGTTCCGGAGCCCCGAAGCCAGTACCAGTCTGGCTGTTCTGTCAGACCTTCCGGGTCTGATAACAGCAGGAACAGAACATGGGCAGACGGTCCTGCAGGGCCTAGAGAAGGCAGGCGTGGCCTGGGAGCTGGTGACAAGCTCCCAGGCCACAAGGGTTGGAAGGAGTGGCAGCCAGGGGAGCCCCCCATCGGCTGCCTCCGGCCTTGACTTGATAATTGGAGACTAGCTTGGCTTTGGTCTGGAGGTTGACATCTTTGTCTCAGCCCAACCTCTGGGCTCCCCAGATGTGATGATGGTGGGGGGGAGTATAATGAGGCCCCAAACTGACTTCAAAGCTTGGGGGTGGGGGGCTTATGGCCCAAGGGGAGAGGCAGGAGGCCTGCAACCTGGGGTGGAGCCTCTTTCCTCTGAAAACACACATAGTACAATGGTCAGAGCTAGAAGGGACTTATACAAGGGCCACCTGGGTCAAACTTTTCACTGTGAGGCAATGACGCCCAGAGAGGCTGAGGGCATCGCAGAGGCACACGGCAAAACAGCAACAGAACTGAGACTTCCTCCTAGCCCAGGAGAGCCGCTGGGCGCCTCCCTGCCTCCCCAGAGCCAGCACTTACCTGCCATGGTTGAGGCAGTGGTGGGTGCCGCTGCCCTTCCCTTCTTTGTGGAGGACGCGGGTGGCAGCCCCACCAGAGCCCTCTGCGCTGGCTCTGTACCCCAGTGCTGCCTGCTCTCCTTAGGCTGGTCACTGCTGAGAGTCCCAAACCTCTGGCCAGGGGTTCTTAGTCTCTACTCCCTGTGGGACTGACATTTTTCTGGGGCTGTGCTGACCCCTCCTGGTAGCGGATGGCATTGCAATGCCACTCCGGGGCTCTCCTCCCCACCCCCCATGGAAGGGGGTCTCTAGCGGGGATCATTTTCCCCTTGGTTGGGTCCACAGCCATGGCTCCATGGCAGTGCCATTCTCTTTGCACTAGGGCACACGGCAGCCCGGCACACGAAGCTGCCCCCCTGGCCCCATAAACATTCTAGCTCAAACATTGATTCTCACCATTCCCCTGCCTTGGACAGTCAGTGGCTCCCCAGTGCTTGTAACAGTGGTTCCAGACTTTGTTTTGCAGTCCCTGCGCCCTTTCATCGCACAGAAGCTCACGTGAACCCTCAGTGTTTAAAACAGAAATGAGTGGAGCTGCTCTGGCTAAGGCAGGGGCAGGGGTCTCGGGTCCCACTCTCTGGGCTCCCACTTCAGGCACCCATCTCTGACGCTTCTCCAGGAGCCCCCACGGCTCTGAGAAGCAGAAAAGTACTGGTTGGTCAGACAGAGTCTAGCACTGGGTTCAGGGCCCTCCCCCACCTCCAGACTTCCTCCTATCCCACCCCTCCCCACCCCACCCCACCCCTCCCACGGGCTCCCCCGACACCCTGGCTAGGCTAGACTTAAACTTCTTGAGGACAGGGGCCACACTTTTTTCATCTGGAAGGATCAACAGCTATATAACACTTGGCACTTTGTTGGGACTGAGCACCCCCTGTGCCAGTCCCTGAGTCAACCTTGAAGAAGATGCTGTGTCCCCTTCTCATAGAACAGTGTGGAAAGGGGGATGCTTTGCAGACGAAGACAGGTCCTCTTGGGGGAGTGGTGTGCAAGATATCCAGGGAGGCCAGGACAGAACTGGGACTGGAAACCAGCTGCCCAGACTCCCAGTAGTCATCAGGACCCCGCACCTGGCACCTCGTCCCAAGGTGGGGCAAGGCCCTGCTGACTTTGTTGTGGGGGTCGGCTCCTTTCCAGGGCAGCGAAGGGATTCGAGGCGCACCAGGCATGCCTGGTCCCACTGGGCCACCAGGACCTCCTGGGATTCAGGTGAGTGTGTGTCGTCTTAGCATGACTGGTACGTGTGCACATGTATGTTTAATTGGGGTGGCAGCCGGATGAGGAGTGGACAGGGTGGAGGGGCTGGAGCAGGTCTCTCGCCTCCTAGGGCTCCAGCACAAGCATGCACATATGCCTTTTTCCTGTTTCTAGGGCCCTGCTGGCCTGGATGGTTTGGATGGGAAGGACGGCAAGCCTGGCTTGAGGGTGAGAAGATGGGCATCTCCTTCCTTCTTCCTCCTCCAGGAGCCAAAGTCAATAGAACCTCGATGAAGGAAACCAAATCCCCCCATCCTTCTGCTTTACCTCCACCTGCTTCTCACCACACCCCACTTTTCTTTCTTTTTTTTTTTTCTTTAAAGATTTTATTCATGTATTTGACAGAGATCACCAGTAGGCAGAGAGGCAGGCAGAGAGAGAGAGAGAGAGGAGGAAGCAGGCTCCCTGCTGAGCAGAGAGTCTGATGCGGGGTTTGATCCCAGGACCCTGAGATCAGGACCTGAGCTGAAGGCAGAGGCTTAACCCACTGAGCCACCCAGGCGCTCCTAGTATAGGAGCTTTTCTGATTGCACCAGAGCTCCTTGGCTTCTCAGTACTCCTGGTAGCTTAACCAGGTTGCGCGAGCTGGGTCTCCCCAAAAGGGGACAGCCAAAGGAATGGGTTTATATCCAGGAACTCAGGCAACTAAAGATCCTAGGCTGGGGGTCTGCAGGCACAGAAGGACTTGAACAGCCCTGGCTCCTTGGATCTGGTTTTCCTGGGGAGTCTGAAACGGATGGGGCATGGTCAAGGGCAGAGCATCGAGGTCAACCTCCTTCTGTACCCAAAGAAGAAAAATCGAGGTTCCGATTGGGCTGGGATGCACTCAGCCTCCACAGCCAGTCAGAGGCCGAGCTTGGCTTGGATCCTTTCTCTGCCTCCCAGGACATTCCCTCCATCCTGGGAGAGCCGGGGAGGGCTGGAGAGAGGGAAGGCGGTGACGAATGAGCGGGCGTCCTGTCTCAATGCCCCTGGTCTATTCCCTAGGGGGACCCTGGTCCTGCTGGCCCCCCCGGACTCATGGGACCCCCGGTAAGTTGAGCTGCGGGAAGGAGCGGGGAGCTGGGAGGCCCTTGCCTGGTGTGGGCTCTGTCTCACGCGTGGGGCAGCGCAAGGCCCGATCCTCCGAGGACCGTGCTATGGTTTTGGATGGGTTTGATTTGCTCAACCTGAGGGAGGAGGCAAGGGAAGTGGCCTCTGCTTGGGGAGAGGTCCGTGGCAGCTTCCTGCTTCTTCTTCTAGGGCTTCAAGGGGAAAACGGGACACCCTGGCCTCCCAGGACCAAAGGTAAGGAAGGGCCTGGTGACTTCTGCCGAGCAGGTCTTCTCAGCTCTCCCCAAGCCCTGACCCCAGGCAGACATGGCGGCCTCCAGGGGTGCACGTGGTCCCCTGAGCCTTGGCTGAGATGCCATCCCAGGACCCGAGCCCCCCAAGACCGCCGGCGCTGGCAGAGTCGCTCAGGCTTTGCTGTCTACCCACCTGAGGGCATCAGAGGCTGGAGCCCGGGCAGGCGTCAGGGCTCTTCAGAGATGGGGTCAACTTGGGCTGGAGGAGCCAAATAGAGGTATGTCGAGCTCCAGTCGGCCTTCTCTCTTCTAGGGCGACTGTGGGAAACCAGGTCCCCCAGGCAGCAGTGGCCGGCCTGGAGCAGAGGTAAAAGCAGACGCAGCCTTCAGACATAGCCACTGCCTCCCACTCACTGGCTGAGGGGCTGCTTTCTCTCCTGGGCCTTTGGGGGAGGTTTTGCCCCAAACTGCACACCCTCGCCTTCTTCCTCACCTCCTCCCCCCTGCAATCGGTGTCCCCCTCCCTGCAGCCCTATTGGGTCACTCACCTAAAAAGCAGGCTGAGGGCTGTGATTTCTCTCTCCAACAATACTGATGGGTGGGGCTGGTTTCCAACCCCCACCCCCCACCCCCCCACCCCCGCCCTAGCATGGGCCTGGAGGCCGGGTCTCAGCTCAGCGTCTCTGACTATTGGCGTTCCCCCTGCTCTGCTCAGGCTTCTCCCGCCTAACAATCCCATGTGAGTTGAGTCTGCTTCTGTGTTGCTTTTTCCCCCCTCCCCCGGCTCCTGCAGGGTGAACCTGGTGCCATGGGACCTCAGGGAAGACCCGGCCCCCCAGGCCATATCGTGAGTTAAGCCGTTCTTGCCCCCACCTTTATGAGAGTGAGGACCCTGCTGGGGTTGGGGTGGGGGAGGGCGATGGCCCGCAGGAACTGCCCCCAGGAGCAGACCTGTAGTGCGGTGAGGGTCTCTGCGCCCACCTTGTCCCGCGGCCCCTGGGCTCTTTGCCGTTTTCTTATTTTCTGGGCACAGTGGAGTTTACTTACCAAACAAAGATCATTCAGTTATTCAACAAACAATAATTGAGCACCTGCTCCATGCCAGGCATCTCTCCAAGCAGGGGGCTAAGGCAGTGAGTGAGAGAGACACGGTCCCCTGCTCCCAGAGCTTGCACACAGGCGTGACAAACAAGCAGATTAATGCGGCAGCCTCGGGCAGGGGTGTGATGTCACTGACAGGGCCTGGGAGGTGCCTTCAGAGGCAGTTTTACTGCCCTAGTGGCATCTGAGCTGAGGCCTGAAAGAAAAAGGAGCCACCCGCCTAGGGGTCTGGGGGAAGAATGTCCAGGTGGGAAGGGAGGGTGGGGGTGTGGGGGGGGGCACTGACACCAAGAGCCCGAGGCAGGGAGGGGCCTGGGGTGGTGGGGGGAGCCCAAGTTCAGCATGACTGGAGTGGAGTTGGACAGGGAAAGCTGTGCTTCCAGAGAACCTGCTGCAGATCTGGGACCTCGGGTAGGGGGTGGGGGGTAGGGAGGGCCGCAGGTGGAAGCTGGGGTGGCCCTGAGGGAGAGGGTGGAGGCGGAGTGGTGGCCCCAGGCGGAGAGGCTGTGTTTGGAGGACTTGCTGCTGCCCTGCATGGGGTAGGGGCGGGGAGCCGTGGAAGGAGCAGAGCGGGGAGGACTCCTCCTGGTGTGGGTGGGCGGCCGGGTGCGTGGGTGGTGCACTTACAGAGGTAAGACAACTTGGAGAGGACAGTTATTAAGCAGTAATGAGTTTCCTGTCGGAATTTGCTCCTCAGTAACATAGATGGCTGCCAATGGGCTCCTTTGATCAGTGTGACGGCCCCAAGCTGATAGGGTTCCTGAGCAAAGGAAACACTCTGGCTTTTGATTGCAGGCCTGTTGTGGCAGACATACGGTTTCCAAAAGGCTTCTGGAAATGTTAAAAATAGTTCATGAGCAGAAAGAGGAGCTCCCGGGTCCTCATCACCGTGTGTATGGATCTCAAGGGACCCAGAGCTCCCGGCTTGGGGACCCAAGGTCCCCGCCTCGTGCCCGCTTACATTACAGATGACAGGAAGGGCATGCTCTGAATTGTGAGCCCCTCGCAGACTCACTGGGGGCTGAGGAAAGGGGGCACGAGGTTCCCCCTCTCACTTCTGTCTGTGTCTGGCCTCAGCCCCTGCTCTGTGCCAGTCCCAATGCTGGACATTCCTGCCCCAGAGGTCTAGAGATGAGTAGAATGGCATCCATGCTTCCAGAACTTTCCATCTGGGAGCAAGGAGAGATGTGCCATGAGAGAGACCTGCATGTCTTGGGCTTCAGAGAAGGCATAGCTCTAACCAAGGAGCTGGCATTTGAGCTGTGACTCAGGGATGGGGAGGCGTGTGGGCACCACCCCAGCCCAGCAGGGTAGGAGCATCAGCACGTGTTGAGTCCCATTGTCCTCCAGTGGCCGCAGAGCAGGAGCCCAGAGAGGCCCAGGGTCCAATGGCCGGCCTTATCCGGTTGGTCTCTGGGGTTGGGGTTGAGGCCCTACAACGCAGCCCCCAGCTCCGGCTCTTTGCTTTTCCCACAGAACAGGAGAAAGTGGGGGACCTCAGAACACCTCAGGCCCACATTGTTAACCTTCAGGCCTTTGCCCTCTGCCCTCGGCTCTGGTAGTGGTTGCCAGATCGTCCACTCAGGTCCTGTGAGCACAGGGACCCCCAGGTGTCAGCTCTGGCACAAATCCTTTGGTAAAAGCTCAAGTGCAAGACCAGAAGGGAAGAGAGGAGGGTTTAGGGAAGAGAATGGAGCTGCAGAAGTTCAGGATCTGTTTTCGCTGTTGGTCTCTCTCTTGCCTGCAGGGGGCCTTGTTCCCCAAGACTCTTTCTGTCCCACTGACCTCATCTTTCTTTAGGGGCCACCAGGGCCTCCAGGACAGCCGGGCCCAGCTGGGATCTCTGCAATGGTGAGTGACCTACTCCCTGCATCTCTCCCTCTGGGGAGTCTGGCTAGGGCTTCTTTCACAGCAGGGAGCGGTGAGAAGAGTTTGTGTCCATCCCCCTCTTTCCCTGGGTCTCCCCAAGTGGCATGTAGTGAAGGCCTTTGGAAGGGGCTGGAGGCCATCACGGGGCCCTGCCTCAGGTTTGGATAGCGCCATCCACCCCAGGGGTCCCTGGCATGCAGTGGCACTTGCTTCTGCTATGTGGGGTTCACCGCCGCCTCTCCTGTCCACTCTTACCATCCACCCCCTTTCTCTCCAGGGCCTAAAAGGAGATCGGGGAGCCACTGGAGAAAGGGGCCTTCTAGGCCTTCCAGGCCAGCCTGGCCCCCCCGGACACCCTGGGCCCCCGGTAAGACCCCGAATCTCCCTGCACAGTCCCGAGGGAAAGGGCCAGTTGGCTTTGTCAGTAGAGCGCAGCGTGGCACAGCTGGGGTCTCCAGGGAAAGAGAGGCAGCGAGCAGGCAGCTAGCGGTGTGGAGGAGCTTGTGTCTGAGGATCGTGTTGTATCTGGAAGAAAAGACAAGCCCTGCCAGCCAGCGCTTGCCCGGCATGCACTGAGCCACTGCCCCAACCGTGCACCACCTGTGCCGATTCCTCGACCTGGCGTCAGGCCGGGGAGACCTGGCACCTGTTCAGCCCCTGCCCCCTCCCTGGGGCATTGGCTGGTAACCACAGAGGGTCTGTAAACACCAGGAACCAGACATGCAGCCCCATTACCGCAGCCCTCACGGCCACTCAGAAACCACTTCTGGTCGTGGTTGGAGCTTAATGCTCTGAGGGATGTGATGTCTTGGCCAGTGACAGTGTGCCGGATGGGGACCCAAGTGCTTGACATTTGTCATGTAATCAGTACTGCAATCCTATTTAGTAGGTCCGATTGTCCCCGTCTTACACATAAGAAAACCAAGGTTGAGCGAGGTTGAGTAGGTTGCCCAGAACCACACAGCTAGGAAGGGCCTGCCTGATTCCAAAACTTGCGTCCTTAGCCACTCCGCAATCCTCCCTCTTTCAAAGGTTCCAGACAAGTGACCCACATCAGGTGGCTGGATTGCCAGTCTTAGGGATGAAGTCTCCTGGGGACACTGAGGCAGGAACCCAGGTTGCCTAGGTCCCAGGGCAGGGTGTTCTCTTCCAGAAGCAGTAGCATGACCTTGGGGCTGGTGTCCTCAATGGGATGGAGAACTCCAGCCCATGCAGGGGTGATGGTCGGCCCAGCCACCAGGAGGCCGAGTCTCACCTATGCACTCTGATTCTTGCCATGGCCCCGGGGCAGTGGGCAGGTGGGTCCTCCAACATTCTGTCGTTCCCTGGAGCCTCCAGGGTCCCTGGATGCATCCGCCAGTTGTCTGGCAATCCCAGATTCCTCTTCCCCACCATCTCAGCAGAAGCAGGATGGGCCCAAGATGCAGCCGGTCCTATCCTGGGGAGGGAACAGACTCGGCAAACGTGGAACTTAAACTCAGAGCTAGGGTTCCTGAGAGATGCTGGGACCTTGAGCCAGGAGCCAGGAGCATACAGTCCGCTCTGCCCTTGCCCAACTTGGTCAGGGGTGACCAGGGCTGTCGATGTGCGGCTCTGGGACGGGCTGGAGTTGGGGGTGGGAGGGAAGCCCAAGTTTCCATGGCCCATGGCCCAAGGTTCTGAGGGTGGGGGCTAGAGAATCGTGGTCCCTTGGTGGCCTAGGGCCGGCATGTGTGGTGGGCGAGGGGAGACAAGGGACACCATGCTGGGTTAGTGCCGATCACATGTCTCCCGCTCTCTACTCCACAGGGTGAGCCCGGTGCAGATGGTGCAGCTGGCAAAGAGGTACTGTCGCTGGGTTTATCTTTTCCTGCGGTGGGGGTTCTGCTGCTTGCACCTCGCCTTGTCCTCGCGCCTCTTTGTTCACTCACTAAACCCTCCCTGAAGGCATGGACTCCCTCCAGACAGATATACCGGAAGTTGGTGGCCCTTGGTGCACTGGGGAGAGGAACTGGGGATTAGGCAGAAGGATGCATGACACTTGTTCTTCACTAATTTTCTTACTGATCAAAGAGAACCGATGATGGTATTGGTGGTGGTGGTGGTGGTGCTGCTGGTGATGGTGATGATGATGGCGGTGATGATGGTGGTGGTAGTGATGATGGTGGTAGTGATGGTAGTGGTGGTGATGGTGGTGATGGTGGTGATGATGGTGGTGGTAGTGAAGATGGTGGTGATGATGGTGGTGGTGTTGATGGTAGTGGTGGTGATGGTGGTGATGGTGATGGTGATGGTGGTGATGATGGTGGTGGTAGTGAAGATGGCGGTGATGATGGTGGTGGTGGTGATGGTAGTGGTGGTGATGGTGATGATGGTGGTGATAGTGATGATGATGGTGGTGATGATGGTGGTGGTAGTAAAGATGGCGGTGATGATGGTGGTGGTGGTGATGATGATGGTGATGGTGGTGGTGGTGATGGTGGTGATGATGGTGGTGGTGGTGATGGTGATGATGGTGGTGATGATGGTGGTGGTAGTGAAGATGGTGGTGATGATGGTGGTGGCGGTGATGGTGGTGGTGGTGATGGCGGTGATGATGGTGGTGATAGTGATGATGATGGCGGTGATGATGGTGGTGGTAGTGAAGATGGCAGTGATGATGGTGGTGATGGTGGTGGTGGTGGTGATGGTGGTGATGGTGGTGGTGGTGATGATGATGGCAGTGATGATGATGGTGGTAGTGATGATGATGGTGATGGTGGTGGTGGTAGGCTCCAAACATTTCCTGCGTACCAGCTCTTGCCAGGCCCTCTAATATGCCATGGACAGGCCCTTTCACTCTGACTTCTCACATCTTTTTGTCTGTGACAAGGGGCCCAACCAACATGATTACACAAGGCCATGCCCTGGGGACATCATGCTCCCTTCTAGCTGTCAACCAACAGAAAGGAGGCTCTTGTCCTTCCTTATACAGAGCCCAGCTGGACAAAACATGAGGCCCCAGGGCCATGGAAGTTGGTCCTTTCATGACACCACCTCCCTGGCCAGCTCAAAGATGGTGCCCAGACTTGACCCCTGACTTTCGCTTTCTTCTAGGGACCCCCTGGAAAACAGGGGCTCTATGGACCCCCTGGTCCAAAGGTAAGTGGGCATGGGCTGGTTTTGAGAGGAAAAACTCATGAGTGATGAAGGCCAGCTCCACGCTATGACTTTAGGCATGGAGAGGAGACACAGGAAGGCCAGTGGGCAGGAAGAAAAACGTGGGCAGACCTCAGAACTTGGAGCAACCTCATCTCTAAAAACTTCTCATGTGGGCCTATCTCTTAGCTATGTTTGGGAGGATGGAAATCTCAAGTTCATTTACTCATTGACCAGTGGATGGATTCATTCATTCACGCTGCAGGCATCTGCTTGATTTCACTTACAGTCCAGACTCTGTCCCAGCCTTGGATAAACAGAGGTCTCTGAACAATAGCTGTTCACTGAGTCTGGTTACACTTATGCTAGGGCATGGCAGTGTTTATAGAAGATTAGACATAGCACCCAACTCAGTCTGGAGAGTCAGGGAGGCTGTGCAAAAACAGTAGCATTTCAGCGGAGCAGGAGGGGTGTACATGGCGGAAGCAGGAGGGCATTCCAGGCAGGGAGGGCTAAGACCTTGTGGCAGAAGCAGAGTCCTAAACCAGTGAAGCATGGCTGCGGGTACAGGGGCAGGGAGACGGACCTGGAAAAGAGGTGGCTGGGACCACATCACGAATGTTCTTGAATGTCTAGCCAAGGAATCAGGTTTTATCCTGAGGGCGCCTTGGAGCCATCAGAACTTCTACACAGGAATTGACAGCATGAAAACTATCTTTTCAGAGGACCACTCTGGAGTCCTTGTCAAGATGCTGTGGCCACAGTCAGAGGAAGATGCTAGGGGCAGGATTGGGGGGGGGGTGGGGATGGAGAGAGAGAGGCCAGTGGCTGCGACATCATGAAGTGGATTTGATAGGACTTGGCCATGTGACTTCCTGTCCTTGCAGGGTGATCCGGGACCTTCAGGACAGAAGGGCCAGGCAGGAGAGAAGGGAAGAGCTGGCATGCCTGGCGGGCCTGGGAAGAGTGGCTCCATGGGGCCCGTTGGGCCACCGGGTCCAGCAGGAGAGAGAGGCCACCCTGGCTCTCCGGGGCCTGCGGGGAGCCCCGGCTTGCCCGGGATGCCTGGCTCCATGGTAAGGGGAAAGCCTGGCAGCCACGGGCACCGTCCCGCAGAGCAGGCAGACAGGGTGGGTGGAGCAGAGACCATTTTAGAAGCTCCTGCTGACCCTCTGAGTGAAAGAGCACAATCCCATGTGGGTGGTTCTTAACCGTGTGTGGGAGGCTGGGGGGGGGAAACCCTCTCCCCAGGAAATCGTGCTGCTTCACAAAATGCTTTGCACCATTTCAGGGGGGTTAGGACCCTGGATTAAGTATCCATGGGAGGCTCCTAGAACCTTTGTTCCCCTCCTTGTCCTTTATTCCAATAAAGTCTTCTCCCAGGGGGAGAGCACCAGGCTTGGAAGTATAATTGAGGCAAGTTTTCTTCTTTTTCCTCAGGGAGACATGGTGAATTATGATGAAATCAAGAGGTTCATCAGACAAGAGATCATTAAAATGTTTGATGGTAATTGGCAGCTGGCTGGGCGGCAGTGGGTGCTGCTGGCCCTTCCCAGCTGGTTCTCCGCCCTGCCCTGGCCTCCTTTCCCTTAAAGCCCAATTCCCCTCCCTAGTCACCACCACCGCCCCCCTCCACGTACAGGCATATGTTCAATTAGACATCAGACCTTCCTTATCACCTGCTCTGTTCAGAGATAAAATGATTTCTCCCCCCACCACTCTCCCTGAGCCCCCACTGGAGCAAAGCAGACAGACAAGAAAATTGAAATCAAACGAGTCTGCATGAAGTGAGTTCTGAACAGAGTGGCAAGCAGCAGCCATAAGATAGCTGGGGTGCTTTCACTTTTAAGCTTTCCTCCTGTTCATTTGTTCACCCAGCCTTGCCATGCGAGGGCCTGGGGAGAACGGGGACCCCGTTCTGACAGGGCTAGCCATCTTGCTTGGGAAGCAGACCTTGAATGCCAAGCAAGGAGTCTGGCCTTTACTGTGAAGCTGGTGGCGGACTAATGAGGGTGTTGGAGGAGAGGGAGGCCATCTGTCAGGTTGGTGCTGCCGAGAGACCGAGAGACGACGGTGCAAAGGAAGGTGGAGGCAAGGGCGCGGGAGGCCACTCAGGAGATCAGCCCCCATGTTCCTTGCTCTGACTCCCCTTTGAAGAAAGGCCATTTTGGACTCCTTGCCGGCAGCCCCTCTGTGCCAGTGTGAGGCCCCAGGGCACCCTGTGACCTGTCCCTGCCTTTCTTTTTTTTTTTTAAAGATTTTATTTATTTATTTGACAGACGGAGATCACAAGCAGGCAGAGAGGCAGGCAGAGAGATAGGAGGAAGCAGGCTCCCTGCTGAGCAGGGAGCCCAATGCGGGGCTCAATCCCAGGACTCTGAGATCATGACCTGAGCCGAAGGCAGTGGCTTAACCCACTGAGCCACCCAGGCACCCCTGTCCCTGCCTTTCTTACAGAGAGGATGGCTTACTACACCTCCAGGATGCAGTTCCCCATGGAGATGGCCGCAGTTCCAGGACGCCCAGGGCCCCCAGGGAAGGATGGCGCTCCAGGCCGGCCAGGCGCTCCGGGGTCACCCGGACTCCCTGGCCAGATCGGCAGGGAAGGACGGCAGGGCGTGCCAGGAATGCGAGGTAGCTCTGCCCTCCAGGTGTACCTGGATCTCTCTGGGGGCAAACTGGAGCATGGCATGAGGTCCATCGTGACCCTGACAGATGTATGCATGTGTGTGTTTCAAATAATCTGACTGTGTGTGTCGTTTTTCTGCTCAAGAATAGGACTTACTGTATTTCTTTTGTCCCAGGATTGCCCGGGACCAAAGGCGAAAAGGGGGACATTGGTATCGGCATTGCAGGAGAAAATGGTCTCCCCGGCCCCCCAGGTAGGAAGAGCCAGAATGTGAAATCATATCTTGAGCAGCTGAGATCTGCTTTGCTTATGTTCCTTCTACAACACAGTATAATCATGTAGAAACTCAAATAACTACAGGTTTATCAGCCACCATTTACAATAATGCCAAGGTGTGCAGGGTCCCGTGGAGGACCCAGGGCCCATCCTCAAGACCTAAACTGGGCTAGCAGGACAGAGGGGAAGGCAGTTGTATATGGTGGGGCCAGGGAAGGCCAGTTCAAGCCTTGCTCAGCATCATCCTGGCTGTCCAAACTGGACGAGGTCACTAAGTCAGGCTGTAGAGCCTGAAAGAGACAGGACCATAGCCGGCCAGCCTGGCTCTGATACCCAGCTGCAGTGAACACGTACCCCGCATTGAAAACCTCTCTGAGCCTGTGTCCTCATCTACAAAACGAGATGATTGTTTCTTTCTCACGGAATCGTTGTAAAGATTCATTGAATTATGCATCCAAAGCACTCGCCTTGTGCCTGGCACATGGAAGCTGCCAGTAAAACTGGCTAGTAATATTGTTACTGTTACATTAACATAAGGATCAGATCGGGTCTTTGCGAAAACCTATTGTAACCTGACAAATATTTGTCACACAGTGAGGCCATATTTACCACGACCACGATTTCTTCTTTTCTTGTCACCTGGATCTCCTAACATTCCTCCTCTGATTCTTCCCCCGTCTAGGTCCCCAAGGCCCTCCCGGCTATGGTAAGATGGGTGCCACTGGACCGATGGGCCAGCAAGGCATTCCTGGCATCCCTGGCCCCCCGGGGCCCATGGGGCAGCCCGGAAAGGCCGGCCACTGCAACCCCGCCGACTGCTTTGGGGCCATGCCCATGGAGCAGCAGTACCCACCCATGAAGAACATGAAGGGGCCTTTCGGCTGAAACCCCCAGCTCCATCAGATGAAGGACTCCATTGGGAACATAAGGCTGAAACTTAGAGGACTCTGTGATGGGTTGTGAATGTTTTGTTTTCCTTAATTGCTATTAATATTTTTTTATCAATAAATGAACAAAACTACCTGCAACCCCACTTCCAGTGGGGGTTTTCCGCTGCTGCCACCACCTCTCTGTCACCCCACCCCCACTCTGGTCATCTGGGCCCAGGGTCCAAAAAGGGCCTTTCTCTTGTGTCTGTGGTCAGCCGGCGGAGCTGTGGGATGCTGCTGTCGAGGTCTCCTCTCTAGATATTTCTGAGCCATGCTGGAGCTTGTGTCCTGCCCTCCAGGGCACACTTCTCAAAAGTCAGAGAAGGGGCATCATTCAGCCTGTTCCCACAAATGTGCCAAAGGCAGGTGCGGAGACCCCATTTACAGCTCACAGAGGCTTCCCCAGAGAAGCCGGTGTTTGGTACCCCACCCACCCTTGTTACTTCTTGAAAGTGGCCCAGGGTGTACGTGGCATTTCCCCAGTGTGGGGACGTATTCACCTGCCCGAGAGCATCTCCAAGCCAGCAGGCTCTTCCTGCTGCCCCAGTAATTCCATCATTAGAATGTTTGTGCAAACAGGAAAGAGAGGCATCAGCTCCCAGCCTAAGCAACCAGGGATGGCTTCTCCAGGAAATGAAATGGAAACTTCTGCCTGTACCAGTGCAGAGCCCGGCCACCAGCTCTCCTGGACTGCAAATGGCGTCCTTTGTTAAACTCTGTTCATCTAATGCATGTGGTGTTTTTCCCGCACATCTTAGCCTAAGCCTTCAGAAACAGGTTGCAACGGTGCAAAGGGGTCACGGGCAAGCCACGATCAGATCTAAGCTCGGGGGTCTTCAAAGTCCACTGGGAATTTGGTGATTTATCTTCTGTCTCCGTCTCCATATATAAAAAGGGCAGGAAGAAAAGAGCAGGGGGGAAGACAGTAAGTTGAATATTATGGAAACATTCCATCTCAGGCCTTTTCCTTCTGTCCTTTTCACATCTCTTGTCCTGATGAGCTGGCTCCCCTGAGAGAAAGCAACAGAGCACATCCAGAGGGACTTCTAAAAAAAGTCATTTTACTGGTCCCAGCTTTCTGGAAGGCTTATTCAAGTTGGATAAACTTCAAAGGGATCACAGAGCAGGCTCAGAGAAGCACCCAGAGTCTAGATGCTTATCCAAACTGCCCGAAGCCTTCAAACTTGCTATCCTCTCTCCAGAGCTGGCATCTCCAGCACGGTTCTGAAAATTCACTTCTCCAGTTGGGCCCCAGATACCCAGAGACCAGCCCACTGATAGTTTTTCAGAACCTTTGCCCTATTTTTTTTCCTGCCAGGAGGAGAGGCGAGCCAGTGGCCGGGGGAACGACACTGGGCAGACTCCCGGGCACGCCCGAGTGTCTCACGTGATGCTTTTAGATCAACGGGGCATCGATTCTTCTTTTGTCCCTCATCAGCAATTCTCAGTTAACTCTGGTTCTAACATCAAATGTTAAAAAGCAAATGCATCATCTTGGCATTGAAGTAGCAGCTAGTTTTGGACAGTGGAGGAGGACAGATGTTAAAGCATTCCTAGTGGAAGGCCAGCTCCCACTTTCGGCCCCACTCTGCAAAGTGCTGACGATTGGCGTCATGATAAGGAGCACATTGGCGTGAGTAGAGAGGGAAGCAAGGACCAGCTGTTGGATCAAGCGGGTTGGCTTTGAAGGCCAGAGGGGAATATCACTACCAGGAAACATCAAATGCCTCCCCTTTGAGGGCCACCAGAGAATCGATCCTTACAGGAAAATGATGCTTGCTTCACTTTTTTTCCCGAGTCGCATTCATGCAGTGCTTAGGGGAGTCTACAACCGGCTGGTTTAAGCTGTCAGGATTTGAGTGCTTGTCTCCCTGGAGTTTGGAACGGCTGTATTTTCTTGGACCATGAAGAACCAGATGGAAAGCCGAATTTTATAGTCTCTTCTGTTACTGTGGTCAGCAAAATATCCACAGATTTTGCTCATAAGTTCAGGAGCTGGGTAAGCTGAAGAGAAAAGGAGGGGCGCAAGCTTCAGGCAGCTTTCTCACATTCCTGCCCTGTTATTCTTTGGTCTGCTTTTCTTAGTATATACCAGGCTTGAAAGGCAGCATACAGATCATTCAGAGATCGGCAGAACCTAACCTGATGGGTCCATTTTCCTCTCACTACTTTCTGCTAGCAGCTGTAATAGGCTCTGGGGAGTCAGAGGCAAACAAGGCGGATCTGGCCCCTGCCCCCACAGAGTCTAGAGAGAGAGCAGGGAGTTAAACAAGCAATTACAATAAAGTGAGATGGTGGGGCAGTACCAGACGCCAGGGGAGCACAAGGCTGAGGGACCTAACCTTGTCAAGACACAGATCGATGGAGGCAGAGGGAACACCATGTGCGAACACCATGTGCCAAGGTCCAGAGGTGGTTAAGCGTGGCACGCTGAGTGACGGGGCCACAGTGCAGGGGACAGTGCCTTTCGTGGCTGGAATGTGGAGTGTGAGCAGAACAAGCAGTGGGAGGCGAGGGTTTTCTGCAAGGGGGTGTTGGTCGGGTCTGTCTGCTGGAAATTTCACTGACAGTAAAATGGAAAAAAAATGAATTGGAGGATCCTTAATTTGAGAAGCCCTCTGCTCTATAAGAGGGAGAAAAGGCTGTTGCAGATTTATTCTGTGGAGAAAAATCCCAAATTTGATGTCTTCTGGAATTTAAATCCTCCCTTTTGTCGTAATAGTTTCCCCAGTGTCACCAGAATTCAGCAGAATCTAACCACTTTCTTCACATGTGCCTTGTTAACCTCTTATGAGACTAGCTCTTTCTGATGTGGTCCTGAATAATTTATGGGACTAGAATATATCAGTGTACTTTCTGTATGATCCCATCATGGAAGGGGGGTGTGGCCAAAGTGCCGCGTCTGCTGTTCTCATTTTTCTGTTGGTTCTGTGGAAAGCTGCAAATCAACCTCTCATCCACAGCATCCAACAGCAATTTAAATTTCAGAACAGGATCTAGTTGGAATCAAAGAGAATTAATTCCACAATAATTAGGTGGCTGTTGGTATTCCTTCCCAGTAAGCAATACTGGAGCTTGGAGCTGATCCAGGATGCCTGGGGGGGAATGATGTGTCCCTAGGGGAGGTGATATTTTCCAGTGGATGGGCCTTCCATTACCAAGCTCTGCCTCACCTCTAATGGGTCAACCACAGGGCTTCCATGAACTCGGGAAAGTGCTCTGTGCTCTAAAAGGGCTGGAATCCAAGTTTTCCCCTTTGGCTAAAGCTGAAACAATAACAGGAACTTTCCCACCCACCTCTGTCTGCCTCAGGTAGTTGAGGTTTTGGAAACGAGTTGACTGTTTTTCAGTCTTTGGAATTCCAGATCTCCCTGTTACCCAGCCTGCTCCAACATAAACACACCTGGGCCTGCCCCAGGTCCTCAGAGGCATAGCCCTGGACGTTGGCTTTGGCTAGTCTCAGTGCCTGAGAGATGACTTGGATGCTCTTGTCCTCAAAGGGCACAGATATCTAACAGAACGTTCTTCTAGGAGTCCTTTGCTGGGCAGAGAGGCATAGGGGTGTGAGATTTTCACAGAAATGTAATCCTCAGAGCTTAGAACAGAGCGTGATTAAGGGGTGGGAACTCAATAGACTTAATATATTTGTGGAATAAAATGTGCATCATGTGACCTCAGTTTGTAGTTTGGGGGTCACCTATTCTCTCTCCCAGCAGACACCCCTTGACCTTCAGCCCAGACTACAGAACTTCTTCCTCTCTGAGATTTTGCAATTCAATTCTACCTACTTTGTTTTTGCTCATAAGTTCAGGAGCTGGGAGTTTCAGGAGTTCAGGAGTTTGTTTGTTTGGACTGGTTTAGGGGCTTACAAAGGTAAAGACAAGACTACTAAGTAGTTACACTACTGAGTAGTTAAAAGCTGTGGACCTGGGTTCAAATCCTGACTTCTCCATTTATTTATTTTTTTTCTAGTAGGTAAGTCACTTAGCCTCTGTCAGCCTCAACTTCTCATTATAAATGAGTGGTAATATCTATCTCAAAGCACTGTGGTGTAAATGAAACAACACATTGTACTTAGCATGACATTGGGCATCTAGTAAGTATTATATGATGATGATATCTAATAATACTTATTAAATTCATGCCAGACACTATTGTAGGCACTGGGGATATAAGAGTGAAAAAGGAGAGGACAATGCTACAATATACATGCAAGTTTTAAAGAGGGCAATTCAAGTAGTGACAAGTACTATGAAAAAATGAAACTTTGTAATATGATAGATGACTGGAATGTGGGAGAGCTTTAGATGTGGTGTCAAGGAATGCTGCCGCCCACCTCCACTGCCCAGGAGGTGATATTTGAACCAAAACCTGAATGGCAAAGAGGAGCCAGCCAGTGAAGAGCCAAGGGAAGAGCATTCCAGGAAGAGGGAAGAGCTAATCCAAAAATGTGGAGGTGAGAATGAGTTCAGTTCCAAGGGTAGAGACCAGACCAGCATGACCAGAGTGAACTGAAGGGGACAGCAGGGACAGGAAGTGAGGCTGGAGATGCAAGTCTTGGTCACATAGGGCCCTGAAGGTCATAAGGCTGAGTTTAGATTTTATTGTAAGAGTTATGAGAAGGAAAGCAAGCCTAGGAACGACATGATCTAATTTACATTTTAGACAAGTACTTCGGCTGCTCCATGAGGAATAGAGTGTGGAAGAAAGAGCGAAAGCAGAGACACTGATTAGGAGACTACTGCAATGATCCAGGTCACGGAGGATGGAATCTTGGACTAGGGTGATAGTGCAAACAGGGAGAAAAGAGCAGATGTGGGTCTACTTTTGAAGGACAGCAAATGGAGGTGGGAAAATATTTGAAGGAACAGGGGCCATACTAGAACAATCCTAGGTTCTGCCTGAGAGAGTGGGTGAATTTTCTGAGATGAAAGACAGAAATCAGTTTTGGAGAAAATACCAAAGAGAACTCTTGTATGAGGTAGGCTGGAATATAGCAAAGTAACATTATCAAATGCCAGTGTGAAGTTGAGTCATATTGTGAAGGGCCTGGAGTGCCAGAATGAAGAGGTTGGGCCTTTTTTTTTTTTTGTAGAGGCAGATGAAGAGGAGTCATTGTACCACTGTCCAATGGACAAGTAGCATGATGAACACAGTGATTTTGGAAAGTGCCTGGAGAAGTGGTTACATAGATGGTCTGGAATGGATAACACCTCATAACACTATAAATTGTTATTGTTGTTGCTGTTGAATACAGGGCTAGGTACTGTACTAGGTGCAGGGGATATGACCAGCAAAACCACATACAATGTATGCCCCAAAGGAAGAACTTAACAAATTAGATAAGCATGCAACAAGTGCAGAGCCTGAACCAAGAGCAAGTGTATGACTGTATGTGGTCACTCAGCAACCAGAATTGGACTTACTTTGGGGACTAGTCAAGACTTTCCCTGGTGAGAACTGGACATCCATTGACACCAGTTCTAGGCCATCTATGCCCCAAACTACTGTGAATTACGGCAAATCACTGGCTCTCTGGACCACAGTATCCTCGTTTTACGAGAAGATACCCCAGAGGATCTAATTTTCCTCCCACTCTGATGTTTGGGATTTTCCTCTCGAAAGACCACAAATCTCACTCTAAAGCTACTAACAGGCGTCTCGACATGAGAGCGAGGTACTTCCGTCCTTCCCTCGTTCCTGTCCAGGAAGCCTACATCGGTGCCCGGTTGTCACGGCAACCGCCTGGGCCCTCCTCCGGCGGGCGGAAACTTAAGTGACGACTGTAAACTACCCACTATCAGGCGTCCCATTTGCCAGGTTAAAACATGGCCACCGCTACAGCAACCACCCAAGCTTCTCACTAAGTACCCGGGCCTGAGCAGCCCTGGGGCCTACGCTTGGGCCGAAAACGGAGGAACAGCCCCGCCAGTAAGCGAAGGAGATTTCCGGAAACCTTCACCCAAGCCTTGGCACCTCGGGTCTCTCCCTGAGGCCCGGACCACCGCCCTAAACGTCACTTCCGTCGACCCATGCGTCCAGGATTGACAGCAGTGCATATCCAATCATAAGCGGGCCCACACCCCAGGCCCAGGCGGGGCAGGCACAGGACTGGGAAGCCCCGCCCCTCGCCGACGTGTGACGTCGAGTCGCCATGGCCAGCTACCCCTACGGGCAGGTGAGTGTGTTGGGGGCGGCGGGCGATTTCAAGTAGGGACCTTGCCGAGTCCAGGCCTGGGCCCGGCTTTGCTTTCTCCTGGCATTCTCCAAGCCCTTCCCACCTTCAGCGAGGTCTCGGGCGGCAGAGAAAGCGAAAGGGCTGGTCGGTCGCGCCTGTCTCACGTCACGCAGACTACAGGTCTGGGAGGTCGCGTCGCGCCCCCTCTGACGTCGCGCCGGCGGGGATTTGGGGACCTTGAACCCCACGTAATCAGGCTGGGCTCCGCCGGGACCCCACACCTTCTCAGGACTCCCGCGGGGACTTCCGGCGGGCTCACCGAAGTCAACAGAACATTGAGAACACTGGTTTCGTCGGCATCTTTCGGGGCGTCTGATAAAAATACGCCCCTGACATACTGCATGCGAATCATCAGGAGAATCTGTGGTTTCCGCAGGTTCCTCGAGTGACCTTGTTTACTTAGTCTGACACCTCCGTTTCACTCATTAGAAAAGTGAAATCCAGAGAAGACACGAACTTAACCCGAAGTCTCCGGGCAGACAGCAGAACCCGGAAGCCGTCAGCAAATACCTCTTCCCACTCCCCAGCCCATTTTGATCCAGCCAAGAACACAGCAAGGTGATTCTGTGGCCTGAATCCTTTGTTGGATGACAGATCGGTAGAGTGGTTAAGTTCAGCTTGGAGTCAGAAGAAGGTTCACACCTTGGCTCCATCACTTCCATAGTTATGAGCCATTAAACAGGGTATTTTGCCGTTGTGAGCCTAAGCTTCAACCCCTCTTGAAAACTGGGCCCAATAATAGGGTCTACTTCAGAGTGCTGTCATGAATAGTAATGACGTCATGCTTGTAAAGCATTTGGTCCTTTTTTTTTTTTGAGAGACAGAGATCACAAGTAGGCAGAGACAGGCAGAGAGAGAGAGAGAGAGGAGGAAGCAGGCTCCCTGGTGAGCAGAGAGCCCGATGCGGGCTCAATCCCAGGACCCTGGGATCATGACCTGAGCTGAAGGCAGAGGCTTTAACCTACTGAGCCACCCAGGCACCCGCATTTGGTACTTCTAAAAGTGTGAGAGTATTTTAGTATTTGGATTTTTTTCTAGACTCCCTAGAAGGTCAGTGCCAGGAGGGACCTCAAAATAGTACCTTTATTTTAAGAAACTGAAGCCCAGGGAGGGCTCCTGATTTGCCCAAGATCGTACTAATTTAGGAGATCCGTGCAGGGAAAATTGGAAAGCAAAATTATATGGGATATTAGAAAGTGCTCAACAGAGTATAGTCACATGGCATAAGAATCGTGAGGGAGTGAAGCCCTTTGTGGCTTTTGGATTTGGACCTTTTTAATCTCAGTGAGAAAGACCCCATAAACATGCTAGCAGAGATTATTATCCCCAATTTATAGCTGGGGAAGGAGCCCAAAGAGGTTAAGCAGCTTGCCCAAGGTCACAGTATAGCAAGTGAGGGAGTGAGCCTAGGACTGGAACTTAGAACTCCTTTCATTGCATACTTAGCAGAGTAGACAAAAAGAGGCTAGCACGGGCTGAGGTTAGAAGGAAGTACAGCCTAACAGGGCTTCTGAAGCTCCATTGCATTTGTTGGGTCTTATGAAATGTTAATAGGCATTGCTAATAAAGGAGGATTCTGTGGTTAAGTAAGTTTGGAAAATACTTTGTGAAATACAGCTGGCTAAGTTCGTTCAACATGAGGCATCTCAGAATTCATAATTTGTTAACATGCTTTGTAAATCTGCTAGAGAGGGATAGAATATTTGGTATTTCTTAAACTTACTTAGCCACAGAACTGCTTCCCATCCCCACCACCTTTTTCTAAAATTTCTGGTCATTTTTTGGTAACACTAGTGTTCTTGAGGAACACAGTTTGGAAAAACATTGCCATGGTGCATTGGATGGTCTGTATCAGAATCACCTAGGAGCTTGTTTAAAAAGCACACTTTGGGGGGCACCGATGGCCTCGTCATTTGAGCGTCTGACTTGGTTTTGGCTCAGGTCATGATCTCAGGGTTGTGAGCCCGAGCCCTGTGTTGGGCTCTGCGCTCTGCCCAGAGTCTGCTTGGGATTCTCTCTGCTTCTCCCTCTGCGCCTGCCTGTCTCACTCTCTCCTTTTCTCTCTCTCACAAATAAATAAATAAATCTTTTAAAAAAAGCACACTTTTGGGTTCCACTTCAGACCTATTTTATACCCAGGAAGGGTCCAGGAATCTACATCATAATAAGCTTCTGGGGGTGTTTTGTATGCATCTTAGAGGCAATGACATAGAAATTAAGAGCTTGAACTTCCAGGTTGGATACTACTGGACAGTATCCTAATTCTAGCACTTAATAGTTGCATGCCCTTGGACAAACCATCTATGGGCTCCGAGCCTCAGTTTCCTCACCTTTAAAAAGGGAGGAGTAATACTTCATAGGGCTGACATGAAGACAAGCTGATAAAGCTTGCAGCGAGCTTGCTACATTATTGATACCAAGTGTGTGCCAGTGCCTAGTGGCAGCCCTGGCTGCTGTGATGGCTGTTAGGCCACATGGCCTGGGCTTCTGCTCAGAGTGAAATCCTGGAAAGGAGCACGGAGAGAAAGGTGTCTAGAATAGAAGAAGAAATGCTTTTATTCCCCCCCCTCGCCCCCCAAACACACAACATACCCTGACCACTTGTGTAGCTCCTGGTCCAGGGTATTCCCAGGAAATGCCGGGTTGTTTCAAAGCATCCAAAGGCTTAGTGCTGCCTCCTTTCTACCCAGAACATAGTCCTGCAGGATTGCAACCTACTGTTAGGAGTCAAAACTCGAATTTTCCACTGCCTCCAGCCCTGGAGTCCTTGAGCATGGACTGAGGGTTGGAGCAGTGGAACTCAAGTAACCTTTGGTCCTGGGTGGGAGAGCCAGCTCGATGGGTTTCGGTGATTAAGAGCTTGGTCTCTGAAACTGAGAGATTTGGCTGCACGTCCCTGCTCTGCCACTTCCTTGCAGAAATTTCTTGCCAAATGCCAAGCCTCAGTTTTCCCTTCTTTAAAGTGGGGTCATAAGAGTATAAGAGTTATGTAAAGATTAAAGGAGATAACCCATGTAAGGTGCTTGACAGTAGATACTCCAAGGAAAGAATGATACAGATAGACAAATCGTGGAATCATTGTGATAAATGCTAGATGGGAGTAAGTGTAAGGCACTAGGACAGCACAGGGGGGACGCCTGACTAAGTCTGGCCGGGAGGAAGCCTTCTTAAAGGAGGTGACATAAGCCAAAAGCTGAATCACCAGTAGGCATTAGCTGAGTGAAGAAAGTAGAGGGGAGAGCACGCACAAAGGTCAGCAGATGGGAGCCCAGTATTTTAGAGGGATTTCAGGAGATCAATACAGAGTGAAGAAGGGGAAAGGGCTAAGAAATGACACCAGAACAGTAAGCAAGGGCCAGACCCTCAAGGACTTTGTATGGCTTTCGGGGGAGTGTGGACTTCATCCTGACTAATGAGGGAGCCGTAGAAGATGCTTGTCTCATTTGTGCTTTGGAGCTGGTACCGTGGGGGCACTGTGAGAATGGACTGAAGCAGGAGACCCTGGAGACAGGGAGACCCATCTTAAAGCTGATGAAGTACCCTTGATTAGAGAGTATGGGGACCTGGTGAAAAAGGATTTGAAAAGCATTTAGGAGGTAGGATTGAGAGAACTTGGAGAGAGAAATTGGGGTGATGGAGGGGAAGAAAGAGGAGGTGCCCGGGAGGGCACTAGGGCTTCAGATTTGGGGAACTGGGTGGGAGGTACCACTCACTGAGATGGGGACACAGAGGTAGGAATAGATTTGGAGAGAAGGTCCAGGAGGTTGTTGGATATGTGGGGCTGCAGCTCAGGAGAGATGAGGCTGGACAGAAGGATTTCGGAATGTCAGCATCCAGGCAGTAATTGAAGTCTTGGGGCAGTTCTTGGCCCACTGTCTATTGGCTGCAGGTTTCTGGCCTTTAAATATTTTAGGAGGCTCTGCTGGTGAATGTCCAAACCACGCCTGGCTTCTTGATAGTTTAACCCCTTAAATGCATGTTAGCCTCCTCCACCTGAAACTTGAGGGGCAGCTCCAGAGACAGGCCTCTTTTTGCAAGATGGCCTATTCCCTTCCCCATCAGGACTCCGCACAGGGCGACCTTTGATACCTCTGAACCTCACGAAGGTCTTGGGGGCAGAAGGAAGACCCCTCGTGCCCAAAGAAAATAGAGAACTTCCTGAGTGGGTTATTGAGGAGGAGGTGAGTCCCCCACCCCTTGCAGGCATGCAAGCAGATTCAAGAAGGTGCTGCAGAGATTCCATCCTCTCCTGAGTGGCTGGACTGGAGGCTCTCGGATCTCTCACAGTCCTGTGGCTCTCAGATCGGGTCTAGGTGCTGCGGAAAGAAAAGAGTACGATTCCTACGCTTCTCCCTGATTCCCGGGCTCGGAACCTCTGAAAGATCGACTAATCCAGCCCTTCCCCCTTCAGCCCTGTCCACTGTAGAAATCCATCATGTCTGACAGTTACATTGAGGACAGTCCTTGTTCGGTCATGGTTGAGTGAACACAGGGGAGGGTAGTAGAGTAGAGGCCCTGTTTTGAATCTCAGCTCACCCGTTCTAGCTGCGTCATTCATCACAGGCATCCTGGGAAACTGTGCCTTAACTTTCTCATCTGTGACATGGGGGTAATAGCACTTCCCTAACAAGACAGCATCAGTGGGAGCTGCTGAACCGGAAGCACCTGGCAGAGCTTCCAGAAAATGTTAATTGCCCCTCTCTGACCCCAGTAGAGCAAATGTAGTTTATGTGCGATCAGTAGAGACCCAGGAAGGAGCGCCTGGCGGGCTCTGTTGGCAGCATGTGCCAAGCCTGCAACTCCTGATCACAGGATTGAGTTTGAGACCCACATTGGGTGTGGAGATTGCTTAAAAATAAAATCTTGGGGGCCGAAAGAGTCCCACGGATAGTTTTCTGTGATGTTTCAGAAATCGTGATTGCTGAACTCTCCCTCTCTCTTTCTCTCTTTTTTTCTTTCACAATCTTGTGTTGATCAACATGAAATGCTCTTGGAAAAAGTCTCAAAAGGGTTGGCAGCGTGGAATAGCATAAAAGAACAGGGAGTCAGGGACTCTGGTTTTCATGTTTGGTTCAGACCTTCACTGACAACTCCATGACCCTGGGAACCATCATCCCCAGACTTTCTCCCCGGCCTGGGTTCTGCCTCAGTCAGTGGCTCCGCTTCATCTGTACACGCTGGATAACCTGAGTCATTCTGAGCACTTCCCTTTACTTCCCCCGCCATCTCCTCCCTAATCGAATTAGTCGTCAAGTCATGTCTAGCCTATCTCTGAAATAGCTTCAGAATCCATCCTGTTCTCTCCATGTCTAAGTCCGCTGTCTGGTTCAAGCCCTGCCTGCCTAACACCTGGGCTGCTGCCTCCCCCGCGAGCTCATCCCCCACCCCACTGCGGGTTAATTCTCTAAACAAGGCTCTGATCACGTTCCTCCTCTGCTGGAAACCTTTCTATGGCGCTCTGTTTCCTCAGGCATAAAGCCCAAACTCTTCAGAGCGGGATTCATCTGCTCAAATATTTATGGAGGCTTGCAGGTGCCAGGCACTGTGCTGGACCCTGGGTACCCTGATGAATGAGGCCCAGTGTCTGGCCTTGGGGCGCCCACTGTAGCATGGAGGAGACACAGATAGACAGAAAGTTCGTTAAGACACCAGTAACTCACCCGCTCACTGAAACGCAGCAGGAGGGGAGCCTGGCCAAGGAGAGTGTAAAGAGCCTGCCTCTCTGAGTTCACCTTGCGTCCTTGCCCCCGCCCCTGCTTTCCAGCCATACCCCTACCCCTCTGTGCTCACTCACAGGCCTGTGCCTGTCTTCTCCCTCCTGTCTGGAATGTCCTTTCCTGCTTTGGGGAATGCCTAGGCATCCTGCAAGGCCAGCTCCAGTATCACTCCTGCCTCCTCCAGGAAGCTTTCCTTGACTCACTTCACGCATTGCTTCATTGGATTCCTCAGCCATCATTCAGCAAATGGAACAAATTCCTCTGTCTGCCTCTCCTTGATAGCATTGAAGTGGACTTTTCTGATGGCACCGATCAAACTGTACTTGAATCACCAGTGGGACCCTCGGGGTCCTATTTAGTTTGACGTCCCAGGCCTAGTACGGTATACTCTGTAAGTGTTCGCTGGATGAAGTCGTTGTGCTTGCGTACCTCAGTTTCTTCATCTGAAAAGCAGCCTACTAATAGCTTCCTGTTTTCTATTTGAGGACTGTCGGCAGGTTCTGCAGTAGCATCTGCGTGTTTGTCAAAGTACTCGCTAAAGAGGGCTCTTGACCCAGGGCAGAGAGCAGAGGGTTTAGTTGCCAGATTGTGCCAGACCCAGCAGGCCCCTGGCATGTGATACTGGGAGGGTCAGAGGACCTGCCTGGCAGCACCTGCTTTATTGGGGTGGCGGGGGACTTCCCAGGCGGAAGGCCTGGGCCTCAGATGCCCTGGGCCAGGGGAGTGCGGGCCCCGGTGTGGTGGGAGGTGGTCCGGCTCCATCTCTGCCTCCAGTTCCATGGGATTTGAGCAGGTCCCTTTCCCTCTTCTTAGTTTTGCCATTGGGAAACCGAAGGGGTTAGACCCCCACCTTCCACGCACCCCTCCCATCACACTGCTCCAGCGCCCTCAGAATCTTTTTCGTTCTTTTCATCCCAGCTCAAACGCTGCTTTCTTCTGGAAACACTCTTGACTTCACCCTCTCTCCTTTCTGGCTCACGGCTTGTGCATGCACTTGAAACACCTGGTTCCTTGTGCTGTTTTGTTAGATGTTATGAAGAGCGTTTCCGCGCCTCTGCGGAAACTGGGAGCCCCTTCCCACCAGCTCTCACCTTTATACACCCCCTCCCCAGGAATTTACCTAGCCTAGGGCTTTGCGGGTGATGAGTAACAGTAGCCAAGATTTCTAGATCATTTGCTCTATGCCAGGCACTGTTGTAAGGACTTGTTTTCTTATATCAGTGGTTTTCAGACTCTCTTTTTGAGTCACTATGAGGCATCTGCAGAGCTCCCTGAGGATCTAACAGAGGAGGGGGCCTGCCTGGCCGGGGCTCTGATACCCCCACCGTGCTTCAGCCAAAGCCACTTTCTTTCATCAGTTTTTAAATTTTTGTTTTATCAAAAGAGTCTTGAGTTAAAAGTTAGACTGACAAAATTCTGCTGCATTTATGTCTTGTAATCAGCAGAGCGGCCAGTAAGGGAGAGAGGATTGTGTTTTACCTGTGAAGGAGCAGGCTTCGAGAGAGGAAGCCTGGGACCCGCAGCCAGAGCTCCGCTGGCAAGTGGAGTTCTGAGTCGGGATCGGTGTGTGACTTCGCTGTAGGGAAAGAAGTCTTGCCGCCAGCTCTGCGGTTTCCAAAGCCTCAGAGCTCCCAGCGTGCTGAGTGGGGAAGGTGGAAGAGCCTGCTTCCTGCCCCCCCCCCCCGAAGCCCCCTACCTTGAGCCAGCAGACCTCCTTTAGATGAAGTGTGAATTTGGCCTCAGCCTCAAGGGAGAGTGTCCCGGAAGCTAGCAAACATGATAAAAAGAGCAAGTCGAGGCTCTCCGCGGCTAGGCCACTAGTGTGCCTTCTAGGTTTATCTCCAGTGTATCTAGATGATAACCCCCCTCAGAGCTGGCCCCAGCTGCTCCCCGGGCCCCTGCGCCCAGCCTGTCCACAGCTGTGTTGGGGCTGCGCTCTGCCATGTAGCTGGTTACAGCTGAACACTGAGTTTGGGGATCCCTGGCTTGTGGTGCGGGGACATGGATGAAAGGGAATACCCCCTCGTCTGCGCTAAGGGACAGATGGCCTGGGTCGCGGCCCCAGCCCCTCCACGCAGTCTGGGTGCAGTTTTTCTGGACTGGGGTTTCCTCCTGTGTCAGAAACTTCTCACACATGGTCTCTTTTCCTTCACACACCAGCCTGGGAGGTAGGCACTGTGGATTCCCGTTTAGAACAAAGGATGTTGAGGCTTAGGGAGGGGAAGTCAGTCCGGTGAGTAAATGGCAGAACCCGAATTCAGACTGGTTTTCTTTGACTCTTAACTGATTCTGCTCCCTCCAGTGCCTGAGGAGCAGGGTCTCCCCGGCCTGTCCCAGAGTCACCAGGGAGAAGGGGACATGCTCTCGTATCTCGAGCTATTCTCAGCTGAGGAAGACATGACATGTTGCTTGGGGTTGAAGAGCAGTGGGTGGGGACTGCGTTTACGCTGTCAGTCCTCGGAGCCTTGGGGGTGGCACAGGGGGAGGGGGTGGGATTTGGATTCCTTTGCCTCCTCATTTGTTCAGTACTTACTGAGCCTGCAGTCAACACTGGGGGCGGGGGAGAACGTGGCCAACCAGACACGATCCCAAGCCATCACGGAGCCCCTTGGTGTGATGGTAGGGAGCCAGGAGAGCGGGATTCTAGCCCTGACTCCACATGTCATTGGTGGTGTGATCTTGGGTAGGTTTTCTCTTCTCTAGAAGCCTCAGGTTGTCCATCTGAGCAAATAGGGCACAATTCCAGCCCTGCCTCTGGGAAAGACTGGCAGTGGCCAGGTTTCGTGACAGTACAGGGTCATGCTGTGGCTGGTTTCCGGCCATACCGTTCTGACTGATGGTTTGCTCTTGCAGGGCTGCCCAGGAGCTGGAGGACAAGCGCCCGGAGCCCCTCCAGGCAGCTACTACCCTGGACCTCCGCATGGTGGAGGGCAATATGGCAGTGGGGTACCCACCGGTGGCGGTTATGGAGGAGGTCCTGCCCCCGGAGGGCCTTATGGACCGCCAGCTGGTGGAGGACCCTACGGACACCCCAACCCTGGGGGACCCCCCTCTGGAACTCCAGGAGGACTGTATGGTGGAGCGGCCCCAGGGGGCCCCTATGGTCAGCCGCCTCCGAATTCCTACGGGGGCCAGCATCCTGGGCCTTATGGACAGGGACCTCCTCCAGGTAAGTAGGGATCTTGGACTCCAGGTCCAAGATCTCAGACCTTGTTCTGAGTTCTCCAGAGCCCATCCTTGCCCTTCCTGTGGGTGTGCCGGCAGCTTGGTCTCCGGCGCCCTAGCATCTTGCCTGCAGCTCCCGTTTGCATCAGCAGAACATGAAGTCCGTGAGTTAGCTTTGCTCGGGGACAGCAACTCCAGAGTCACTTGGGCTTATGACAACAAACATTTATTTCCATTGCTTGCTCGCACTTCCTTACTCTTGCTTACGTGTCCGCAGCTGTGGATCTGGCTGCTGAAATTCCGTGCCACGTGTCTTTTCCTTCCAGATCCGGGCAGAGGGAGCAGCCCTTAGTTGAGATAGGCTGTTCCCGTGGCAAGACAGGTCGGGAGGGCTAGCAGGAATGCCCAGTGCCTCTGAAACACTTCTGCATCGAAGTACTTTACATCTCTTCCACTTCTGTTCGTTCTGATGGCCAAACCCCATCCCCTGGTCAAGCCTGACGTCAGTCAGATGGGAGGGGACAGTGCTGTCCTGCAGGGGCTCTGCAGGCCACTGGGCAGTGGAGAGGATGCGTTGTGCCCTCACAGGGGATCAACAAACAACCGGCAGCAGTGGACCGTGGGGAAAACCCATGTCTGTGTGAGAAGACCGGCCACTATATATAGAAAAGGAAGGTGGTGGAGTTGTTGAAAGCTTAGGCTTTTGAGATCAAGCCACGTGCTGACCTGACTGAATGACTTCACCTCTTTTTTTTTTTTTTGAACGATAATTTTTTTTTTAAAGATTTTTACTTATTTATTTGACAGAAAGAGATCATAAGTAGGCAGAGAGGCAGGAAGAGAGAGAGGGGTAAGCAGGCTCCCTGCCGAGCAGAGATTCCAGATGTGGGACTCTATCCCAGGACCCTGAGATCATGACCTGAGCCGAAGGCAGAGGCTTAACCCACTGAGCTACCCAGGCACCCGATAGTTTTTGTTTTTTTTTTTTTTAATTTTTATTTATTTATTTGACAGAGAGACAGCGAGAGAGGGAACACAAGCAGGGGAAGTGGGAGAGGGAGAAGCAGGCTTCCTGCTGGGCAGAGAGCCCGACATGGGACTTGATCCCTGGACTCTGGGATTGGCAGACGCCCAATGACTGAGCCACCCAGGCACCCATGACTCATCTCTTTATGCCTCAAATGTGCACATCTGTAAAATGGGGGAGTGCCACTACCTGACAAGTTTATTAATAAGGGTTTGATGAGAAGGTGCAGGTAAATGCTGGGTACAGTGGGAAGGGCTTAATACTCAGTATTCTGTGAGCTAACTTATTCTGGGACGTTCTCAGCAAAGACGCATTATGCCGCACGTAATGTGACAGCACTTGTGGTGAGGGTGTCACGCCTGAGAGATACTGAGGCAGGAGAATGATGGGATGCAGGGAGGGTAAAGAGCAGAGGTGCTGGAAGTGAGGTATTGTACAAGGTGGAGGTTGGGGGCTTGGAGAGTCAGTGGGGCAGGGAATCCTGGTGGGGCCTTCAGGTGCCCTGAACATGACTGTGTGACCTCAGGCAGGGGGTCGGGGAAGGTGAGCACCTAGACTCCTCTTTCTGCCCAGACTCTTTCATCGGCCCCTTCGCAGAATGCTTATTCCCAGGAGACGAAGCCAGCAGCATGCAGCCGGGAAGCATCTGGTGCATCTGCAAGGCCTCCTGGGAGTGGCCCCTCGGGGAAGCTGCCACACTTTCCCGCACCTTCCCAGGCAGGTGGCCTTGAGGGAGAGCTCACATACTGGGGGTTCCAAACAGAGCCAGTAGCATTTATCTTGTCAGAGCCCTGAGCTTCTGGCTGTTTGCTTTCAGCTCAGCAGCTTCATGGGGGAGTTCCTCCACCTTCTAAAATTTTATCTGTGAGCCCACGTGAGGTCACTGCAGGTCAAGGAGCCCCGCTTTGTGAGGCTCATTCCTTTAGGGCCCGAGGCCTGAGATCATCTCCGGGGCTGCAGAGAGTGGAGA
Organism: Neogale vison; assembly: GCF_020171115.1. Taxonomy (NCBI): domain Eukaryota; kingdom Metazoa; phylum Chordata; class Mammalia; order Carnivora; family Mustelidae; genus Neogale; species Neogale vison. The sequence continues at coordinate 23,777,886 of NC_058092.1, read as the reverse complement.
GATGTGCCTCCAACTCTGAGCTGCTCCCCGTCTGCAGCTTCCACTCACGTGGCCGCCGTTGCCTCCTCTCCGGTGCGGCTTGCGTCTCCCTGGAGCTCTCCTGCACGGGAGTCACGGGGAGGCCCTGCCTCAGCCCCACCGGATGAATCCAGGAGCTAGAGTGCCCGCGCCACTGCTCTGCAAGACAGATTTGCCCATCGAAGGTGCCCCACGCCTCTCAGGGACGTTCCCCCAGGTGCTCAAGACCCACCAGGCCTCTCCAGCCTCCACACCTGCTGGGGACTGTCCCCGCTGTCCACCTGAGTCCCGCCGGAGTTCCTCTGAACACTTTCCGCCCCTGCCGCCTGCTTTCCTTCTCCCCATCACAGCTCTCTTCCCCTCGGTTCAGTCAGCCCCTCCTTTAGGAAGATGTGCCCGCACATGTTGGCAGACCCTTTGCCGCAGCTTTATTTTGCTTTTCCTTCAGTTACTCATCACAGGGCCCTGGGACATCGGTCTGTTTTCGGAATGGGGTGATCAGTACTCCGTAAACTCACCATTTGTCTGAAGTCCCACAAGCTGATGAGGCTCAAAGCTCTTGGCCTCCAGAGCCTGGGCTCTTCTTTGCAGACCGCCCGGACCACATGTCCCAGAGACATTCTCACCTGGGGCCACAGTCCTTGCTCTCTGTGGCTCAGCTGCTGTTTCAGGAAGGTGCTGTGGGACCTGCCCAGGTTTCCTATCCACGGAGGTCACCTAGGCCTTCAGTCAAGCAAACCTTTTTCTCTGGGCCTCGGCGATGGTTTCTGCGTGCCACTCTGGCCTGTGGCTGCCCCTGATGCTGCCTTGTGGGAAGGATCACTTTTGGTGGCCAGTTCACTCAGTCTGCTTTCCAACACGAGGGCCTGGGTGCCTCCCCACTGTTATCTCCCACCCCTTCACCCTGCATGGCTTTCCATACGAATGATCCTTTCCTCTACCTGCTTACAGACACGCAAAGCTGTTTGAACCTCAGCAGCACCAGTAATCAGCAGTTAGATAGAACTTAGATTGTAACAGATGCTGACTTCACAGTAACCTTGTGAAGTAGATGCTCCTGTCCTCACTTTATAGATAAGAAAACTGAAACAGAGGGTTCCTGGGTGGCTTAGTGGGTTAAGCCTCTGCCTTTGGCTCAGGTCATGATCTTAGGGTCCTGGGATCGAGTCCCACATCGGGCTCTCTGCTTGGCAGGGAGCCTGCTTCCTCCTCTCTCTCTGCCTGCCTCTCTGCCTACTTGTGATCTCTCTCTGTCAAATAAATAAATAAAATCTTAAAAAGCAACAACAACAACAACAAAAAACCCCTGAAACAATTTAAATAAGCTACGGCCACAAATGGGGGAGCTGCGACTTAAACCACGAGGCCAGCTCTGGCATGAATGCAGAACCTTCCCTGTCTAGGTCTGGCTCCATGCTAGCCCTTGGGCACTGAGAGATGAGTTTTAGGCTGGGAGCTTGCCTACAGCTTACTCCAGCTCCAACCTGGAAGAGGGTAGAAGAAAACATGCACACAGGTGATCAGTGCCATAAGAGAGAAGGAGTACAAAGGAGAGGGGAAGGAAGCCTGTCCAGAGATGGACAGGGAAGACCCTATGGAAGGAATGGCGTTTTATTTGGGTCTTGCTGGGGGACAGGAAATGATGCAGAGAGATGAGGGAGAAGGGGTCTATGGCAGGGAACAGTGAGTACAGCCTCTGGTGGGAATAAGCAGGGATGGCTAAGAGCGAGTCTGATGCTTCATCTGGGCTAGAACAGAGCCGTGAGGGGGACAGGGTGGGAGAGGTAGGCAGGAGTGGACCACACTGGAATGCCGGATTAAGGCTGCTAGACTGTTTTGTAGGCAATGGAGCCTTGACAGAGTTTTGAGTTGAGGCCAGGGGAAACAGGTTAGAACCGAGTTGGATTTTAGAGATTCCTTGATAGCAAGTGAAGAGTGGCGGAGAGTAGCTATAAGGATGATTTGGTTAGGCCTTTTGGTCTGTTACAGCAATCCACGTGGGAGGTGTTTAAACCAGGGCCAGTGCATAGGAACGGAGAGGGGATACGGAACTAGGCAACTCTCTGGGTGCGTGGGGGCGAGGAGGTTCAGAGATGTCTCCAGGGAGGTTTGGGGATGGGGATCATGCGTGGGAGCTGATGGGGAATGAGAAGAGGCAGAGTTCCGTGGCCGTAATACACTCTGGTGACTCCTGATGGAATGTGTCCACTGTCGCCGTGTCAGGGAAATCAGACATGAATCAGACCTGGTTCTCACACCAGAGAGCCGCCTGCTATTGTGACTCTCAAAATACCTGTTTCTTGGCTCTGCATGTCAGCTGCTCAGCAAACACTTTTGGATTCCCAGTCTGTGGAGAAGAGAGAATCCTTCTTTTCAGAGCATTCTTAGTCAGCTGGAAAGTCCCTGTTTCCTAGAAACTTAAGATCAAAGAGAGGAATGACTGGAACACTGTAGGAAAAGCCCAGCAGATTCACGGAGCAGAAGCCTGCTACAGATACTCCTTGAGTCTATGCTCAGAGACTCTACTCTTGAGTCTTCCATCAGGGTAAGGCTGTTGGCTTGATGGAAGATGGGGTAGGTGGCCTTGTGAGGCTTTGTGGGTAAGGAACGCCTGCCCCCAGGGAGGCACCAAGGCTGGCCCTTCCCAGCACGTCCTTGGACTGGCTCTGAGACCCGCTTCTGACTTCTCTGGTTTGCACCCCTGCTCACAGGTGGCGTTCCTCCGAATGTGGATCCTGAGGCTTACTCCTGGTTCCAGTCAGTGGACTCCGATCACAGTGGCTATATCTCCATCAAGGAGCTGAAGCAGGCTCTGGTCAACTCTAACTGGTCCTCTTTCAATGACGAGACATGCCTCATGATGATCAGTGAGTCCTAGCCCTTCCCTGGGGGCTGTGGGCTCGAGTGGGGCAGAGCCACCTGACTCCTGATGGCAGGTGGGCAGCCATTCGGGGGAGAAATCTTTTAGCCAGGAAGGACTTCAGGCAGGAAGTTGGGTTCAAGGTGAGATCCACTAGACTGAGAGCTCTTTCCCTTAGATTTGCCCTCAAGTTCTAGACTTTTTGAGCCCCAGGTTTAGTTTTCCATTCTGCAGAATGGGACTCCCTGCAGATGGTACCAAGGGGGTCGGCGGCCGGCTGGGCAGGGAAAATGCGGTTCTGGAAGGGCTAGGGCTGAGGGTGGTCAGGGGCGGGGGCTGGTCCACATTTGGTGAGAGTATGTCTGAGGTACAGGCCTCTGGGCCTCAGGCCTGTGGTTCTGTGGAGTCTCTTGCTCTTGCCTGGGTGCTACCCGAGGACTCTGGGCCTTCCGTCCTGAAGCTTTTCTTCCCTCCGTTCCCTCCCCACCCAAGATATGTTTGACAAAACGAAGTCAGGCCGCATAGACGTCTATGGTTTCTCAGCCCTGTGGAAGTTCATCCAGCAGTGGAAGAACCTCTTCCAGCAGTACGACCGGGACCACTCCGGCTCCATTAGCTACACGGAGCTGCAGCAAGGTGAGGGCCGTGGGAGCGGCTCGGTGCAGAGGCAGAGCCCCGAGTTTCCGCTCAGTCCGTGTGCGGGGGGAGCCGGTGTTCTCTAGCCTCTGACTGCCCGGTGCCCGTCGTCACGGTAAAATGCTGCTCTCGGCACAGGTGCGCTCCCCGTCCCGTCTGTGGTCTGGCTGTGACACCGAGCCAAGATCCAGGGCAAGGGAGCACCCAGTTCCAGGATGAGGGCTGGACTCCCCTCGGGACGGCACTCCTGGCTAATGCTGGGAACTCGGCAGCCCAGGGCACCTGGAGACCAGGACCGGTGGCTGGTGTGGCTCCTTCCTTTTTGGTAGCTAACATGTTAAATGGAAATAGCCATGTACAGGGGCTCCGAAAGGTGTTTCTGTGGCCATCTCTGCTCGAAAGCAGTTTCCTTCCCAACTCTGGGACCCAGACCACGCTAAAAGTGACAGTCAGCTCAAATGACCTGAGGCCATAGCTCCAGGTCCGGTTCTGAGTCTGACTTTAGAAGGTGGGTGGTCAGTGTGCTGATAAGAATCTGACAGGGACCTTTGCCACCTGGGAGGGAGAAAGGGCTCCCCAGAGAACCGGGCCCTTGGCCCCTGGCACGGATTTCAGTAAGATGGAGGAGCTCTATGGGTGGGGGTGGGCTCACCGGCTCTGCACCCTGGTTGAAGGGCAAGGACATGACCTGCACTGATCCCGTCTCTTTTGCCTGGTCCTGTCATAGATGTTGGTAAGGGTGATACTGTCACAACAAGATACGTGTTAATTGACTGCTTGCTGTGGGCCAGGCACTGTAATAAGCAGGGTTAACGTCACTCACGCTCCCTGGGTGACAGCTAGTGTCTGTTATTCCCCACCCTTACGTGAGGGCGCTCTTCTTTTTGCCCTTTTGCAGATGAGAAAACCGAGGCTGAGTTTAGGCAACTTTCCTAAGGGCCACATAGCAAAAGGGGAGCTTTTAGCCTGGGCTAGTAGATATGTGGAGAGGAAGAAAGGAAGCCTCCCAGGTTGGGGACAGGGTAGCACGTAGGCCATGACCTTGGAACCACCCAGCAGCCCTGCCTGGGGAGATGGTGATTTTATTATTTTTAACAAATTCCACTGAGGGCTTACTATGTGTCAGGCACTGTGCCAAGTGCTTTGCAGGATCCCCGCTCTCAGTCCTTACTAGGACCTACAAGGTGATATTAGCCCCGCTTTAGAGAGGATAAGACAGGATTAGCAAGGTTAAGTAATTTGCCCAGGGGCTGTCTTAACTCCAGAGAAGGCCTTTGTCATGTCTCCCTCTGTGCCACACTGCTTCTGATGTCCACCCTGGGCAGTGGGGTCCTGGCGGCTCAGGGTTCCTTCTGTAACGCAGACGAGTCCCAGAGGAGCATGGCTAGCTCCATGTCATTCTGGGACCCTCTGGGCCCGATTGAACAGAGAGTAATGGAGATATGGAGAAAGGGACTGGGGCTTTCCAGCCAAGGAGAGCATCCAGAGAGAGCCCCTTTTGGGCTCCCGCTATCTCAGACAGGCCGTAGGGACGTCTTTCCTCTCTCCATTTTGGTTTTCATCTCCTCAAAGTCCCTTGCACTGCTGGGCTCCCCAGCGCTAGTTGACAGCCGTGCTTACGGTGGGGTTTTGGGTCTGCTCCCTGTGCCCCTCCTCTGCAGCTCTGTCCCAGATGGGCTACAACCTGAGCCCCCAGTTCACCCAGCTCCTGGTCACCCGCTACTGCCCGCGCTCCGCCAGCCCCGCCATGCAGCTAGACCGCTTCATCCAGGTGTGCACCCAGCTGCAGGTGCTGACCGAGGCCTTCCGGGAGAAGGACACAGCCGTGCAGGGCAACATTCGGCTCAGCTTTGAGGACTTCGTCACCATGACAGCTTCTCGGATGCTCTAAGCTGGCCCATCTGGGGAGAGCAGAGTGGACCAGGGACCTTTCCTGGCTCCTGAGAGTGGGAGAGGCGTGTGGGCCTCTCCTCTTTTCCTGCCCCTCCCAGAAAAAGATTCTCCCTTTCCTGATGCAGCACTGTTTCCGGAGAGGGCCGGGAGTCCCGTGTCCCTGTCACCAAATCGTGGGGACCTGGGCGGAGGCCATACAGGTAGTGGCCTGACCTAAGAGAGGACTGAAGTTGAATGTCCTGAGCATTTAATGTCCTGAGCCCTAAGCATTTAAATGGCCCAGCCTTGTGCCAGGAGCAGGAGATGTTAGTGGAGTGAGTAGTGCCCAGTCAGCTGAGCTCCAGCCTCTGGCTGTCCTTCTGCGCCCTGACACCAGTGGTAAGTGTTCATTAGCCTCTTGCCATTAGCACCTGAGCCCCCTCACCTACACCGTCTTGTCCAGTGAACCCAGTTTCTCCAAAGTGGAAGTTAACCAAGCAAGAGGGAGGTTTGTCCACGGCACCAAGTGGCTTGGGTTCCACCAGCCCCACGTCCCAAATCCGCGCGTGTTGACTTCTAGCTGCCTGGGTGCCGTCCCTGCTCAGGGAGCTCAGTCTGCTCTCTGGGCATCCTCGGCCAGGCTCCCCCTCTGCAGCTTGGACTCTCCCTTGCCTGCCATTGTCTGCTTGGCTTCAGTCCCAGTTGCCTCCTCCCAACGCCAATGCTCTTTTTTAATTTGTGGTTTTGTTGTTTTTTTTTTCTTCTTTCGGGGCCAAAAGTCCAGTGAAACTGTAAGCTTCAATAAAAGGACAAAACTCTGTAGTCCCATGCGTCCCATCCCACCTTCCTAGCTGTGGGTTCGTCTGCGGGATTTGCGCGTGCGCATCCATTCGGCGAGCATCGAAGTGCACACTGCACACCGCACGGTGTGGGAAGGAGCGTCTCATGGGGACATGGCCCACGTGGGGCCGGTCCCATTTACCGGGTGGAGCTCCAGTGCAGGGGCTGGCCCGGTTCGTGTGTTTTGTCACCATTCTAGGACTGTCGCTGTACTAGGACTGCGCGCTGGGCCACAGGCACCACCGCAGACTTCACAGCATGGCCTTTTTATTATCTCAAGCCCTAGTTTGATCTTCCAGACAAACTGCATTTATTAAGTCATAACTTTCCCCCATTTTTATTAAGCACAGACATCTGTCCTTGCTAGCTGCTGGGTCTTGAGATCAGCGTGATAATCGGTCTACACCAAATGTCTACAGTGATCTGACAGAATTTCAATCAAAAGCCAAGACACCAGACATTCTGGTTTGTTGGGGGCAGGGACCTGATCATGGGCACTGGTGTGCTAATTCTTTTCCTCTTGGGGATGAAGAGAAGAAAGCTCTGGGCCCAGCAGGTGGTGGGTGGAAGCAGCTCAGTGAGGCCCTGCAGGCATGTCGGGCTCAGCCAGCTCAGCCCTTTTGTCCCCTGGGCTGCCAACATGCTAGAATGCTGGCACCAGCCCAGGGGGAACCCAGTTCCGGAGGCCAGACTCCACCCGGGGCTAGAATCCTCTCTGTTGCCCCATGGTCAGGCCTGCCTCTGCCTACCAGCCTCCAGGGACAGACAGCTCAGTGCCCTTCCAGGAAGCAGGCTTCCTCTGACCAGCAGACACTTCTTCCTGATGAGATTCCAAATCCTGCCACCTTGAAAACCACCCCTGGACTAGGGTTTTCCCTCTTGGGCCACCCAGAAGCTCTCTCTCCCCTTCCTGCCAGTCCCAACTCTAGACACCTAGAACTACCCTGTTCCCTGGGAACTCCCTTCCCCGGGCTGGCTGGCTCCCGGTGCTTCTGCAACTCTTCCCTGAGCATCGCTCACCTTGGCATCCTCGTCCTCTGAATTTTCTCCAGTTCATCTGAACCTCCCCAAGTGGAGGCCTTGAGCCCACCGTTGGACTGGATTCAGCCAGAGTAGAATGAAGCCGTTACAGGACGCTTCTGTCCTTCGCTCCCACCGAGCCAGGTGTCGACAGCAATGTCTCTAGAATGTCACCAATCACAGTCTCAGCCTCGTGCTCAGCCCGGGCTCCTTAGCCCCAGACCTGCGTTGGTCCTCATGGGTATGGTTGGTTCCAAGCTTGGGAGCCTGCCGTCACACACCAGTCTGCACAGTGCACCTCCAAGCCTGGCTACATGAAACTTGGCCCACAGCTTGGGATCGCAAGGCCAACAGGAGCGAGGAAGGAGCAGGGTGGCCTGTCCCACCGGGCAGCACCCGGGAATCCGTGGAAATGGCCACAAGCACTGGGTTGGAGAGTCGCCCAGAGAGTGGACAACATCCTTAGGCCATACCTTCCACCTGCTCTAGGAGAAGTGTGATGCCTAAGAGGAGGGGCGCTTAAGCATCTCTGGGCCGGGGCCCTGGCAGGACCATGGTTTTGCCCCATTTTTTTGGTGGGGGAGGTCAGAGGGAGCCTGGAGCTCCATTCATCAAATCAAGCAGAGCCAGGGGGCACGCACAGATGAGCTGGCCCCTGCCAGATGTCTCCCGCCCGTCAGCGGAACCCTCCTCAAGCCCACACTCCACTTCCCGCCCTGGCAACGAGGGGCAGGGCCTCTGGCAGCCCTCTAATCATCTTGGTGGCAGATGGAGCACGTTTGGGGCTCTTTTTATCCTGTGAGTTCATAGAAAATAAATGCAAGCCTGACTTCCAAGAAGGTGAAGATAATAGTAAATCAGTCTGTTAACCCCGCTGTCTGCCCCCACATCTCCCTTACCTCCCGTAGGCCACTGGGACCAGAACTGTCACAGCAGACAGTTGTGTCCAGGACCCAGGTCCTGCAGGAGGCAGTAATGCATGTGCTCTGAATCCGGGCTCAGAACCCATCTGGGATCCAGGGTGTTGGGAGGGGTGGGCGGTGGTCAGCAGATCATAGCATTCCAGTGCTGCCTGGTCTTCTCCTACCCCAAGCTTCCCCGTCATCTCTCTCCTCACCTCAGCAGCACAGATTTTGTGCAATGACAAGGAAAAGGAACATTCAGTGCCAGGCTTTTAATTACAATTGCTTCAGGCTGCTGGCCTCCATGCCAAATGGCCACACGGAGAGTGTTCTAGCACACCAGAAAGCCGAGGGGGTCCAGTCTGCGGTGCACACGGCACGTGGCCAGGATGGGGCTGTGTTCCTACCAGGGAAAGCCTGGACCCCGATTCATTCACGTGGGCCTCAGAGCAGCTGGGCTTTCCGCTGGAGCCGCTGGGCCAGATGGCACTGCCCGCCAGGACCCTTACAACAGACTCCAGGGAAGGCCTGTAATTGGGTGGGAGAGAGATCTTTGGGAGGAAGGCCGAGCTGCGGAAGGATGATAGGGATGGATGAGACTGTGGGGCACAGCCATGTGGGAGGAATAGGATAATCCCGTCCACAACACTTCACAATCTACAACGAGCTTTCCGCTTTCTCGAGCATGCTTAATCCTCCCATCAATCCTGCTTAGGAGACAGGGCTCAGAGAAGGGAAGTCACTTGCCCAGAGTTAAACAGGCAGAAAACCAGGTCTGGAGCCCTGGCCTCGCATTGCATCCAGCAGTCTCCACAAGGAGTCAGGGGAGCAGCCCAGGCAGGAAGCAGCTCATACCACCTCCCCCTCGGGAGCCACCAGGGCGACCATCTCTCAGGGCAGCACCGTGGTGACACTGGTGAGCACCACATGCTCGGGGACTTTGGAGACGGAGTACCGGCTGTGCAAGGACAAGGACTTGTGGCTGGCAGAGGAGCGGGGGCTGGGGGCCTTCGGAGAGTCGCAGAGACCCAGGCCAGGCAGGCAGCTGGAGAAGGCGGCCTTAAACTGCTCCCGGAATTTGCCTTGGTTGGAGACAAAAGACACAGCCATAAGGAGATGGATGAAGCAGGAAGGACCTTGGGCCCAGGAACACCCACGCAGCTCCAGCCAAGCTGCCTGTGAGGGGGCGGGAGGGCAGGGGAGAGCTGGGACGAAGAAAGCCCCAAAGGCGACCTTGGCATTGCCAGGGAGAGTGAGAACAGAGGCCCCGGAGCAGTTCCCAAGGAGAAATGCAATTTTCATCTGATTCCTTGACTGCACTCTGGCTCTGAGCCTGGCTCAGAACGTGGTGTCTGGTTCCGGGGCCTGGGGACACCTCTGCCCTCCTTGGTGGGGAGGGGGAGGGGCTCGGACCCATGGCTATGGCTAGGCTATCCCCACCCGTGCCCCACAGTGATGGGAAGGACAGCAGCAGCCTGCATGAGGCCCTGTGAGGGGCACCTCCGCTTTGCCCCACGCACCGCTCCTCCCCTGCTTCCCCCAGCACCCCGAGAGGCTGGCATCCTTTATCCTTACTTCATAGGTGAGACGCATAGAGGTGCATCGACTTGCTCAAGGTCCCCCAGCCAAAAGTCAGGCCCAGTTCTCATTTCGGAGCCCTTCTCTTGAAGGGGACAACAGAGTAGGGAAGAAGGGACTACCACAGCCAGGTCGGTCAGCCAAAGGACACCAAGGAAACAGATGGTGTCTGGAGCAGAAAACTCCTTGACCACACTTCGTCCACCAGCAAGCCTCCCTCGGGCCCCAGCAGAGGGCCAGGCACACAGTAGGTGCTCAGTAAACGAACATAAGACAGGAATGCCTGGCAGGAAGTCTGGTTGCCGCCTTTGCGGCAGCCCTTACATCTTCTGTTCCCCCTGAGCTGGAGACCGCCTGCTAGCCTTCGGGGACTAATTCTTTAGTCTCAGTGAGGGTTAGGATATGGACCCCCAGCCCCTCCTTCAGCCTTTTCCCAAAGATCATTGTTCCCAGGCTTGAATAGGCATCTGGACAGCTTGTTAGGCCTAGTTCTGCAGCCAGAGGCCTCGTAAGCCACACTTCTGCTAAGCCCAGGTGGGTCCACCCGGAGCCTGTTGGGGCAGGAGGTGCACACAGTGGGACAGCAGGGGGGAGCGGCCTGGGTTGGGGCTAGGGGACTGGGGATGCCTGGACTTCCAGACAGGGGAGCAAGAAGGCTGGTATTGGAGACAGATGGATCCAGAGACAGCCCCCCACATTCAGGCGGCTCTGCCAGTTCATGTCTAGCTGGGCATGGGGAAGCCCTCCCTGGCCCTGGGCTGCCTCTGCTGGTGATCCTCCCATACCCAAATGACTTGGTTATACAGTCATCCTCTCGGGCGGGAGCTCCCGGGCCCTCTTCCCATAAGCCTGGCTCCCCCAGAGCCTGTGTTGGCCAGACAGGGCTGACTAGAGGTTCTGGTGTGGCCTGTCTCCCACTTAGACCAGGGCTCCTGATCAGGGCCAGATCTCTCCCAAATAGGAGTTCCCAGAGCCAGCTCAAGATCCCCAGGCGGGAGCAGAGACATCCCCTCCCGCCATCCCTTTATTCAGCCTGGCTTGGGGGTGTGCAGACTGTTGTCCCGAAGACTGCCGCACCCCTCCCCACCCATCCTCCTGCCTCTCCAGCCCGCTCACCACTGAGGAAGTTGTAGATGATGGGGTTGGCAGCGCTGTTGGCATATACCAGCCAGTGGGAGAAGGTGAAGCAGGCATAGACGGCTTCTCGGTCGCTGGCTTGGCGGAACATCCCGAACACCCTAGGACCAGGGGGAGGACAGTCAGAAACGGGGTAGAAATGTGTGCACGTGTTCCCATTTTTGTTGGGTGGGAGTCACTGTCCTTATCTAAAACAAAGAAAAGCCTAAGGCTCAGAAAGGGGAAGTGAGTTGACCAAGTTTACACAGCTCCCTAGCGGCTATCGAGTAGAAGAGTTCCCACTGCCCCTTCTGTCCCACCAGGTGGCCCTTTCCGGGGCCTTTAGGTCTGAGGTCTTGAGCACAGAGAGTGTAACCAGGGTGGCTGTCAGGGCAGGGACCAGCGTCCATCTGCTCATTCACCAGCTCTCAGATCCCCTGGGACCCCCACCCACTTCCTCACCCACCCTTGCAGCGACATGAGGAGTCAAGCAAGACATCATCCATTGTTCAGTTAGGGAGCTGCCCAGAAGCAGTGACATGCCCGAGATCACAGGAAGTAATCCAGGAAATGGCCAAGCACAAACTCACACTGAGATTGGCTCTTGACAGACAGCCCGCTGCTCTCTCCTGTGCCCCGCAGCCCCTCACTTGCTGAACCCCGTGTTCCCTCCGCTTCCAGTGCTTTCCTCCAGACACCCGCTGGCCTGGTCCCTTGGTTTCCCCCCTTCCTTCAAGTCCCTGCCAAATGTCACTTCCTCAGATGAGCCCTTTTTTTTAACCCTTGTATCTAAAAAAAAAGATGAAAAAATAAACACACAAAACCCCACTAACTCGTCACCTTCACTCTCCGTGTTCTTTCCCTATTTTGTCTTCATCGCGGTATCCCTCCCTGCCCGTATGGTGGAGACTTATTTCTCTGCCCCACTAGATGTCGCCTCCAAGAAGGCAGAGACTTTGTCTTGTGCACGTGGTCACTGTGCTCCCTGCTCCCTGCCCCCCACCCCCACCGGGAGCTGATGGCTGAGAGAAGAAATGGAGGAATTTTCATAATCCCCTCGCAGGCAGGCCACGGCTGGCTGGCTGGCATTATTCACAGTTTGCCGGCAAGAAATTGAGGCTGGGAGGCTCCGAGAAGGGAACCTGCCTCCAAGGCCACAAAGTGGACTAAGGCCCTTCTTGCCCCCAAGCAGCTGTCCCCTCACGCTCTCACCTCTTGAGGACATTGAGGACGCTGATGGGCAGGTAGCAGAGGGCAAAGACCAGCAGCACCACCATCAGCATCTTGGCCGTCTTCCTCCGCGCCCGCATCTGCTTCATCTCAGCCAGGAAAGCCCGGGCCCGGGCCCGGGGCGGGGACTCTGCGCTCAGGCCCTGCCCCGGGTCGTCCGACTGGTCTGAGGGCCGCTTCCAGTTCCTCACCAGGGCCGATGTGGTGCCGGGGATCTGGCCAGCACAGAGAGAAAGGGAGAGCCGCGGTGGGTGGGGCTCCTCAGGAGCGCCGTTCTCCTCTGTGGGGGGCCGCTCGGGGTTGAGGGGGGACCCTGGGGCAGGCTGGAAGTGGGCCAAGGGAAGAAACCTAATATTCACGATGAAGACCGACACTCGGGGCGGAGGGGACCCCGTGAACTTGAATCTCTCAGGAGCTCACTGTGAACGCCCCACAGTGTGCCTTCGGGGAAGGGCTTCCTGGCCCTCGTTACTGATGAAAGAACCAAACCTCAGAGAGGCAGGAGACTCTAGAACATTCTCCCGAGCTACCCCTCCATCCTCCTTAGGCCATCGCTTCCTGTCGTGGGGGGAGGGGTGGTGGGGTGAGTTGTGCCCCCCACCTCACCTGTGCCTGACCCTGGAAAGGCCTGGGCAAGGAGCGAGCAGGTGAGTGGCACGGAATGACCGGAGTCTCAGAGCACAGTCCCTGCCTCCGTCACAGCCCAGAAACCTGGGAGGGGTCCAGATTTCAGGAGCAGCCATAGATATCCTTGAAGCCTCTCACACCTTTGGACACATGAATCACCCCCCAAAAGAGGGGCACAGGGCTACAGTTGAGGAAAATTAGGGGCTAGGGCCAGCTGAGCGGCTCATGACCGGTGTGAGCTCACTCAACCCACTCTCCTGCCCCGAGCCTTGGTTTTCTCATCTATTAGAGGAGGATAGTGACTCTTGCCATCGGGACTGGGGAGCTATAGGGCAGAGGGCAGGTGCTGGTGGACTGCAGGCTGGTCACCTTCTGGTCTGCATCCTCTCCTTGCCCAGGCACAGGACCCAGAAGTTAGCCCCCTGGTACCCAGAACCTCTGAGCACTCCCCTCCCCTCACAATGACCCCCCCCCCGTCCCCCAAAACCTGCTGTTGGTGGGTTTGTAACAGAGGCCAGCAGGCAGGCCCCGGAACTGGAAAGCTTCTGCCACCCATCAGCTGTGGCAAGTTGGCCGCCCTTCGTCAGCATTGGCAATGGAGGTTCTACTGCTTCTGTGCTTAGGTTGTTGTGAAGACGTTGGGAGCAAAGTGCCGAATTTGGCAAAAACGCAGAGATAATGTTGTTGTGGGGCCAACGTGGGCATTAGAATGCCACTGCTCTTCCCCTGGCTGGCTGAGGGGTTTGGGAGAAGAGGCTTTGCCTCTCTGGGACTCCGTTCTCTCATACATTCAGTTGGGGACAATATTCGAGGGTTGAGAGGAGGCAAGACTAGCTGGAAGTACCGGGTACAAGGAAGGGCAGCTACGGGCTCAGAACGATGATGAGATTTTAGACGCTGAAGCCGGTGTCAGTTAACATTCGGTTGCAGGGTCGGCCCCAGTGCTTTGGCCTTGACTTTGACCTGTCCTTGGGCCTTGCCTCTCTCTGGTGGCAACCGGGATGGCAGATTCTTTCTGTTCCCTCAGACCAGGACCCCTTTCCTCCCCACCAGCCCAGACGGGGACACCAGAGTGGGTCTCACCTGGCGGCCCCAGAGCTTGCGGAAGATCTGGAAATAGGCCATGGCCATGAGGCCCAGTGGGGCCAGGTAAGTGACAATGAAGAAGCAACTGTGGTAGATCTTGGGGTAGAGGTCATCTGTAGGGGTCAAGAGACACAAGGGCAAGAGACGCTCCCCTTCTGGGGTCCTCCAGCCTGTTCCACTTAGCAAAGCCCCCCCTGCCCCATCTGGAGTCATACAGTCAAAGCAAGCAGCTGGGCCTCTTAGAGACACCACGACAGAGAGGGTCTCTCTGACCCTGCAGTTGCCCAGCTGGTGGGTGTCCATCCTGGAGGGAGCCCTCACAGGTGTCTAGACTAGAGGAGATACCCGCTTTGGAGGTGTCCTTGCTAGATGCCTGCTGGATGGCGTCCATCAAGGGGTCACCCGCCCTGGGAGGGTAACCTTATAGAAGCCAGCTCGAGGGTGTCCTTTTGGGAGAAAACACTCCACCCTGGGAGCGCCCGCCCCATAAGCATACTGACAGATGCCTGTCCTAGGGGTACATGTCCAGGAGGCGCCCACTCCAGGGCCTCCTGCTCGAGGCCCCCACCATTACCTTCCCAGTGTTCATCACAGACGGAGAAGAGCCGGGTGCGGTTGGCTAGCTCAGGCAGCACGCTGCTGCATTCCATGACGGCAGCCTGGGGTACCATCATGGCCAAGGACACAGCCCAGATCCCCAGGATGGAGCCACGGGCGCGTCTCGCAGTACTCTTGAACAGCAGCGGGTGGCAGATGGCGTACCAGCGGTCCAGGGCGATGAAGCTGAGAGTCAGCACTGCCACTGACACAGACACGGCCTGCCCCATGGGCACACAGCGTCAGCCCCCTTGGAGGCCACCCACAGACATGGGGTGGGTAATGGGGCATGGTGTCCCGAAACGCCAGGCGTCCATCCTGACTGCACTGCACTGCTCACGGCTTCTGGAGCTTTGGGCAAATCACTCACCTTCTCGGAGGCTCGTCTGAGGAATGGGAACATGTCCTCCACCTTCAGGATTCTTGCGAGAATCCATGAAATCACGGGTGGGAAATGTCTAGGTCAAGACCTGGCCCATAGTGGATGCTTCCCTACCATGAATAGTAACTTAATGGGACCTACTACGTGCCAGGCACTGTTCTCATTATCCTCACAACCCCATGGTGCGTACTCTCACCCCACGTTACAGAGGAGGACACTGAGGCACAGGAAGGTTAAATAATTTGCCTAAGGTGCATTTCCTCCCCACCCTGTCTTTATTGTCAGTGTTTGTAGCATTAATCTGTTGAGTGGAAAATCTTAAAAATCCAAGAGGCGGGGCACCTGGGTGTCTCAGTGGGTTAAAGCCTCTGCCTTCGGCTCAGATCATGATCCCAGGGACCTGGGATCGAGCCCTGCATTGGGCTCTCTGCTCAGCGGGGAGCCTGCTTCCTCCTCTCTCTCTCTGCCTGCCTCTCTGCCTACCTATGATATCTGTCTTTCAAATAAATAAGTAAAATCTTAAAAAAAAAAAATCCAAGAGGCATTTCTCTTTGCCCCGGGATGCCTTCCCTTCCCCGGGGCTGTGAGGAAAGAGCCTCCCTGAGGGAGGCAGATATGAGCCTAGGAACAGAAGTGGAGGTGGAGGCTGCCTCTGGGAGGGAACCCTGCCCTCTGGGGTGCATCTTGGCCTCTGGCTAGGTCTCTTCCCCCAACCCCCACCACATCTGCACAACCTGATCCCTGCCGCTGGGGGGATGGAAGGCCCTGGCCGGGGGTAGTCTCCTCACACCAGCCCCCTGGGAACCAGGGAGCAGGCCTAGCACGCATCTGTGCCTGTCACCGTGGGCTTGTGCCCCTCTCCTGGTGAGTGGAGGTGACTGCACGTGTGTCCAGTGGCTATGTGCGTGTGGGTCTGCGGGTGTGACCAGGTGGGCACACTCTATATGAGTGTGTGGGCCGGGCCTGTGTCTCCAAGTGTCAGGCCTTGTGGCCGGGCCCTGATGACAGGAGAGGACGACACGGCAGAGGAACTGAGCCACCGCATCCTGTCTGAAAGGCAAGTCCAAGGGTCGCTGAGGTCTATGCAAGGCCATGGTTTTTTTGTACTTGGGATGACAGAGGGGTGACAGACGGCGCCTGAGTGGAGCTCACCTGTAGATAGGGGATGACCTTGCAGAGGGCATGACCGAAGAGCCAGGACTCAGTGATGTCTACCAGCAGGCTAGCCGGGAGGCAGATGGCTGTCACAAGCACATCAGCCAGAGACAGGTTGACGATGAAGTAGTTGGTGACTGTCCTCATGTGGTGGTTCCTCCAGACAGCCAGGCAGACTGCAGGGCAGGGGTAGGAAGAGGAGGGGGACGTGAGGCGGGGTGTGTGTGTGTGTGTGTGTGCAGAGCCGTGCTACCCAGCCCCCACACTGCCAAGCCAAGGGGAGTTGGGGAGGGAGAGAGAGAGAAGCCAGGCCCAGGACCCCTGCCAGTGCCCAGGGGAAGTCTGCAGCGCCGCGGGGACCTAAACACCTACCCAGCGTGTTGCCCACCAGGGCCACAAGGAACACAGCCACGTAGGCAGCGATGAGGACCCACTCATACTGCTTTGGGTAGAGATAATCACGCCACAGGTAGCGCAGGAACTCGTCTTCATAGTCAGGAGGCACCAGGGATGGTGATGGGTCCCCGCCGCCAGTGGGGGTCCCAGTCTGGGCCCCTGGGGTGGCCGAGGGCTCCATGAGTTCAGGAGCTGCTGATGGCTAGGGGCATCCTGGGCCCGGCAGGGCGTGGGGAGCCCAGACCAGGTTTCAGCCCACTTTTCTTGCACACAGGTCTCTGGGGTCCCAGCCCCAAGCCTCCTGAAAGAAGGAGGGGAAGAAGGAAGAAAGAACACTAGGAGTGTGCCAGGCACTTTGCAGGTAAGCTCCCTCTGTTCTCATAGTGCGTCGGTTATGGTGAGCCCAAAATCAATGGAGAAAGACAGATGTGGCTTACATCTCAGTTCCATGCTAGGTGCTCTTGGATGCCTTACATCTCCCCTTTCAGCTCAGTTTCCCCATCTTTCCAAAGGAGTAATAACTGTACCTACCCCACAGAGCCGCAGTGAGATGTAATGAGCACTAATACATACCCAGACGCTGGCAAGGGAAACCGGCTTCAGGGCCGGCTCCCGTTACCAGGAGCCCTTTGCTTAAAGCCACAAAGCTACTATGCCAGGTCTGTCTGAATCCACGAAATACCATGGATTTGTGACTGGAAGCCATCCCCATTGCCAATGTTCTCTCCTGAGTCAGTTCACAGGCCTGGATTTTTGGTTGAAAAAATGGTCAAGGGAAGCGTTAGAGACCCAGGCACCGCCCTCCAGACCTGGACCCTCCCCGGTAGAACACACACTGGCTGCAGAGGTGCAGGAAGGAACTGACGACCTCCCCGCAAGAGAGGAGAGCCCCCAGCCCAGCGACCAGGCCGCTCAGACCCCCAGATCTTCCCCGCTTGAATCCCCGCGGCCGCGATGTTCCCCGACGGCCGCCAGGGGTCGCTGGGCTGGCGCGCAGGCCGCTTTCTCCATTCATAAATCGGGCCTCCCTCCCCGCCCCTCATCGCTCGCTCAGACCCCTCCTTCCCGCGGCTAGGCAGGGACGACCCCGGACGTGTGTAGGAGGGTTGCCGGTCCCTGGAGACCACTGGGGGAGGTCGAGGGGCCTCCTTCATACCCCCTCCAAGTGCCGACGGACCCAGACCCTCAGCGGGACCTCCCTGCACCTCGGGGACTGTGTCGGGGTTGGGGGTGGCTGCGGGGAAAGGTGGAGGAACGAGGGCGCTAGAGGTTCTGCAGAAACCTGCCTGGAGGAGGGCAGAGCCTCCAGGGAACCCTGCCTTCCAGCACCCAGGTTATGCCCCGCCGAGGGTCCTTTGGAACGCCCACCCCGGGCCTGGGGGAATCCCCCAAACCCCGCACCTGTTGGCTCCAGGACCCCGGCGTCCTCGGCTGCTGGTCCCCGGACCTTGCTCCGGGGACTCCGCCTCCCTGTCCCGAAGGCCGGGCTTCAGGGGCCCGGGCCGGGGGAGGGGTCCGGGGCAGCCCCCTCCCAAGGCCGCGCTGCCTGGGCTCGCTTGGCTGGGCGCGAGCTGCCGCTCCAACGCCGGCTCTGGCCGGGCGCGGGCTCAGCCGGGCTGCGCGCCGCGGGGAGGGGGGACGAGCGGGAGGGGCGGGCGGGGAGGGGAGCCCCCAGCCGGTCTCCGCTTCTTGTCGCCCAGCCCGAGACCGGGAGGGCGGGGGAGACGCTCATTCCTCCTCGCCTGCCACTTCATGCTTCCATCCCACCTCCATTCATGCGTCCATCCGTTCATTCATACGTTCGCTTTCACTCAGCATCTGTGCCTCCGGCCGCTGAGCGTTCAGAGCGCACCTACTGTGTGCTGGCGGGCCCTAGGCAGCTCCGGAGGAGCCCCAGCGCAGACGGGGATCCCAGCTCCACTTCTCGAGGCCGCGCCTAGCTGAGGAGGAGGATGGCACAGGTGGGTCACAGGGGTGCCCATCTCCCAGCGCACCCCACCCCCGTTCTCTCCACCCCAGTCCTTTTTCTTCATAACTGCTTTCCCCCCTCCCAAAATGGATGGTAAGTAGGGGCAGGAAGAGGGGAGCCAGAGGGCCTGACTAATTCAACAAACAATTACTAAGCTGTGTGCCAGGCAGTGAGCTAGAATAAGAGGGCTGCCCCAAGTGTACCCCATCCCCCCACCATGCGGGATCTCACTTAATCTCCCGCCAGTCCAAGGAGGTAGTCACTATTGCCCCATTTTGCAGATGAGGACACTGGGTTCACATGGTTCAGAACCTGCCCAAGGCCAGACAGCAGAAGCAGAGTCGGGACTCCGACCTATGATCCTCTCCAGGTTTACCCACTTCCTCGCCAGGCAGAAACTCCCCGTCCTTCAGACATGCCCAGGCTGGTCAGAGACAGGAGACTCACAGCCCAGCAAGTGACTATAGCACAAGGAGGGCTGGGAAGTGGCCCAGAAGGACAGATTGATTCAACCAGGGCATCAGGACAGACTTCTTGGAGCAGGAACACAGGGACCTGAAAAGTGAGATGTTAGCCTTGCAAGGGGGATTGAGGTAGCCACAGAGAGGTTTCCAGGTAGAGGAAACAGCAGGTGTAAAGGTAGGGAGGTCGGGCCTTCCAGGAACCACAGGGAGGTGATGAGCGACCCCCGGGCATCAGGCCGTGCCCTGCCTCAGGACGGGACCTTCTTGGCACATCCGGTCCCATTGTCTTCTCACCCCCAGTGACTCACAGTCCCTCCCTCCTTGGGGTGATTCCTGAGATGTAACACTCTGTGTTACATCTGTGGCAGCCGAAGCCCTTTCTCAGAGGAGCTGGAGATGGGCCATTAAACACAGTGTTTGGTAGTGGAGCTGGGGTGACAGTGGACAGGTCAGCGACCTCCCCTGCCTGTCTAGAAAGGGAGAACCAAAGCCCATCCTAAGGCACGACTCTGTCCCTGGGCAGGACAGGTGATGGGTCCCAGCATCCGTGTGGTTCCAGTGCTCTGTCCTGCCTGCCTGGGGTGCTGGCGGTGGGAGGGGAGTGAATGAGGGGACTCGAGAGAGGAGCGCCTGGTGTGCGCGCGCACGTGTGCATGGGTGTGCGTGAGCGTGCATGTGTGCTTGCACATGCACATGTGTGTCTATGTTTTTCTGTATTTTCTGTATTTAAGAGGAAGGGCTGTGAGTGTGTGTTTAGAGAATCTATTCTGTGACTCTTGTGTTACTGTGCGTGTGTGTGTGTGTGTCTGTGTCTGAGTGTGCATGTGAGCAGAGGACAGGCTTTGGGTTGGTGACCAAGTGTCACCCTGAGAGGGCTGTGTCTGCATGGGGCTTACTTTGTGTACATTGGTGTTTGTGTACACGAGGAGTGTGTGCGTATGTGTGCATGTGTGTGTGTTTATGGAGGGGGTGTCTGTCTCCCTGTGTGTCTGAATGTGTAGTTTGGGCTTTGACTAGCATCAGCCTCCTGGCGTGCGCCCCTATGAGCGTGGGAATGTGTGTGTGGGCACGCCTTTGTGTCCGCGGCTCTGCCACTGTTCGAATGTGGGACTTGGTTTGTCCGCCCCCGCAGCGATGACTCATCTAATTCCTCACTCTCGCCCCCCGCCAAGCCCCCAGCTAGAGCTGGGACTGTCTGCTATGTCAGGGCTGGGGAGGGGGCTGCAGCACGGGCTGGGACGGAGGGCGAACCGCGCGGGGACCCTCAGGTGACAGCCGCAGCTGCTAATACGACAGGCACACGAGTCTGCCAGGATGGTGGGCGCCAGCGGGGCCCAGCCCAGAGCTCGGGATGCTTGGGCCTCTCAGACATCCAGTGCTGGAGTGAGCAAGGGTCTCCCCAGGCCCCCAAGCCATTATACGTGGGGTGCATGTATCTGTGCACGTGTGCGGGGGGGGAAGAGTCATGGCTGAGAATTCAGTTTCCCCAGAGCCCGTTCCATCTCCCTCGAAGAGAGATCCTAATGGCCAACTCCCCCTTCATCCTTCGGTCCCCCAGAGATGGCTGCCCTCCAAGACAAAGGATCAGGAGTGGTTCCTTCTACCCTGAGGCAACAGATATTTTTCCTGCTCAGACTTTGACCAGAGAGGAGGCTGTGGGCCCCCAGGCCCCCCTGGTCCTGAGTCTGGCTCCCTCACTCACGGCCTGAGGGTAAGGGAGGACAATTGTTTGGTCTGGGTAGATGCTCCGAGTAAACCCTGGGATCCCAAGAGGGGTCGGTGATGTTCTGGAAGACCCACAGGGGCTGTGGTGGTTTGGTCCTTGAGCCCAACAGCACTGGTCTCTGGAAGCTCCTGGCAAAGCAACAGGCCCAGGGGAGGCGTTGGGGATCTCATGTCATCCATCTCCTGGCTGGGCACTCAGCCCTAGGACCTCCACGGCCCAGCGAGGCCAGCCCTGGAGACTCAGCTTTGCCTGAGCTGTCCGTCAACCGGTGACCACATGACCTTTTTCCTGGAACAAGCCAGCCCCGGCCTTGTTGATCTAATCCTGGACCTCTGAGCCCCAGGTCCCTGTCACATCCATCTTTAAGTGCGATCCCCGGCACTGGCCCCAGGTGCTGCTTCCTCCTCCCTCCCAATTCCAGTGTGACCTCTGTCAGGCTAGGACTAGAATAATCAAAATATAATTGGGTTTCCAACTTGCTAATGTTGCCAAAGGCCTGGGCTGTGCATGGGAACACTCTGAACAGGGCAGGGGTGCCTTTTAGAAGAACAGAAATCAGCAGACAAGCGGAGGGATGCAGACGGGTGTGGGGCAAGCCAGCAGGGGCTGGGTTGTGGGCCCAGAATGGGGGACTCTGAGGGCTGAGTCTGGCAGGCCACTGAGGACCTATGGGGTTTGGTCCTCGGGACCCACAGCACTGGCCTCTGGGAGCTTCTAGCAAAGTGCCACCCCATGGGAGGGACCCAGGGGCCTCATGTCCTCTGTTTCCAGGCCAGGTGCTCAGTCTTTGTGCCTCCTCTCCTCGGGAAGGGCTGACCCTCCTTCAGGGTGTGCGTGGCTTGAAGGGGATGGACATCCACTGAGAGAGCAGGGGGCCTAGGACCTACAACCAGGCGTCCTTGGTGGCTTCACAAGCTACTGATCATCTTCCAGCTGGGACAGGGGCTAGAAACAGCAATCTCTGCTCCCTCGCTCATATATTCACTCAACAAACACTGACAGTGAGTAAGCTATCGAGAGGGGGGCCCTGCTGGTTAGTCTGGGGAGACCCCGCCAGGGGAACAAACGGTGGGGGTGGGTATCACATCCATTAGAGTGGGAGATCGTGGCATCGGGGGTGGGCGACGGGATAGGACTGGGGTCAGCAGTGATAGTGCCCCTGAGCCCAGAAATAACTGTCACCCTTCCCAGGCTGTTGAGCCTTGTGTTGAAATGTGGTTAGAAGCACAGGCTTGGGGCCAGAAAGACTGGGTCAGACTCCCAGCCCTGCTGCGTCTTGCTGTGTGATCCGGGACTGGTCACTTCACTTCTGGGATAGGCTGGGTAGCGGACCCCGAGGAGGTCCACGTTCTAATCCCGGGAACTGGTGGCGTGCTGCCTGGTGAAAGGGACTTTGCCGATGGGGCTAAATTCAGGCTCTTGAGATGGGGAAACGATCTAGGGTTATCCTGGTGGGCCTGGTATAATCACAAGGGTCCTTGTCCTAAGGAGAGAGGAGGGACAGAAAGAGCAGGTGTGGTGGCAGAGGTGGGAGGTGACAGCAATGCTGCAAGAGGCCACAGCCTAGGAAGGTGGGCGGGCTCCGGAAGCCGGCAAAGAACAGTCTCCCCTTGAGCCTCCAGACGGAATTCTCTTTTTTTTTTTTTTTTTTTTAAAGATTTTATTTATTTATTTGAGAGAGAGAGACAGTGAGAGAGAGCATGAGCGAGGAGAAGGTCAGAGAGCGAAGCAGACTCCCCATGGAGCTGGGAGCCCGATGTGGGACTCGATCCCGGGACTCCAGGATCACGCCCTGAGCCGAAGGCAGTCGTCCAACCAACTGCGCCACCCAGGCGTCCCAAGACGGAATTCTCTTTACCGATTCCTTGAGGGGAGCACCCGTTGGACTCATGTTGGACTTCTAACCTCCAGAATGTGGCAAGAAAAAAAATGTGTTTTAAGACTCTAAATTCGCAGTAATCTATACAGCAGCCACGAGAAACTAACACGACCTCTCTGGGCCTCATTTCACTGGTTATAAGATGCGACCAACAGGAACCTTGGCCCTGCAGAGCTGTGTAAGGATCGCTGAGGACAGGCAGGGGTGTCGAGCAGCAAGACGGAGATTCGCACATTCATACACACCCGCACTTAAAACTAAATTGATATTTCAAAAAATCAGAGTGGTCATAATGAGAAAAGTCAGGGCTTTGTCGGTCAGATGTCCTTGTGTTTATCCTGTCATTTGGTATTGCTTTTTTTTTTTTTTTTAAACTCATTTTTTTTTTTTAAAGATTTTCACTTATTTATTTGACAGACAGAGATCACAAGACAGAGAGGCAGGCAGAAAGAGAGGAAGGGAAGCAAGCTTCCTGCTGAGCAGAGAGCCCGATGTGGGGCTCGATCCCAGAACCCTGGGATCATGACCTGAGCCAAAGGCAGAGGTCTTAACCCACTGAGTCACCCAGGTGCCCCTGGTATTGCTTTTATTTTGAGTTCCATATGGGTTCAGGAGGCTGCTAATGAACTTAAATCCTAAAATTAGGAATAATATCAGTTATAAACAATGATTGTGGTAAACATGTGCTGGTGTGGTTATTTTGACAGAGGAACACACAAGGGGGAGGGAAAGAAGGAGAAACCTGATCTTTCTAGGAGGTGTGTGTGCAGAATGGAAAGTTTTGTTTTGTTTAACTATGATCTCAGTCACCAGACATTAAGGAAAATCTTTAACAGGACAGAGAAAGACCAAGATAAACAGAAAAACGTTCCAGAGGCAACTTGGGCTGAGCCTTGAGGGATGAATAGGAGTTTACAGATGGGCTTTGAGTGGGACATATTGGGCAGGAGTGGGAAAGAAAGAAGGGTTGGGATTCCAGGGAGAGGGGATAACATGAGTGAAGGCAAGAGGTAGGCATGGCCGAAGGTCTGTTCAGAAATGGAAAGGTGGGCAAAGGGCTGTCCTGAATCTAGGCTGAGGCACTTGGATTCCATCCCAAAGGCAGTGGGATCCCTGAAGGGTTTTTTAGCGACGTTGTGATATGGACTGATTGGCATCCCCGCCCTCCAACCTAACCACATTTGAAATGAATAAAAAATGCATCTTTCTTGTAATAGATTCAAACCACTCAGAAAAAAAAAATCGAGTAAAATCATTATTTTAAATTAAGTAGAGTAGATACTGACTTCGGTATTAGAATATAGCCTCTGTAACAAAGATCCCCAAACGACAATGCCTTTGAAAGATGCCTGGCCAGGTGGCTCTGTAATCATCAGGAAGCCAGACTTCTGCCCGGGTAGGAGAGCATCACGATCATGAGTACAGGTCCTAGGGCCAGACTGTCCAGGTGTAAATTTTGGGTCTGCCACTTGTGAGCTGCTGCATGACCGAGGGCACGCTGCTTCATTTCTTCATGCTTGAGTTTCACCATCAGTAAAATGGGGGATAATACAGCACCCATCTGAGGGAAGAAGCATAATATTTCCCCAAAGATGTGTGTGTCCTAATCCCTAGAAATTGCGATTGGGAACTTACATGGCAGAAAAGACTTTGTAGAAGTGATTCAGTGAAGAGTCTTAAGATGGGGATATTATGGACTGCTCTGGTGGACCCGATGTAATCACAAGGGGCCTTAGAAGAAGGAGGCAGGAGGGGCGCCCGGGGGGCTCAGTCATTTGGTTAAGCGTCTGACTCTTGGTTTTGGCTCAGGTCATGATCTTAAGGTCATGATCTCAAGGTCGTGAGATCGAGCTTGGCATCGGGCTCTTTGCTCAGTGTAGAGTCTGCTTGAGATACTCTGTCTCTCCCTCTCCATCTGCCCCTCCCTCTGCCCACACACTCTCTAACGCTAATTAATTAATTAATTCATTAAAAATCTTAAAAAAAAAACCAAAGAAGAAGGAGGCAGGGAATCGAAACAGTAATCAGAGATGTGATGATGGAAATGAGAGACTACAGTGACCTGAGGAAGGGATCCTAAGCCAAGGAACACAGGGACCACTGGAAACTGAAAACACAAGGAAATACATTCTCCCCTGAGTCTCCAGAAAGTAGTCTAGCCAACACATTGATGTTCAACTTCTGAACTCCAGAACCATTAGAGAATACATTTGTGTCGTTCTGAAACTCTAGGTTTGTGGTATTTTGTTTCAGTAGGCATCAAAAAGGGAATGCACATCCTTGTTAGGTTAAAGGAGTTTGTATATGCAAAGCGCATAGAGTACTGCCCGGCACAGAGTTAGCATACACTTGTACGTGTTTGCTGTTATTGTCTAGGGTAAACTCGTGGCCTGGGTCAGAGATGGCCAAGCACACCCTTAGTCCAGCTAGTGGAGAGGCACGCCTGCTCTGTTTGCATCCAGTTGGCCTGAACGGGCTCACCTGATCCCATGAGGCTACAACGGAGCCTGGGGAGCAGACTGTTTCTCTGGGTAGCCACGTGCCCCGTGAGATGCAAGGATTCTAGGAACAAGGGAAGGAGGGTGGGTAGATCCTGAGCTCCCAATGTCTGGCACCATGCCCAGCTATGAAAGATGAGAAGTTTAGCGAAGGTACCTTGCCTCCAGAATTTGGTTAGATGCCCTTTTCCAGCTCTTCTTTCTTGTGCCATTAATTTTATGAAATATCTCCCGACTCCCACGGTGCAAAATGAGACATCCTTGATCACCGTTGCCCTCCCTCCTTCTAAGTCCTCTTGCTAAACCACTATATTTGAATCTAGTTTCATAGCCATAGTGAAAGCGTTCTGGTTTTATGTGCTGTCCATCTCTGAATTTCAAAAATTGAAAATCAATAACGTGTTTTTTAAAAAAATATTATGATTATGTAAATATTATTCTCGCAGAGCTAACTAGCATCCAGGGACCCGTACAGAAGGAACTATAATCTTAGGATTTAAATGCTGCTTGAAGGGAAATGCTCCAGGCTTCAAGTTCAAATGTATTTTCCTACACTCCCTCAGTATTCGAAGTCTTGTTATATTTTCATTTGTTTCATATTTGGACCATGAGTTTCTTATACGAGATTTTTGTTCTCCTGGAGTTTCTAATTGTTTTTCTCTTTTCTTCTTGAGAAAAGAAACATACGCCTTTTTAATCAGGTCATTAAAATCTCCCAGCTTCTTAATTACATTATTTGTTGAATGAAGCCTATTTTCTTCTTGAAGACACTTTTCTCCAAACCCTCTGACTTCCTGTTCTAATTTTGACTGATGGTGTTATGGACTCTGGTATTTCTATTCATTACACTTGTGGGTCAGTTCTACTGTTGGATGAGTCTGGTCTCTTTCTTGTTCCTTTTTTTTTCTCTGTTTTGCTGGAGTATATCTCAAATAACATTTTTTTTAAAGATTTTATCTATTTATTTGACAGGCAGAGAGACGGTGAGAGAGGGAACACAAGCAGGGGGAGTGGGAGAGGGAAAAGCAAATTCCCGCAGAGCAGGGAGCCCGAAGTGGAGCTCATTCCCAGGACCCTGGGATCATGACATGAGCCAAAGGCAGACACTTAACAACTGAGCTTCCCAGGTGCCCCTCAAATAACATTTATATTTTATTTTAAGATTATTTATTTATTTGGCAGACAGAGATCACAAGTAGGCAGAGAGATAGGCAGAGAGAGAGGAGGAAGCAGGCTCCCAGCTGAGCAGAGAGCCCGATTTGGGGCCCAATCTCAGGATCTCAGGATCATGACCTGAGCCAAAGGCAGAGACTTTAATCCACTGAGCCACCCAGGCGCCCCTCAAATAACATTTTTAAAGGGGGCGCATGGAAGGAAATCCTTTCAAATATGAAGTGTTCTTAATTTGTCCTTACTCTTCCTGAGTGGGGAGCTCAATCTGCTCCATTTTAGGGCATGTGGAAAGGGGGTAGACAGGCAAGAGGGCACCCGGTTTCCACCCTGTGCCAACATAAGGAGAGATTTACTCTAAGACACCAATGCTCTAAGCGGGAATTTTGGTCCTTTAGAAAAAGATCACTTAATTTCTTTAGAAAGTGGTTCTCTCTTACTTTTTTTTTTTTTTTTTTTGAGGAAGGGAGGGGTAGAGGAAAAGGGAGAGAGAGAATCCCAAGCAGGCTCCACGCCCAGGACGGAGCACAAGGTGGGCCTTGATCTCACAACCCTGAGATCATGACCTGAGCCGAGATCAAGAGTCAGACGTTTAACCGATTGAGCCACCCAGGCATCCCCCCTCACTTTTGAATCTCTCTCTTCTCTGTACGCTCCTGATGTGAAGGGGACTTGTTTTGTAGGGGATTGTTAGTGGCTGCTGCTGGCTTGTTATTCGTTAAACAGACCCTTCCTCGAATTATTTCCTAACTTTGGTTATTCTCATATCACCATCTCAATTTTTGCCACATCTTCTTACTTCCCATGTTAATATTTACTTTTTTTTTTTTTTTTGTATTTTTAATGACTGAAACAAAACAGACCTAAAACCACAGCTTCTGGGAGAATCATTTGTTCTCACCAGTCTTGTACCTCTCCTAGAACTTGACCTTGGCATCTTGTCAGGCCTTGTGTTTAAGAGCACGGTCTCTGAAGACATCCTTCCTGATGACAGCTTTGTCCAAGGGGAGGTCCACAGAGCACCTCGTGGGCATGAAGTGACAGTGGTCTTAAACGTTCACAAAAGACTTGAACTTTGACCTCTTGATGGTTTTCTTCTTGCTCATGGTAGCTGTCACTTTGCAGTCAATTCCAGCCACCAGCGCATGGCTGTAGGGACAGTCTGAAGTGCCATCATCAATGTTCTTCACAATGACCGGGAATCGGGTCTAGCCAGGACCAGCACCACCTTCCCGGGTTTCATGAACTTGCCCATCTCAAGCCTACAGCAGGAAGAATTTTTACTTATGGTATTATTTTTATTTAAATTGACTATGCTAGTCCTACACCATAGCAGGCAAATTTTTTAAAAAGATTTTATTTATTTATTTGACAGACTGAGAGACAGACAGAGATCACAAGTAGGCAGAGAGAGAAGTGGTAACAGGCTTCCTTCCGAGCAGAGAGCCCGATGCGGGGCTCGTTCCCAGGACCCTAGGATCATGACCTGAGCCGAAGGCAGAGGCTTAACCCACTGAGCCACCCAGGTGCCCCAATGTTATAGTTGTATCTCTTGTTGTTTGTAATTGTATAGTTTTATTTTCTAATCCATATACATCATTCTTAAGATAATGGAAGTTTATGTTTTTTGCCACCAGATAGCATTCACAGCAATGGGGCATACACCATACTTTCCAAAATACTTCTCTTTAAGTACTGTGTTGATTACCGGCCAATCAATTGCCTGAGCTTTCTGCCAGTTTGGACCTCCAAGGGGATCTCCTTTCAATAGTCCCTCTCCTCCTTGTCCTGATTCTGACATGCTAGGAATAAAGTAAAATGGTAATTCTTATTGATGATGTAAAGTGATGACTGCAAGGGTCTTAGCTTAGGGTGGGAGTGGCCGGACCTGCTAATTGACCTTCCATCACTGTCTGTGAGAGCAGATGGTTGGGCCCTCCTCCCACAGGGAGGGGCTCACAGTCTCAGTCCTGCCTCTCTGGTCCCCTTGGGGAGGCACATGGCTATTACAATCAAGTACCTTGGGCGCAGGTACATATTCAGAGAGCAGACAGTCCATATCTTATCCAAATTGCTCCAAAAAGTAGAAAAAGAGGGACAACTACCCATTGCATTTTATGCGGCTAGTAGAACTGCAATATTCAACTTAGACAAGGAAGTTGGAGACAAGAAGACCTTAGGCCAATCTCAATTACGGACACAGTTTCAAATATCTTTTTTTTTTTAAAGATTTTATTTATTTATTTGACAGAGAGAGATCACAAGCAGGCAGAGAGGCAGGCAGAGAGAGAGAGAGGAGGAAGCAGGCTCCCCGCTGAGCAGAGAGCCCGATGCGGGCCTCGATCCCAGGACCCTGAGATCATGACCTGAGCCGAAGTCAGCAGCTTAACCCACTGAGCCACCCAGGCGCCCCACAGTTTCAAATATCTTAAATAGAAAGTTGCCAAATGAAACACAGCAACATATTTAGAAATGCATAATGGCCAAGTTGGGTTTATTCCATAAATGCAAGAATATTTCAACATTAGAAAATTATTATTTTAAGTCCCTGTGCCTTGGTGGCTCAGTCAGTTAAGTGTCAGACTCTTGGTTTCTGCTCAGGATCACGAGAACAGGGGGTGCTCAGGGTAGAGTCTGCTTGAGGTTCTGTCCCCTCCTCCCTCTCCCTCCCCCTCTGTTCCTCCTCCCCTCTGCTCACACATGCTCTCTCTCTCAAATAAATAAATAAATGAAATCTTTTTTAAAAGAAAATATATTTTTTAAAGATTTTATTTATTTATTTGACAGAGATCACAAGTAGACAGGGAGACAGACAGAGAGAGAGGGGGAAGCAGGTTCCCCATGGAGAGGCCGATGTGGGGCTTGATCCTAGGACCCTGGGATCATGACCTGAACGGAAGGCAGAGGCTTTAACCCACTGAGTCACCCAGGCTATTATTATTATTATTTTATTTTTATATTATTATTATATTATTACTTTAAAAGATTTATTATTATTATTATTATTTTTATTTTTAAAGATTTGTTAGTTTTAGAGAAAAAGAAAGCAAGCAGGAGGCCAGAGGAAGAGGGAGAGGGAGAGAATCTCAAGCAGACTCCACTGAGCACGGAGGCTGACAGGGGGCTCAATGTGGAGCTGATCCCCCAACCCTGAGATCATGACCCCAGTGGAAACCAACAGCTGGATGCTTAATGGACTGAGCTACTCAGGTGCCCTTATTATTTTAAGCCTCAACTCTTGATCTCAGAAATCTCAAAAATCTTGATCCCAAAAATCCTATGATCACATAATGCAGAGGGAGAAAGTGCATTTGATAAAATTAAGTTTATAAAAATTCTTGGCAAACTAAGAGTAGGAAAGAACTTCCTTAATGCGATACGTTGGTAAAGGGTATCTTTCTAGAACCTGCAGTAAGTGTACTGCAAGGGTATCTTTCTAGAAACTGCAGTAAGAGTACTGAAGATAAAAACTTCAAGAATTTCCTTTAAAGTAAGAAACCTAAAAAGGATATTCACTATCTCTATTACTGTTCAAAGCTATCCAGGATTCCTTAGCCTGTGCAATGAGGGAAACAAAAGGGAATTAATAGCACAAACCTTTGGAAAGGAAGAAACAAAATGGACATAATATATTTATAGATCATGTGATTGTCTACCTAGAAAATCAAAGAGAGTCTACAGGCAAGCTATTAAAATTATCGAGAGGATTCATGATGAGAGACAATTTTCCATGGGTCAGTTGCATTTCTGGATGCTTTGCAGAGACACCAACTGCCCTTTTGTTTGGTACTATATTTTTTTTTTTAATTTGGACAATCTCTTCAAGGATGTTTATATCAACCATCTTTGGAACAGAGAGTAATTATCTCCCTCCAGCGCAGAAGGCAGATTTGCTTATTGTCCAGTGTATTGAAGATAATGTCTCTCTCTGCAGCATAGAGCTCAGGATTCTTCAGGGACTATGCAAACCTACTGATTTCATGGGCAGCACCCTTGGGGGACTTGGGGAGCCAGAGGAGCCACTGGCCCAAACATGAGGCACATGCTTCTTGCTGAGAAATGAACAGTGAAGTCCTTTGTCTCTGACCCGGAACTCTCGTGTCTTCTGCAGCATCCCTGATACCGTGGTAGCTAAGAGTCTAGCTGGGGTAAAATCCCAGACCCTTTACTTTGTCGGTGGTTCAGCCATCTCACCTCTAAATACCAAGAACAGACAAAAAATGCTATTTTTTTTAAAAAAGTGCTATTTATAAATGATACCACTCACGAAGGCACAAAAAACGCTTAAGTGCCCAAGAATAAATCTAAGAGATATGCAAGATGTTTACAGAAAAAAATTAGAAGGCTTGACTGATGGTCATTGAAGAGACACAGAGAAATGGAGAGGTATAACTTGCTTGTGGAAGGAGTACTCAACTGTAAAGACGTGAATTCTCCCCCAAATTAATCTATACTTCATTTCAATGTCAAAGGATTAAATAAAGTATTTTTAAAATTAATGTTTTTGGAAACATTATCCTAAAGTCATAAGAAAGAACAGCCAAGGGTAGCCAAGCAACCTTGAAGATAATGAACAGTGAAGAGACACTAAACAACTCAAGTAATTGAGACAGGGAGATATTGGCAGAGGGGTGTACAAATAAATAAACGGGACAGAACTGAGGGCTCAAAGACAGAGATGTGCAGACTGGAGGTTCAACTTAAGTCAGAAATGACATTTAAACCAGTTCCTTCTTTTTTATTCTTTATTTTTTATAAGTAGACTCCACATCCAGCATGGAGCCCAACATGGCACTCAAACTCACAACTCTGAGATCAAGACCTGAGCTGAAATCAAGAGCCGGATGCTTATCCAACTGAGACACCCAGGTACCCCTAAACCAGTTCCTTTTATGGAACACTTGGCTGGCTCAGTCGATACAGCTTACAACTCTTGATCTCAGGGTCAGGAGTTCAAGTCCCACGTTGGGTGTAGAGATTACTTAAAAAAAAAAAAAAAAAGATAGTTAAACCAGTTCCTTCCAATAATGGTGGCATGAAAATTGGTTTTCCATGTGGAAAAAAAGAGAATTGCACTCCTATATCACTCTTGATCACCAAAATCAGTACGGAGAGATACTAAATATGAAAAAGAAAACTTTTTTTTTTTTTGAAAAAGAAAACTTTTAAATACAAATCTTTCCTAGACCTCACGATACGAAGATTTCTTAACCAAGTTTAAAAAGCATAAACAAGGGGCGCCTGGGTGGCTCAGTGGGTTAAGCTGCTGACTTCGGCTCAGGTCATGATCTCAGGGTCCTGGGATCGAGTCCCGCATCAGGCTCTCTGCTCAGCAGGGAGCCTGCTTCCTCCTGTCTCTCTCTCTGCCTGCCTCTCTGCCTACTTGTGATCTCTCTCTGTCAAATAAATAAATAAAATCTTTAAAAAAAAAAAAAGCATAAACAATAAAGGAAGTATTGATAGATTTGCCTACATTAAAATTCCAAAGTATCGTATAGCAAAAACAGGATAAACAAAACCCAAGCCACAAGGCTGGGAGAAGATACACAGATAATGAACATTACAGACAAAGTATTCGTCTCCAGGCTGCATCACGAAGTTCTACAGATCAATAAAAAGATTACAGACAACTCAACAGAAAAACAAGTATAAGATGTACATAAGTAAACAATACAAATATATGGGAAACGACGTTGAACCCTACTTGTAATTTCAGGAATGCAAATTCAAACAACTAGATGAAATTTTAGACCTCAAGTTGGTAACACAAACAACATTTCCAGTCTGACTATATTAAGTGTTGAGGACTACGTGGGACAAAGGGCCCTCTTGTTAATGCTGCAGAGAGCTTCGATCATAACCACATTGAGAAGCAATCTGGCAAAATCTAGTAAAGTCCGGCATGTGCATATCCTCCAACCTAGCAATTCAATTCCGGAAATAAATCCCAACTCTTGACAAGTACAAGAATGTTCATTACCACACCATGTAGAGAGGAAAATTGGAAACAACAGAATAATGTACAAGTCAATCTTGTCAGAGCTACAAAGTAGACAGTTAAGATGAGTGCATCGGAGAGATGTATATGGATTGACGGGCTGCCCCTAACATTTAGGAGGCCCAGGGCAAGGAGAATCTGGGGCCGAGGACCCTCCTCTATTCTCTTCCCACTCGGGCTCCATCCCCCACAGGGAGGAACGTCACGCACACACGCGTGTGGACACTTTAGTCTGTTTGTCCGAGCTCTGTCCACGACCCCACCCTCCCACCAACGCCACCCTGGCCAGCCCTTAGGATTAAGGTGGGTACAGCTGCGTGGTCACCTCTGGAAGAAAACTCCAGGGAAATCACTGCCCTGGCCTTGAAATGGGCTCTGGGCCCTGGGGGCAGAGGAAATCAGGATTCAAGATTTAGAAGGAGAGAAGGCTTCTGGGTGGGTCTTGACTCCTTAACCCACAGAGGAGGGCCTGGGCGGGGACCAGAGTGGTGCTTTGTGTGTTAGCAAGGTTGAAACTCACACGTGATATTGTACAGAAAAGGCAGAGAGACAAGCAGTATAGATGCATGATAGGAAGCTTTAAAACCCACTGCTCAAGGATCTGTACAAATAGAGCAAAGTTACAAAAGCTTGTAGAGGGTGCCTGGGTGGCTCAGCTGGTTAAGCCTCTGCCTTGGGCTCAGGTCATGATCCCAGGGTCCAGGGATCCGGTCCTGCATCCACTGGGCTCTCTGCTCAGTGGGAAGTCGACTTCTCCTTCTCCCTGCCACTTCCCCTGCTCTCTCTCTCACTGCTCTAAGTAAATATGTATATATATGTATATATACATATATTTCTATGAAATTTAAAAAAGAAAACAAACGGTCTACCTTTAAAAAGGCAAGGAAGGAGAATGAAATGCAGAGCAAAGGTGAGATATAATGGGACAGAGACAAGCTAAATATGTTAGCAGTAATAATAAATCGACAATATGCTCTTCTTCTAAGTGGGATAGTTTAAAACACCTCTTTTCATTATTGAGTGCTGTTTCTTTCTTTCTTTTTTTTTTTTTTTAAGATTTTATTTATTTATTTGACAAAGACACAGCAAGAGAAGGAACCCCAGCAGGGGGAGCGGGAGAGGGAGAAACAGGCTTCCTGCTGAGCAGGGAGCCCAACGCAGGGCTCAATTCCGGGACCCTGGGATCATGACCCAAGCTGAAGGCAGACACTCAATGACTGAACCACCCAGGTGCCCCTTGAGTACTGTTTCTAATTTTTAAAAAAAAGGCGGGGTTTGGGGTTGCACCTGGGTGGCTCAGTGGGTTAAAGCCTCTGCCTTTGGCTTGGGTCATGGTCTCAGGGTCCTGGGATCAAGTCCCAAGTCGGGCTCTCTGCTCGGTGGGGAGCCTGCTTCCCCCTCTCTCTCTGCCTATCTCTCTCTGCCTACTTGTGATTTCTCTCTCTGTCAAATAAATAAATAAAATCTTAAAAAATAAATAAATAAAATTTAAAAATAAAAAATAAAAAATTAGGAAAGGCATGGAAGGTTTGAACAACAGAGTGAACACGTTTGACTTACTGACATAAAGAGAAGCCAATCCCCAAGGTTCATTCTTCCCAAGCACACATGGACCATTTAACGAACATTGAGCCACATTCCAGGCCATAAAGCAGGTCTTACACACCAGTCACACACACCATATTCTCAAATCAAAATGCTTTTAAGAAGCGATAACAAGAAATTATTTCCACATGTTTGGAAATTTAAAAAATTACTTCTGGAGACCACCCAAACGTTCATCAGCAGTCGAATGCAGGAACAAGTTGTAGTACGTTCATATGATGGGTTGCCAGACACCAAAACGCATCACACACAAGCCCATACACACCACTATTGTAACAGGTGACGGCACGGAGAAAGCTCACAGACAGAGTGTTGAGTGAAAGAAGGCAGAAAGAGTGAATGCTCTATAATTCTATTTTGCATGAAACTTAAAAGCAGACAAAATTGGGGCGCCTGGGTGGCTCAGTAACGGTAAGCATAACGGTAAGCATCTGCCTTCGGCTCACGTCATGATACCAGGGTCCTGGGATCGAGTCCCAAGACAGGCTCCCAGCTCAGAGGGGAGCCTGCTTCTCCCTCTCCCTCTACTTCTCGCCCCAGCTCACGCTCTCTCTCTCACTCGCTTGCTCTCTCTCTCTCTCATAAATAAATGAAATATTTTTTAAAAATTTAAAAAGCAGACAAAATTAATCTACTGTGACAGAAGTCAGAATAGTGGGATGATGGGAGTGATGACGGACAGGGATGCTGAAAAAGTCTCTATTTCGTTCTCGCTTAGGAAATAAAAAAAAAAAAAAAGAACCAAAGACCAGACCTGATGAAAACAGGACAAAGAAATGATGAAGATGAGAGCAAAACGGAATAAAGCAGAAAACAAATATACAACTGAGAGGGTTACTGAAACCGAAAGTGAGCTCTTTGAAAAGATTAATAAAATAGTGAAACCTCTGAGTCTGATATAAAGATAAAGACACAAATAAGTAAATACTAAGAATGAAAAGGATATGATTACTACAGATCCTGGAGATATTTGAAAGAATAATATGAACAACTATTTCTTTAATGTTTTATTTCTCACTTCCATTCCTTAAGTCCATTTGGATCAGTTTTATTTTGTAGCTACTTACCCACTGAGTCTTCATTTTCCAATTTATTTGTACAAAGTTGTTTCTTATGCTGAAAAAAAAAACTTTCTCTCATTAACTCCCTCTTTTCATTATTTATTTGGGCCTTTTCTCTTTTTTCCTTAATCAGCCCGACTACAGATGTATCTGTTTTATTAGTCATTGGCTTTATCGATCATCTGTGTTGGTTCTTTGGTTTTTTGTTTTATTGATTTTTTTTCTCTTTATTATTTCCTGCTATTGGGAGGCTGTATTATTATGTTGTCTTTCTCTGACAACGTAAACTGAATGCTCAAGTCACTAATGCGTGATTTTTTATTAAGATGCAAACTTTAATGTGGGCATTCGGAAGAATACACATTCCCCTCAAGGATTGTTTCAGCTGCGCTGACGTTTCAAAATGTAATGCTCTCATATTTTGTATTTTTTTCTTTGTCCCAATAAGTATTTGGAGGCTTGATTTTAATTTTCAAACGTAAGTTTACCTTTTCGTTATCATTTTCTCATTTCAGTGGATTGTGGTCATTGAAAATGGTCTCTGTGACATCCGTTCACTCCTTGGCAGACTGGTTTCATGACCTAATATGGGAACAATTTCTGTAAATGTTCTCACACTGGATGAAGAGAATGCCAATTTTTCTGTTTGATCAAGCTTCTTAAATGTGTTATTCAAATATTCTACACATTTACTAATCTTACGGCCACTTGATTTAGTAACTATGGAAAAAGGAAAGATAAGGTTCTCGGGGGATTGTGGGTCCATCTGTATCTCTTTGAAATTGTCTCAAGTTTCACTTCCTATCAGGGGTCATCATACTATGTGGTCTGTGAACCAAATTTGGGCCACTCCTTGTTTTTGTAAATAAAGTTTTATTGGAACACAGCCATGTTGGTTTGTTTATGTGTTCTCTGTGACTTTCTTCTTACTGCAATGGCAAAGCTGCGTAGTTGAGACAGAGGCTGGATGGTGTACAACGTCTAAAATATTTACTATCTGTTCTTTTATAGAAGTTTGCTCACTCTGCTTTATGTATTTATTTTATTTTATTTAAATTTTATTTATTTATCTGAGAGAGAGCACAGAGGGAGAGCGAAAAGAAGACTCCCTGCTGAGCAGAGAGTCTGACTCGGGACTTGATCCTGGGATGCTGAGATCATGACCAGAGCTTAATGGACTGAGCCACCCAGGCACCCCAGACTCTGCTTTATATAATCTGAGGGCTAGGTTGTTAGGTTCAAAAAATTTCAGAATTATATCTCCCTGATAACATTTTTCTTGTTAATCATTATGTAATGATCCTCTTTTCCATAATGATGCCTTTTGACTTAAAGTCCATTTTGTCTGACATTTATAAAACTACACCAGCTCCCTTCAGCTTAGTATTTGCCTGCGGTGCCCATTAGAAATGCTTTTGGCTGCACGTAACAAAACACAGCTACAGTGGCTGAAACACACTGCGGTATGTTTTCTTTAAAGAACAAAAATTAAAAAAAAAAAAAAAATTCCAGGGCGCCTGGGTGGCTCAGTGGGTTAAAGCCTCTGCCTTCAGCTCAGGTCATGATCTCAGGGTCCTGGGATCGAGCCCTGCATCGTGGGTTCTCTGCTCAGCGGGGAGCCTGCTTCCCTCTTTCTCTCTGCCTGCTGCTCTGCCTACTTCTGATCTCTCTCTGTCAAATAAATAAGATCTTTAAAAAACAAACAAACAAACAAACAAACAAACAAATTCCAAAGGCAGGTTGCTGACAGCATTGTCTCAGCTGCTCTATGATGCCATCGGGTACCCAGGCTTGCTCAGTGTCTAATCTCCATCAGCATTCGCCTGCAGACCTTTGTGCTCACGGGTGTGTCAAGATTGCAAAAGGGCTGCTGCGTGCGGAGGCATTGTGTCCATGCACCAGGCAGAAGGAGAAAGGAAGAAAGCACTGCCCAGATTCCCCTTTACATCCCAGTTTCCAGATCTGGGGCCCATGAGCATCTTTTCCCTAATCACCAACAGAAAGAAAAAGAGGCTATGATTGGCTTCGACCAAATCATGATTCATCTTTTGCGGCTGGTACTTTGACATCACAAGAAATAAACTGGGGATGGGGGACAGATGCTTCTCTGGGACCAACAGATTTCTGCTTAGTCCCTTAAAAAAAAATTGGGCTTCAGTAGCAAAGTGCAAAAGGTTTCGGGTGCACTGTTGGTCCGACAATGGATGGTGTCTTTTTTCATATCTTTGCTTTCAGTATTTCCATGGCTCTGTTTTAGACATGTCTCTCATGAACAGCGTGTGTAGAGCTCGATTATATGTTTTCTTTCCCTCTGATAACTCACGTTTTTGTGATTACCGGCATTTAAAATTTTATTTCTAAATCCTCTTGTGTTTTCCATTGGCCACGTGTATTATTAGCCCCCAAACTGAGCATTTCAAAACAACAAACACTGATTATCTTACCTCATTTCTTAGGGTCATGAAATCCATGGTTCTTTTCTATTAGGGTTGCCAGAACTCGCCAATAAAAATACAGGATGGCCAGTTAAATTTAAATTTCAGATAATATTTCAATATTTGCACAGGATCTATTTATATAAAAAAATTACTCATTGCTTGTTCAAAATTTAAATTTGACCCGTCTTCCTCAATTTTATCTGGCAGCCCTATTTATAACCTGATCTTGGAAGCAAAATGGGCCATATCATTCGTAGGGTCCCTCATTAAAAAATTACTAGGAATTTCCAGTCAGCGAGAGCAGAACATGAAACTAAGCCTGGAGCCCTCCTGGGGACGGTGTCCTTTGTGCGAGCATGGGTTGTACTCCCAGAAAGCCAGTCCTGCTTGGAACTGACATACCAGCCCTTCTACCATATTCTGTGACACAGGGACAAGTCACTGAGTCTCACCGCACATTATGGGAGGGGACTTCACATGGTCACAGGTCCCGGGAGGTAGGGATCACGGGGACCATCTTGGAAACTGGCAGCCACACCAAGATTTTCCTTTGCTTCTTTTATTTGTCATTTCCTGCCTGGAGGTGGACAGATCGGACTGTCTTCGTTCCCTTTGTTTCCTCTCGGAGGGTTTAGAATACATTCTATTTCTGTTCTTTCATTAGTCATGCTCAGGTTTTTAACATGCACACTTCAGCTCAATAAAGTCTAAAGTTAATCACTCTCCTCTTGCAAAAGAATCAAGGACCTTAGAATACTTTTGAACCCTGATCACAGCTTCCTGTCTATGATGTGGTTGTGCCTTCGTTTTCCATCTTACCTTGTTTATTCTGTTCCTCAAATCAGTCTGTAAAGTTGTTCTTATAAAGTCCATGGTCATTTGAATTTTTCATGCCTAATCTTGTTTGTTTATTTGTTTGTTTTCTTTTTGCTCTCCACTTCTAGGAAGCTACTCCTTCGTCCTGGGTTCATTTCCTGGGTTTTTCCTATTATCTTCATTTGACATCTTGCCAGAACTGAAGATCCCCATGGTGTTTTTTGTTTTTAAGATTTTATTTATTTCTTTGACAGAGAGAGAGAGAGAGATCACAAGTAGGCAGAGAGGCAGGCAGAGAAAGAGGGGGAAGCAGGCTCCCTGCTGAGCAGAGAGCCCGATGAAAGGTTGATCCCAGGACCCTGAGATCATGACCTGAGCCGAAAGCAGAGGCTTAACCCCCTGAGCCACCCAGGTGCCCGCTCCCCATGGTGTTTTTAAGTGCTATTTAAAAAAGCCTTGTTGGAGCATCTGGGTGGCTCAGTGGATTAAAGCCTCTGCCTTCAGGTCAGGATCCCAGGGTCCTGGGATCAAGTCCTGAATCCGGGCTCTCTGCTCAGCGGGAAGCCTGCTTCCTCCTCTCTCTCTCTCTGCCTACTTGTGATCTCTGTCAAATAAATAAATAAAGCTTTTAAAAAAATAAAAAAGCCTTGTTTCCATCTCCAGTCCCATCCTTCCTTTTGTTCCCAATATTGTATAGTGTGTGCTAATAATTTGCTTATTATATTGAGACTTTGAGAAGAATTTACTAAGCCTTTTTAAAATAATTTGACTTTTTGTTGGTTTCCATAGCTGTCCTTCCTGCTTTATCTTTATTATTTCCTTTTTTCTGCTCTCTTCGAGTTTTCTGATGGTCCTTTCCTAAAGTCTCAAATCAGATACTTATTTCATTGTTGTCAATCCTTCCTGTTTTTAATAAATGCATTTCAGGCTAGAATTTTCCCTCCAAGTTCCACTTTAGCTTTATTGTTATTCAGTTTAAAAAATCTTGTAATTTCCATTATGAGGTTCTCCTTATCTCATGAATTATGTAGAAATGAGCATTTAGTATATGTGCTGCCGAAGCGAGCACTAGAAATGAGCATTTAATTTACAAAACTCATTGGATTTCCTTGGCCAACTTTTTATTGTTGGTTTCTGATTTTATGATATTGGGAATAGAGAACACGGTAGTGATACTGATTCTTTGAAAACATTGTCAACTTTCTTTATGTGGTATTTTTTTAAATCTTCCATTTGAGCCTGAAAACAATGGGTATTCTGTAGGAGGAGGGGGCTGTGAAGTTTGTTTACCTAGTAGAGGAAGTTCCTTTAATTATATTGTTTAAACTTCCATATCCTTACTAATGTTTTGCTCCTTGAGCCATTGGTTTTATGAAAGTTTAATTAACACTTTTCACTTTGTTTAGAGATTCATGACTTTCTCCTGATCATTCTGCCATATTTTCTCTATATGTTTCACCAAAATAAATATAAGTTCATGATACACATATATTCACGATTATTATATCTTCTTGGCAGATGTTTTCTTTTATGATTGTATGGGTTAGGGTTGGGCTGATCTTACAAAGATTCTAGAAACAGTGCTTTAAATAAGAGAGAGGTGTATTTTTGTTCATTTAAAAGTCTACAGCTGAGGGGTGCCTGGGTGGCTCAGTGGATTAAAGTCTCTGCCTTCGGCTCAGGTCATGGTCCCAGGGTCATGGGATCGAGCCCCATATCGGGCTCTCTGCTCGGCGGGGAGCCTGCTTCCTCCTCTCTCTCTGCCTGCCTCTCTGCCTACTTGTGATCTCTGTCTGTCAAATAAATAAAATAAATAAAATCTTAAAAAAAAAAAAGTCCACAGCTGGGAGTCCTGTGGGGTTTTGGTACATGGGGGCCCCAGCAGGGCATGAGACCAGCGGAAGAGAGTGGGGTTGGCATATTTATTCCCCAGCTCCTTCTGCCCGAGGTCACCCTTGCTCTAGAAGTTCTTTGCACTTGAGTACTGGTCACCTCTGACCCTGCAGGCCTAGGGTGAAAGCTTCCTGGTTCTCCCCCAGGCTCTTCCACTCTCTCCTGTGACTCCCCTATACCCTGCTTTGTCATTCCTCCTTTTGGAAAGAAGCTCTGCCCAATTTCCCTAATTAGAGCGTGCCATCTGTTTCCTGTTGGGGCCCTGAGTGATGCAGGCTGGCATCCTGTTTTAAATCATTGATTGGGAATACCTTTAGGCAGGCGTGCACTCGCTGACACGTGCTGGACACAGGCCTCTTCTCTCCCTATTCTCCCACTCCTGGCTCACTGGCCCATCTGCCTACTCTCGAGGACAACGGAGGCTGAGACCCTGGGTTCATGGCATCCGGGTCTCCAGAGCATTGCCCTGCCATGGGAAAAGGAGCGACTCAAAGCCCATTGGTAACACCCACCTTGTCCATTTCAATACATGTGGGGTGTGGCTACTGGTCCAAGGGCCAGAGCTGCCTCTCCCTGGACACAGTATCTTGGGGTCATGAGGACTCACTTTGGTCTGAGGATGCTTTACAATGTTAGATGGGTCAATACTTTCTTTCAGCTAATGCCTGTCGGCTGCGGCAGGACCGCACCAGCCTGGCCCTTTAAGGTGACTTCGGATTTCTCTGCCCTGATTCATGACAAACCAATTTCTTACGTCTGACTCTCAGTGGGCCTAGCTTGTTTTCCTCATTTCCTTAATCTTAGGGAAAGTCTCAGTGTAGGGCTCACAGAGATAGCACAGATTCCTGTTCCCATTGTACAGACCGGGAAACGGACGTTCAGAGTGGAAAGTGAACTTCAGGGAGTCCAGGGGAGTTTGAGCTTGGGTCTGTCTGGCTCTGAGTTAGAGGCTTTCCAAGGGAGGTGTGTGTTGCTGGGGGGGGAGACAGGATGGCCTGAGTGGAGACGGGAGGAGAGGATAGTGCCACAGGTCAGGGAACCCTCAGAGCCAAAGCCTCTCCTGGTCAGGCAGGGCACAGCATCTGGGAGAGAGGTGCAGAAGGCCAACAAGACTGAGATCCATTCCCAGTTCTGCCCCTTCCTTCTCTGTGCTCTTGGGCCAGTCTCCAGGCTTCACAGGGTAGTTATGAGGGAATGTATGTAAAATACAGAGTACACAGCAGCTGCTCTGTTCCAGGAGTCAGCTTGGCCCCCTTTTCTTTACTCTCTCCCTCTCTGGGCTGTGGCAGGCAATGTGTGGATTCAGCCACTAGGGGGCCCTGCTGCCGAGGGTAACCAGACCTCCTGGCCCTGCCAGGGTCCATCCATTCATTCACGGATTCCTTCACTCTCCTGGGTCTTTTCCGTGCCCTAGTAGTGGTTGGAGCGATACTGAGAACACAGAGGGCAAGGCACAGCCCTGTTCTGGAGAAGCCTACGGTCAAGAAGGGGTACTGTGCTAGAGAAAATGGGGTGGTGGTGGGAACTCAGGGACTACACAGAGCCAGGAAGGCTTCTCAGGGGAAGCTTTTGAACTTGACTTTCCAGAATAGACAGCGATTTGACTCTGCAGACTCTGACACCTCCCCGCAGCCCCAGGCCAAGTCGACCTGAGTGTTCATGATCCACTTCTCTCCTCCTCCCTCCAGGTGCCCTTGACCAGTAGCTTCTGTGAGCCCCAAACTTCACATCCCTGTCATATGTGCAGAGCTGGAGGCCACAGAACCTGCTTGGGTAGGAGATGAAGCGGGGCACAAGGACAGGGCGTCAGGGAAAACCCTGACAAATGACGTTCTCTGCCACTTCCTAGCAATGTGTCCTTGGCCGAGACACTTCATTTTCCCTCCGCCTCCCCCCCAACCCGGCTCCCAGCCTTGGTTTCCTCCCTGTAAATGGGGGTAATAACAGTCTTTACCTATAGTGCCCATGTCCAGCATGGCTCACTTGGCACTCTGATCTACAAAGTGACATATTCTGTTAACCATCTCATTGCTGTGAGGTGTGAGCCAGGCTGCGCCCCTTGGAACAGGGGGCAGGACCCTGCTCTGGAGGGGCTGCTCGAATTCAGCCTTACTTCACTTTGGGAAGAGACTGCCT
Source organism: Neogale vison (assembly GCF_020171115.1). Taxonomy (NCBI): domain Eukaryota; kingdom Metazoa; phylum Chordata; class Mammalia; order Carnivora; family Mustelidae; genus Neogale; species Neogale vison. The sequence continues at coordinate 23,735,918 of NC_058092.1, read as the reverse complement.
GCTAGATTAGTGTCACAGAATTTTCAGTAAGGGAGTGGAATTCTAGAAGTTATCCCCTAGGGCTCAGCAGCGAGGGAGAAGGAGGGGTAGGAATCCCTCTTTGAACTACAAAGTGTATCTCTCTAGCTTGATCTACAAATCCATTGGAAGGCGGTGTGGTCTGTATCCAGCTCAACCACTTCTCTGCTGCGTGACCTGACAAGTCACCCCCCCCCACCCCAGCCTCGACTTTCTTGTCAATCAAATACAGGTAACAGCACTCCCCAGTGGTGGCAGACAGTGTTCTGCTATCTGCTCAGCTTTGCTCCCTTCCCCTGGAACAGAAGCCTTCTCCTTTTTGGGGATCTCCTCCTTCTCCAAACACTGTTTCCACAAGGACAGTCCCCGCTCCCGTGATCCTGTCCCCCGGCCACTGGTGACTGGCCCGTGGGTGGACACCTGACTCTAGCCAGGCCAATCAGAAGCCTTCCCTGTTTTGTTCTATTTTGAATCAGAACTGAGAAAATGCCTCGGGGCGGAAAGGCTCAGGAGTTGTCACTGGCCCCATGTCCTTCCTCATGGCCGTTAATCTGTAGAGAGAAAGGCAGAGGAGAGAGAGGAACAGTCAGGAGTCCCAGCAGTACTCGGGTCCCCGGTTCCTGCTGTGCTTGGACCCACGAGCTCTGCTCACAGTCCAGAAGTTCGCCTCTCCCTTAGCTTCTGAGAGTCACCTCAGGTTGGCACTGATTTCCAAAGATATACTTTCTCCCAGGGATGTGTGTAGCATCAGATGAACTAAAGCTTGTGAGATGCCCAGCCCAGCCCAACGCTTGGCCCATGGCAGGCTCAGTAAGTATGAATTCCTTTCCCTTAATGGGTACCAGGCAAGGACAGGGCTTTGGCAAGATACCAGGAAGATATGAGGCATCCGGACTGGAGAAGCCATGTAACTCAGCAGCTCCAGGGAGAGACTACGGTCAGGTGCCCTGGGAGCCCACAAGAGCCCCACAGGAGACCAGAATGGCTAAGCCGGACGTTTAGTAGATAAGAAAGGATGGGGCTAAGAAAAAAATGTCCTGCCTCATCCCTTTGTGGAAGCAAAGGTTGTCAGCACGTACTCTGTCTCTGCCAGGGATGTATGCTGGAGTCCCTGATGGGCGGGAAGATGGGGGCCAGGAGAGCCTTTTCAGAGGAGGAATATTTCAGCGGAGTTTTAAAGGATGGATGAGGGAACAGGGAAAGGACTTGGGAGGGACACTGGACTATCACTAGCAATCCCCCACCCTACTAATACAAGGGTTAGTGTGTTCGTGTGAGGAGTCAGACCGCCTGGGTTTGAATCCTGCGGTGACCAACCTTCAGATTCTCCTAGGGTTCTGTTCCTTATCTGCAAAATAAGGAAATAGGAGTTCGTCTGTTTCTAGGATTAAATGAGATCATATATGTAAAGCACTCAGAACAATGTGCTAACAGAAGGCTGTGGTTAAGCACTCAATATTTATTGAGCTCATTATGAAACGCCTTTGCATCATCAAGCCCAACGTCCTTAAAATGATTATAGCTCTTGCCATTTATTGAGCCCTTAATAAGTTCCAAGCCCTGTGATAGATGCTTGGCACCCTTCATCTCCTGTGATCCTCCCAACACCACCAGGAGAGGAGTACTGTCCATTAAAGAGAAAAACAGAGGCTCTGAATGGTGAGATTACGCATGGCCGACAGAGCAGGGGTTCAAACCCAAGTCTGCCTAAAGACCGGAGTCCTTGGCCCAGAGAGAGAAAGGGACTAGCCTCAGGACACAAAGCAAGGGACTGGGGAGCCAGGATTTCTTCGGGAACGACCCAAGGGCAGGTATGGGCTGGGAGCCCTAGAAGTTGCTTTCCTCGCCAGTTCCCAACCGCAGAGATCCAAGGGTGGCTGATGGAGGTTACTGAGGCACTCGCTCAGCCCTCCCCCACACCCTCTCCAGCTCCAGGGTGGCCGGGTGGGCCTATCGCCACAGGCAGGACTGAGGAAGGGCTGGGCCGGCCCCCCCTCCCTGGACCGCGCCTCCAGGCAGAGTTGACAGACCCGGAGCCTCGGGACGTGGCCGCGCCCCTGTTCCCCTCCCTTCCCCACCCCGCATTGCTTCCGCCAAAGGTCCTTGTAGAAAATTCCAGGCCGGACGGGGGATTTTCCAGTGGGGTGGGAGCAGCCTGGCGCGTCCCGGAGGCCGAAGCCACGCAGGGGGAGAGGTGGGCGGGTGCCGCCCCGCCGCCCCTACCCGGGACTCCCCGCGCGCCCTCGCGCGCCCTTGTCCCGGGGGGCCCCCTCCGGCCTTGGCTCCTCGGGACGGGCGGGCCGGCCAGGGGAGCCGGCTCGGGACGTCCTGGCAAACAGGAAATGAGACAAAGGCGGCCGCTTATCGGGAGCCCCGCATTCTTTTCAGGTGATCCCGGGACGCGGCCAGCCCTGAGGGGCTGCCTGCCCAGAGGAGGACCTCCCGCAGCCCTCCCTTGGGGGGGACCCTGCTTTCCGGTCCCCTGGGGTTGGGGGCTGAGGACCACTGGGAGGCCCCGAGGAGCCCCTGCCACCAGGCACAGCCTCCTGGGGTTACTGGAGAGGAAGGGATCGGCGCTGGGAGGGCAGGACTGGGCGGGGGTCTTGGGAGCCGGGTGGAGGGGGAAGAACAGGGCATAGTCACTCAACCATTCCATAAACGCTAATGTCACCTTCTACCAGGTGTGGGAATGGGGACCCCTGATGAACCAGACCCAGTCCCTGCCCTCAAGGAACTGACAGCCCAGAGGAGGAAGGCAGGTGCTCAGATCAGTGAAATACTGGGTGAAGGGCAGGGCCAGATGAGTCCAGGGTGGCTGTGCAGAGGCCCTGCTGGGGGCGGGGTACGGAGGCGCAGCGGGTGGTTTGGGAAAGCATGGGTCCCTTGCACAACACCTGGCACATGAGCAGCCCCCTAGGCTACTGGCCAAATGAAGGAATCCTGGAGCTGGCTTTTAAGAAGCACTGGGACAAGGGGTGGGTGGAATGGAAGGGCATCTAGACTGGGGAACAGCATGTGCAAATGCCTGTTGGTGTGCACATGTGCCAGACATGTGGGGAGCAGTGAGGACTCCGGAGTTGCCCACGTACAGGGTAAAGAAGCCCTGGCGAGGAGGCTGGGGCTGTGGGTCCTGACGGCCTTGAAAGGTGGGCTGAGGACTGGGCTTATTTTGACCGCACTGGGAGCCTGGGGAAGTGGGGTAAAGAGAGGGCTCAGAGAGGCCCATCCAGTCCCGCCTGGGAACGCCAGCAGGGGTGGGGGTGGGGAGGAGGGCTTCGCCTGGGTGGCTTGGAGAGACTGATCTGCAGAGACAGAGGCTCCAGCCTCTATGGGGCTGTGCCCCCCTTGCCTGCTGGGCACCGGCGCCAGTTCTGCTGATGGGTGGGTAGGGCTTCCCCCCACCAGGCAGCGCTGACTCAGCGTCTGAAAGGTGGTTCCCACGGGCCCATGTCTCTCTGGGGGCCAAAGGACATGCCATCCACGCCCCACCTCCAAGGGGGTCAGCGCCCAGGGCCCCTGGCGATTAGGGCTGAATGGAGGCTAAGATTTCTAATCTGCCCACCCCCTGCCAAACAGCAAGGCCGCAGGCCGTCCTTTCTGCTGTCTAGCAGTAAGCCACACCATCTCTGGGCTGGCTTTCCACTCCCCAAAGTTACAAGGTACCACAGTGATCAGTACTCTTTTTATTTTTAAAACAGTGAAAAGAAAAATAAATATCTTTGGAGAATAGAAGTACAGGGGTGGGGTGGGATAGGGTGGTGGGGCTGGAGACTTGGGGGTGTCCTGGCTTCAGTGGTCTTAAGCGGGGGTGCCGGGGCCTGGGATCTGCAGGCCCGCTCCTCCGGGGCCAGGCCCTGCCCAGTCACCGCTGGGAGGTCTGGGGGCTCCACCAGCCTCGCCTGCCCTCGGCTCCCAGGCAGGGCGCTGCATCAGCAGAACCGCCCCTCGCTCGGGGTGATTAGACCCCAGGCGCCCGCCTGCGCCCCGGGGCCTCTCGGGAGGGGCGGGGCGGAGCGGAGCGGTACCGCCCCCCAGGGGCTCTTCCGGCGGCTGGCCGGGCTCCGTGCCAGGGCCTCAGCGGTGCCCCATGTCCTCCATGCCCACACGGCCCCAGACGCCCAGCACGAAGCTCTCGATGTCGCACTCGTTGGCGCCGCGCACGATGCGAAAGTGGCCCCTCTCGCCCCAGGCTGGGCCCCACGAGTTGGCCGCCGTCTGGGAATGAGGAGGGGCGGTGAGGGGGGCCGTGGAGTGGGGGGAGGGGGCGGGAGGCCGGGTCGCAGGGCAACCCGCGCAGGGACTCACCCAGTATTTGAGCGTCCTTCCATCGGGCAGCGTCTCTTCTCCCCACCTGGCGGGGGCGGGGGGGCAGAGCCCACGGAGGGAGAAAGGAGCTGATTCCATCTGCTTTCAGGGGCTGGAACCCCAGGGGTCCCTTCCAGACCCCTCTCTCTACCTCCCTCAGTCTCCACCTCTGGAAGTCTGCGTACTCACACCCATGTGCGGGAGGGCACTGAAGGGATAACTGAAGGGGTGAGCAGAGGAGAACTTGGGCCCTGCTGCAGGGGCGGCATCCTGGGGACCACTTCTCTGGAACCTCACACATCTGCCTTCCCTCCCTCCTCTGCTTGGGGACCCAGGGACGGGTGGGTGCCGGGAACCAGGAGGAAGGGACTCCAAGAAGATGGGTACTTTGGAGGCCCCACACTCCCACTGCAAAGGACATTTCATCGGATGGACAACAGAAATCAGTGGGGCAGGCAGAGTTGGGGTGCTATGATGGGGAGAGACTGAGCCACCCCTGGGATCTGTGTTTGTCTTTCAAGGGAGTTATTTTACCCCAGTGTGTAAGGAAGGAACAGTTCCTAGAAAACCTTTAAAGGCCCCCACCTCTCCGTGTGACCACTGGCAAGCCCCTCCTTTTATGTCTTGGTTTCCTCCTCTTTGAAATGGGGCTTCCCAGAGAGAGATGGTAGGGATTCAAGGCCAGCTCAGAGCTCCTAGTGCAAGCCCTGCTCCCCCATCCTCTTCTGCCCCCCTTGAGCCCCTCACCCTGTGATCTTGACTGAGTGGGTTCCATGCCGGCGGTACCGCTCAGGTCTCCCAAGGCTCACTGGGGTGTGGCTGTAGATGCCACTCTGGTACAGAAAGAAGTCCTCGTGCACCTCCATGAGAGCTGTGGGCCAAAGTCAGAGTAGGGCCGGCTCAGCCCATCAGCACAGGTCTGGAGATGCGCACCCAGACCCATACCAAGACCCTAAGTGCCCCCCACAGGGTGCTGCCTGGGGGGAGGGGACCAGGTTCCCCTGACTCCCAGCCCCGGTGGATTTGTTGCCCTGCCCAGTACAGTGCAGACCACTTGTGCTGTTGGGTGTGCCCAGTCTCAAGCAGACACAAGCTTTTGGAACCAGGGGGCAGGATGAAGGGCATTTACCTTGGACAGGGCCATTCTCCATCAGCTCCTTCATGATCTCCTTCTCCTGGAGGGTTGGGAGTGGGGAGGAGAGTCTCCCTCAGGGTGAGGCTCGAGCCTCTCTGGCCAACCTTCCAGCTCCACAGCCTCTGCCCCCTCAACCAAGCACAAACTTACGTTGGAGCCGAGGCGGTAAGCCGGAGTGACCTGGTAGATGTCATTGGCATGGGCATGGCTACTGGGGCACCGGGCAGTGGCCTGGCGCTTGCCCCGACCCATGGCCCGGCTATGCATCATACAGCGGGGTGCCGGGCCAGCCTCGTCCTGCTCACGGCCCACGAACGGGTAGCAGTGGTCAGACACGACCCTGGAGGAGAAGCAGGAGGGAGCAAGGAGAGTGAGCCTGATGAGCACAGCCCTGGCCCGTCCTGCAGGTTGCCCTCTTGAGGCCCCAGCCACACGTCCCCTTCCCTGCCCACCCTCTCTGCTGCTCACCCTCGGCGTCGCAGGAACCACCAGGCGCCGTCGAGACGCCCCCCGTGGCAGCCCCGCTGGTTGTGGGTGTCACAAGACAGCAGGTTCTGGGGCGACAGGACAGGTGTCATATGCCCCAGAGAGTGGATTGAGACGCGATCGGACGCCACGGCTGGTGGGGGGAGGCAGAGGGGAACGTCAGGGGGCCCTGGCCTTGGCTGTCCTTTCCCACCACGCCGGCCTCTGCCCTTGGCCATACCTGCCGTGGAAAAGGCCCAGGAGCCCGCACAGTTGCCCTGGTCCAGAGGCTCATGGATCAGGTTGGGCCACTTCTCGGAGGCCTCGAAGGCTGTGGGCAGCACCTCCCCGGGGCGCAGCACTGTCTGCAAAGCAAGAGTCACTCTGTCTTCCTCCTGCACCTAATGCGGCCCACCCCTCGGGGCCCGTTGGCTTCGAAGGGCCACGGAGGGCCTTCTGTGGTTTATTCTTGAGTACCCTGCTGCAGAGGGATTCCAGCAAGCTCCACGTGGGGAGGAGCCAAGCACCATTTAGCGCCGCCCCCATGTCAGGTGGGGGTGACTAGTCCCATGTACAGATGAGGCCAGCAGGGAAGCAGCCAGGCCCAGGTCACCCGCTCTCCATTGTTAACCCCTGCCTCATTCTTCCTCTGTGCCTTCTGATCTGACACTTCCTTCTTCCTACCAGGACCTTGGGCTTCAGGCCTTAAAGGGCAGGGGAGGGAAGAAGGAAGAAGGTCCTGTGACCGGGCAGGCAGCCAAGGCAAATAGCAGGAGGCAGAAAATAGCAGAGGCCCAGGGGAATGGAGGCAGGGGCAGGGTCTGGTCATCCTAGCCTTGAGCCCAAGTCCCTCTGCAGGGAGGGCTGATCTGGCCAAGGACGGCCTCCTCCCTGCCCACCACACTGCCCGCCATGGAGGCACAGACTCTGCAGCCTGTGCCCCAGCCCTGACCTGCAGAAGTTCCCCTTCCTTACCCTTTGACTGTTCCAGGTCTCGTTTCCCCTTCTCCCCACAGAGGATCCCACTGGTAGGAAGGGAGAAGCCCCCTCCTCCCTCGTTCCACACAGTCAGTATTTGTTTCCGAGAATTCTGGCTCTCTAGCCAGAGGACTATCTGTCCTTCTCTTCCCAAAATACCAAGGTGACCTCCTGGCCCCATGGGGTCTGACCCAGCTATACTGGAAGGAATAGCATTTTTCCCAGGCTGGGGAGGCCACCAAGGGGCTCATGCTGGGACCACAAAACTCAGAATCTGAGCATTAGTTCTTCTTGCACCATACTTCTTGTTATGGACAAGAACTTAAGACACAAAGAGGGTGAGTGATTTGTTCAGGAACACACAGCCTATTGGAGGGCGTTAGTCCCAGGCCCCTGGAGGAGTAGGACGCAGCGTGCCAGGATTCCTGGGGTCCCAAGCGATGGGGAGATGGCAGGATTGTGGGCAAGGATGGACTTACGTGAATCTCATTCATATTGATGACAGAAGAAGAAGGGCGCATGGTACCCAGGCGGTAGCGAATGCCTTCATCCAGGGTCATGCCCCAGAAGGCACTGTGGTTCCCAGCCCACCATCTGAAAGAGGAGGGATGGAAGTCACAGACCTGCCATGACTAGGGCTTCTGGATGTCCATGCATGTAGGTGGGAGAGACAGAGACTGGCCAAGTGTCCACGTGCATCAGATCTGAGTGTGGATGTGCCTGACAGCACAGGCATCTCGCAGGAAGGTATGTGTGTCTGTGCCCAGTGGGGACTTTTCCGGGGCCTCTTACCCGTAGTTGCCCTGGTTGATGGCGTTGATCATGTCTTGGTCCACCAGGCATGGCTCCTGGTCACACTCCCACCGCCCTTGCTCCTGGCAGGTGCTAAAAAAGAGCAGGAGGGAAGGAAGAGGTGAGGGGGGCTGGGCATCCTCGGAAGGGAGGGGGCCTCAGAAGTCACCATGGCTTGAGATTCTGTGCTAGCGATTATGGAAGAACCCCTAGCTGATTCCGTTCAGCCTGGTGGCTTTCAATGTCAACTGCAAGTTCACAGTTCTCAAGTTTATATCTGCTGCCCAGATCTCTCCAGATCCAAGAATCTTGCTGCTGCACAATATCACCACTGGGGGTGAGGTGCCTAACAGCACATCCTGGACCGAATTTCTGATCCCCTACTCCCATGCCTGCTTTCCCTACAGTCCGTGGAAGATGTCTGTCCTTCCTGAATCTTAGGCCAAGAGCCGAGGAGTCACCCTTGACTCCTTACCCCACATGCTGATCGGCTTGTTGGCTTTGCCTTAAAAACACATTCGGAATCCAAACCATGTCTCATCCTTCATGCAGCCATCATGGGCCAGTCACCTTTGCCCTGGATTCTGCTGCTGCTTCCCCACTGTTCTCCCCGCTTCTGCCCTACACCCCCACATCAGTGTATTTTTAACACAGCTGCCGGGTGACCCTATTCAACCCAAGCCCTATCATGCCATCCCCCGGCCCAAGTCCCTCCTTTGGCTTCCCATCACAGACTAAGAGCCAAAATTCCCTGCCATGCTCACAAGACAGTCCCTGCACAATCTGTCCTCCTGTCCCCTCAGTGACCCCCTCCTCCAAGTCCTGGCTCCTGAGACCCCAGCCAGGCTGCTCCCCTGACTGTTCACCACAGCTGTGCTCTGGCCCCAGGGCCTTTGAGCTGCTCTTCTCTCCACATCCCTGAGGCTCCCCCTCACTTCGTCCAAGTCTACATTCAGAAGTCACCTTCTCAGGGACACCTGCTTTGGCCGCCTTCCTCTCCTGCTTTCCTGTTTCATTTTCTCCTTAGCGTGTCATGGCTACCTGACAGACTATGTATTTGGCTATCCACGCTCCTTATACCTGCTTCCTCAAAGACACTAATGTCCTGGCCGCAGGGTTTGTTTGGTAACTTTGGTGCCTAGAAAACTAAACCCAGCCCACAGCAGGCACCCACGAAATATTTGTTGGATGCATGAGTGACTGAGGCAGGGTCCTCAGGGGACTAAGAGCAGGGGTCCTGAAATTCAAGTCCTGGGCTCCGACCCTCGCTGAGGAGACCCTGGTTGATAAGCCCTCGCTGATGAGTCATGTGATGTCAGGGAACTTATTCAGACTTTCCCCTTGAAGTTCTTGTTTGTAAAACAAGGACAGGATGGGGTGCCTTGGTGGCTCAGTGGGTTAAGTCTCTGCCTTTGGCTCAGGTCATAATCCCAGGGTCCTGGGATCCAGCACCCCTGCCTCTAAATCAGGCTCTCTGCTCAGCGGGAAGCCTGCTTCCTCCTCTCTCTCTCCACCTGCCTCTCTGCCTACTTGTGATCTCTGTATGTCAAATAAATAAATAAAATCTTACCAAAAAAAAAAAAAAAAAAAAAAAAAGAGGACAGGAATCATCCCCCCTTCCAGGGATTGAATGGCAGGCTTTTGTGAAGCCGGTAAAGCCATTAGCCCAGGGCCTGGTCCATCTTGGGTGCTCAAGAATCGTTATCTGCTATTAGTGTTCCCCTTCTGGGAACCCCCAGGCTCCCCATCTCTTGAGTTCCAGACTCCTGCCCTTGGGGCCTCCTCACATCTCCTCTAGATGTATCTCAAACTTAAAATCGCCCTGACTGCCTTCCCTCAAAGCTGCTCCTCCCTTAACATCCTCAACTCAGGACAAGGCACCTTAGCCACCCGGGGGTTCAAACCAGAACTCGAAGCGTGTGCTGTACCCCTAGCTCCTGCGCCGCCATAAGTAGGTCCTGGGACGGTGCATCATGGAAGGTTCTGGACTCATGGGTCTCCACTGCCAGCACCCTCCTCCAGTCCCTTATCACCTGTCACCTGGACTGTGGCAATAGCTTCCTACCCAGGCTCCCTGCCTCACTGTCATCCACTGCGTACCCTGCAGTCCCTCCCCAGAGAGATCTCGCAGTGACATGTATCAGATTGTGTGTCTCTGACTGGCTCCAGCACGGCTTACGAGACCCACGGACGACGTGGCCTGCACCTCCTCGGGGCTTCTGTCCCCACGTCACAGCTCCAGCTGCAGTGAGATCTGTCGCACCTCCCAGCCTTCCCAGGAGCCGCTCTCCCCTGTTCCCTCCTCATCTGCCCGCCTCTCGGCTATCAGCGTAACCATCTCCCTTCCTGAGAGGCCTTCCCTTGCCGCCACTGCATTCTAAACCAGGGTCCCCCATTATTCCCTTGCCCTGTCACACTTGTCACGGGTTGTAAGCTGTTCCTCTGTGTGGAGGCTCCTTCATCATTAGACCAGAAGCTCCACTGCAAGGACGAGGACCGTCTGCCCCAGTCCAGTGTCTGGCACATAGTAGGTCTTTGATCGACGAACAGGGAATTCTGTGACTTTGATGCTTTTACAAGCTCATAACTCTGCTAAACTGCCTGCTTCCCCTGTTGCCTTTTAAGGAGCCTCAAGGGGAACAAACCCAGTATGGCTGGGCTCTTCAGTCCCCGGAGTGGGCGGGGCACTTTCGGGGAGGGCTGGAGGAGGCTGCGTGGGAGGGGAGGCTCTCCTCCCCTTCCCCTTCCTTCTCGGGACTCTCGAAGCATTCCTCGAGGTCTCACACAGCCTGGAAGGCCCATAGGCATTGCCCCACACCCTCACTCAGGTGTCAAGGCGCAGGGAACCGGGCCACCCAGTGCGGGGCAGTGGGCTGGTCACTCCTTTCCTGCCACCTCCCCCTTTGCCCCCAGGGCTGCCCAAGCAGGTCTAGACTGGGCTGGTGGCAGAGGTCCCAGCATTCCAGAGGGGCCCAGAGCGGCCAGGCCCCAGGGATAGGAGGTTAACCCATCAATGCCCAGAGGCATCCTATCAGGAGCGGCGGGATCATGCAGGCGTACTCAGTCTTTCTGAACACACGTGTATGATTCACACACGCTCCCCCCACATACACACACACATGTACACGCATTCTCTCAGCCGAACCTCACGAGTCCCCACTCTGCCTGTGACCCAGCACCCCTCACACGGGTGAGGCAATGGAAACAGCTTATGTGTAATGCATTCCAAAAATTTCCTCCTCTCTGGGACCTCCCAGTCCCAGGCAAAGAGGGCATGGGGTGGAGTGGGTGCAGGGCCACCTACTCAAAGCCACGGGGTTCCCCATTATTTCAATCAGGCACTCAAGGCCTCCTATCCAACCCGTCTCCACTTCCCATCTCAGGACCCAGACTAGAGTGGGGGGCACCCCTGCCCCTTCATCCTCCAGGTGGAATGGTAGGGAGGGGAAGGAGGGGGAAAGGGGCCACATTCCTGGGAAGGCCCTGCTCCAGTTTGGCTGGCCTCCAGCTCAGTCATCCCTGACCCTCATCCCGTCCAGGGCAGCGGATGCTGCAGTCAGAGGTTTCCTTCCTGGCGCCCCCTTTTCTAGATTCTCCCATGACACGGAGAAAGGTTGGGAGGGGCAGTAGCCCAGCCCGGGCAAGGAGGGACAGGGGACGGCTCCCAGCTCAGGAACCGTATCCGGGGCCAGGCATCCATGGCTGTCTGCTCCTGGGGAATGCGGTTAGTGTTTTCTAAACAATGGTCAGTGCTAAGCTGACAAGGTCAGGGTAAAAATCCCCGTGTTACAGATAAGGAAACTGAGGCTCAGCAAGTAAGCGACGAGGAAAGAACTGGAACCAAGTCTGGGGGGCCACAGGGTCCACAAGGCAAGGATCCCTCCAAGCCCCCAAACACTCACCAACGGTTACAGTTGTCCCAGTAGGTTCCCAGGACTGGATAGATGCGACTCCCGTGCGTACATCCTGGGAGGAGGGAAGAGGAGAATAGAAGTGGAACCAAGACCAGAGACGACGGACTGAGAGGGCCAGGTCCTCAGAAGTCAGGTGTCCCGAATCCTCCCGAACACACACATACACACACGCACGCATGGCCCAGCCCTCACTGAAGCTAAGATCAAACTATAACTTCGTTAAGACCTCTCCCTGCAGGGTCACATACCAACAGCTACCTGGGAAGTTCTGCAGTCACCCTAGCTCGGACCCTCTTGCTTCCCTTGGACGCCAGCCACAACATTCCTCGGATCGTTTGCCCTTTAAATGACTTGAAACTTGGAGATGGGGGAGTGGGAGAGGCATGGCGAAGCCAGGGCTCAGAGAAGGCAAAGGACTCCCCTAAGATAACACAGCACTTTGGGTTGATAGCCCCGGTCTTCCGTGTCTCACCCACAGGCCCTCAGAACTGGGGGAAGGGATTCAAATGATTCCTCTGTGGGACAGGGACAAGGGCAGGGGAAAGGATGGTGACGCAGGCTGAAAGCAGGAACAGATTCGCTCCCACCTCCCAGGTGTGACCAGCCCACCTCCGGGAAGAGAATCCTGAGCAACAGCAGAGGAATGGCTTGGATGAGCCTGACCAAGCCCCCTGAGGGCTTATCGGCCTGTGGGGTGAGTCAGCGTGCGGGCGGCACCTTCCCTGTCTGGCAAGGAGACAGGACTGGGAGAAAGGGCAGCAGACTGCCTTTCTCCTGGGCCAGCTGGGAATCCCACTGACCAAGGATCTGCTCTTTTCCAGTCTCGCTGGAGGGATTCAAGTTAGACCAGAGCGGGACTTCCCAGAGGCGCAGGCAGACAGTGGGGCGGGGTCTCTCCCAGATTCTACAAAGCCTCCCCTGGAAATGTCAGTGCCTCCACCTTGCTCCTGAGCCCTGCTGAGTCTGGGGCTGGCAAAGCAACCCACCCTCCTGGCCATCTGGTGCCCACCTTGGATGGGGGGAAAAGGGGGTGGCACGCCGAGGCAGAAGTCCCAGAAGTCAGGGCAGCAGTCGGAGACGGTGCGGTTGCAGAAGAGGTCACAGTAACAGGTAGCGCCCAAGTAGGGCAGGGCGCAGTCGTCGGCACGGCCGCGGCAGCACAGGTCCTGCTCCTGGCAGTACCGACCGCCCGCATCCCGGATGCCCCGCAGGTGCAGGCCCGGCGCTAGCTCGCGGCGCCCACGACCCCGCCGGGCACCCAGGGCCAACTCGCCAGCCAGCAGCAGCAGCAGCAGCAGCAGCCGCAGTGGACATCGCCACATGGTGCCTCCTGGGCCCAGGGAGCGCAGATGTCGGGGGTCAGAGGTGGTGGGCAGCAGACCTTCCCTGTCACCCGGGGCACTGATCTCCCAGCTTCCTGGGGTTGTGAGTCCAAGGGGATTCTGCGGGGGTTCAGCAAGTTCCAGGACCCTGATTCCTGCGTCCCCAGGCAGGAAGGCGATTGAGCGAGAAATGGAGCCCCTCCCTGACCTGCCTGGGGACCTTCAAGGACAGGAGGTGGGGACTGTGGTGATCTTGGTGCCCGGCTCAACACACCCCAGCACCTGTAGCTCGGCCTGCGGTCTGCTCTCCCATCTGGGTCCCTCTGCCCCTCTTTCAACCTCCATTTCTGACACGGGTCCCCCTGGCTTGTGCTCCTCTGTGTCCCTCTGCCCCCTCCATTCTCCCTCTCTGCCAGCCCTCCCTGCTCCCTCCGCCTGCCCCCTCCTCTCTGTTCCTTCCTTCTGAATACCTCCCTACCTGGTGACGGCTGTGCTCAGGCTTCCCCACGCGCCTCCACCTCCAGGTTCCTGCCACCACGGGACACTCGAAAAGTCAAGGGAGGAGTGCGGGGCGGGACCGCCTTTTGTACCGCCCTGCCCCTGCCCGCAGCGCCGCCCCGCCGGGCTGGCCCGGACCGCAGGGGGAGGGGACCTGCAGGCTCACACCTGGAGCAGCCCCGTCACTCCGGAGCTGGGACGCGGGAGGGGAACTGTGAGCACGTGACTGTCCTCGCCCTGGTCGGTCTCTCTTGATAGCCGTTGGCTTAGGTGGCGCCGGAACTCCAACCGAAGCTGAAAGGATTGTGCTCCGACACGGGTAAGGACTTCCCAGTGGGCTTCCCTGCAGGGCTGAGAGGTTCCAGCGGAGAAGGGGAGATTGGAGGTGGCAGAGCTAGGACGGAGTTTTGGAGTTTTGGAGCTAAGCTTGGGAAACGATGGGGAGCGCGTGGGCAGCAAAAATCTCTAAGAACCTCTCCAACCCCTGGGTAATAAAAACTGTCTTGCACGCCCCCATCCCCCCGTCACAGTACCCCCCCCAGGCTTGGGGCCGCCCCAAGCCGCCTCCATTCCCAGGAATGACTGGAATCTGGAGGATGGTTGAGGACCCTGCGGAGGCCTTGGCGGCTCATCGTCTGAGGGAATGGGGTGGGTGGGGTGGGTGTGGTGTGGGGGGCCATTTCCCTGCCCTGTAACTCTTCTTTGGGTCTGCTCTGCCCAGGCTGTCCAGGCACCTTGCCAAGCGCTGTCCCCTCTATCAACCCCGAGGGTGTCCTGCTTGGCACCTGTCCCCCTCCAGGGCCCGAGGGCAAGAGCCCTGGCAGCTGGTGCCCCCCCACGGAGCCCCCCTCTTCCTGCCCTGGGCATAAACCCTTCCTTTGCCCAGGCTGGCCTGGGCCCCAAACAATGGGGCTTCTGTCCCGCCAGCCCCGCCATCACCTTTTACCTCTTCGTTGCGCAATCCCCTCTTCTAGCAGGTTGGGACTCTAACAGCAGGGAGGATGAAAGAGGACACCTGGACAGACTCCCCCATCCCCAGGCCCGAGCCTCACATCCACCCCATGAAGGGGAAGCATCAGTCATGGGATTCCCTTTGCCCTCTCTCTGACCACTCCATACCCCTCCCTCAGTCTAGGGATGTCCTCAGCTGGCCAGCCCCTGGGGGTGGAGAGGAGACCAGGACAACGGGCATCTGTGACTGGGTTACCCCCTGCCAGGGGGCACTGGGCAGAAAGTCACCCTGCTGCAGGACACGGCATGATGGTAGGGGCCAACACTAGCGGGGACACCCCAGGAGCTGGCCCATCGGCTTCCTGCAGGGACCTGGGAGGAACAAGCCTAGTGGGAACCTGACGCTCAGAACAGACTTGCTGATCACCTGTCAGAATGCGGGCTGCCTCCCTGCCACCACTGGCTCCTTCCCGTCTAACCACCCTTAGTCACCTGCTGCAGGTCTCAACACACTCCAAGTTGGGAAGTCCCTGGTTGTGTCTAACTTCCATTCATCCAGCTGCAAGGCGGGTGCCTGGGTTAGGGTTGATGACATATCCTCGGGGTAGGAGAAGGAAGGTGCTTTCAGAAGAGCCCATACTCAGAGCGCCCACTTCCGTGGGTCAGTTTCAGCTGGGGGCTGGGGGCTGGGGTGTGGCCCGGGACCTCTGGGTCATCCTTTGTTCCAAATCACTCTCTGTGGGCCGCTCGTGCGGGTCTTTGTTGTGTGTGTGTGCTCGTGTGTGCATGTGTCTGAGTCATGTTTGTGGGGTGTTTCTGCTTGAGCGTGTCTGCCTATGTCTCTCTGTTTTGTGTGTGTCTGTCTGGACGTTGCCTCTGTGTCGGTTGTGCGTCTGCTTATTCTTTGCCAGTATCTGTGTCCTTGGTGGCTTGTGTGTCTTGCGTAGCTGTGTGACTGTCATTGTCTGTGCCCACCTCTCTGCTAGGTGTCTGTCTCACTGTCTGTGTAGCTGTGTAGGTGTCTGTTTGTGTCTGTTGGGGTTTGGGTTCTCTGCCCGTTCCTGCCTCTCTGTGCACAGGAGGCAGAACACAGAGCAAGAGAAGACTGGGGAGCCAAGGGCATGGCTGGCGAGGGGGGGGAGGTGGCGGGTGTCCCTTGTCACCACTGATTCTGGCACTAAGCCCACCCCAGTGGAATCTCATGACTCACTGGGTTCCTTGGCCAAAGAGGAAAGTAAAGGGCAGGGCAGGGTGGGGGCTATAGCCCCACTTTCCTTTTCCATGGCCCCCCTCTTTCCTGCAGCCTCATTCTCTGTCTTATTCTTCTGCAAGGGCCTGGGTTGGGGGTTGCTGGCAGAGCAACGGGTGAGGAGTCATAGCAGGACCCTCTGAGCCCTTTTGCTGTCTGGGAGGCAAGTGGCCTGGGCTTCGTAGCAACTCTGTCCTCCCTCACTTGCGACCCTGGGCAGACACTCTCCCTCTCTGGGCCTTGGTTTCCCATCTGTACCCAGATGCTCCCGGCAGTCCATGCTTTTCTCTTTCTACAAAGAGAGACGGAAACTAAAAAAGACAGTGACATGCCCAAGGTCACACAGCAGAGCAGAGGCCAGACCTCCTCCCCTCTCCCCAGTCCAGGGCTTACCCTGCACCCCCCCCACCACTGCCGCCACACAGCTGCTCCGGGGGGCACAGAATGGGCCATTCTCCTCGGGGGGCTGAGCAGGGCCTTCTGGGAAGACAAAGGCCGATTGTGCTCCGCAGAACCCAGGTCTGCGGCCAAAGGCCCACCACACGGGGCCTAGGGCTCAGTGGCTTGGGTCCCAAGTAACACTCCAGCTAAAGCCAAGGGTCCCTTGTGGCCCGCTGCGGTCAGCCGGACGTGTCCAGAGCCGAGAGCGGTGAGGCCCGGGCGATCCAAGCGAGGCCTCGTGCCGTGCGTGGCAGGCCGTGTCGTGACACGCTGGCCTTCCCGGGGCCCCTTGGACTGTGTGACAGAAAGCACCGCCCTCAGGGCTGTGTGCCAGGCAGAAGGCTGTGCTGCCGGAGCACGCTGGAGCGCTGGCAGAGAAGATTCCGGGCCACGTGGAAGCGTGTGGTACCATGCCGTGGCCTGCCTTCCAGGCGGATTTTCTCCTTCACCCAGTGGTCTTTCTTTCTTTCTTTCTTTCTTTCTCTTCCTTCCTTCCTTCCTTCCTTTGTTTCTTTCAAGATTATTTATTTGTTTATTTGGCAGAGAGAGACACAGAGAGAGCGGGAACACAAGCATGGGGGAGCTGGAGAGGGAGAAGCAGGCTTCCTGCTGAGCAGGGAGCCCGATGCAGGGCTCGATCCCAGGACCCTGGGATCATGACCTGAGCCGAAGGCAGACGCTTAACCAACTGAGCCACCCAGGCGCCCTCAGTGGTGTTTCTTGGTCATTTACTCTGTAGCAGGTGCTCAGCGTGGAGCCCAACAGACATGCATCCTTCCGTGGTGAGGTCTTCCGTCTGATGGGAAGATGGACACAAACAAGTGAACCAGCGTCTGCCTAAGTCATTCCGGAGTGAAGTACTCCCTGCATACGCACCCGGCATAGGACCCCGGAGTCACGTGGTGGAGGAGACAACAGGTGAACTGAGACCTGAAGACCGGAAGGAGCCCCGGGGCGGGGATGGGTGTCCCAGGAAGCCCAGGAGTGCGAGCGAGAGCCCTGAAGCCTGGCCCAGGTGGGTCTGTCAGGGACACAAGAGAAAGCCCTGCGAGCCCGGCTGGAGCGAGGAGCCTGCATTGTCTTCTGATCCCCAGAGAGGGTTGCTGTGGGAGTGAAGTAACGTGATGATGCGAGCAGAAACCCCCTTGGGTCCCTCGGGCGAGAAGAGTGGACGGCGAGGCAGAAGCGGTTGAGAGAGACTGGGCAGGAGGCAATGGTGGGACCAGGCGAGAGGCGCTGGGGCTTGAACGAGGCTGGTGGCCGTGGAGACCAGAGAAGTGGACCTATTTGAGACCTATTCTGGCGGGGCAAGGCGGTGGTGTTGATGGGACTTACTGAAGCAGCAGCAGATGGGAGGGGTGGGAGACACGAGGAATGGAGTGGGAGTTCTGGGCTTCTAGCCGGGTCGGGGATGGCAGTTGAGGATGGCCACAAATGTCTGCTCCTATACTGAGAGTCGGAAGCTGTTCCCCTCCCCCCAAGTCTGGGCAGCCTCAGGGACATTTGGACCTATAGGCGACCCCGTGACTTATACTGTTTCCAGCTCCGACTGGATGAGAGGGAAGGGAAGGAGCCTGGGGATGCTCCCATATTAGAAGCCAGGCAGAGAGGGAGGAATGGTACAGTGGACTGAGCAGGTGTGGCCAGGAATGGAGGCGGAGAGCCAGGTAGGAGAGATCGGGCAGCCAGGAGGAGAGAGTGTTTCAAGACGGGGGGGCGGGAGGGAGAGGTGACCTGTGTGCAATGCTACCCAACTGTCGAATGAGCTGAGCACAGAGAAATGTCCACTAGGTTTGGCAACAGGGACTTCAGGCGACCTTGCTGAGAACAGTCGTAGTGGAGGAGGGAGCTGGATTGGAATGGCACATGGGAGCCAGTGAATTGGAGAGAACAATCATAGGCAACTTTTCAGAAAGTTTTAATGCAAAGGGAAGCGCAGAACTGGAGTGTTGGCTGGAAGGGAGTGCCAGGGCCACGGGAGGGTTCCGTCCAACTTTGGAGGATACAAACCGAGTCTGCGCTGATGGCACTCACTGCTAGGAGGGGAGGACCTGGTGATACAGAGCAAAGGCACTACCCCAGAGCAAAGTCCCTGATAAAGTAAGGGGGTCGGCGGGGGGACCCAGAGTGCAAACGACAGAGCTGGCTTTGAAAAGAGCAGGGACAGACAATGACTCTAGAGGCCGAAAAGAAGGGGAGATGGGTTTGTAGATTTTGCTGTACAAAGACCAGGGAAGCTCCTCTGATGGTTTCCCTTTTTCCAGTGGAGTGGGAGCAGATCACGGCCACAGCGAGAGAGGACCAGGTGAGGACCACGGGTTAGGTGTGAAATCACGGTCACGACCAAGGCCACCGGAGAAACAGAGTGGGGTGTTCAGCTGTACAGAGTGACCATTCAGAGTTACTGCCCATGAACTTGTGATGTCCCTGGCTTGCCAGTCTGTTCTCTGTCATACGTAGCAGGTGCCGAGCGCAAGTCCTTCCCCCCAAGTAATCCAGTGATCTCAACTGACAGTTGGGAAAGCCAAGACTCAGAAAGACTTTCTGGTTCCCCCACGCAACTGCTGGGGGCTGAACAGGACCTCCAGCCCAAGCCTGCGCACACGCCTCTGCCCAGGCCAAATTTGTGCAAGGGCTAAGTTGACTTTCCTACCTGGTAGTGTTTGTGGATTTCAGGGGTCAGGGCAAGTGGGAAAATGCCAAACAGAGAAATGCAGCTTTCCCTCTTGTGTGATATTTCTGCATCACTGGTGTTGGGGCCAGTTGGGTATAAAAGGTTTCTGGGTGCTGCTTCCTTGCAAAGTCTGGGCACTGAGTAGTGGCACCACTTGCCGTCTTCACCCACATCTACAGGGCTAGCTTCCTGCAAACACTGGGTCAGGAGTACTGGGATATTCAGGGTTAGCAGTTGCCCCCCCCATGTTAATTATCTCTTCTCCTTCAATTCTGCATCCCTTTCAGTAAAGAAGACTCCCCCGGGGCGCATAGGAAGCTTGGTGAGATCATCAGTGAACATCACTGAAGGCTGGTCCAAGCTTGGAATGCCTGTTTACAGAAACACGTCCGCAATTCACTTAATGTTTCCGGGAAGTCCTGATCTTCTCACCCGGGAATGTTAATAAAAGGGTCTTGAAAAGTACAAGAGGCTCTCCCATGGTTGCCAGCACATTTTAGACTTGGCCTTTCCATCCCCCAGCAGAAAATGATAAAAACCCAAAGAGGGGTGAATTCCAATCCCGTAGGAAGAGTCACTGTTAAGAGCTGGGTCCCTAAGGGGAAATACTGTGATATGACCTTACTGGTCTTGATGGGCTGAATGAGGCCCCAAGAACGATATGTCTGTGTCCTAATCCCTGGGACCGACAAATGTTACTTTATTTGGAAGAAAAGTCCTTGTAGAAGCGATTATCTTGAAATGAGATCATCCTTGATATTGGGGTGGGCCCTGAATCCCCTGGCCAGGGTCCCTACAAGAAACACAGGGGGTCACAGAAGAGGAGGGAGGCCAACGTGAGCGCAGGTGCAGCGATCGGGGTGATCTGACCAAGGAACCCCTGGGGCCTCCAGAAGCTGGAGGAGGCCAGAAGCGTTTTCTCCCCGATAACCTCCACAGGGAGAAAGCACTTGTGGAAATCTCCAGAACGGTCAGAAAATCAGTTTTTCTCATTTCCGAAGTTGGTGCAGCAGTCCTAGGAAACAAATACCGGTGCCTCCCATTTCAAGGATCTGCGGGGTCTGAGATCTGTGAGTCCCCTGGAATGTGCCAGATTCAGGGCTGGCTGTAGATCGAACCAGAACAAAGCAGCTTATCTTGGCAGAAACAGCCCAGACTGGCTCAGATCAAGTCAACTCCCCTTGAAGTGGTTCAGACCCTCATCGGCGGCCCAAGAGCCCGACACTGAGCTTCAGAGCCCAGACTCAGGAGCCAGAAACAAGAGGTTCAAACCCTGCCTCTGTCTCCCCGGAATCCTGAAACCTGGGGCCGGTGCCTTAAGCTCTCTGTGCCTCAGTTTCCCCCGGTTTAAAATGAGGACACAGTCTCTACCTATGGGGCAGAAGTGAGGATT
This sequence comes from Neogale vison, assembly GCF_020171115.1. Taxonomy (NCBI): domain Eukaryota; kingdom Metazoa; phylum Chordata; class Mammalia; order Carnivora; family Mustelidae; genus Neogale; species Neogale vison. The sequence goes on along the minus strand of NC_058092.1, from coordinate 23,715,783 downwards.
CTATGACTTCATATATGGAAAGCACTTGGAGTCCACAATGCTGGCATGTCACCCGCACAAGATCAGGGGTTGATCTTATTAAACGAACTGGAACCCAAACAGCCATAAAGGAGTTCAGGATAGCTGAGGAGACACTGGTGCACTGAAACCGACATAAAGTGAGTCAAATCGGCTAAAGCTAGGTGGCGCTATTGTAAACCTGCTTAAACCTTTTGGGCGGACCTGTACCAGGTCACACCAATCCCTAGGGGCTAGAACAGGTCTGGATCCCACAGGCACGCGCTCGCTCACCCAGCGGGTCTCTGTGCTATCTGTATGTGTCAACGTGGACAGAAACCAATGGCCCCACGCATCTCCAGGAGAAAGTGACATCCAGGCAGAGGGCCGTGGAAGGGATTCCATGCCTGAGATGGACCACGACATGGTCTCCGGTCAGAAACACAGTCAACATCTCCTAAAAGGAACACCTTTCTTAGGTCAGGTCAGGGCTCAACTATCACGAACCTATCTCACGCTAATTAGACAAGAGACAGATATGTTGCTCCAGGATCTTGGGGGATCTCCTGGAACTCAGGGACAAGAAGTGTAGCAGAAGCTCCTGGGGATCTGGAAGTTTGCCAGAACTCGAGACCCCCCCCCGCCCCCGGCTCTGGTGCAGGGAGGGCAAGCAAGTCCTTAAGGCCGACAGCTCAGTGAGCAAGCAGGATGAGGTGAGGGAGACCCTTGGGAGCTTGGGAATTTCAGCGGACACACCAAAAGTTAATGGTTATGTCGGTGCTCCCGCAGGTGCCCCAACACATGGCGGGGATCCCTAGCCCCCCAGGAGCTCCCCACAAACCCCTAGGGAGCACCAATAATCCATGCTTGTCACCCTGTGCCTCTTGCTGGTGGGGGAGGATGAGGGGTTGAGGGTGGGGGGAGCACCTGGGTGGGGCTCAGGGCCAGCAGGGGAGCTGGGTTCTCTAAACTCAAGGCTGGAGAGGCAGCAGCCCTTCAGTGACATCAACCAGAAATAGAGAAGACAAGGAGAGGCCCGGGGAGAGTGACCCTCATGTCACCACATGGCTGCTGGGACACGAATGGGCTCCGGCGGGGAGAGGCGTGGTGGTCAAGGGCCTGGGTGGGAGTCAGGGGCCCTCAGGACAGGGCCTGGCTCTGCCTCTGACATGCCCTGTGACCTTGAACAAGTTGCCAGTCCATCTGGAGTCTCACTAACTCATTTCTGAAATAATGAGGAGAGGGAGTGCTCCGTGGTCACCGAGGGCTCTCTGCTCCTACAGAGAAAGAGCCATCCCGTACGTTCCTCTCATCTGCGACTGCAGAAATCAGATCTCTGGCTCCGGATCCTGAGGCCTGTCAGAGCGAAGGGGAGGAAATCCGGCCATAACCACACAGTACGCAGGTGGGAAGTGAAGGGCGTCATCATTTCTTCTCCATCTAACGTGTGCTCCGTTAACTATGTCTGCAGGGAGGGGTCCTTCCTACATTCCAGCCAGCGTGGATGCCATGAGTACCGGCCTTGGGCTGGGCGCCTTCTAAGGGCTGGTCACTGGACTTGAATGATCTCATTGAACATTCCACCAACGTTCTGAACTATCATCCCCATTTCACAGTCAGGAAAACTGAGTTCCAGAGAGATGACTCGCTCAGTCACAGCTGTTTGATATCTTGTCGCTAGTTCTCCTGAGGCACAAGGGAGAATGAGGAGGAAATGCCAGAGCTTGAGAGTTCCACGTAGGATTGTTTCCCTGAATCAGCTCGTAGGGGCGAGGCGAGGGAGCAGCCTGAGGCCCAGAAAGAAGCTGGGAGGACAGTGCCCCATTGATTTATTTTAGATTTTTAAAGATTTTATTGATTTATTTGAGAGATAGCGAGAGAGGGAGAGAGAACATGAGCGGGGCAGAGGGGCTGAGGAAGAGGGAGAAGCAGGCTCCCTGCTGAACAGGGAACCCGATGCGGGGTGGGGCTCAATCACAGGATCCCGATGCGGGGCTGGATCCCAGGACCCTAGATCATGACCTGAGCTGAAAGCAGACGCTTAACCCACTGAGCCATCCAGGCGCCCTTCATTTTAGATTCTTAAAAGAGATTTATTTATTATTTTGGGACTGGGAGGAGCAGAAGGAGAGGGAGAGAAAAATCTCAAGCAGACGCCCCACTGAGTGCAGAGCCCAACATGGGGCTTGATCTCCTGACCCTGAGATCAGGACCTGAGCAGAAACCAAGAGTCAGATGCTGGAACCACCCAGGCACCCTGCCCTACATTGATTCATTTGAAAACTATTAGTTTTGATATTTTTTTCGTTCATTAATGTAGTTCAATGTTCAAAAATATATTTAAAAAGCATGGAGTAAAAAGTCTCACCGTGACCCGTGAGCCTCATTTGCCCTACTCTGATTCCTTGTTCCCACTCTCTACAGGCTCCCACTTTTTTGTTTGAAAACTATAGATCTTTTCTTTTTTTAAAAGAGTATATTTATTTACTCATGAGAGATAGAAAGAGAGAGGGACACAGGCAGAGGGAGAAGCAGGCTCCCTACAGGGAGTCCAAAGTGGTACTCAATTCCAGGACCCTGGGATAATGACCTGAGCTGAAGGCAGACACTTAACTGACTGAGCCACCCAGGTTAGGCTCCCACTTTTTACTAACACCTCATGGACCTTTCCAAGTCACTGCAAGTCTAAAACTAAGTATATATTCATAACACCCTTTTAACATAAAAGGCATTTTTTTAAAAAGATTTTATTTATTTATTTGACAGACAGAGATCACAAGTAGGCAGAGAGGCAGGCAGAGAGAGAAAGAAGGAAGCAGGCTCCCGGCTGAGCAGAGAGCCTGATGTGGGGCTCAATCCCAGGACCCTGCGATCATGACCTGAGCCGAAGGCAGCGGCTTAACCCACTGAGCCACCCAGGCGCCCCAAAAGGCATTTTTTTTTTAACTTGTCACGCAGCTTGGAGAATTCCATCAGCAAATAGTCTCCTGGTTCTTTCATAACACTGCACATGTGCTACTGTAGAGACTGAAACAATTCATTTCACCAGTTCCCTCTTGATGGACATTTGTTTCTAGGGGTTTGTTTTTGTTTTTGGTGTAACAACAATGCTGCGATAATCCCATAGATACTTTGTTTCATATGCAGGCATAGGTGCAGAATAATTCTCCCCAAATGGATTAGGGGCCTGTGGGGCATTGTGTTAGTTTTCTATGGCTGCCTGACAAATTAAAGCAAACTGGGCAGCTTAAAACAACCCCTGTTTATTAGCTCACAGTCTGTTGGTCAGAAGTCCAGACCAGTGTGGTGGTGTGCTCTGCTCAGGGTAAAATCAAGGTGTTGGCAAGGCTTAGTTCTCGTCTTCCGGAGACTCTGCGGGAAAACCTGTTTCCAAGCTCGTTGCTGTCATTTGCAGAGAGTTTGGCTCCTGGTGGTCACGGAACTAAGATCTCTGGGTTTCTTGGGGGCCCATCAGCTGGGGGTCTCCCTCAGCTCCGAGTGACATCTACATTCCTCGCCATGTGCTCCGCTACAAATGGCATGATGAATTCTTCTCAGGCTTCAAATCTCTGACTACTTCTGAGACCAGCCAGGGAAAATTCGCTGCCTTTGAAGGGCTCCCCGATCTGGTCCAGCCCACTCAAAGTAATCTCTACCTTAAAATCAATAGATAGAAGACCTTACAATTGCAAAAATCTCTTTGCCATATAATGAAACATAATTTTTGAGTTCCCATTTTCTTATAATCACAGGTTCCGCCCAAGTCGCAAGAGATCACACAAAGGTGAAAGCCAATGAGATTCACCTTAGAATTCTGCCTAACACAGATGTATTTGTAATTTTTATAGATATTGCCATTTTGTCCCCCACAGGGGTTGTGCTGAGAGATCTCCCCTCCCCCAGCAATGATGAGCTTGCCTTCTTTTCCAGTGTCACCTAAAGGATGTTATCCAACTTTCAGCTTTCTGCCAGTTTGATAGGTGAAAAATGGAACCCACGTGCATTTTAAATTTGTGGTTATCTTCTTATGAATAAGATTGATGTTTTCTTCAAAAGCTTAAAAGCCATTGATAGTTCTTTTTCAGTAGAGCTTCTGGTTTTGAGTCCTAAAAAGGTCTTTCTAACTGTAAAGTCAATCAAAAACCCTCCTATGTTTTCTTCTGATGCTTTTATGGTTTCACTTTTTGATCCACCGCTTCTTGGAACTGGCAGTTTTTCTCGTCATTTCCTCAGCAGCAAGTACAAAGCTGGACCCCAAAGGGCGTGGGGATTGGGGCGGAGAAAGGAATGGCAATGTTGGAGCTTTCTAAGAGCTGGGCTCAATCATCTGTGCCAGAAATCCCAGCCAGCAGAGCCTCCCACCTCCCTTCCTCCTCCTAGGGTTGACACAGAAGATCCAGAGTTAAGGGGGACCCAGCCCTGCCTGGAGATCTTCCAGTCTGGAGAGTGAGACAAACACCTGGCCATGAAAGAATCCAGATATAGGAGGCTAAGGGCACAGGAGAGGAGGGGGTGGGATTCTGATGGGGGGCAGTATTTGGGACGCTCCAGGAAATAATTGGCCTCTGAGTATAGCCTTCAGAAGGAGGGGAAATGTAATGGTGGTGATGGGGGAGGCGCCTAGCAGGAGCAAAGACAAGGAGATGGGAAAATCTGCCAGAAGTACAGGCTGGAGAGAAGGATTTAGTGAACCATGAGGTCCTCAAGGGTAAGGACAGGGTATGACTTATCTCCGTGCATCAGCCAGAGTTTGATAAATGAAATGAAGCAGAAGGGACACGGGTCTTTGAATCCCACACTTAATCATTTTCCCTTTACTCCAACAGTGAGAAGCCAAGACCTACAAGAAGCAGCCCTTGGCTCTGCCAGTCACTCAGCTCGGAACCGGGGCAATCTCTGCACACCACTGCCCCCTGGTGGTCGATCTGAGAATTCTCCATGACTAGCCTCAGGTGTCCAGTGGGGAAACCAGATCTCAGTAAGGGTGCTGCCAGGGGGTAGAGATCACCGGACTCGGTGTAAAATTCAAAAAGCCCAGCAAATCCCAAGTAGGATAAATTCTTTTTTTTTTTTTTTTAAGATTTTATTTATTTATTTGCCAGAGAGAGAGAGAGAAAGGGAGCGAGCGAGCACAGGCAGGCAGAGTGGCAAGGAGCCCGATGTGGGACTCCATCCCAAGACGCTGGGATCATGACCTGAGCTGAAGGCAGCCGCTCGACCGACTGAGCCACCCAGGCGTCCCACCAAGCAGGATAAACTCTTTAAAAATTACACCTAGAAAGGCTATTTACTGTACGATTCCAACTCTTTGACATTCTGCAAAGACAAAACCGTAAAGACAGTGAAATGATCAGTGGTTGCTAGGGGCTGGGGGCGGGGGAAGGATGTGTGGGCGGAACACAGGGAATTTTTAGGGCAGTGAAATTATTTTGTATGATACTATAATGTTGTATACACGTCATTTTACAGTTGTCAAAACTCACAACATGGATAATACAGAGGAAACCCTAATGTAAACTATGGACTTCGGTTGATAATGATGTGTCAGTGTTGATTCATTGTTACAAATGCACTACACCCAAGGGGGATGTTAATGGCAGAGGAGGCTGTGTGTGGTGGCAGAAGGAAGGGACGCGTAGGAAATCTCTGTGTCTTTCATTTAATTTTGCTATGAACCTAAAACTGCTCTTTAAAAAGATCTATTAATTCAAAAACATTTTTACACCTCACATATTATGGTAAAGTAGCAGGATGCCAAAGATAAAGATAAAATCTAATAAGCTGCCAGGAAAAAAAAAGAGAGACTGTCTCCAAAGGATCAAGGTAGACTGAGAGCTAACTTCTTGAGATCAATAGTGAAGAGAGAAGACAGCAGGAGGACCATCTACAATCTATGAAAAGAAAACAGCAACCAGTCTAGGATTCCATACCTAGGGAAAATCATTTTATGAATGAAGATGAAATCTAGACATTTTCAGACAAAGAGAAACTGAAAAAATTATGCCACCAGCAGGCTTTGGCCTGCAAGAAAGAAATGAAGCATGCAAGAAAGAATGAAGAGTAATGAAAGGGTAAATCTGTAGCAGATCTAAATGAACCATGTTTATATAAAACACTGATAATGTCTTGTGGTGTTCAAAACAGAAAACATTATGGAATTAAAATACATGAGGGGCGCCTGGGTGGCTCAGTCTGTTAAGCGTCCACCTTTCACTCAGGTCATGATCCCAGAGTCCTGGAATGGAGCCCAGTGTTTGGTTCCTTGCAGCGGGAGTCTGCCTCTCTCTCTCTCCCTCTGTCCTCCCCCTGCTAATGTGTGTGTTCTCTCTCTCTCTCTCTCAAATCTTTTTTAAAAAATTTAAAAGTCTTTTTAAAAAAGAATTAAAATACATGACAAAAATGATAAGTAAGTCAGGAGGTGGGTAAATGTAATTAGATTTTTAAAAGGTTTTTGTATTGTCTTGGAGTAAATGTGTTGATTAACTTTAGACTTGAATGGGTGAACTGTATAGCTTATAACCTCTAAGATAACCAGTAAAACAATAAAAACAGTGTAATTTCCAAATTAGTTAAAGAAAGCGGAGTATCTTCTGGGTTAGGTCTATTAATGAAATACACATATATATTAATATCAGACAAAGTAAGTTAAAGAGAAGAACTGTCAGGAGTAGAGAGGACAGGTATATAATGATAAATGAATCAAGTCATCAGGAATATATGTCGAATTATATATACACCTACAGATCAATATGAAAAATACAACCTCATCAAATGATGGGGGCAAAGGCACTTTACAAAAAAGGGAAACTAAATGACCAGTAAACATATGCAAAAGTGCTCAACCTCACTAGTAATGCAAATTAAGACTACAATAAGATGTCACTACACATTCATCATATCAGGATAATTTACAATTTGAACAATGTCATTTATTGGCGATTACTAGACATACAAACAGGCAGGAAAGCATGACTGATAATGAAGAGAAAAAATAGACAACAGCGTCTGAACCACAGTGATCCCCATATTGGAGTTAGTAGACAAGAACTTTAAAATATTGATCATATGTTAAAGAACATGAAAGACTGACAAAGTGAATAAAAAATAGAGATTGTCAATAAAGAAGTGGAAGCTATTTTTAAAAATAATTAAATATTCTAAAACTGAGAAATAGAACCCCTGAAATTAAGAACTTACTGGATATGCTTAACAAAAGACAGAGTACAGCAAGACAAAACGTGAGATTCACAAACTTGAAGACAGTTCAACAGAAAATACCCGTGCTGAAACACAAGGGGACAAAAAAGCAGGAACAAAGTATGAGAGATATGCAGGACATAGAAGGTCTACCATTTGTGTGACTGGAATCTTAGAAGGGGAGAAAAGAGAACTGGGACAGAAGCAATATTTGAAGAGATGTAACTTATAATTTTCCAAAAATGTTGAAAGATATCAACCCACAAATTCAAGAAACCTAGTGAAACCTGAGCAGGATAAAGACAAAGAAAACCACACTTAGACGTATCGTTGTTAAGAGCTGAAAATGGAGGCAAAGAGAAAATCTTAAAAACTAAGTAAAAGAGGCCACAAAAATAAGATTGAGGTACATTTCAACAGAAACTATGAATTCAGAAGATAATGTCATGACATTTTTAAAGTTCAGTAGGGAAAAAATATCTGCTAATCTAGAATTCTATATCAGGAGTAAGGGAAAATCCTTGAAGAATTAAGATGAAATGAGGACATTTTTGTACACAGAAAAGGCTGGAAAATGCATTATTGGCAGGTCTTTACTACAAGAAATATTAAAGGAAATTCTTCAGACTGGGGTGCAATAATCTCAGATGAAAGCACAGATCTTTAGGAGTAATAAAGGGCACTGGAAAAAACTGTGGGTAAATCTAAAAGAATTGGCTGTAAAACAATAATGGAATTGTCCTATCAGGTTAATAACATACGTAGAAGTGAAATGTACAATAACAGCACAAGGAGTAGAGGGCTGCAATAGAGTTGAAATTGATGTGTTAAATGTGCAGAGATCCCGAGGCTTCAACTCCCAGAAATTCTAATTCAGTGTGTCTGAATTTGAGGCTCCCCAAACTGTCACATTTAAGAAACTCCCAGATGTCTTTTTTTTTTTTTTTAAGATTTTATTTATTTATTTGACAGAGATCACAAGTAGGCAGAGAGACAGGCAGAGAGAGGAAGGGAAGCAGGCTCCCCGCTGAGCAGGCTCCCCGCTGAGCAGAGAACCCAATGCGGGGCTCGATCCCAGGACTCTGGGATCATGACCTGAGCCGAAGGCAGAGACTTTAACGCACTGATCCACCCAGGCGCCCCCCCAGATGTCTTTCTACAGTCATTCCTGGATGCATTTTAGGAAACACTGGTGAAGGTGCTGGGGAGTCAGGGACAGATTTTAAAAAGTAATGACAGACCTTTTTCACTTTAGAAAGATCCTTCTGGGGACTGGAGAGGGTGAGTAAGAGGAGCCTGGGGCTGACCCACAAGGGCAGAGAGATGACACAGTTCTGGCTATTGGAGCAGTGGCCTTGGGACGGGATGGCATGCAGAGGCAAGAGATGTTAGAACTTCAAAAAGCCTTCCTAAATTCCCAACAGACAAGAATCTTTCGGATTTGAGTATGAGATACCAGAATCCCAGGAAAATTTCAGAAATTCCTTAAATCATCCATTATGCTGTATTTCCCCCAACACTTTATGTGTTTTGAAAAATAATGATTGACCATAATAATAATCAGTGAATATTTTTCTGTAAGAGGGTTATACCAAACATTTCAGAGTTTTGTTGTTAAAAACAATGTGTTTAAACAGTTTAAACTATGTGTTTATTATTATAATGAACCAACATAGTAAGACAAGATGTTATATTTCAATAACACGCAAAAACAATCTCCACCCTATACAGACATTTGATAATAAAACACCTTGAAAAAGGGAATGTTAGCACAGAGAAAATACCAAATAAAAATTGTTTAAAAAATGGAATGATACTATCACTAAAATTAAATTTATTTATTTATTTATTTGAGAGAGAGGGAGTGAGCCGAGAGGGTGAGTGAGAGGGAGAAGCAGACTCCCCGCTGAACAGAGAGCCCGATGTGGGACTCCATCTCAGGACCCTGAGATCGTGATCTGAGCCCAAGGCAGACGCTTAACTGACTGAGCCGCTCAGTGTCTGTAAATATCCATTTTAAACACGTTTAAAAACTTAGCCACTTTAAAAAAAAAACAAAAACTTAGCCACTTAAAAAAAAAAAACAACAACTTAGCCACTTAACACATTTGCAAGAGTGGCTCACTATTAGCAGCAGACAGGGTCACAAATACACTTATCACTCAGCAGCTGCTACAAACAAGCCTGAATACACTTCCACCGTCTCTCTCCTGCATGCTCCTGTCCCGGTTCCCAGAAATGTCTGTTTTGACCTTTGTTTCCACACGCCGGTATTTCCTGCTCTAGCTTTGGACAGGTCAGTGAGTTCCTTCGAATCAGAAACCTCTTGATGTTGAAGGGTAAGTAAGCTTTGATCGTCACAGGAGAATAATCCTAGCTTTTCCTGCCCCTGGAGGTTGGTGTCACACAAGCCAAGAGAGGGGGAGCTCCAGGGACAGAGTGGTCAGCTGTGTAAGGCGGGCCTACGAGGGGCTGTGGACTCACAGAGAGCAGGTCAATGGCATGACCCTCCTGCCAACGTTCGGCTCTGACCGCTGCACCTCTCAGGGGCTGGGCGACGCGGGGCTCCACTGGATCTGAAAGCTGCCCAAATCTCGCAGAGCTTTGGGGCCCTTGTGTGCTGTTCCCCTCTTCCTGCAGGATCTCTACGGACACTCCCAGCCATTGGGTCTCTCCTCAAATGTCATCTCCTATCCAACCTCTCCAGCCACTCTTTCTATTAAGTTCTTCACAGCACCCATCACTGTTTCTCCTTTGGTTTGTTTATTGTTTAGTATCTGCCTCCCTCCACCCCGGCTGCAGATGGCAGTTCTACGAGAGCATTGTTCTCTCCTGCCTTATCTCCTGCTGACTCCCAGTGCCTAAACGCCGTCTTCCATGAACTTAATGAAGGAGCACCTGAGCGGATTGAGTACGCAAGTGCAGATGGAATTTTAAAGTCACCTCTCTTGACTTCCGTTTTCTCAGGAGGAGCGGTGGGGAGGTTTGGGGGCGAGAACTCCTACCTGATCCTTTCAAACAAGGTGTTGGTGGACCCAGACAGTGAATCCCTAGTAGGCTAAGCATACCAGGCACGGCTTAGTCTGTGTGCAATACCGCCAGTGACCAGTGGGAGGCAGCAAGTCACTACAGTTGAACAGGACAACACCTGGGCGACAGACCGTGGAACACCTGAGGTTTAAACCACCCCCCCCCCCACCTGTCAACCTTGCTTATTTTCACCCTTGGGGATGCAAGACTTTCTTAAACTTTCTTAAACAGAGCATGCGCATCCTTGCCGCCCCGAAGGGAGAACACCGACCCACTGTGTGGATTCCAATACCAGCTCTGCCGCTCTTTCCTGGTGCCCCTGGTTTGTCCGCTTCTCTAAAGTGGGCGTCATTGTGAGCTCACGGAGTCATTCTGAGTCTCACAGCACATATGGCTGTGGAAGGACAGTATGTGGGGTCACGAAAGGGCTTTGAGGACTGCAGGAGCTTTGGGGTAGCCTGCTGGAGCCTGGACCTGCAGAGACCCCCACGAGCTCCTCATTCTCCAGCCCATCTGAGTCCACGCAGCTGGACGTGGCTGAAGACCAGACACGCCACGTGTCGGCGTCGCTCTAGAGTGACTCCCGCAAACCTTGGGTGGGCCCCCGTGCTGGCGATCGGACCCCATTTCACTGGCCCACTCACCCTCCCGCTCTTCTGACTTCCCCATCTCTGCCCCTCTCCTCAAAACACCGAGGCCCCCACCCTCGCAGGACTGACCTTCTATCTTTTTTCACTGAGAAAAGAGAACCCACCAGAAGAGAGCTCCACTTTCTCCCAAGGACCTGCCCGGCCTCCCTCGGTCCCCCAGGGTACGCTGTCTGAGCTCCCACCCACCCGAGGTTGGAGGTTCAAGGTTTGAGGTTTGGCTCTTAAAACGGTCTTCTCTCCTCTTAATTAGCTTCCCTGCTAGCTAGCGGGCATCCCCAGGAGACCCCCGAACAAGCTGTAATAGTTCTTGTCTTAAAATAAACCTCCTGACCCGGCCTGGCTGGCTCTTCTTCCAGCTACTTTCCCATTTCCTGCCACTGCTGAGTCTGACGCAGCTCCCTGGAGTCCGGGCCCGCACCCTCCCTCTCTGGACCCCACTTGACCAACCTCCCCTTTCCCGCGCACCAAGCCTCTGGTGATCACCAGTGACCTCCCCATCCCAATCCCACCCTCGGCCCTCACCTCACCCCTTCTGGGCGGTATTTGACACTCGGGCATTGCCTCTTGGAAATGCTTCTTCCCTTGTTCTCTGTGCCTTGTGTCTTCTCCTGCCACGCTCGCTCCCGGGTTGGCCCGGGAGGTCCCAGGATGTAAAGTCCTCAAGGTGCCGATGCTGCCATGTTCGTATCCCCCGTGCTGAGCCCTGGCCCTGAACCCAGGGCTTGTGTGTTGACTCCATCTGGAGGAGGAACAGACCACTCCAGCCTGACGGGTCAAAGCCGAGCTCTCCATTTTCACGCCTCCTGGTCTGCTTCTCCTCTGCAGCATCCCTGGCTGTGTACCAGCCACTGGGGCCGAAAGCGCTGGTGTCGTCCTTGACTCTTCTCCCTGCCCCAGGTACCCGGTGGCCCCTCAACAGATCTTCTTGACTCAACCTGTCCACCCTGCCCTGAACCGACCGCTTCTCACCACTCACAACCTGACCGCCCATCACTTCCCCGGAGTGGCAAGAGCCTCCGAGGATTGTCCCTGCATTCCCGCCGCACAGACCTGTGCAAACCCTCCAGGGCCTCCCCTCCAGCTCACAACAAAGTCAAAGCCCTACCTTACCATGAAGCCTGACAAATCACCACCCCACTCCCCAGCCCACCCCTGCCTCCTCTCTGGGCACCTCCCCTCACTCCCTCTGCTTGCCCACATGCGTTGCCCTGACCTTTTTTTTTTTTTTTTAAACAGTCTCCATCCCTGGCATTGAACTTGTGGTTTGCTATGCCTGGGACCCAGCCACCACACGGCCTCTCAGTCTCTGCCTTCAGGTCTCTGCCCCCCTGCTCCCCTGCATACTGGCCGCCGCTGGTCCTTCCGCCTAAAATTGCCTTTCTTTCTTTATCCACTACCCTCTGGCTCTGCTCTATCTTTCCTCACAGAACGTACTTTATTACATATGCATGTGCTTGTTTATGCTGCCTCTTATCCCCCTTGGAAGGTGAGCTCCATGAGCCTGGGTTTCCAGCGCGTGTTACCTGTGTCTAGCACAGTGCCGGGCACATACTAGGCCCTCAGATTTCTGCTGAGTGAATGGGTAGATGGGTGGATGGATGCGGGGATGGAGGGAGGGAGGGATCAGCGGGTAGGGAGAGACAAACGGATGAGTAACCACTACTACAGCATCAGAGGGCAAAACACAAAACATACCCACATCTCCTGCATCTGAATAAAACTTTTCCTTTTCCCTAAAGCCCACTTAACTTTGTGCTTCCAGATGCTTTGGGGGATGGGGCGGTTGGGGTGGATGTTTCTACCCCCAGTTTTCAGGCACTGGGAGGAGATGAGTTGGGAACAGGCTGAAGGCTGTCTAAGCCTCTGGCTTCCTGGGGTGGTCCCAGAGCCCATCGCTTCTCACATGTATCTGGGGGACAATTCCCCGGAGGCCAGGGGTGCTGCGAGATTCATCTGGTACTGGCCAAGCTGAGGAAGCAGTGGCAAGAGGGGTGGGGCTGACTCTGGAGGACGGGGAGGACCCTCGCAGAGGCCAGGGACCAGCAAACGTCTCCGGGGGGCTTTGGTCTCTGGGCCCTCACTTGCTGGAGGAATGTGGGTAGTTACGCCCACGTGTCCCCACCCTCGCCTCTGCCAACCTCCTTCCCTGCAGGACTCCTTTTCCTTTTGAGCTCAGAGCTCCCCAAATACTGTTTTTTGTTTGTTTGTTTGTTTGTTTGTTTTGTTTTTTTTAAAAGATTTTATTTATTTGACAGAGTTCAGAAGTAGGCAGAGAGAGAGGAGTAAGCACGCCCCCTGCTGAACAGAGAGCCCGATGCGGGGCTCGATCCCAGGACCCTGGGAGCATGACCTGAGTCCAAGGCAGAGGCTTTAACCCACTGAGCCACCCGGGCACCCCCCCAAATACTGTTTTTAAAGCTAGAGCGTGCCTAGAGGACACACAGCGCCATCTGCCCTGCCTTGGAGCTGGTTGTTTTCACACTCCGTCTTTCCAACCTCCCAGCCTGGGGGCTTCTAGCCATGGCCAGGTCTGCACCCTACAGTGCTGGCCCATTAGCTGTGTGGCCAGAGGCTATGCCTGCTTCCTGAGGACCCCCAGACTCTGGGGCGGTGTGGGGGGCCGGGCTCTGAGCGGGCCAGCCTGGGACCAGCAGCAGCCAGAGGCAGGGCCCCGGACACGAACTGACCTTGCGTGAGGGTTTGCATTATTGGACTTACTCCTCTCAACAACCCTGTGAGGGGGATACTACGATCCGAGGGGAAACTGAGGCACTGACACCCCTGCTGGTATGTGCTGGAGCCTGGACTCACTCCAGGCCTGTCTGACCCAGTGCTCTCAGCATGAGCACGGGGACCGTAGCTCACGCAGACCTTCCTGCATCGGCACAGGGGTCACTAACTGAACGAAAAGAAGGTCCTGGTCGGCACAGGTCACCTCATGTCCAGGACATGGCCTTCGGGGCGGGGGGTACTTGCTGTCAGGGCACAGGGTTGTCAGCCCTCCCCGACCAGGGGCCTGGGGGGTAAGGAGCAGGGAGCATGGAGGTGGCTGCTCAAGTTGCTAACCTCGACGTCAGTCAGGCCCATCTGAGGAGAAAACCAGTTCTGAACCTTGTAAGTTGCCTCATCACACTCAGAAGCACCTGAACCCTTGCGGTCCCCCCACCCCACCCCGCCATGTTTCCCCACGTGGCTTACCAACGTGTCTGGAGCACTTCCGCGTCCACCTGCCAACCTAAGGTGCTGTCCCCAGCAGGCTCCTGTGGAAGGGATGTGCCAGTGAAGGAAGGTTCTAGAGCCCCCTCCCCACCCGGAGGCTGAGCCCTAGCTTGGACAGAGAGGCAACTCTGGGGCCGAGCCTTTGAGGAACGCTGAAGCTGGTAGGGAAGGGATGGACATCTGAGAAGGAAACTGGGCAGCAGTCACGAACAGAGCTGAGTGGGGGGCCTGGCCCAGGGACGGAGGGTCAGCTGGGGCCAAGGGGCCACCTGGTTCTGCCCCCAAGGGCGTGCACAGCTCAGAGCTATAGAGCTACCCAGGGGGGGCTACTGTGCGCTAACCCCAGGGGAGCAGCTACAGTGGGCACTTTGGGCTTTGCTGGGGGCCCTTTGGGGAGGAGGGTAATTCTTGGGTCTGGGACAACAGAACTTAGCCATATACTCCTTGCCAAACACAGATCCTGATGTGATCCCCTCAGTGCCCCGCCTCTGTTCTCCCCATCCGGACACCTGAGCTCGGCTTCCAGGGCACAGCAGACGGCGGTGGGCAGGAGGCTGTTGAAAGTGAAGCTCATGGTGAAGGCGTAAGCACCCATGGAGGGGAAGGCGAGCCCATCACCCACATCCAGCTCTGGCATCCACAGCTCCCCTGGGAAGAGCTCGTCAAAGGCATCACATGTGGCCTCGTAGAGGGTACAAGGGAAGAGGGATGGCTCTGAGCAGAACTCCTGCAGGAGCAAAGAGCAGGGATTCAGAGAAGGGAGAGCCCCAGTGGGTCACCCCAGCCCACTTCAGAGCTGGCCGGGCATGCCTGCAAGACCCCAGCAGGCTCCCTCCTGCAGGGACACTTATCAGCCACCCCACTGCCACCAATGAGGGAGGGGTCCCTATGTGCCAGGCACCATTCTCAACCCTGCCCTCATGGGGTTAATAGTCTAGTGACACAGCCCCACCCTGTCCATTCAGAGGAGCAGGCACAGACGGGATCTCATCTTTCTCCTACACAACGGGAAGATTTTATTCAACCATAAGTCAACATACTGGCCTCACACTAGGTGGCCCATTAGAATCACCTGGGCAGTTTCCACAAAGGGCAGATGCCAGGCTTTCAACTCCCCATGGGATTCTGATTTCAGCCATCTGGGACTGCCTGGGCATTAGTGTCTCTTAAAGCTCCCCGGGTGATCTAATGTGCAGCCACGTTTGAGCATCTCTCCTCCCTAAGTCTCCTGCACCGCCAGCAGTCAAGGATTCTGGAAACACAACGTATGCATGCAGAGATGCACATGGAAACACACACAGAGTCAAACAGATGCGCACGTGCACCTATAGACCTACGAGTCTGCACACACACACCCCACCCACACAGGTGTATATCGGCAGCACCCCCCCCCGAAGTGCAGGTGCACACAGACACCTGTGTGCTTGTCCCTGGACACGCACGTGGCATGGCACTCTTCTGAGCTCCTTCCCCTCCCCACCTGGCCATGGCAATCCCTGCCTCTCAGGACTGGGAGCTGCACACAGTGACCTCAGAGACCAGGAGTACCTGAGCCACATGGGGCCCCCATACCTTCACCACAATGGGCATCCTGGGAACAGCCTCCCTGAGGAAGATGCAGAAGATGCCATGTGACCGTCATTGAGGTAGTACACCAGCTTCTGGTGGCCTCTTGGGAGCGGCGATGGGGGGCCCTGAGGGGCGCGTGGCCAGTGTCAGCACTGATGATCCACACCCCAGCACAGAACCCTCAGGAGCGGCTCCAATCCAGGGCCCGGTGCAGGAGAACTCCTGCTCTCTGCTCCAGGAGTCTTCTTGACCCCTGCCTGGTTGGGGTCTGTCCTCTGGGTTCCAGCTCTCCCCTCTGCCCAGCTGCCTTACCTGCCTTGCCTCCTCCCACCCTTGAAAACCACACTGGAGCCTCCCACTCTGGCTTTTTGTTCCCTCCTTTCTTCTGCCCCTGCCTCCACCCTGTGCTTTCCCCCTCCCCCAGCCCTGCGCAGCACCCCAGGTCCCCTGTTTCTAGGGAACTGGAAGTAAAAACTTTTCCCTTCAGGATGGTGCCCGTGTCCTACGACCAGGCCAGATTCTTCACAGTCACTTAGTCCGCAGAATATTGCTTTCTTCTTCTTCTCCTCCTCCTCCTTTCCCTCCCCCCCTTCCCCTCCTCCTCCTCCCCCTCCACCTCCTTCTTTCAATTCTTCTTCTTCTTCTCCTTCTCCTCCTCTCCCTCCCCCCCTTCTCCCCCTCTTCTTCTCCTTCTCCTCCTCCTTCTTCTTCTTCTTTTTAAAGATTTTATTTATTTATTTAACAGAGAGAGAGAGAGAACAAGTAGGCAGAGCGGCAGACAGAGGGAGAGGGAGAAGCAGGCTCTTTGCTGAGCAGGTATGACCGATGTGGGTCTCGATCGCAGGACCCTGGGATCATGACCTGAGCTGCAGGCAGTTGCTTAACCAACTGAGCCACCCAGGCACCCCCAGAATATTGCTTTCTTGAATCTAAACTCAGGATTACACACAGGCATTCCAGGGACCACTTAGATGCTCAGATCTTTCTGAATATTGTTTTTTTCCCTCCTCTGGGTCTTCTCCCCACCATCTTCTCCCTGGTGTCGGTCACCGCATCTCCTCCTCTCTCTCCCAGCTGCCATTATTGATCCTGACTCCGGCAACCCCAGACCCAGGTGTCCTAAGCCGCTTCACCACGACATCCTGGAGGCTGGGAGCTCAGCAAGGGCACCAACATTTCAGCCACACAGATGGGGGACCCCACTGCACCCCCAACTAGCCGTGCCACTTGGACAAATTCCTTCCTCTCCCTGAGCCTCAGTATTTCCACCTGTAACATGGGAGTGACCAAAACTATCCCCCAGGATTGTCGAGCTGAAATGAGACAAAATAGGTATTTCACACAGAATAGATAATTATTAGCAGCTCTTGTTATTGTGGAAATAAAAATAATAAGCCCCAAATACTTATAACTTGGACTTCTGTTAACCAAAGGCTAAAATCCTGTGCTGCGTATCAAAATATTCTTTAACTAACACACTTTGTGGGGAAATGAAACCAGCCGACACAAGCGCCTTTGGGATTAAAAGCTGTGGGCCAGCGTCTGCCACAAGGATAAGGGAGGAGATTAACAGGATTTATAAATATTTATGTGTCAGTTATCTCGAACCCACAGAATAGAGTGGGGCAATCTATCCGCATTCTCCATTTTGTCATGAAATTGAGTTTCTGTGTAGTTCACGTGAGAATAGCTACTCCACCCCACTCCTGCTGCAAAATAACAATTAATTAATTCTCCCATCTTGGCGAACCTCAATTGTCAAAAGGTTTCCTATTACCCTCCATGTCACCCTTAACCTTCAGGCCACAACAACAACAATATTGCCTTCCTATATTTGTTGTAAGAATTTGCACTCAGTGGACTCCGTGAATTCTTCCTTTTAAGAATCTGCACCTGTCAGAAAGCACTTGCTGGAAGAATTTCAAATGCTTGTTGGCAGCACAGTAGTGTCTGTGGCCTCATGAGCTGTATTCTGTGACTTTTCCTCCACAAATGCGATTTAAATACATGGGCTGCTCAGGAAGGGTAAAGACTTTGTCTTGGTTCTCTCCCTCCCAGTCTACTTGAGAATGACACAACAGTGATGCTAACAGGTTCGTTCTTATACCCGATTCACAGTTTGTCTCTCGCTAATTGCTAATTAGGTACCGGGGGTGGAGCCTAGACTCTCTGTCCATCCTCTTCCCCAGGATGTCTGCACAGTGCCCTCCCCACCCCAGGGCTGGCCCACCCACCAGACTCCAGCACAGCCTTCTTGGCAATGATGTTCACAGCAGCCATGCAGACAGACTCCACGTCGAAGTGTCCCAGCTCTGCAGTGATCTCGACACCACTCCCCAAGGGCAAGTCCTGGTCCGTGACAGCACTGGTCACACTTGCCATCTGCCGGGACAGACCCAGACCCTGGTATGACCAGCCCCTATGAGGGGGGCTTTACCTGCACCATCGCCCTTCCTTCTCAGAATAGCACTGTGGGGAGGTGTTATCATCCCCACTTTACTAGGGAGGAAACAGAAATTGTGGCCCAGAGAGGGGAAGTCACTTGCCCAAGGACACACAGCAAGTGTACAGGTTGTCACACCTGAATTTGGTGTGAATTTGGAGGTGTCTGAATTCGGAATCACTGAAATCAACACATGTTTGGCAAAGATGGGATGTTCCCTGGATCGGGGGCATAGTGAACTTCTACGTGACTAGAACTTAACCAGGGACAGCAAGTAACATGTCTAAAGACAGACAGGGGGCCAGAGGCTCACAGTGCTCACACGTGCATGCGGGCCATGGGCATAGAGTCAGACAAAGACCTCTCAACAAGGGCAGGTCCCCGCTACAGCTGGGATGCACAGGGATGCACGTGATTCATGCACGTTACAACAGCTCCCCCTACCTGCAAGCAAAGGCGCACAATGCTCCGACCAACCCCAGCCCCTGCTCCATCTCCTCTTCCTCTCTGACCTCCTCAAACTTAGGCTTGCAGCCTTCCTCTTGGGGGAAGCCCCTTGGATGTCCAGGAGGCTGATATCATGCCTGAAGGCGCCTTCCATCTCGAATAGGCGTCGGCAGTAAGCCAGGGCCTGGGTGAAGGTGCCCGCCATCTGGCCCTTCAGAAACCACGTGGGGGCTGGACGCAGGTCACGTGACCTGTGGACAAACGCACACGGGTATGTAAGGGCCAGTAAGAAGGGGGGCATTATAAAATGCCAACATGGGGGAAATGTGGAGACCAGCACAGATACATACAGAGGGACACGTGACTGCGGCGCCCGCACAGAGACTCACCCCTGGATATACGCTTGGGTGTCCCCAGAGACGCATACATCGCCTGTGACTGGCTTCCAGTTGGGGGGCTCATGGTCGTGCGGCCGTCACTTCTCTCCGCTGCTGCCTCCCAGTGCCCCCCCCTTGCAGGGTTCCCCTTTCCCTCCTTAGAGGGCTTGTGATCAGAACCCCAAATCCCAGGGTCCCCCCCACCCCACTCCCGCAGACAAGAGGGCTGAGGAACCAATAGGGGACATGCCAAAATACTGAGCCATCAAGATAAATAGCATTTAATGCGATATTTTTAAGAAGGAAAATTGATGCAAAAACATCTCCAACGAGTAAAATTTTTAATTTTAAATAAAGGCAAAATTGGTAACAGTGAGTGCACCCCGAGGCAAAAGGGAAAGTCAGGAATTCCAATCCTGTCTTTATTTAAAATTTTGATATTTTCCTCATCATGGATTTTTTTTTTTTAAAGATTTTATTTATTTATTTGACAGAGAGAGATCACAAGTAGGCAGAGAGGCAGGCAGAGAGAGAGAGAGGGAAGCAGGCTCCCTGCTGAGCAGAGAGCCCGACGCGGGACTCGATCCCAAGACCCTGAGATCATGACCTGAGCCGAAGGCAGCGGCTTAACCCACTGAGCCACCCAGGCGCCCCTCATCATGGATTTTTTTGCATTAATTTTGATTTTTAAAAATATGACGATGTTATCTATCTAGAGTACTAAGGTTTTTCTGCATCCCCTTATATTTTTTACCCAAGGCGGGTGCCTTGCTTGCCCTGCCCTAGTCCCAGATAACACCCAGCTTCTTTACTGGGGGCAGATGAAGCATCTTGAGCCCCAGAGAGACCACGGCTGGCCAGAGGGCAAAGACTAGAGATTGGCCGTGAACCCCAGGACCCCTGCTTCCCGGGCAGGGAAAACCAGCCCTCTAACCTGGCTCCAACCACAGCTGACCCCAGGGCCCTGGCCAACTTGAGCAGATGTTCCCATACCTCCAGAGTGTCCCTGAACTAGGCGCTCGGGGGGAACATGCTCTTGCTGTCCTGGGTCCACAGCTGAAGGACCAGCCTGGGAGAGGGTGGGAAAGATGCCAGGGGTTCTCAGACACGTGAGCCCCGAGATCTGGATGCGTCACCTGCCCCCCCACCCTCACCCCACCCCCAATCTCTCTCCACCTTCCCACTGGCCCCTGCCTAGTTCTTTTGGACTGAGTCCCAAGGAACGAAAACATTCACCCCTTAGAGACTTCTGCCCAGGCAACAAAAAGCAGAAAGTGATGCATTTATAAATATAATTATCATTATATAGTTTTATATATAATATATATAATTATATATATATAATTATCATTATAAAATTATAAAAACTGTAGGGTACCATGTTATAGGATCAGAGATGTTAAACAACGTTCCCAAGAGCACACAGCATGTGCCCGTGAATCTGAAACACAAG
Source organism: Neogale vison (assembly GCF_020171115.1). NCBI lineage: Eukaryota > Metazoa > Chordata > Mammalia > Carnivora > Mustelidae > Neogale > Neogale vison. The sequence continues at coordinate 23,695,401 of NC_058092.1, read as the reverse complement.
CACTGATCGTGCTGGTCTCCCGGACTCCAATGCAAATGCTTTTTCTGTGAGGTCGCCTGACCCTAGATCTCCTAATGCCAGGTCTGCCCAGTGTCTATGCAGATACAAGCAATGTTTCTTCGGCACGCAGATGCATCAGGGAGGCAGTGGGCCCACTGACCCAAATGCTTGTATTTTGCTGCTTGAGCCTCTCCTGGGTCACCCCATAGGACTGCCTTCTTCTGGTTGCAGAGGCCCAGCTCCATAGGCCGGGGCCCTAGGCTTGCTGTCCTTCGTGCACCCCCCCCCCGCCATTTTCCACCTGCCGGCACTGCCCTGCTGGTTTCCCCTGGCCTCGGGGTGGTGCCGGGCCACCTTGATCAGCTCCTCTTCGCTATTGAAGGTCAGGAGCCGCACCCCATGGCAGGCAGCGTACGGGATGTGGGAGGCAGGGATGGTGTAGATGATGTGTGAGGGGGCCATGCCCAGGCCCAGTTCCTGCTCCAGCTCGAACCTGGCCTGGGGGATGGTGTCAGAGGTTGCCTTGCTGTCCACCCCTGCCCTCTGGGGCCGGAAAGCCAGGGCATGAGCCCAAGGGACTGTCCTTGACTGACTCCCTCCCCTGTACCTAGCACTGCAGTGGGCACATCTGTGCCACTTAGGCTTGTAGACAGCTCTCGGGAAAGCAGAGTTGGCCCCGTTTTAAAGAAGAAGAGCGTTTGGTGTGCGTGAAATGTTTGGACAGGAACGGGGCCTGTGCCTCAAAGCCTGTGTCCCCGCACTCACTGGCTCCCGTTGCCCACCCCACACACATGGCCCAGTGGCAGGTCAACACCCCCACCCCCGCCCCAGATCATTCATTTCTTCCTTTCAAAATCAAGAGAGCATTTCCTGTGTCGGCCACTGTCCTAGGAGCTGCAGGCCCATCCTGAGATCCCCGGCAGCTCGAAGAGAAAATCTCTGTGTCCTTTGAATTCAGCAAGAATTTGGGGGTAGAGTTAGCTTGGGAGGGATATTGATTAGGGTCTCACCAGGTGGGGGAAAAAAACACAACAGGGGAAACTGATGAAAGCAGATCCTAGCAGGAAGTTGTCTCCAAAGGAAGAAGTGGTGCTCCCCCAAACCAGGGTCTCTGTGTGGAAGTTGGAACCCCAGACACAGGGCCCCTACCTAGGAAGATTCCTGGGACAGAGGGGAGAGGGAAACATACCCTGACTCCTCCCAGGGCCTCCCAGTCTCCTGCCAGGCCCCCCAGTGGCTGGCCTCTGCTGGAAGCCAGCCCCCTGGGGACAAAACAGAGACGGGGAGGGACAGAGAAAGGATCAGGAGGCCAGGAGGCCTAGGATGAGCACAGGGGCGTCAGAGTCTTCTTAGAGGTAAAGACATTTTTTTGTTTGTTTGTTTTAGATTTCATTTTTATTTATTTGACAGACAGATCACAAATAGGCAGAGAAGCAGGCAGAGAGAGACGAGGAAGCAGGCTCCCTGGTGAGCAGAAAGCCCAATGTGGGGCTCGATCGCAGGACCCTGGGATCATGACCTGAGCCGAAGGCAGAGGCTTTAACCCACTGAGCCACCCAGGCGCCCCAGAGGTAAAGACTTTTAACTGGACCCTTGAGGAGCCAACCAGGCCAAGCACCAGGGAAGAACATTCCAGACACAGGTGGCAGCTGGTGCAAAAACTTAGAGGCGGGGAAGGAGCCTGGCCCCCGGAGGGACAGAAAGGAAGGTCGCTGACTGACGAAGGGAGACAGGAATTTCCCAGGCTTCGCAAAGCTGATCCATGTCGAGTATTAGCCTGGTATTACAGGCATGAAGATGGAGGGGCAGAGTGTGGCGTCCAGAGCCCAAAGAGCCCCTCTAAGAAAACGATCATCCCATCTAGACCTGATCTAGACCCAGCTAGACTCTTGAAGAGGGAAAGACATTTCATTCCAATCCTTTGCCAGCCTCCCTTTTCCTACCACGTACACAGCCCTGAGGCTCCTTCCTTGTCCTTCTCCTCATCTCTGCAGCTGCAGACACCCCCCAGGTTATCCCTGAGCCTCTCTCCAAAGCTGCAGCGACTTCTCTCCCGGCACAGTTGCTCCCTTTGCCAAAAACGCCCTTCTTTCGCCCTGGAGGATGCTGAAATCATGCTTCTTATTGCTTCCAGGAATCATCTGGTCAGGACCAACCAGCTCAGATGCTGAGGCTCCACCACACCAGAAAAATGAGAGGAGAGAAAGAAAGCCAGAGAAGAAACGGAGTCTTACCAAACCTCAGTAGGAGACTGGAAATCACCCTTTGGTAGATCATTTAGAGTGAGGCTACAATCACACAATCACTTCTTGGGATCAACCTGGCTTCAGAAGAGGCTGAGTCTGCCGAAGCGTGGGCTTTGCTTTGCTGAAGAAAGGTGGCAAGTCTGGGCAGAGCCGAACTCCTTAGACAAGAAAGGTCCCACAGAACCCCTTCGGACATGAAGTTTGTGTCAATATGTCCTTGAGTCTCTCATTTTCTGTGTCAAACTTTCCCATCTGACTTCCATTCACTGAACCCTAAGGTTTTTCCAATGGAGAAACAAAGGCCAGAGAAATTCACCACATGTCACCCGGTGAGTTAGAGGACACAGGGTGAGTGGCCTGGTGCACATCTACCCCAAGCTCCTCTGACAGACTGCAGAATGTGGATCCCAATGGTCAGCACGGGTCTCCCCTGGGGCTCCAAGTTCTGTGTCTTGCCTCCTAGCCTGGGGATGAGTGCAGGATTTATCACAAAGGCACCATGACACACACAGCCTCCAACCCCAAGGACAACCCACCAGACCTCCCTGGAGGGCTTGCATCCTGGGTTCTTCTGAAATATGGTTGGAATGAATCACCAGTACCCAACAATTATGATGGTCCTTGGAAGATCCAAAAGATGAGTAAAACAGGCTCTCTTTCCTCAAGGAATCCCTGGTGTTGTGAAAGCCACAGATCTATAGATAAACAAAGAGCACAGAGAAAGACTTAATATTCCCATTCTATTCAAGGAGATGAAAAGACTCACTCAAGGTCACATAGTGACCGACAGACAGAGAGCAGGAATCTGAACCCAGTTCTGGTAACCTCCTAGCCTCTGTTCCTAGGAATTAAAAGGCAGCATAGGGGTGCCTGGGGGGCTCAGTCATTTAAGCATCTGACTCTTGGTTTTGGGTCAGGTCATGATCTCAGGGTCATGAGGGCCAGTCTCAGGTCAGGCTCCGTGCTCAGCAGTGGAGTCTGCTTGTCCCTCTTCCTCTGCTCTCCCCCCACCACTCAAACAAACAAACAAATAAAAGCTTTCAAAAAAAATAAATAAAAGGCTGCATAACTCAGTGACTACACACACAGAATTTAATGTGCCAAATGGAGATGATGGTGATGGTGAAGATCATGTCATTATTTATCAAGAACTTACGACCACGCCCCTTGCCAGGCAGCAAACCACTGAGTACTCGCAAAGCCTTATGGGTGTAGTTATGGTTATTATCCCCATTTTATAGGCAATGAAACCAAGGCACAGAGAGGCAGCACAGTAATAGAATCTACTTAATAGGCTCATGGAGAGTAATGAGATAACGCATGGAACGCCTACAGCCTAGTGCGTTCGTGACGCTGGTTAAGAACTCATTAAACTAGTTAATGATGACGATAATGTTGGCATTTTAGGGCCTTAGAGATCATCTAAACCAGGGATTCTAACACTTTTTGTCTTAAAAACCAAAATGTGGGCCCTAGAACGGCTGTTTATTATGTCTGGTGGATGCTCAGCGTCTTTGAACACCTGTGTCACGGGAAATCAAGAAACAGACTTTCCCAGACTCCCTTGCAGCCAGGATGTGTGAGTAGGACCCAGGCTCTATCAGGCTGACCTGAAGGCAATAAGAACCAGCTAGTATTATAAAACTGATTCTGGTGGCCATGGTGTGTAGCGGTGAGATAGTTGCTAATTAAACGATTTCTGTTGTCAGCTGGAATGAATTTCCCTGAAAGTAAGGGACCCAATGTTCCTGCGGGTAGAATGACACAAAAGGCACGAGGAAAATAAGCATTGGGGTGGAGTAACTTCTAATAAGGGTACTAGAGAATTTAGAGAAATAAAATGGCAAGCTGAGAGTCATAATTTGTTGGCATAAGACATGGCCAGAGAGTCAGAATTTTCTATGACTAAACTATACAGAATCTCTCATCTCCTGCAGCCAAAAAGATGAAGGAACCAATATAAATTGGTTTAGTCCAATTTTAGTCCAATAAACCAAAAATAAAATCTTGAGCATATGAGTTGCTGTCTTTCAATGCCGGTCAAATGCGCAGCCTCACCCCACACACGCGCATATGCACACACACACGTACACACGTGAAAGGGATCCAGACGATCAACAAGCATAAGAAAAGCCCTCAATACCACTAGTTACCAAAGAAATGAAAATTGAAACCACATGAGATTCTACTACTCCTCCCTAGTGTGGCGAAAACAAAAGAGACTGGCAATGCCCAGTGTTTTTGAAGATGTTGAACAGTTGGAGTTCCCATTCTATCTCGTGGGGTTGTAATTGGTAAGATCACTTGGAAAAACTATTTGACAGCATTGACTAAAGCTAAAATACATGTACCCTATGACTCAGTAATTCCCTTTCTGAGAACGTATCCAACAGAAATAAGAAATACCCAACAGAAGTATGTCCACCGAGAGACATGCCTGGTTGGCTCACTCAGTGGAGCACGTGGCTCTTGATCTTAGGGTCCTGAGTTCAAGCCCCATATTGGACATAGAGCTTACTTTTTAAAAGGTGTATAGTAGGGCCTGGGTGGCTCAGTCGTTAGGTGTCTGCCTTTGGCTCAGGTCATGGTCCCAGGGTCCTGGGGTCAAGCCCTACATCGGGCTCCCTGCCCTGCTCTCCCTCTCCCACTCCACCTGCTTGTGTTTCCTCTCTCACGGTTTCTCTCTGTCCAATAAATAAAATCTTTTTTAAAAATGTACAAAAATATTCAAAGTTTCTTTACAGGAGGCCCAAACTGGGAACATTCCAAGAGTCCATAAACCCGTAGAAATAATGAATTCATTCATGTATATTCTGTGGAACACTACACAGCAATGAAAAAGAGCAAACTGATGCTAAATACAGAAATTCGAATGCGACTCACAGAGGGAATGCTGAGAAAAAGAAGCCGGACCCAAAATGATACTACATGCAAACTTCATGATTCCATTTATGTATGGAAGTCCAAAAACAAGCAAAATTAATCAGTGTTGATAGTCAGGGGAATCCTTACTTCTGGGTAGGGGGACTGTCCCTTGAGAGGGGGGTGTGAGGGAGCTTTCTAGGTTGTTGGAAATATTCTTTTATTTATTTATTTGACAGAGAGAGATTACAAGTAGGCAGAGAGGCAGGCAGAGATATAAACATATATCTCTTTGCCAAGCAGAGAGCCCGATGCAGGACTCGATTCCAGGACCCTGGGATCATGACCTGAACTGAAGGCAGAGGCTTTAACCCACTGAGCCACCCAGGCACCCTCGGGTTGCTGGAAATATTCTTTGATTTTGTTCTTAGGAATACAACACACACACACACACACACACACACACAGAGATATCCCCTGCTTTTTGAGCATTTGCCTTATACCATTTCGCTTTTGTGAAAGACCAGCCTTAGTAGCTGTTTTTGCTAACCGAAAGAAATCCAAAGAGGATTTTTGCTTTTATGGAAAAGAAGGCATTCTTTTTCTGTGTTTGTTTTGCACGGCACATCAGTCTCAGAGGCAGGACTCACCTGGGGCAGCCACACCAAGCCCCTCCCCGAGCTGCCCTCAGCATCCCAGCACCACCGTGCGTAGCTCGGAACTGCGTCTGGGAGCGTCTGCGCTTGGTCTCAATCCAGTGTGTGCATCTGTTAGCAAGATGTGTCCTAAGGTATCAGAAAAGCTTCAAGAAGGTTGTTTTTTTGGATCTGGGAATGCCTTAAAAATTTTCCATATAAAGGAACAGTAATTGCTACTGTTATTTCCGCTTACAGAGGAAATCCGCTTTCAAAGGGATGCTCTGTTTCCTGTTTCAGGTAGTGGAGCAAACCTATATGTTCATTTTTTTTATATGTACATATCTTCTTACATGTGTATAAACATATATATCTTTGTATATTTTCTGCATATATATGCATGTATATATGTATATATACATACACACACACACATATATATATACACTCATTTACTTAGCTATACACTTTAGATAAAAATTTTTATAGCCATGGTCTCTTATTTCAAAGTCAAAGAATTAATTCAGAAAGCGTGCATTGTAAGAATTGTAATAAGGACGTATGGGAAGATTTAGATGTCTTGGACTACCTCAAGCCCACAGAACACACGCCGCCTTCCTTGTCAGCATAACGAATGCTTTTCTCTTGGACTGAGATAGCTGTTTCTGTCTAAAGATCCCTGCCATAAACTTATCTAAGGTTATGAAGCAAGAGCCAAATGTTACAGTCCCGCCCCCAACTGCTTCTTCAACAGCACACCCCAACAGGGCTGTGAGCTTCCATGACTCGGTTCCACGGGGTGACCCTGCAGGGAGGCTGGAGAGAGAGCCATCCCAGGGACACCCCAGGGGAGCAGAGCCTCCTCGCCCAGCCCTACCCCACGCAGAACTTGTGTCCTGGCTTTCTGGGGCATGTTCCTACATAATTCAAAATTAGCAAAGAGGTACCTTCAAGAACCCAGACAGTGGGGAGGAAGGAAGTCCCCGCTTTGTGGATGAGGAAATTGAAATTAAAAGAGGATAAAAGAGGTTGTGCTCCAGATGCACAAGTGGAGCTTGGGTTCCTAGGTCACTGGGATAGAGCAGAGCGACCCAGGTTCGAACTTGTGGGCAGTGTGGCTGCTTCCTGCCTGGGTTATTGTGAAGGTTGAGTGAAGTGTGAACACATGGAACCCTGGGCACGGTTGCTGGCGCATCATAAACGCCTCACACACTTTTCCCTCCCGATGGGGATGCAGGTGTCAGAGCTTCGAGGTCTGGAAAGGCGCTCCACGGCAGAGCCCCAGGTTTGACCTGCTGAGGTTCCTTTCAGTTTGAAATTCTTGAAAATTAGAAGGTTAAAAAAAAAATCATAAACGTTGCACGGCGCTTTGTTCTCTAACAAACGCAGCGAATGAAAGCTAACGACCTTTCGGAAGGAAGAGTCAAGACAATGTTTTGCGCACCAAGAGCCCCTAATGCGTTCCAGCACCATCGATTTTCATAGACGGGGTGATGCGGCCTCTGGCTGATACTTTCCAGGTGTCTTTTCTGGCATGAACAGGTCTTCTTCCGCAGAGATGCTGAAGCAGGGGTCTGGAGCTTGCCATTCAGCAGCTGCCTTCCCTTGGAAAGCAAAAAAACCTCTAGTTGCCTTCTGGAAAAAGGAGAGCAGGGGTGCCTGGGTAGCTCAGTGGGTTAAAGCCTCTGCCGTCAGCTCAGGTCATGATCTTAGGGTCCTGGGATCGAGTCCCGCATCGGCCTCTCTGCTCATCAGGAAGCTTGCTCTCCACCCCCTCTCACTCCTGCCTACTTGTGATCTCTGTCTGTTAAGTAAACAAATAAAATCTTTTTTTTAAAAAAAGAGAGAGCAGATGCCTGTCTCCTCCATGGCCTCCCTGGACACGTAAGAGAGACCTCTGGCAGCCCCAGGAGGACCACTGGGTAAGCTGGAGATCCATCTGTCCTGAGACAGGGCCCTATTTGTCATATTTGTGCTTCTCTGTGTGTCTCTGTCTGTCATCTGGGTCGGTAGTTTGTCCTCGGGGCTTCCCTCCAAACCGCTCTGTACTGCCGTCAGAGGGACCGTCTTCTAGGAGGAGATACAATCACGGTCGATTCTCTTTGAAAATCTGCCCAGCGATTTGGGATTCTCCACATGGCTGACGAGGTCCTGCTTAATCTCGCCCGGTCACCCCGCACGCTCCCTGTCATCTCACGATCTTCGTACACGTTCTTCCCGCTCTCTTTCCAAGTCGGATTTTCTGCCCCCCTTTGCCCGAGTGATGCTTTTTGCCATTCATCTTCTGAGATACCAAATCACAAGAGGGGCTAAAATCTGAGAAAATAAAGTAAATGTCAGGGGTTCCCGGCTGGCTCGGTCAGTGGAGCATGTGACTCTCGGTCTCAGGATTTTGAGTTCAAGCCCCACATTAGGTGTAGCGGTTACTTTAAATTTTTTTATTAAAAAAAAGAGAGAGAGAATGTTGAAGGGACTATTTGATAAACTGCTCAGGGTAGGAATTCTCCAAGATGCGTGCCTCAATGAGAATGGTGAGTAGGGGGCGGGGGGACTAAGTCTGGTTAACTTTTGGGCTTTTGCTTTTATGTTCAATTAGGGTGTGCAAGTATGGGTCAGAGCTAAATTGTGGAGGACATTTAAAAAAAATATTTTATTTTTTTTATTTGAGAAAGAGTGAGCAAGAGTGAAAGAGAGATGAATTGGGGAGTTGGTAATAGGAGAGGAAGGAACAGGCTGGATGTGGGGCGCTTGATCCCAGGACTCTGGGATCACAACCTGAGCCAAAGGCAGGCACTCATCCCACAGGGCCACCCAGGCGCCCCAAGTAGCCCTTCTTCTAAATTCTCCATGCAATGCTCATTTGCTCCTCCAAGTAAATGTTAAATTAGAGTTTTAGTTGACAGTGAGAGCAAACCCAATGAATAACAAAAAGAAGCTTGGAAGAAACAGAAAAAAATGCAAAGAATGGGCCATAAAGAGTTAAATGGCATCAGCCAATCAAGAGATTTTGGATGCATAAAGCAAGTACGCGGCTCTGGAAAAGAAACAGAGGATGAGAAAGAGTTCTTAGAAATGACATTGTCAGAATAATGCTATAACAAACCATGCAATCTCAGTGGCTTGTCACGATGTTGTTCTTTTTTGCACACGGCCCCTTTTTCCTGAAGTCACAGGGAGGCATCTGCTCCATGCAGTCACTCAGGGTCCCAGGCAACTTCTTTCACAAGGCCTCGCCATGGGCTGGCTCACCAAAGCCCTCCAGTGGCTCTCCTGCCTCCAGCCAACAGGTGCAAGACAGAAGGACTGGAGGAGATCCAAAAAGAAGCAACATTGACTGGCCACCACTGAGGAAGCGAGGCCATCAATTCATTTCTCTGAGAGTTGATAATTGAAGGGAAGCAACGAAGTGTCTGTACTGCAGAACTGTGTCATCTGGTCACAAAAGAACCAAAATGAACGAAGAAAATTTCTTCCTTAAGGAAGAATTACAGCTATTGGGGCGCCTGGGTGCTCAGTGGGTTAAGCCGCTGCCTTCGGCTTGGGTCATGATCTCAAGGTCCTGGGATCGAGCCCCGCATCCGGCTCTCTGCTCAGCAGGGAGCCTGCTTCCCTCTCTCTCTCCCTGCCTGCCTCTCCATCTACTTGTGATTTCTCTCTGTCAAATAAATAAATAAAATCTTAAAAAAAAAAAAAAAGAATTACAGCTATTAAATGCAGAAGGAAATATAACTTGAAATTTATTTATTTATTTTTTTTCAACAGCAGTGACATCACTGATTTGGGCAAGAGTTTTCCACGAATGATTAAACCACTAAATGGAAGGCTGGCAGAGAACTTTTCGGTGAAGGGGTAAGGTGGCCACCGCTGGAAACACTGAGACACGGATCATTTCTAGGAGAAGGGCAGGCATCATGTGCCCACCCCATCCCCATATGATGTGAGGCCCCACCCTAGCATTCGTCAAATCTAGCTTCTAGCTTCCAAGAAGAGGAGCAGTAAAGAAATCAAGCTATACTCTGGCCTAGGACAACAGGAGGGAGGGACACTTGGGTGGCTGAGTGGGTTAAGCCTCTGCCTTCTACTCAGGTCATGATCCCAGGGTCCTGGGATAGAGTCCTGCATCTGGTTCCCTGCTCAGCAAGGAGTCTGCATCTCCCTCTGCCTGCCGCTCCCTCTACTTGTGCTCACTCTCTCTCAAATAAAAAAATATATATATTTAAAAAAAGAAAGAAAGAAAAACCAACAGGAAGGAGCCATCAGCCTCATTCAGGATAATTGAACTGAAGTTTCTTCAGCAATCGAGTAACGTTGAGAAAAACTACAGGAAAGAGGATTAACATGTTAAAGATGGCTAAAGAGAGTGAGAACTCACAAAATTCAACAGCGTGAATAAACTTTGTTTGGATTCTGATCTCGATAAACCACCATCAAAAGGCATTTTCTTAGACGAGGGGGTGAGGGGTTACATTTTATCAAGCCATTTTCTCTCTTTCTTTCTTTTTTTTTAAAGATTTTTATTTATTTGACACAGAGAGAGAAATCACAAGTAGGCAGAGAGGCAGGCAGAGAGAGACAGAGGAGGAAGCAGGCTCCCCGCTGAGCAGAGAGCCCAACGAGGGGCTCCATCCCAGGACCCTGAGATCATGACCCGAGCCGAAGGCAGAGGCTTTAACCTGAGCACCCAGCCACCGGGCCCACGAGGCCTCCATCCCACACACTCTGAGGCAGCAGCAAGGCCACAAGATTCTGCATTTCTTTTCTTTGTTCTTTGTTCTTCTGGTTGCAAGAAAGCCACCTTCACACTAACTGACGGAAAGGGGATTTCTTGGAAATGAGCTCTGGGGAGAGACAGAACCAGGAGTGGGAGACAGTGGGGGGCTGAGGGGCCGGGCATTCTCATTCATACCTTCCTTCTGGCTTTACTTTGAAGTGGAAACCAGGGCCCCAGGGGAAATGGCTTGTTGGGGGGGGGTGCCAAGACACCATCAGGAGCCTCACCACAGCAAGGATGTGGCCCCTTCAATGAGGGGAACTTTGAGGTCAGAGACTAATGTGGGCTGGTGGGTTCTGGCTGTGGCGAGTGCGCGGACCCACCAAGAAGCCCTAGGCCCTCACCTGCAGGCCCACGATGACCTTACTTTCCTCCAGAGTCCCCTGGGGGGCCTTCTTTATGACCTGAGGGAGGAAATACTAATGAGAGAGAAGTCCAGGTTAACTCAGACAAGTTGCCCACCCTCGGTCCCCAGGCTCTGCTCCTTCTGTTTCTCCCCTCTGTTCCTGACCACTCACTCTTTCTTTCTTTCTTTTTTTTTTTTTAAGATTTTATTTATTTATTTGACAGAGAGAGAAATCACAAGCAGGCAGAGAGGCAGGCAGAGAGAGAGAGGAGGAAGCAGGCTCCCCGCTGAGCAGAGAGCCTGATGTGGGACTCGATCCCAGGACCCTGGGATCACGACCTGAGCCGAAGGCAGCGGCCTAACCCACTGAGCCACCCAGGTGCCCCCACTCCCTCTTTCTCAGAGCCAATGCTTATCTCATTCCTCCCGTCCTCACCCCAGCTGTTCCTACAACCTGAGCCACCCTTTCTGCCCCCCTTTCCCTCCCCCATTCTATTCCATTTTCAAGTTCCATAGCTCTCCCTCCAAGAAGCCCTCGTCCTCCCAGGGGGCTGTGGCTCTACCTGGCCTGCCCATGAAGAATATTCCACACTCCACCCTCCACTGCAGCCAGCTGGGTCTGGCCTTATCTTCTAGTAATCTCGACAGTTCTCGAGGACTGGGTCCATACCCGCTTCAACGGTTCCCCAGCGGCCAGCACCCACCCTGGTCCAGAAGAGGTGGGCTGGCCTGAAGGGACACCTTGCTACAAGCTATGAAAAGGTTCAGGACATTGCGGGGGAGTATCAGAGATGCTTAGACCCCAGGATGAAAGCTAGCAAGAACAGAGTGGCCGGAGGAAAAGCTATTCCTAAGTGAGACATTCATCTTAACCCCAATACCCCTATGGGGGAGAGTTAGTTATTTTCATCTTTATTTTACAAAAGGGAAATGAGGACTCAGATAAGTTAGTTAGACTGTCCCAGGTTGAGAGCTAGTAAGCAGAGGTGTATTTCCAAAGCCTCTAGAAGACTGAATTTCACCACAAATGTGATTGATGACAAAGGAATGACTAATGTCATTATTTTTTTTTTTTGACTAATGTCATTATTAAAAGGAAAATCATAAAAATGGATTCAAATAGTGGGACAGAGAAAAAGAACAGTAGGGTCATGTTTTTAGCCCATGAAAATTTTATTTTATTTTTTAAAGATTTTATTTATTTATTTGACAGAGAGACACACACAGTGAGAGAGGGAACACAAGCAGGGGGAGTGGCAGAGGGAGAAGCAGGCTTCTCATGGAGCAGGGAACCCAAGGCGGGGCTCGACCCCAGGACCCTGGGCTCCTGACCTGAACCGAAAGCAGACCCTTAATGACTGAGCCACGCAGGCGCCCATAGCCCATGAAAACTTTAAAAATAAAATTAAGTTTTAGACAAAACTTCTGAAGCAGGTTTCGGTCTGTATCTTCCCTTTCGTTACTATGCTCTTCGTATCTGGTGTGTGGAGACTACCTTCTCGGGTGTTCCCCACGTTTCTTTCCCGCACTCAACAGTTGCTCAACAGTTCAGCTCCTCCCAACACCCGCATTCGGCAGAGCGAAAGCCCTGTGGCTAGGATGCCTTTGAAGGGTCACCCCTCCCCCGGTGAGAGATCCGTGGAATGTGAATTCCGTGAGGGAGGAGACTGATGGGTTCACTGCTGCACCCCCAGTGCCCACGCTGTTCTGGGCCCAGAGTACGTGCTTTATAAATATTTGTTGGATCAATGAACTGGACCAGGGTGCCCTGTGCCTCCCCTGCTGGGAAGGAGGAAGTGTACTGGCCCCAGAGGTTGGGACCTCCTGCTGGTGAGTGTTCCTGTGGACACGTACTTGTACACACATACAGGCTGGTGCATCTGCAGCTGCCCCGTCAGGCGAGGCAGATGGATGGTCCCAGCACGTGGCTGTTTTCCAAGCCTTCTCTGCTTGTTGTGAAATAGCTATTCCCCCCGAGTTCCCCAAGAGACTCTATTGATCCCAGGATTCAGCAACTAGAAGGGGTTCAGTGTCCTTTCTTCCCCTCCCGGTGCCCCTGACAGTTGCCCTCTGGCCCCAGCCAGGTTTGCTGCACATTCAGGGAAAGTACCCGTTTGCAATTTTAATACCCAGCGTACTCCGCGAGATCCTGCCTTGCACCCGTCAGGTTGGCTACTAGCCTGACAATAGAAAGTCACAAGTGTTGGCGGGGAGAGACTGGAGTTCTGCCTGTGGCTGGCGGGAATGGGAAATGATGCAACCCGCGTAGAAAGCATTCGGGCAGTTCCTCAACAACAACAAAAATAAATAAATAAACACAATCCAGCAATTCCTGAGTATATATTCTGTCCCCCAAAATGGAAAGTGGGAACTTGCACAGATATTTGTACCCCATGTTTATAGCAGTAACATTCACAACAGTCCAAAGCAGAAATGATCCAAATGTCTATCATTTTATCCAATGGCGATAAACGAAATTTGGCATATCCCTACAGTGGAATAGTATTCAGCCATAAAAAGGAGCAAAGCGCCAGTGCATACTTCACTGGGATGAACCCTGAAGACGTGTGTTCAGTAAAATCAATCAGACACAAAAACACAACTACTCTAAGATTCCGCTTATATGAAGTTCGAGACGGAAGGTAGAGAGAGGTGGTTACTAAGGGTGGGCGGGGGGGACAGGGTGGAAGGGGCTGGAGAATGGGGAGTTGTTGATTAATGGGTACAGAGTTTCAATTTGGGATGACAGAAAAGTTTCTGAGAGGGACAGTGGTGACAATTACACAACAATGTGAACTGAATACCACTGAAAAAAGGTTAAAATAGTTAATCCTGTGTTATATATATTTTAACACAACTTTTTTTTTTTATTTTAATGAACAGAACTCTGGTCCATTTGGGGCTGTTGGGCTCTTTGAGGGCAATCTCTCATTAACAGGAGACTCTCTGCCTCTGTGCCCAGCCTCGACTGATTCCTGGGTCTTATTTCCTCTCACCTGCTTTAGCTACTGGCAGCCAAAAGGGGCAGAAGGAGCCCATTTCCCCACTGATCAAGCCCAGATTGCCATCAAGGATCTAGGCTCGGGGGTGCCTGGGTGTCTCAGATGGTTAAGAGCCCAACTTTTTGTTTCGGTTCAGGTCATGAACTCACGGTGGTGAGATTGGGCCCCACGTTGGACTCCATGCTCAGTGTGGAGTCTTCTGGAGATTCTCTCTCCCTCTCCTTCCGCCTGTCCCCTGGCTCACGCGTGCACACACATGCATCTGTGTGCTGTCTCTCTCTCTCTCTCTGAGAGAGAATCTGAGCTTGGTGGTTCCCCCCCTCCCCATGACGCAGGATCTATTGGGATTCCAGATCCAGTAAATGAAGTTCCAAATGCAGTAGAGTCGACCCTGATACCAGACCACACTTAACTTTTGATTCCAATGAACCAGAAATCGTGAGATATTAGGAGCCCTTTGGACCCTGTTAATTACAATGGGAACTACGACCCACATTTTCTTGTTCTTTATCTGGAGAAGGTGGTCTTTACTCACACAAAAGCCACCGATCCCCAGAGCTGGCATAGCTTACTTGGCAACAGAAGCCAGTGGGGGTTCCTAGCACCCACAGCCAAACCCCTGTTGGTGCAACCAGGAGACTGGGGAGCTGGGGGACAGGGTCACCAAGCTTTCACTATTTGACCTTAAGGGTGAAGTTCAGAGCCTTCCGCGAGAGGGCACATTGCTTTTCCCTGAACTGGGGCACTCACTGATGGTGCAAGTTTCTTGAAAGGCAATGTGGATATTGACAGAGGACTTAGCAAGCCGATGACCTAACTGAAGGGAGTGGCATAATTATCAAGCAAGAAAATACTGTCAATATTAAGACTACATAATGCCTTTGTCATCATAAATCATCACAGAAGGGCGCAGCAGCCCTTGTGTGCAGTAGGTCACGATAGTCGCTCACAATCTTTCATTTCCATCTGCTTTCCACCCAGAGGGAAAACTGTCACTTGACAGTGACAGGGGCTCTCAGGTCACATATAAGGGCATCCCTGAGACAGTTACTTGTGTTCTCAGTGTCTTTATCTTCAGAATAGGGGTAAAGAATAATGACCTGCCCGTTAGGTAGGTGCTTACAATCAAAGACACTTAGAATCTCAGAAGCTTCCAGCCAGACTTTCAGAGTCAGCAAGGACAGTGGAGGGTCCCTGGGACATCAGTTACTTCTCCCCGGATAAGAACTCCCTCTCCAATGTCCTTTCCACGCGTTCATCTAGCTGCTTGCACACTCCCAAAGACAGAGAGCTCACTCCCTTTCAGTTCTTGAGCAGTAGTTTTGACCCAGAGCAGTTGAATTCAAATGCCCACTTCTTGCTTCCAGCTCTGTTCTTTGAAGCCACACAGCACAAATCAGTGTAGCCCCTCCTGTCCATGGCAAGCTTCTGCCAACATGAAGGTCAAGATCGAGTCAGTTGAGCCTTCTCCTCTCTATGGCACGCACCTCCAGTCTTTTTCACAGGTAGGAAAACTAAGGTCCCAAGAAGTCCTGGGACTTGCACAAGATCACAAGCCCAAATTCACGCCTGACAGATAGCAGAACTAGGGTTCCCTTCAAATCTGATTCCTCCCCAACAGAAATGAAGATGGGCCCCCTCTCCATGCTCAGCTCTCAGTCCGGATTAAGGGTGCAGCTAGCTGTGGTCAGGACTCCTCTTTTCTCCCTTCTTCCCCATAGGGAAATCTTTAAATTGCTGGGTATCATCACCATGTGTGTTTTTGGAGTTCTGCTTATGCATGTGTCCACAGACAACACAGAGTATCATTTTTGTGCATAAAAAAATTAATATCGGGCACCTGGGTGGCTCAGTGGGTTAGAGCCTCTGCCTTCAGCTCAGGTCATGATCCCAGAGTCCTGGGATCGAGCCCCGCATCGGGCTCTCTGCTCAGTGGGGAGGCTGCTTCCCTCCCTCTCTCTCTTTGCCTGCCTAAATGCCTGCTTATGATCTCTGTCTGCCAAATAAACAAATAAAATCTTTTTAAAAAATTAACATAAATGGTATCACATTGTATCATTTTGCAATTTGATGTTTTTCAATCTCTAGTTCTTAGGTTATCATTACTGGTTCACATAGCTCTCCTGAAACTATTTCTAACTCTATAGAGTGGTCCTTTATCTGAGTAAAGGTGAGGTTATTTACCCATCCTTAACTGAGTCCTGATAAGTTTTTCACACTTTTTATTATTATAAATGGAGCTTCTAATCAGCTTTGGACATGTCACCTGTGCATGTGGGTGGGGATTCTCTAGAGTAAACACCCATCATCAGTAGAATTGCTGGGTCACAGGTAAGTTCCTATGGTTGACCCAATCTTGCCTCCTTTCTTTCCAAAGCGATGGCCCTAGGAGGTACGCCTTCTGCAGACATGTGACTGCTGGCCCTCCACATCTTGCCGATGTAAGATGCCATTTGCCTTCATGACTAATTTTTAAGGAATCTACTTTCCTAGCTCTCTCTATCTCCAACAGTTTTTGCATACTCCACTCACGTTTTTGTATTCTTACTTTTCTATTGTCTGTTTGATATATCATTTACTGTAAAGACATATCTAAAAATACCAGCCTAATTGTCTATTTGTAGATTTCTCTCTGTATGTCTGTCGATCTTTGTTTTATATAATTCAAGGCTACATTGTTGGATCTGGAAAAGGTTTAGGCTCATTATAATTTCTAGGAAAATTTTTTAAAATTATTAAATGATGACTCTCTTAGACCCCTAATAAAGACTTTTGCCCATAAGCCTACTTGGTTTGCATTAATAACTGAGATACCACCTTTCTCTAGGTTAACATCTGCTCATTGCACCTTTTTCCATCAATTTACTTTCCTCTTTTGGATCACTGTGTTTTAGGTCTGACCCTTGCAAATGGTATGTAGATGTATCTTTTTTTTTTTTTTTGAAGAGATAGAAAAAGAGGGAGAGAGCATGTGAGCAGAGATGGAGGAGCAGAGGGAGAGAGAGAGAGAGAGAATCCCAAGCAGGCTCCAAGCTCAGCACAGAGGCCCACGCAGGGCTTGCTCTCAGGACACTGAGATCATGACCTGAGCCAAAATCAAAAGTCAGACAATTAACCGACTGAGCCCCCCAAGTGCCCTGATGTATCTTTCATTTTTAATCCTATTTGAGAAACCACAAAATTTTATCCATTTTCATTTATTGTGATGCCTGACAAACATGCATTTATTTCTACTATCTTAAGTTTTATTTCTCAGATTAACTTTATTGAGGTATCATTTGCATACAATAAAACATACCATCCTATCCGGCATTTATCATCTATACTTTTTCTTTGCTCTTATTTCTGTATAATGTAATAAATGAAGCCTGAAAAGACTTGATACATGCAAAGTGCTTAGAAAAAGCCTAGCACAAACTAAGTACTCTTGTCTGATCTATTATATAACAAATACTCTTTTTTAAAAGAAGATTTTATTTATTTATTTGACAGAGATCACAAGTATGCAGAGAGGTAGGCAGAGAGAGAGGGGGAAGCAGGCTCCCTGCTAAGCTTGATCCCAGGACCCTAGGATCATGACCTGAGCTGAAGGCAGAGGCTTTAACCCACTGAGTCACCCAGGCGCCCCTATATAACAATTATTCTAACAATTACAGTTGACCCTTAAACAACCAGTTAGGGGGGCTGACTCCACACACAGTTAAAAATGCATGTGTAACTCTAAGCTCCCTAAAACTTAACTATTAGTAGCCTACTGGTGACCAGGAGCTTTACCAATAACAGAAAAAATCAGTTAACCCCTATTTTGTATGTTATGTGTATTATATGCTGTATTTGTACAATAAAGTAAGCTAGAGAAAAGAAAATGTTTTTATCAAATCATAAGGAAAGTACATTTACAGTCCTGTACTATATTTATGGAAAAAATCCACATGTAAGTTCACCGACGCAGTTCAGAACTGTGCTGTTCAAGGGTCAACTATATTGTTATTTACAGATGCTTCTATATAGCCTCTTTTTTTTAAAGACCTTATTTCTTTATTTGAGAGAGAGAGAGAGAGAGAGAACATGAGCAGGGGGAAGGAGAGAGGGAGAGGGAGAAGTAGGCTTCCTGTTAGCAAGGAGCCTGATGTGGGATTCGATCCCAATCACGACCTGAGCAGAAGGCAGATGCTTAACCGACTGGGCCACCCAGGTGCCCCAATATAATATATCGGTCTCTTGAGTGAGGCGGGAGGATGGAGGAAAATAAACAAAATGAATGCTTTCTCTCAAACATCCTGAAATCCAGTGCTAGAGACAGAGATGTACAGCAGAGAGCAAGGGGAAAGTATTAGGATTGGGGAAAATTAAAAAAAAACAAAAAAAGAAGAAGCCATGTTTGCAAAAGGTAATTGACAGAAGTGAGATTTGAACCCACGACTGTCACATTCCTAAGCCTGAGTTCTTGAGAATGAGTCCTGACCTTATGGCATTGTAATGAAGTTATGAGATAATGTGTGTAAGGCATTTAGTATACAGTAGGGATCTAATAAATTATAGATGAACATGACCATCCCGGTGATGATGAGGACCAGGTGGTGGTAATGGCGACAATGGGGAGGAGGATGGCTATGACGTTGGGGGTTGGGGGGCTGATGATGATGGTAATGACGGTGGTAGTGACAGTGATGGCACTTAGGGTGACCAACCATCCCCCAGTTTGCCCAGGACTGTCCTGGTTTTAGTACTGAAAATCCTGCATCCCAGGAAATCCCTCAGTGCTGGGCAAGTCAGGACAGCTGGTCACCTTAGTGGTGCCGGTAGTGATGACAGAATATCCAGAGGGCCTCTAGAAACTATCAAATCCAAGGGATCTGAACCTTTCCTGATCGCAGACCATTTTTGAGAATCAAACAGAAGCTCTTATTTTTTTTCCTTCTCTCACCAAAAAAAATTTGGCAGGTTAAGAATATCCAATCTTCTCTAATCATCCCACTTCTCAGATAAGGAAACTGAGGCTTTTGACTCAGAGATTTGTCACTACCACTTGCCATTAGCAGGGAAAGGTCCACTGCTAATGCCAACGTGTGCAAGGAAGCATCTCTGGTTTTATACTCTACAAGGAAGAAAGGACCTTTTTATTCTCCCACGGCCTGCCTGCAAGTCCCACAGGGTAAGGAAAGATGATCTTGCAAGTCCCCAAGAGAGCAGAGAATAAAACCCAAAGAGACAGAACCTGAGTATGATGATGGTTTTCAGGACACTAACCCACTGCCATTTGATGTGGCCTGCAGGGTTAAGTGGAAGTTCAGGTGGACGAGGCCAAATCGTTGAATTCACACAAGCCCAGAGATTACAGAGAAGGCTGGCGAAACAGAATGACTAGCTGAACTGGTTTGCCCAGGTCTGGGGGAATTCTGGGGCACGAGACTTTCAGGGCTAAAGCCAGGGAAGTATTTATGACTGATCCTGCCAGGTTCATGAAAGACCCATGGAAAAGGTATGGAGTGGACACTCCTTTGTGGCCTCCCCAGCACCCGCCCCAACCTTACTTAGTGTGGAGATTTTCCAGCCACTCAAATTTGGATAACATTGATCTTACCTCCATGGGAGGTGGAAATACACAACTTACATCCTTGACTTGAGGGCCACAGACAGAATTCAAGGGGTCTGTGAACCCAGGAAAGCAACTGCGTCTTTCTTTGCACCAACTTCCCTCTAAAAATCTATCGTTTTCTCAATGAGGCGTGTAGGTAGCAAACTGCAGCCACAGGAGCAGTGCCCGTGTCTTGGTCACTGTTGGTAATCGGTTATTCATAGTGCATTACCGTTGATCTCAAAATATCACCTACGTTCGTCATGACTTCTAAATTAACTTGCTGCTGAACACATAGGATCAAGATCCTCTCATATGATCTCCAGCAGCAGTGCTAGTCAATGTCAGGCAACTCACCAAACAGCAACATCCCATGGGCTCACAATGATGACCAAGGTAGAATAGTTTTTCCACGACCGCCTACCTACATAATTTGTTGATAACTAAGCAAAGGGAGGTGGGTCCAACAGTTGCAAAACTGGGCAACATCTGCCCTGACTTTGATGCATCATTTTAAAATAAAATCAAAACTTTGACTTACCTATATTAAAAATGTCTTACTATGTTATATGTTAATTAAAAACACCTATTATTCTAGCATAAGGTTATTGATGATTTTGATGACTGTATTTTAATATAAGTGGTTACCTTGCAAGCTTACATATTTTATTTTCGTACATTTAAAAACATTCCGAGGGACGCCTGGGTGGCTCAGTTGGTTGGACGACTGCCTTCGGCTCAGGGCGTAATCCTGGAGTCCCGGGATCGAGTCCCACATCAGGCTCCCAGCTCCATGGGGAGTCTGCTTCGCTCTCTGACCTTCTCCTCGCTCATGCTCTCTCTCACTGTCTCTCTCTCTCAAATAAATAAATAAAAAAAATAAAAATAAAAATAAAAAAATAAAAACATTCCGAGACGGGGTCCTTAGGTGTCACGAGTTGTCAGGGGCTCATATCACAGAAGAGGTTAAGAACCATTGGCTTCTCCTGCTTTCTCTCTCTCTCAAACAGTAAATAAATCTTTTAAAAAAGAAATCCTGCTGTTTGTGGCAACATGGATGAAGCTGGAGAGTGTCATGCTAAGTCAAACAAGCTAGAGAGAGACCATCAGCATCTAGTAGGGTGTTACTTATCCATGGAATTTAAAAAAGAAAGTCAAACTCCTAAAAACAGAGTGGACTGATGGCTGCTGGGGGTTGGGGGTGGGGAAACGGGGGAGAGACTGCCAGAGAGTGCCAACTTCCAGCTATAGGATGAGTAAGTGACTGTTTTTAGTAATATTGTATCCTTGAAATTTGCTTAGTGAGTAGATCTTACATGTTCCCACCAAAGAAAGAAACAATGAAACTATGTGAGGCGATGACTGTGTCCATTAACTTGACTTGGGAATCATTTTACGTGTCTATGTGTATCCAACCGTCCCCTTAGCAAATATAAGCATTATCATGTGCCCATCAACCACCACTTTATCAAATGTATGCTTTAAGTTTATTGTATTTTTATTTGTCAATTGTACCTCAATAAAGCTGGGGGGAAAGAGAGTTAAACAAGCACTTCACATACACACCTAGACACATACACGCACACACGAGTGTTTAATTGTCCAATAGACATACAAAGCAGTGCCCGACATCACGGGTCATCAGGGAAATGTCAGTTAAGATCAGGAGATATCTCTGCACTCCTGCTTCAGACCTCAGCTCAGGGATCACTTCCTCGGAGAAGTCTTGCATTCCCTTCCAAGCAGTCTGGACCTTCCCGCCTTGGAAGCTCACAGCACTGGCTCCCCTTCCCATCACAGCCCTTGACACATTTACATCTCCACGTGTGCTTGCGTGTCTACTGGGTGTATGTTTGTCTCCTCCAGCAGGCTGTCAGCCCCATGATGGCAGGCACCCTGTCTCCTCTGACCATCATGTTCTTGGTGCCTAGATCAAGGTCTGGCATACGACAGGTGCACAAGTGGGTGAACAAATGAAGATCTTATCATCGCTGTTTTATAGGTGAGGAAATGGAGTCTCCATTTGCTCAAAAAATGAGTTCGAAGTCACTTTCTTCATCTGGGACACCTCAGGGTTCATGTCCTACCGGGGAGTGGATCCATCGTCCTGCTTTGGTTACTAAATTTTTTTTTTTAAGATTTTATTTATTTATTTGGCAGAGAGAAATCACAAGTAGACGGAGAGGCAGGCAGAGAGAGAGAGAGGGAAGCTGGCTCCCTGCTAGCAGAAAGCCCGACACGGGCCTCAATCCCAGGACCCTGAGATCATGACCTGAGCCGAAGGCAACGGCCTAACCCACTGAGCCACCCAGGCACCCCTGGTTACTAAATGTTTTAAAGACACCTAGCTGGGTGGAAGTGTCCTGCTCAGACTGACAGGTGATCTGAACAGAAAATCTAAGTATCCAGTAAGATGAGGTCATGGCTCAGGCTGGTCTGGCTCCAGGCACTGGTTCAGAAGTTGTCAGAGAAGAGATCTACACAGTGCACACTCTGGCTTATCGCCTAGAGGAGAGGCAGGGAGCAGTGGGCGTGGGGACCCTGCCACGCCTCTCTGGGCAGCCAGGGCCATGACAGCCCCCTACCGATCGGCGTGGGACAACCGCACGTTCATAAACAAAAGTTTCGTGCCCATTCCTCAGTATGTGTGTACCCAACAGAAATGAAAGCAGGTGTTCAAACAAATCCTCGTATGTGAACGGTCATGGCAGCATTATTCATAATAATTCTAAAGGGCAAACAACCCAAATATTTATCAACTGGTTAACTGCTTAAACAAAATGTGGTGTATCCATACAATGGAACACTATCTGTAAGAGAGATGAAGTCCTGACACCTGCTATGATACGGATGAACCCCAAAACCATGAGGCTAAGCAAAAGTAGCCAGACACAAAAGGTCACAGGTTGTATGATTTCGTTTACATGAAGTGTCTGGAACAGGTAAATCCATAGATGTAGAGAGCAGACTGGTGCTTGCTGAGGACTGAGGGAAGGGGAGGGGGAAATAGGGAGGGATGGCATGATGGGTAAGGGGCTTCCTTTGGGGGTAAGGAGAATGTTCAGGAAAAGAGACAGGTGATGGCTGTGCAAGACCGTGAAGCTATTACATGCCACTGAATTCTACATCTTAAAATTGTGAATGTCACATTATGTGAACTTTATCTCAGTTTTTAAAAAAGATTTTATTCATTTAGTTGACAGAGATATAGAGAGCATAAGTAGGCAGAGAGGCAGGCAGAGGGAGAGGGAGAAGCAGGCTCTCCCCTGAGCAGGGAGCCTGACGCGGGGCTCGATTCCAGGACCCTGGGATCATGACCTGAGCTGAAGGCAGACACTTAACCAACTGAGCCACCCAGGTGCCCTAACATTACCTCAGTTTTAAGAATTTATTTTCAGGGCACCTGCGTGGCTCAGTTGGTTGAACGACTGCCTTCGGCTCAGGTCATGATCCCGGACTTCCAGGATCAAGTCCCGCATTGGGCTCCCTGCTCCTTGGGGAGTCTGTTTCTCCCTCTGACCTTCTCTCTCATGCTCTTTCTCACTCATTCTCTCTCAAATAAATAAATAAAATCTTTTTAAAAAAAGAATTTGTTTTCAATATCTAAAATCTGACCACGGAATTGTTATGTAATAGTCAATGAGTTAATGTACTTGAAGTATTTAGAAAAGTGTTTACTCCATATTTTACACTCATTAGGTAGTTATTATTATTATTTATAACTTATTTCTATTCCCATTTTACATGAAAAATAGAGGCAAAGAACGTGGGGTGACTTGCCCAAGCTTACACAGCTGAAAAAGTGACAAGCCTAGGGGCACCTGTGTGGCTTGAGTTGGTTGAGTGACAGTTGGTTGAGCGACTGCCTGGCTTCGGCTCAGGTCATGATCCCAGGGTCCCTGAATCGAGTCCCACATCTGCTTCTCCCTCTCCCTTTACCTGACGCACCCCCTGCTTGTGCTCTCTCTCTCTGACAAATAAATAAATAGTCTTTTTAAAAAAGAAAAAAGAAAAGAAAAGAAAACCAGACCATCCTGCATGTGCTCTCTCTCTCTGACAAATAAATAAATAGTCTTTTTAAAAAAGAAAAAAGAAAAGAAAAGAAAACCAGACCATCCTTCATGAAAATTCAAGCGGAGCTCCCGAGTCCCACTGTTTCTGCAACACAGCCCTGTCACTCCCTGAAGGCTGCTCTACCAACCAGCATTCCATCAAGAAAACGGAGGCCGCTCCAGGAATTTCAAACAGGGAGGAATTTTACACAGAGAATTTGGGGTCTGCAAAGAGGGGATCAGAAGTAAAACAGGAGATGCACCTGCTTCTAGGATCCCGGTCATCCTACAGCCGGGTGTGAAGAGTCAAGCACGTTGCTGCCCCCTGGAGTCAAGAAACCACAGGACAGCATGGGTCCCGTTGCTGATGTCACAGCCCTGCAGATCCTGAGGCGGGTGGCCTGGCGGTGGGACGGTGTCACCCAGTCACCGCAAAATCCCGCATCTGCAGAGGCCCACGCATCTCTCTCTGCCGCCAATGGAGGAAGAATGGCTTCTACCCCTCTCCCACCTTCTGATGTCATGTGAGCACGTTTCCTCAGGACACCCTGACCTTGCCAATAAACGAGGCTGGAGAAATTGGATCCTGAAGCTCCCGCCCCCACATACAGTGAGAGCCCAGAAGGGGGCCGTATGGCCGCCTGGCGCCGACCGTCAAGATCATTCACTCGTTCCAAGGTCAGGCCTGCTTGGTGACCATGCCTGAGTTAGGCGCTCACGGAGATAGTCTTTCATTCTTTCCACTCCTGTTCATAGTGACTGAGGACCTACTATGTGCCCCGTGCGGAGCCTTGCGAACCTAGCAGTGAGTGGGCCACAGCCCCTCCAGAGCCTACAAGCTGTATCTGTGGGAGGTGGATGCTCTGTCTGGGAGACCAACATGGTCGACATGGTCAATCTGGCCACTAGAGGGGAGTCTTCTGATGAGGGAAATTAATCTACACCTCCCCGCCCCCTGCTTCACATTCATAGAGCACCTACTGTATACAGACCAAGGGAGGCCCTGGGGACACAGTGGTGAGTTCAACAATGTGCATGTCCACGTGTCTTTCAATATCCTCTCCCAGGAAGAAGTCATCCGATCTGGAAACTGTCCATGTGTCTAAGTCAGCACCTTCAGCCTTGGTCCATCACCATCACCATCATCATCAAAGGACACATATAGTACATACTTGGGCCAGGCCCTGTTCTACCCACTGTACACAAATGAGCTCATTTTATCCTCATTCATCCTCTAAAATGAGTACCTATTATTATTTTCATTTTACAGTTGGTAAAACTAAGACATTCATTGAAAAGAGATGAAAGTAACTTGCCCAGTTACCTATTAGGGGACCAAAAACCCAACCCAACTAGTCTGGAGGCAGACCTCTTGCTCTGTAGCTCCCCTCGCATGTTCTAACAGGCGCCCCAACAGAAAATTCGAGCACCTCTCTGAACCAAACACGTCTTCTGCATTGTGAAAGTGATATCCGCCCAGGTGCTCAGGCCAAAAGCCAGGAATCATCCGTGATTCTTCCCTTACAATCACACACTCATGTCGAACCCACCAGCAACTTCTATCGGTTTGGCCACCCAGACATTGCCCAGCTCTGCTCACATCACACCCTCTCCACTGCTAGCATGCTAGACTCCTTCCTGGTGCACTAGTCACCTCGTAGATGGCCAGTCTGTCCTCACTCTGCCTTCCCCCCACCCACAACATCATAACGGTCCCATAAAACATAAATCAGTCACCTCTTGTCCCTCCTGAAGGTCGTCTGACGGCCTCTTGTCGTACCTTAGAATAATCTCTTAGCGCGGCCCCTGAGGCCCTACATGGTGTGATCCAGCCTGCGTCTGCCCCCTCCCCCTTACTCTGTTCTAGCCACCCCGTCCTGTCCATGGTTCCTCAAACGCCCCAAGCCCCTTCTGCCTCAGGACCTCTGCACTTGCCTGGAATTCTCTTCCCCAGACCTTCCCACGGCTGGCTTCTTCTTGGTCTCAGCTCAAATGTCACCACCCTTCAAAAAGGCTTTCCTTAACCACTCTTGCTCAGATAGAAATTGTTCCAAGTCTCCATCCCTTTGCTCGGTTCCATTTTCATCATGCTTTTCATGATCTACGATTACATTATTTACTAATCTGTTGACCTATTTAGTGTGTGTGTTTCTGGGTTTTTGTTGTTGTTGTTGTGTTAGTGTGAGTTTCCTTAATATTTACGAAGCCACCGCTTTGTGCTGTCTTGTGAATGACTGTCCTCTCCAGCACCAAGAACAGAGCCTCCACGTGCCGGCTAAGTATTTGCTGGGAGGATGTGAACATAGTCCATGCTCTGAGAGGAGGGACATTTGGGTAGCTACACCCTAGAAGACTCAAAGCCGTGGACAGGTGAGGCCCCAGTAAGACAAGAAAGGACCCTACCCAGAGGCAGGGATTGAGCCAGAGTTTTACCAGGGACACTTACCTACAGGGAGCCCTGGAGCGGCAGACTGGACAAGGCAGCCACTGCTGGAATCTGCAAGCACCAAGCCTTGAGAGCATAGCAACTCCCCTAGCAACCATCTGTAGCCTTTCCCTTCCCTACACAGCCAGATTTCCAAGGGGATCAAGGCCTGACATCCAGACATCCTTCATTACCAAGGAGACACCCCAGGTTGGTAACTTCCCGGAGCCCCCGATCTTGTTTGCTGAACAACACATTTTCTACATATTCTGTTTGATGAGAATATAGAGGGGAGATGAGATCTGTACACTCCTAAGATTGTGATAGGATCGGGGCATTCGGGATGTGTCTGTACAAAGGAGCCATCCCGCAGGCACCATACAACATTGGTCAGTGTCAAAAGTCAGGTGTAATTGATGAGAATGAGAAGCACATAATGGAAGACTCGGGAGTCAGGACATTGGAGCCAAGACCTGAAGATTTATTTAGGTGCAGAGAAGGGAAAGTCCTCTAGCTAGTTGAAATAGGAAGACATTTATTACAGAGTGTTACATGTTCTATATAGTCAGCAGACCTGAAAGAAACAAATTAAACATTGAGCTTTCAGGAGCCACACCCATAACCACACTGGGGAAGTGGGCTGCCAAGGGAGCTCCCCTGTCTCTGGACCCTCACCACTCCTGGCTAAAACCACCAGGATTAGGGAGCCCCTGTTGTTGTCACCGCAGAGCTACGCTGCTCCTGCCACGATCAGTTAATTGATCAGCAAGCCCGGCATACGCACCAGCACACTGTCCAGTCCCACCTGTCACCCGCCTGGACCCATGTACCAGAAAAGGCCACAGGAAAAAACAAACACCCACAGACAGTGTTTATCTGTAGAAACTCCTTTCCACCTTCCAAAGGTCATGTGTCTCCCACTGGCTGAACCTAAGTCACCCAGAATCAGAGCTCTAAAGGAAAGGGGCTCCAGGAAATGAGTTTTCAGCTTTCTAGCTCCTACTGCAGGGCGGGGTCACAGGAACAGGGTGAATGGGTACTGTGTGGCAGTCCCCTGTGTGCAAACATCTGTGTGTGCCTTCTGCATGCATGAACACATGTGTCTGAGAGACACAGTGCTTGTACCTGTGCTATGCACCTGTTTGTATGTCTATGTGTTTGTGCTTGTGGGTCACAGAGGCACGTGTGTATGCATATAAGCGTGCATGAGTCTATGTGATGGGGGGCTGTTAGGGGAGTAACAGGCCATCGAGACCAGAGAGAAGGAAGCATGAACCATGAAGACCATCATAGGCGTTCCCTCTGGGAGAACCTGGACCAGAGCTCCCGAGGGCCATTTGGCCAAGGTAGGGAAAGAGTCTGTAACTGTCCAATGGTCTAGTCTGCGAGGCATATTTTCCCAATGGAAAAAACAAAGCCAAAGGAATTATGTCCTTTGCCCAAGGTCACACTGCAAATCGTGACATCAGCCTAAACCCTGCCAGGTCTCCTGGGGTGTAAGGTCCATGTTTTCCATATGAAGTGTGAACAGGTTCCCAGGGAGGGTTTTACCTGCCAGTTCCTTCCACACTGGGCACCCAGCCCTGAGGATGGCTGCCCCTGCCCCTCCCTGCCTGCTTAGCAGGACTTGCAGAACTTGACATTGTATCCGGCCTTTGGGGGGAATGCTCTGATGTATTTCAGTAACAGCAAACTGATAGTGCGGCGGGAGGGGGCCTGAGGTGAATGAATAGGTAGGTTGCAATTTCTCCCCTCCAGCAATCCCTGGTCTCGTGGGGAAAATCGGGTGGGTAAATATCTCACAGAGTCAGAAGACCAGCAGGAGGGAGAGGACACTGAAGGGAGGTCCATTAGCTATATTGTCAATAAGGAAATTGAGACTCAGAATCCTTGACCTGGCCAAGATCACACAGCCTGTAAGTGTCTGCACCCAGAATTGAACCCAATACACTTGACTCCAAATATATAGTGTTAGAATATAGGGGGCAGGACAGCATAGAGGGTGGACTTGGGTGTCACCCAAACCTGTGTCCAAATCTTAGGTTCTCCACTTATTAGTTGTGTACCTTGGGTGAGTTATCAACCACTCCCTGCCATGCTTTTCTCGTACACAAAATGAGGCCATGAATACTCTTCCTCCTCATGGTGAAGGTAAGAGGGTTAGATGTTGTAGGAGAAGATGTTAGATGTTGCATGGAGAAGGCTGAGCCAGTGCTGGCCCATAGGAAATCCTCATAAGTGTTAGTTGTGTTTCCGGGTAAGTTTCCTGGTAAGTTTCCTTGTAAGTCCTCAACCCAAAGCCCCAGACTTTTCAAGCTGTGAGTGCAGGCAAAGTCAAGGTAGCTCCTCTGGGATCTTCGAAGTTCCCAAAGTCATGTCATTTTCCAGGCTGATCTTGTAAATAATAAAGAATTTAATAGTAGCAGGGATGGGGAGTGGGAGAAATGGGGGGATACTGGTCAAAGGGTACAACTTCTAATACAAAATTAACAAGTTTGAGAATCTAACGTAGAGCATGGGGATTACAGCTAGTGATACTGTATCATATATTGAATGCTGCTGAGAGAGTAGATCTTCAGAGTTCTCACCACAAAAAGAAATGTAACTGTATGATGGGATGGATATGTAGCTGGTATTACCTTGGTAATCAATTTATAATTTATAAGTGTATCAAATGAACACATTGTATACCTCAGATTTCTACAAAGTATGTTTCAATCGTATCTCAATGAAGTTGGAAAAAAGAGACTTTAACCTTGCCAAAACAGAGGTCTGACCTTTGCTCTCAGCTCCTGGTCAGGAATCTTTGCCTCCCTGGGCGTTTGGGACCAGCCAGAGAGTAAGTGTAATTTAGGGTGAGAGCTGGCCAGATCAGAAAAACCAACCACGTGATTTAGGATGGGGGATTTGGGTCACACATTATCAGTTGACCTGGAGACCGGGATCAACCAATCATCAATCAGTCATGCCTGCATAATGGAGGCCAATCAAATTCTGAAGGCCAAAGTTCAGGTGAGCTGTCCTCGTTTGCTGTGTGTTCCAAGCAAATTGTGGCTCATGGATGCACGGAAATGAATGCATCCTGACTTCATGGGGAGATGACAGTTAGGGAGTTCAGCATCTGATGCTTTCTCATATTAGAACCTGCAGGCTATGACCTTAAAAATAAAATAGTTCTTCGACCAGCAAAAACAGCAGGCTTATTGGGAGTGTCGAGGAATTGTCAGTGTTGGGACACTTGGCTGTGGCACAAACCATAGGTTAGGCCAACAAACAAAAGACAGGAACGTTATTTTATGGAGAAGAAGGACGGTAGGTGAGATGGGGTTTTTTTTTGTTGTTGTTTATTTTATTTTGTTTGTTTTAATTTTTTTAGGGAAAGAGGCAGGTGGGGGCGTGCAACAGAGGGAGAGGGAGGGAGAGAGAATCTTGAGCAGGCTTAGTGCTGAGCACAGAGCCCAACACGGGGCTCAATCTCATGACCCTGAGACCACAATGTGAGACAAAAATCAATAGTCAGAGGCTTAACCAAGTGTGCCACCAACCCACTCCTCAGTCACCCGGAAGAGATGGTTCTGAACAAAAGTCCCCTGGAGAAATCACGAACTCAGGGTGATGATGGTTTCTCATTGGCTGAGTTGCTGGGGTTGTTGATTTCATGTAAGAAAGCAAACCTAAAGGGCGCCTGGGTGGCTCAGTGGGTTAAGCCGCTGCCTTCGGCTCAGGTCATGATCTCAGGGTCCTGGGATCGAGGCCCGCATCAGGCTCTCTGCTCAGCAGGGAGCCTGCTTCCTCCTCTCTCTCTGCCTGCCTCTCTGCCTGCTTGTGATCTCTCTCTGTCAAATAAATAAATAAAATCTTTAAAAAAAAAAATTAAAAAAAAATAAAAAGAAAGCAAACCTAAAGCTTTTCCTTTGGGGGCCTGTAACTGATGATTCTTTCCTGATGATTCTTCTTTTATGGTCTGTAATTGACAATTCTTCCTGGAATGGACATTGACTGGCACCCCATGAAATCTCAACCTTTCTGGTCTCTGGCTGCCCTTAAGTGAGGTTTTCTTTGATTATTTTTCAGTGTCTTCCTTTGGCTGATTTTTTTAAAAAGGATTTTATTTATTTATTTTTAGAGAGAGAGAGACAGTGGGGAGAGAGACAAGCAGACTCCTGCTGAACACAGAGACCCACGTGAGGAAGCTTAGGCTCAGGGACGTGAGGCAGAGGACCGGCCAGGACGGGAGCCGGGCCTGCCAGGATCCAGACTCAGGATCTGGCCCCCATGGGGTCCTGTCCCTGCCAACGGCCCTTCCACCCTCGCCAGCCTGGGACCCCTGGGAAAACAGAACCCAGAATGGTCAAGGCCAAAGCCCATCGCCCCCAAGGCATTGTGGAAGACAGAGGGCAGGTCTAGACCTTGCCTTTGCCCCTGTCACAGTTCCTGTGCCCGCCCAGTGTCGGGGCTGCCAACAGAGGTGTTTGGGGACAAGGTGAGGAAGCAGCAGGTGCACACTGAGAAGGCGTGGCGGGGACAGGTTGAGCGCTGTCACCAGAGCGGGACACCACGATCTTTGCAACGGCACTTGTTTAAAAGACAGAAAAGGCCCAACCAGCTGTACTTGCAAGTCTGCAGTCTGCAAGGTCTGGACACCATAGCCTGGGCCTTCCCACCTCTGCCCACGCCCCTCACCATGAGGCGGCAGCTCCTGGGCTCTGGAGCGGACCTGCCCTCTCACTGCAGAGCCTCTGCCATACCCCGCAGTGGGGAGGCCTCACCCCTCCCGTAGGTCTTAGGTTCAAAGCCTCGTCTTGGAGTTTTCTTCTGACCCTGCACATCTCAGTAAGAGCCATCAGACCTCTTGACCCAGCCCAGGACACCTCTCCCTCCTACTTGATGACAAGCCCTCCAGACCCTGGGCTTTCCATGGCTATTCCAGAATCAACTAATATTTGTTGCCATAGTCAGTCAGTCAACTAACGCGGCTCTCACTGAGCACATTCTCTTTATCGGCTCTGTTCTAGGCACCAGGGATACTGTAAACAATGAGGGTAGGTTCTCCCGTTGTTGACTTTAGGAAGAGTCAGACGATACAGTGAAAACCACACAAAGGACACAAAATCGCTCCCAGTAATGATGGCTATGCTGAGAAACAGAGAGTGCACTAAGGAAAATGGGGAGGCTGATTTAGACTGGAGGGTAGGGGAGACTGGGGGGGTGGTCAGGGACCCCATCTTCCTCCTCCCTAACAGATTTCCTGTTCCTAACAGGCTTGCTTAGGGGTCAAAGCTCCTTCTTCCAGGCTGGATACCCAGGAACCCACCACTCACCACATGTTGGCTCCTGTTACTATTTTCATCCCCACTTCCTGCCACCATTATTCACACCCACCCTGAGCAGAGCCAAGGGCTGGCGTCCCTGGAGGTAGAGAGAAAGCTAAGGCGACCTCAACTGTTGGCCTAGCCTTTTGTCTCAGTTCCTGAGGACTGACAGCCAGGGAAAGGAAGGAGTCACTGTTCTTGGGGAGCCCCACTCTGAGCCCAGAAAGGTGCCAGGCCCTTTAAAGACATGCCTTTCCTGACCATGGCAGCGTCCCACGGGGCGGGGGCTATTATAAGCCCCATTCTGCAGATGGGGAAACTGAGACCCAGAGAGGGCACAGCAGCTAGGTACAAAGCCAAGGTAAAAACCTAAAGGGCCTTGGCTCTGAGCTCCATGCCCTTCATGCAACCCAACAAGCTTCCAGAATCGACACAACAGCTGATGGCAGCAAAGACAAAACAAAATGGAACGGAAGAAAGAAAACCACTGAAAACAATATAAATGCCCATCAACTGAGGATCAGTGAAGTGACTTATAGAATATTCGTTCAGGAGGCTTCCTTGCTGCAGCTTGAAGAAGTGAAGCAGGTGAATGCTTTCTGCACTCTTGTACCGTCGGCCATGAACACACCTTGGAGCTAAAATGATCTTGGGCACCTGGGTGGCTCAGTGGGTTAAGCCTCTGCCTTCAGCTCAGGTCATGATCTCAGGATCCTGGGATCGAGCCCCGCATCAGGCTCCCTGCTCAGTGGGGAGCCTGCTTCCCCTGCTCCCCCACCTCTCTGCCTGCCTCTCTGCCTACTTGTGATCTCTGTCTGTCAAATAAATAAATAAATAAAATATTAAAAAAAAAAAACCAAACGACTAAGTTATAAAATGATCTCCAAGTGGGTATGAAGCTCAGCGCACATGTGTACCACGAACAGCACCTGTTCATTTGTTTTACGTCATCTCACTTTCTATCCAAAGCCCCATCCCTCTAGGCTGGTAGGAAATTCAACCTCAGCCCTTCTTCACTGTCCTCCCCGGCACACTCGGGGTCCACTCCGAGATAGTGCAAAAGTCCTGGGGTCACATAGAGCCATGAGACAGTGGCAGAGTGGGAAAAACCTGTTGCCCAGTGGAAACTGAATTTCCATTCCCCCAGACACCTCCTTCCCCAGACCTGAGCAGCTCCCCTAACTCAGCAGGAACTGGGGTGCCCACCCTTGCTCAGGGAACCCACAACCTTCTGTTCCTTCTTCACAGAGAACTTCTTTAGGGTCTCGGAGAAATGGCCCATCTCTCATGAAGTTCCTACAGGGGCTCTTTATCTCTCCTCTCCCTCCAGGAGGCACCTCCAGGGCCCTCTCACTGCCCCTCCCCCACTGCCCAGAAGCTTCTCAACGGACTGGGCTTTTGGTTGCCAAAGCTAGCAAGGTAAGTTATTTTGCAAGTAACCTCCTTCTCCTGCTTCCCATACTTCCTCAAAACTCCCCCAAGGCAGGGAGATCTAGAACTTTCTTCTGTGTGTTTCCTAAAGGAGAAAAAGAATTACTATCTCAAAAAACTATCTTGTCAGTTTCTCCTGATACTAAACATATGTATATTATATAAATGCATATAGTATACATTTATTTCCAAATATTTACATGGATACTGTGTGTATGTGCTATACTCTTGCCATCCAATAGTCCTGAGTCATGGAGACCAGTTTCTCTAGTTTATTATTTTTATTATTGCTGAAATTAATGATCATCTCGCATGTCATATCAGAAATACATTCAGCAGCAAGGAACTAATACCCAACCACCAGGGGCTGAAACACATTGACATTTGTTTTCCTCACATAACAGAAGCGCAGGGACAGGCCCAGCAGGACACGTCAAGCACCCAGAGCCCTTCCAGTTCTCTGTACTAGGTCCTCACCTTGTTGGTTTCTCACCCTCGGGCTTGTTGCCTCACTGTCTCAAGATAGCTGCTGTAGCCCCAGCCATCTCATTCGTGTTAAGATAGAAAAAGGGGAGAAGGAGCAGCCCCCCAAAGAAGAAAAACAGCCCCTTTCCTGGAATCGCCCCTTAGCCTTCTCCTTCGGATGCCATTAGTGGGCTCGTTATGAGGTACCCACTGCTCTCCAGGAAGCTGCAAAGGGACCCCTTGACTTTTCCAGCCTTCGTGATGCTGGCTGGAAAGGGAGAGGGGATGAGGAATGTCTGCTGGTTAACCGCATCATCTGGCTCCGCCAAGCACCAGGCTTTATGGTTTACAAAACCGCCATTTTACAGAATGTTGCCATTTTACAGAAGCGAGGTGAGGCACACAGGACTGGAGCTGAGCTTTCCAGTCCCCACACTGATCTGTGGGCTTCATACCTGCTCTGCCCAGAGAGCCCTTCGACAATCTGGTCCAGAGCTATGCCCTGCTCTGTCACAGACCTGCCGGTCAGGGACTAGCCCACAGAAAGGGTGGTGTCCTATGGGCCTGTCCCACAGACCCATGAAAGACAGAAGGTGACAAAAGAAAGTGAGAGGCGAGAGAGACCACGGAGGAGAGCATATGAAGGAAAAGAGATGGGAGGTCAGAAAGGGGGGGGGTGGAGGAGGGAGGAAGAAGGGCTAGGGAGGAAGGTGGAGAGAAAGGAAGGAAGGGAGGGAGGACATGTGGAAACCATGGTGCTGGGCAGCAGGAGACAAGAGGCCAGACCTTCTGCAGGCCAGACCCTGCAGCCAGGCCCCTGGGTGGGCAGCAGTCAGCCCTGACATCCGCCCCCACCTCCACCACAATGCCCACCAGGTGAGTGAGTGTGACCACCGCCTGACTGGGGGACTGAATGGCCAGTGGGGAAATAACATCAGGGGAGGGGAGGCCCTTTGACCTGTCTGGGAGAAATCCAGGTGGCTTCTCAGAGGTGGTGACCTCCAACTTGGGACATGAAACTCCTTCACTGGGCGTTCAGACTCTTCAGCCTGGCCTCGCCTCCTTCCCGATTAGGCCCACCCTGGCCTAGACCCTGGCCCAGAACTCATGCTCAGTGCATGTTTATTGAATGAATACTTTGAAAACTGTAGAGCAACATGGTACAAAAGCAGGACAAAATAGTTCACTTCTACAAATTCATTTAAAAACAAAAAGGTTATCAGGAGCATGGTGTGGGCTTTTTCTCCCAAAGGTGAAAGGAGGAAAGAAAGGAGGTTCGGGCTGCTCCATGGAGAGGGTTTCCTTGGGCTGAAAGGCACCCAGGGCCAAGACCTTCCCCAGGATCTGTCCCAGGGTTGAGAGACAACATCCTCTGCCCCTCCCCTAGCCCCCACCCCACCCCTTCTCTTCATTCCCGGGCCCTGGCACCTGTCCCAGCTATCACCCCTCCCCTTCAATCAGGGAAATCCTTCTAAAATACCACCTTGACCATGTCACTGCTCTGTTTGAAGCC
Organism: Neogale vison; assembly: GCF_020171115.1. Classification (NCBI taxonomy): domain Eukaryota; kingdom Metazoa; phylum Chordata; class Mammalia; order Carnivora; family Mustelidae; genus Neogale; species Neogale vison. Next base: position 23,660,763 of record NC_058092.1, on the reverse strand, counting down.
TTCCAGAACTTCCCCATGATTACCTCACACCTTCACTGCTTCTACCCTGCTCCAAAACCTTCCACGGCTCCCCTCTGCACTGAGGGTAACATCTGGTCTCTTCGCAATGGCCCTCGAAGGCCTGTGTGATTGGGTCCCGGCCCACCTCTCAGCTCAGCATCTCCTGACCTGCACGCTCCACGGTGACCAGCCACCCGGCACACCACACTGTCCTGGAATGCCCCACTCTCTCTTGTTCGCATGCTGTCCCCTCTGCCTCGAGCATTTTCATTTTTCTAGAGCTGGCTGGTGCCCACTCATTCTATAGGATGTCCGTCCTCATGCCCAGCCCATGGCAGGCCTCCCCTCAGTATAGCCCGGGCACCCCCACAGCCCTTGTGACCCAAGAGCTCCCTGGAAACAGGCTGTGTCCCTAGCCACCGCACCCCCAGCACCCAGCAAACCCAGTCACATCCTATCTATTTGTCACACCCGCAAATGCAGGGGGTGCATGGCCTGTGGGCAGCCACCATGTTGGGATCAGGCTCTGGGGCCACAGTTAGGATGCCTGTTGTTCCCGCATTACTATGCGCCTTTGGAGATGGGAACCCATGGTGCTTATGGGGCACCCGCCGGGCTGCTTCATCCATGCCTCACAGCAGCTCGGGAGCGGGAGGCGTCCTTCCAACTGATGGGTGAGCAGCCAGTGCCCAGAGGGATAGGACTCGCCTGGAGACCCACGCAAGCCCCACGGCTTCCAAGATTCACCGAATCCAGACCCACTCGGCTGACTCCAGTGCACATCCCACCATGCCCTAAGTCTGGGGCTAGGTCAGATTCTTCTCTGCATTCCCCAAGGCACCTGGCCCAGAGCTGGTGACAAGGACTATGGCTATGGCAAGAAGAAGGAGTAGGACCCTAGTGGCGGACTGGAGATGGACGGGAGCTCAGGGCGGGCACTGGCAGGACGATGAAGATGGCCCCATCAGCCACCAAACTCTCCACTCCACCCTGATTCTGGCCTCACCACCCCCCATGTGGACACTGCTCTAGTGCCTTGCCTGGCCCCCAGACTCCCTTTATCCTCCTTCCCCTGTAGTCTCCCCTTCCTCTGCCCCAAGGCTCTCCAGGCCTTACAGAACAGAGTCTGGGGTCCCTCATCTGGCCTCCTCTGCTCTGACATTGTTTCTGCCCCCACACTGGCCCCAGAAGGCATGGTGGCCGCGCCCGAGTGTGGGGGGCACAGGACACGGGCAGGTACATACATTAGCTGCTTTATTGCGCGAAGTTGTGGAGACTCAGTAAGGCACGGAGTCCCAGAAGGGGGTGGCGCGCCCTGGGGGATGTGGTCAGCGCCACCCGGGGCCTCAGTGCTGGGTACCCCATCCTGGGGAGTGGCTCTGAGGGTTTGTCTCCTTGGGATCCCTCTCCCGGAGAGCCTGAAAATAAGGGCCCCTTTTTTCCCAAGAGGGCGAGTGTAGGGGATGGGAGACAAGGGTAAGGAAGAGGCAGCTCTGTGGTCTGGAGGCAGTGGGAAGGTGGGGCTCAGGTTTGGGTCTGAGGTTCCCTATCCCCAAAGGCACTAAGAACAGGGGGCCCAGCTCCAGAGCAAATCCTGGAGGTGGGCTGGGGTAGGGGCTCAGCGTGGCTGACTCCCTGAGCCCCAAGGCACCAGTGGGGCGAGCCGCCTCAGCTGAAATCCCGGTTTGGCAGGAGGAGAGGGGCCACCAGGGTCCACAGGTAAAGGAGCAGCCCCGCCCAGCTGGCGCAGATCTTCACCCACACGGCGGTCCACGTGCTGATCAACTTCCGGGTCTCGCCGGGTCTGGAACACACCATCATCCCAGTGACCTCAGTCCTGGTCCTAACCCTACGACCCAGTTGTGACTCCTGACTTCGACTCTGGCTCTTACTCTGTAACTCTAGCCCCCCATCTCTGATATTTTTGATACTAGGCCTTGGTTCTGTCTTTGACCTTAAATGTGGCTTTTGATTAATACCACAGACCTGACACTGACCTTAATCCTAGACTCTAATATTATAACCTGACTCCTGGTCCCTGCCTTTGGGACCCCAGAGCTCCTGACCTTAGTCCTGACCTCCAACCTTGACTCTGACCCTCAATCCTATAACTCCATCCTTGACTTCAGGACTCCTCTTCTTGACCCTGTAACCAATTCTAACCTCACACTCTAAATCCTCACCCTCCAGTCATGAATCCCAACTCTGACCTTATACTCTTGATCTGTAAGCCTCATCTGCCCTTGCACAGGACCAGCATCCCCTCCTGTAACCCCCCCCCACACCCTTTCTCAGGCACTTAGGGAAGGCACAAGCTACTGAGCAGACTGGCCTGGCAGCTGAGGCCTGGATGTGCAGGCTCTGCGGAGGGTCCCAGACAGACCCCTCTGTGGCCAAACCTGCAGCAGGCATCAGGAGAAGCCAGGATAGAGGGATGGGGGTGGGGGAGGGGAGAGGATGTATGCGGCACCCACGCCTCTGCACAGCCCACACCGTCCATGCCCGGCCTGGGTTCGTGTACCTGTACCAGTTGGTAAGGGTCATCATGATGTGCAGGGACGCAAGCACCAGGCAGAAGTGGAAGAAGGAGTAGCTGTAGGTGACGCCGTCCTGCTCATTGTCGAAGGCCTGGCCCCGGCACTCTGCCACCACCTGCTGCTGCTGCATGATCTCTGGCGCCGACGGGCCCTCCTCTGTCTGCATCAGGCTGTTCACCTGCCGGTGGTCCGAGGAGCGCAGCCTGTCGGGGAGGGAGGGGAGAGACAGGGAGGAAGCCCCCGGGGGCCTCGTGAGCCATGGCATTGGTCCTAAGGGTGGGCATGGTGGTTCCAGGCCCTTGGGGCCTGGTGACCTGGTGGTGAGACTCTGGGCCCACCCACTCACTGCTCTGACTCCGAACACGACTTTCACTTCCTGTGTGGCCTTAGGCAAGACACTTAACCTCTCTGAGCCTCTGTAAAATGAGGGGTTACAATACCTCCCTTGTAGAGCTGCCAGGAGCAGTAATAAGGTAAAGCCCTCAGCACTGTGCCCAGCACAGAGAATAAACTAGAGAAACAGGCGCTGTTACTCGGGCTGTCCGACTGCCAATCCCGAAAATATATACTGAGTACCCAGTACTGCAAGGGACCACCCCCGGGACGGCATTCACTGACCATATTAATAATGAAGAGTACTCATTTGCCATTAAGTTTGTTTTCCTTCTAGAGTAGTTATACTAATGACGTCCCCTTTCTTCATGTTTATGATTAAAAAAAAAAAAA